>NW_026901152.1:0-600000 GCF_033783945.1 Neopsephotus bourkii | reverse complement strand
GATGTCCAGTCGAACTTTATACTTGCCAATGTTATTCATCTTCATCATTCAAATTCTCAAAAGCTGTATCTTCTGGAAATTTTTAGAAAAAACAACGTTTGCTTCTTTAACTGTAGTGTGTGAACCGAATGACAGTATGTGCTGGTACAATATATGGTAGTCCCAACACTTTGTGTTGAAAGGCAACTCAGTTACAAATGAAAGCTATGTTGTCCTGTTACATGCAAGGCACGTTCCTTTAGACTTAGCAGTCCAGTGCTGGAAAGCCAGAGGTCAGATCAGAGTAGGTAGTAATCTACAGTAGATGTTTTTCTTTTAGAGTAGTCAAGTGCACTAAGGAACTTAGGACTGTACGGGACCGCCTAGGTAAGCAGAACTAACCATCTTTTATCACAGATACCGCAAAATGTAAAGACTTTCATAACCTTACAGAGGACAGTATTATAAATAATTAGGGGTCTGGTTTGGCTTTAAATCTCCAGTGGTGGGAACTGGAAACCTGTTTAATATTCAAAGCTCTGAAAAACCTTATAATTTCCATACGTAACAATTATAGGCATTTTATATCTCTTTCAAATATGCAGATATTTGTCTTTGTTTTAAATAGCATTCCTGTCTTTTTGGCATTTTTTCTGAGATGCATTTTTATGGAGTAATCATGGACCACCTTCTCTTTTCTTTGGTAGACTAAATGCAAAAATATTAAACAAAATGTGAAACAAATCTTTACTAATGGTTCAAATCTGGTATTTCCCCTTCAGTCCCAGTTAAGTCTTACAGTCCTTTCCTGTAACAATTTCTTGTCTGCTTTTAAATTCATCACTTGCATCTTCTTCAATTGGACCAATATTTTCACAAATTTTCACAGCTCAAATACACTGGAAGCCCAGAGATGGAGGAATTGCTACATTTTTATTGTCTATAAAGCTTATTAAAGTATTAAGTCAGCTAAGGTAATTTCTCTTTTGAAAACTGCTACATTTTTTCTCCATTTCCCCTTTACATCTGAGTTCATATTTTTTCATTTTTCTTTTTTTTTTAATGTACATACTTTAGATATTAAATTATCAGGTGTGATAATTCCCCAGTCACCTTTGATCCATTTTTTTCTTGCTGTAAATGCTTTGTCCTTTTATATTCAGTAACCTCAGACTTGACAGTTAGTCAAGATCGTTATTACCAGACTTTTATTTTTCTGTCTCCTTCAGGTTTCTGTTGAAGAGCTTCAGTTTTTCTTTCCTTTCTAGCATGGTCATTTCAACACCTCTGTTCTCATTATGCATCTTGCCTTTATGTCTTCAAAGTGTTCATAGTGAAAACTGAGAGTATTATTTCTTTTTTTATTTTTGAGACTTAGATTACCCTTGCTGGTTCTTTGCTTAGAAGCCCCATTTTAAATTGTCTATTTTGTTTCTTGCACTGTTTCTTTTATTTCTTTGTAAGGTCTCAGCTCTCAGCTTGAATTCTGGCAATTCTTCCTTTAGCCCTACATTTCTTGATAGCTAAGATACAGCTTGAAAATTGGTGCTTTTCTTGTTCATAAACTTGAAGCTTATTTCTGATATTTTTATTAGAGTGATTAGGCCAGGTGTCCTTTCTTCTTTTTCCTTCTCCTTCCTTGAAATAAAGATTCTTGATAGCCTTAGGTCTACAACTCATGCAGATTTCAGGTTTCCATCGTTCAAAGCTCTGCACTTTTTTGGCACAGTGCAATGCATTGTTTAATTTTCTTTGTTTATGATTTAACTCTTTCAGAATGCCAAACATAGTACTGCTTATCTTCCTTTTAATTGAAATTAAGTCATAACTTAGTCAAAGGTTAAAATAAGTGCTGTGATTTTTGGTGTCTCCTCGGTATTTATGAATTTAAAAGAATTATTTTTCCTTTTTTTTTCTTAATTTAAGTTCAGGAAAAACTGACAACTTTTTACTTCAGCCCATGGCTGATGTTATCTGATATGAGGTAAAATTCCAAAAAAGCAGGCTGCCTGTTGTTCAAACTTCAGAATAATACGAAGCAAGGGAGCAATAGGAGGGCATACTGCAGCATTCCTGATTTTGAGACAATCAGCAACCCACTAATATGGTTCTCCAGTTTCATTACTATTATTCTTCTATAAAAGAGATAAAGGAAGGTAATCAATAACAGAAAGCAAATGTCTAATACTCATTAATTTAAACTCCTTTCTAGCAGATGTATAAAGTGGATTTATGGATGTTAGGGAACAAAGAAAGTAGTTTCATCCTCATTAACAACCATCTCTTCCACTATTTAATCTGTCAAATGTGCTGTGATAACACACTTTTAAACTTGTATTTGCTTATACCTAGTTATCTACTCTCCACTTGTAAAAATTATTCTTTTGCTTTCTTCATAATTTTATTCATTCCTGTTTTACAAAAAAATTCGTCCTCTTCTTTGTCCAACTCTTCAGATGCCTTTCAAAGAAAAGATTTCTAAAATGATTATTTTATCTTTAATTAAAGTCAACACCTATTGAAGTCAACTTGTTTTGCAAACCTTCAGTTCCTTTATATTAAAACAGTGACAATTGCTCTCCTGTTCTGTTCTGTTTGTTTCAAATACAGCTAAAAAAAATTAGTTATACTTCCCTGGTTGGCAGTCTTCCAAAATATTCAGTAATGCACTGAAATTGATTGAATAGATTTGCTATTCCAGAGAGCAAATTCAATCAGAAATGCACCTTTCTAACTGTTGCTCCCTTAATTTCCTCAATCCGCAACCAGTGCACAGGAAACTGTTCCCAGTCCAATTATCTGGAACACTGAGCTGTTTAAAAAACACACAAGAAGCTCAAGGGACATGCAACATGTGGCACTGCAGAGTGACTCCAGCCAAAACTAACATCCTTACAAGAAGTTTAATGCATGAAAAGAAAAAGGTAGAATTATATTTTCAGTGTTTTGATTAGGAAATTAGTAAATTGTCTAAAAGTGCTTGAATATAATCACATAAATATAAGAAAAGTAGGCAATATGACATAAACCTCATGACATGAGGTTTATGACAATCAGTCAGCTGATTGGAGCTAGCCCAGCTAGAGCCGCAGCCGGCACGCTACAGCGACCCCGAGCTTCTACCGAGATTCGGAAAATAGGAGGGGATAGCGGAGAGGCATCGTGATTCCCGACATTTCCTGATTCCCGAAGTCCCAGCAGCCCTTGCGAGAGAGCGGCTGACGTGGTGGGGGGCGTTCCCACGGTGACGGCGGGAGATTTAAGTTCGGCTGAAACTCGCTACTCGCATTCAGTCAGCTGATTGGAGCTAGCCCAGCTAGAGCCGCAGCCGGCACAGCTACAGCGACCGCGAGCTTCTATTGAGATTCGGAAAATCAGAGGGGATAGCGCAGAGGCATCGCGATTCCCGACATTTGCCGACTTTTCCTGATTCCCGAAGTCCCAGCAGCCCTTGCGAGAGAGCGGCTGATGTGGCGGGGGGCGTTCCCATGGTGACGGCGACCACTCCCCTGCCCCTTGACTTGAAAGAGCCTTTGAGAGGGCAGCGACCCACCAGGTGCAGGGAAGAACAGGGAGGTCGTTTTGCTGACCAATATGGTTGTCTCCAGAAAGAGAGCTAGCAGTAAGAGGACTGTAGCAACTCAGACAGAGACCCCGACCCTAACCGTGGCTGTTCAGGTCTCTGGATGCAGGGAGTGCCAGAGCCTGCTACTGCTGGGGGAGGGAGGACAGCATTCCACCTGTGTGAGGTGTGAGCAGGTAGAAGATCTGCTTAGCTTGGTGGCTAAACTTAAGGAGGAGGTTGAGATGCTGAGGAGCATCAGGGAGTGTGAAAGGGAGATCGACTGGTGGAGTAACTCCATGGCTGGCCAGTTGGAACGGCTCCAGGGAGATACCCCCCAAAAGGGGCTGGACCCCCTGCCCTCTCAGACAGAGGGGAATGGACCGAGACAGCCCCTGTCCTGTAGATGTCGCCCAGAGGTAGGGGACCAAAAAGATGATGAGGGTTGGAAGCGAGTTCCGGTATGGCGTCGTGTGCAGCCCTCCTCCCTTCCTGCCCTGCTTCCCCAGGTGACCCTCCGTAATAGGTTTGAGGCCCTGGATATTGAAGGAGAGGTAGGTGAGGATGTGGTGCAAGGCCCGCCTACAAGGCCACATAGGAAAAAGCGGTCGACTTCACACCTCAAGACTGCCTCTGGTAAGAAAGAAAGAAGGGTTATTGTAGTAGGTGATTCCATTCTGAAAGGAACAGAGGGCCCGATATGCAGAGTTGACCCTCATCATAGGGAAGTGTGTAGTCTGCCTGGAGCCTGGATCAGGGATATTACCAGGGCGCTCCCCAACCTGGTGCACCCGACAGACTACTACCCGCTGCTGGTCTTCCAGATGGGTGAGGGGGAAGCTGCTTCCTGCAGTCTGAGGGGGATGAAGAAAGACTACAGGGCCTTGGGGCAGATGGTGAAAGACTCTGGGGCTCAAGTGATCTTCTCTTCACTCCTTCCATCTTCCACTGATGATGTGGGACTGAATGGGAAAATTCAGTCCATAAACGATTGGCTTCGAGGCTGGTGCTGCAGGCAGGGCTTTGGATTCTTTGATAACAGCTGGTTTTATAGGGCACCAGTCTGGACACTGGCATGTGGGAAAGGTTTATCACACAGAGGCAAAAGGATGCTGGGGCACGAATTAGCAGGGCTCATTTGGAGAGCTTTAAACTAGATTCGAAGGGGGATGGGGTTGTAGCTGGGCTTGCCTCAGTGGGACAGCGCTCCGGAATTGATGAAGACTGGGAGGCCTCCTGTAATCCTAGGGTGAAATCGGTGTGCTCAGCTCGCTCCCTGAAATGTCTGTACACCAATGAGCGCAGCATGGGAAATAAGCAGGAGGAGCTAGAAACCTGTGTTAAGTCAGGAGATTATGACCTGGTGGCAATTACAGAGACGTGGTGGGACAGCTCACATGACTGGAATATAGTCATGGAGGGCTATGTCCTTTTCAGGAAAGACAGGCCAGCCAGGCGGGGTGGTGGGGTTGCTCTTTATGTGCGAGAGCAGCTACAATGCATTGAGTTCTGTCCAGGGACAGATGATGAGCGAGTCGAGAGTCTGTGGGTGAGAATTAAGGGGCAGGCTGGCAGGGGCGATACTGTTGTGGGGGTCTGTTACAGGCCACCGGATCAGGGTGAGGAAGTTGACGAGGCCTTCTACAGGCAGCTGAGAGTGGCCTCACAGTCACAGGCCGTGGTCGTCGTGGGGGATTTTAACTTCCCTGATGTTTGCTGGAAGGACTACTCGGCAACCCAGCCGCAGTCCAGGAGGTTCCTCCAGTGTATGGATGATAACTTCCTCATGCAAATGGTGGATGAGCCAACCAGGAGAGGAGCGCTGCTAGATCTCATCCTCACTAACAAGGAGGGTCTGGTCGAAAGAGTGAAGGTTGAGGGCTGCCTTGGTTGCAGCGACCATGAGATGGTGGAATTCAGGATCTTGTGCGGTAGGGCCAGTAGAATAGCAAGTAGAATTGCAACCCTGGACTTTAGCAGGGCAAACTTTGGCCTCTTCAAGCAATTGCTAGGGGAAATCCCATGGGCTAGGCTGCTTGAAGGTAAAGGGACCCAAGATAGTTGGTTGACGTTCAAGGACTGCTTTTTCCGAGCTCAAGATCAGAGCATCCTGACACGTAGGAAGTCAAGGAAGAGGGTCAGAAGACCTGCGTGGCTAAATAGGGAATTGCTCGGTATGCTAAAGTGGAAGAGGAGAGTTTACAGGTCATGGAAGGAAGAGCTGGCCACTTGGGAGCAATATAAGGCTGCTGCTAGAGGATGTAGGAAAGCAGCTAAGATGACTAAGGCCTCCTTGGAATTAAAGCTGGCGAGAAGGGTTAAGGACAGCAGAAAGAGCTTTTTCAAATACATGGCAGATAAAACTAACATCAGAGGCAATGTAGGCCCGCTGAAGAACGGGATGGGTGCCCTGGTGACAGAAGATACAGAGATGGCAGAGTTACTAAATGCCTTCTTTTTCTCTGTCTTCTCTGTCGGAGGCGGTCCTGAAAAGCCCTGTACCACTGAGACCTCAGATGAAGACAGGTCAACGAAGTGGTTTGCCTTAGTCGATGAGGAATGGGTTAGAGACCAGTTGAGCAATCTGGACATCCATAAATCCATGGGTCCAGATGGGATGCACCCGCGGGTGCTGAGGGAACTGGCGGAGGTCATTGCTAGACCGCTCTCCATCATCTTTACCAAGTTTTGGGAAACAGGAGAGGTGCCTGAGGACTGGAGGAAAGCAAATGTCACTCCTGTCTTCAAAAAGGGCAAGAAGGAGGACCTGGGTAACTATAGACCGATTAGCCTCACCTCTATTCCTGGGAAAGTAATGGAACACCTTATCCTTGGTGCCATCTTAAGGCATATCAAGGATAAGAGGGTTATGAGGAGCAGTCAACATGGCTTCACCAAGGGGAAGTCATGCTTGACCAATCTCATAGCCTTTTATGAGGAAATAACACGGTGGATGGATGATGGCAGAGAGGTGGATGTGGTCTACCTTGACTTCAGCAAAGCGTTTGACACAGTCTCCCACAGCATCCTTGCAGCTAAATTGAGGAAGTGTGGTCTGGATGATCGGGTAGTGAGGTGGACTGTGAACTGGCTGAAGGAGAGAAGCCAGAGAGTTGTAGTCTATGGGGCAGAGTCTAGTTGGAGGCCTGTATCTAGTGGAGTGCCTCAAGGGTCGGTACTGGGACCACTATTATTTAATATATTCATCAATGATTTAGATGAGGGAATTGAGTGTACTATCAGCAAGTTTGCTGATGACACTAAGCTGGGAGGAGTGGCCGACACGCCAGCAGGCTGTGCTGCCATTCAGCGAGACCTGGACAGGCTGGAGAGCTGGGCAGGGAATAACTTGATGAAATATAACAAGGGAAAGTGTAGAGTCCTGCATCTGGGCAGGAACAACCCCAGGTTCCAGTATAGGTTGGGGAACGACCTGTTAGAGAGCAGTGTAGGGGAGAGGGACCTGGGGGTCCTAGTGGACGACAGGATGACCATGAGCTGACACTGTGCCCTTGTGGCCAAGAAGGCCAATGGCATCCTGGGGTGTATTAGAAGGGGGGTGGTTAGTAGGTCGAGAGAGGTCCTCCTTCCCCTCTACTCTGCCCTGGTGAGACTGCATCTGGAATATTGTGTCCAGTTCTGGGCCCCTCAGTTTAAGAAGGACAGGGACCTGCTGGAGAGAGTCCAGCGTAGGGCAACTAAGATGATTAACGGAGTGGAGTATCTCCCTTATGAGGAAAGACTGAGGGAGCTGGGTCTCTATAGTTTGGAGGAGATTGAGGGGTGAGCTTATTAGTGTATATAAATATATAAAGGGAGAGTGTCACGAGGATGGAGCCAGGCTCTTCTCAGTGGTAAACAATGACAGGAGAAGGGGCAATGGGTACAAGCTGGAACACAAGAGGTTCCACTTAAACTTGAGAAGAAACTTCTCAGTGAGGGTGACAGAACACTGGAACAGGCTGCCCAGGGGGGTTGTGGAGTCTCCTTCTTTGGAGACATTCAAAACCCGCCTGGACACGTTCCTGTGTAACCTTATCTAGGTGTTCCTGCTCCGGCAGGGGTATTGGACTAGATGATCTTTTGAGGTCCCTTCCAATCTCTAACATACTGTGATACTGTGATACATTACAGGGCAATGGCATTAACAGCTATTTAGTTATTGTAAGCTGTTAATCAGCAGTTCAAAACTTTGCAGTTACCCTGATTTGCCCTATTTTGGGTGCTGATCACTGGGTAAGGCCACCACATACTGATAGAACTCTCCTATTGAGGAAAAATGTGGGTGACACATTTCTGGGTGCTCAGACTGCTGCTTTTTGTAACACCACCGGAATCTACAGTGTCCCAGTGAGACTAACTGCTTTCATTACCACAGTGCTGTATATGCCTACCTAGCCTCAGATGTTAGCAAGCAGGTTGAGCATTAGATTCCTGACAGGTTTTATAAGAAAGACTCAAACAATTCTGGTTTGTAAATCTCAGGAGGTGTTCATTCCATATTTAGACAAAGTACTTGTCTCAGCCATGACAATGGGGTATAAAAGGAGAGATCCCAAATGGAGGAAGAGTAAAAAATATCATGTGGCTAGTCTTTAACCTTGATGTCTCCATAGCAGTGTTTTACACCTTCCTCCACTTTTAAAATATGCTATTAGAATAAGTGCACAATATAACATACTGGTTGATTTTTTTATTTAAAGTGTGAACATACACTTATTGCTATGTATCAAAGGTTGTTTCTGTATAAAGAACAACAATATTTTTTGGTGTCTACTGACTTCTCTGTTTCCCCTCCTGAAGTCTGTGAGTTTCTCTGAATATGCTAAGGTTAGAACTTCTGGAGTGTTTCTTTTTCCTTTTCTTTTTCCTGCACTTCACATATGGATCTCATTGTCTTTTCACAGGGGAAACTTCAGACCCTTTTTACCTGGCAAATTAGAGCAGGAGATTTATTTCTGTCATCGTCCAACAAGAGCTCTGTAGTCCTTCTCCCCTTTTCTTTGAATCAGAAGAACATTGTGATATTAAAGATTTATTGCATTTATAGCATTTTATTTCATGCTCCTAGCTTATCTCAAATGCATTTTTGCCTTTTTTTTTTTTTCTGCTTTTGAAGGTGAGAAAATACGTTTTTGGTATTTCACAATACTGAGGTCAAAAGACCAGCAACTGTGCTCTGCAAATGGAACCCAAAAAGCCATGCAGTTAACAAGACGATACCCATTAACTTCCAGGGGACTTAAATTTCATCCTCTGGGAAGAAAGCTCTAAACAGTCAAAATGAGGGTTGGGGGGCAGGTGTAATTTTCTTAAACCAATCTGTAAGACAGACCTTTAGATTGCCACTTTTGAATACAGTGGTAATTCCTGTTATACTACAACATGTCTTTTTTTTAATTATTATTATGTGTTTGCACACTTTTCAATTCATGTAATGATTCAACCATCCATATATTCTTTTTCAGGAAAAATTAATGCAGAAAAGACTGATATAATTTGACCTATGATTCAACTAAAGAGCTGGGCAATTGGATTTTTTCCCCAGAATATCTGAGAATATATAAAAATAGAAATATATTTAATGCCAAAAATGTTACAGAAAAATAATAATTAAAGAAGTATTCAAGATGGTTTCTGTACTATAAAGTGTATTGTTTTCCTTATGAAAGTGAGGGAGTTTATAGCTGTTGGTTGGTTATTAATCTACTTTTTTGAATCAACAACTTGGTTTGGGTTTTTTTATTAGTAAACCATACTAAAATATTCAGAAATCTGCTGCAGAATTATAAGATAAGACTTCCTGCATTTTAGGTCACAAACAACAATCATAAACTTTGTTTCTTGAGTAAAAATTGTGATTTTTATATACAAACAATTATTATGTATAGCCAACAATTTTTCTGTCACCTTTCTTGTCTTCCAGATCTGGTATTTTCAAAGAAAGCTCAGGGAAGGGCCTTAAAGTCATTCTGAGAAGCAGAATGCAGGACCTGTTCTTATTCTATTCTTGGTCAATGACAATATTTTTTGTTAGCACACAGTTCAGACTGAATTTGCAGCAGATCTCAAGGGAACGCCTGATTTTTCACCAGTTCAGATTAATTAGCAAAGGGGAAGAAGACTCCAGGGTGTCTTCCAGGGATTAATTCTCTGTTTCATGTACGAAAAAAGATTTAGTCAATTTGATAGCAAGGAGATCCAAAATGAGAAGCCTCTTTCCAATATATCAAGAAATTATCACCTGTTGGTCTTTCAGTTTCTCTCCCTCTCAAGTAAGAGGCAGGTAGCTGCATAGCAAACTCTGTTTCTCAAGCCTGTCATTCAGCAGCATGGTTTGCCACATGCAAGGCCATACAATGACATTTTTGACATTTTCGACATTTTCTAATGAAAAAAAAAAAAAGAAAAGGAATTATAGTGGACAGAGGATATTTTTCTTTTTTTTGCAGTTAAGAACTATACAGTAAAAAGATGTTTTTCAATTCTTTTGAGATCAAGGTGTACTTAGGAGCATCCATTAATGTTGATTTGTGATTCAGCTCCCAGTGCCCCCGGTGCAAATTGTACATGCCAACCAGTGACTGCATGTCTTTCAGAATTGGCTTTTAGAACTAAAGGGAAACAAATCATAAGGAAGTAAAGTGTTTCACCTCATCTACAGCTCTTCTTACTGCTTCATAAAGTTTAAACAATTGTGGCCGTGTTGGAAACCTGATCTCATTACACTGAAGTTCCTCACAGCCTTAAGAGATTCCATGTTTCTCCTGTCCTAAACCTGACATTTCATTAAACAAAGATAAACCATACACACATTAGCAGCTTGTATGTGTATTACTTTACCAGCCTGTTTCGATTAAAAAAAAGCATTAGACACAAGACATTTCAGAGAGCTTTTGTGCAGGCTGAGATTCTCAGGTTACAGCAAAAAATACTGTACTAGGTATATTTTTACAGAAAAATAAACATCTGTTTGCATGTAACATAGTGAAAACTTAGTAAAGAGGAGATATACAACAGTAATAAATGGGACTTACACATTTGTTATGCAGTCTTTCTTCATGCATTTTTTCCTATTTTCTTCAGCACTTTAGAACAGGGAAGTGATTTCACTGGAATCCATTTCTTATTTATGATATGATACAGACATATACTGGTAGGTGCAAAGTTTTGTGGTTTAAAATAATTTTTAATTATACTTTTCTGCACATTCAGTTTATGTGTTTCAAGTGGCAATTAAGAGGAAAGGAATAATTATTAAATTGAAACATATTTTAAGCTTTAATTTTAAAAATTGTTAACTTAGAAAATATATTTGTGTAAGTATGTAGATATTACTTCCTTCATACATATACACACACTGTAATGCATATTTTGAGAGAGAGCATATGTGTGTGCCTGTGAGTGACAGTGGGCTCGTATGTGCAAGGGTCTTCCAAATTTTGCTTCCTCTAATTTGACTTTCAACTTGTCTTTTGAAACAACAACAAAAGTTTTTTAATGCTTCTCTTTGCTAAGTTCTCACAACAGTAAGTGAATTTACATTTTTAATTTGAATCTTGAAAATTAAATGGAAATTAGACACATTGTAGAATATGTCTTTGCAACCTGTGTTTGATGTTGCATTACAGGCTCTCTTGTAATGATTTTACATTAGTTTTAGACTCAGTTTTAGTTTGGTGACTATTTGTGTAATGGAATTCTGATATTCCTTTCCCCAAAGAGGGTGTTTTCTCTACTTGGGTAGGTTTAAGATTGTGGTGTCTCTCTTGATTAGAAGTTAACGTCTTATTTGTGAAATACATCCTGGAACACTGAATTTCCTTTCTCTGTAACATTTACTTTTCAATCTAGACTTCTTCAGGAGCACTGCGGTATCAGTTGTATTCAGTATACACCTAACCAAGGCTGCAAATTGTATTTAGTTTTCCAGTTCGTCAGCCAGATCACAGCACTGAGGTGGAAAAAAAAATGTCTTCAGACTAAACCATTTCTTCACTCCCTTATTTTGCTGATGAAACTTTTACTGTGAAATGAAATATGTTATTTTCAGGCGTGCTTGAAAAGCTGTGGAAGTCAAGGGTTAAATACTCGAGCCAATAATAGAGCTATATCATGTTCCTGTATCAAGTGGCTCAAGATTGACCATGATTATGGCAAATGACTTTTCTTCTTCACCTAACATACAGGTTACACGGTGTCCAACGCTACTGTCTATCTGCCTGAAGCAGGTGATTGTAGTCATTTGGCAGACTCTTGAAAGGGTTTGAAAGCAGGAGAAAGATAAGGAGAAAAACACTTAAGATGGCAACATATAACTTCTGTCCTCAGTATGATTGCTGGGAACAAAGAGATATTTAGGGCAAAAGCCACTAGACTGTGGACGAAATGTACTAAAAAATTCCCCACTACTCAATTTAAAGTAAAAATCAGTGTAGACACAGCTAAACCAATAGTTTTAGCAAATTCATTTACATATATGAAACAATGTATTATTACCTAATTGTCTAACATATGTAATATATTTTACATAACATAGTGATATATTTTCTTACTGTATAATGATTGTTTTATATTATAACCATTCTATGAATCTATTATAACTATATAACTATGCATTTCTTTAATATAATATGTGAAACATTGTATGATATGATATGTCACTCCTGAAGTGAGGGGCACTGGAGAAGTGTGCATATTGTAGGTCCGGTCTTCCTCACATTGGTACTGGTTTCTCCACTTTCTCTAACTTGCAGCTTTGTGACAGTCCCTGCTGTCTTCAGCAAGTTGACCCCTTCTTCCAGCATGCAGCATCTTTTCCTGGAGATGAACAGAAAAGTAGAAGCCAAGTTAATTCTGTTTCAAAAGCTATTTGAGAGGTCAGAGAGGAGGAGAGAGCTCTCCACACACCACAGAAGGTATTTACTGTTCACTGTACGCAGGATTTTCTTTCCCTGATTACAAGAAGTTGAAGTGAGATCAATTAAGACAGCTCTTAAACTCATTCTGCCCTGAAGTCAACAGGGAAAGGATGGGCTTTCGAATGCCTGGACTAAACTTCAGTGATTTTCCTTTTTTTTTTTCTCAGGCAGATGCAGTCCGGTTTTAACTGCTCTTCATTATACTACCTGATGGTGCTTAGGTGTAGCAGATGCAGTCATACTACCTATGTCACCTTTCTTTTTTAGCCTGGCATAAATATAATGAACACAAGTTTTTGATAATGCTCAACTTTGGATTAAAGATGCCTCTGACATTTTCTTTCTCTCAGAACCCTGAAAAGCCAACGTAATCATGACAGATAAATAACTGATAGTTATTCACTATAGCAACAGCTGGGCCATATTGTGCCATGGCTCCATTTGACCTCACAAGGTAAATGAAGCTGGCATTTGTATTACTTGAGCACAAACTTCTAGGGAACACAGAGTGTTTTCACAAGTGTTCCTATATTTGCTCCCAGAGTGACATAATCTATTATGTTGCTGTTGATATCATAGAATAATTAGGGTTGGATATCAACCTACTCCATAACTGTGCTTTGGAGATCAATGTTCCAGAGCTTTCCAGGAGGTATAAAACCAAGTTTATATGGAGCTAGTCTGCAGTTAGTCACAAGTAAGAAATAATATCTTTAGGAATAGGGTGTAGAGAATTAAACAGTCAGGATCCCAAGAGAATGCAAGGATCTATAAAACACCACATTCTTAACAGGTCTCATCCGCTGCCACCTTCAGTAAAATAAAACACATACTCAACTTGCATGACTTCCTTTTCTGTTAAAAATAATAATAATAAAAGACTAATTTTCAATACCTTTCATACAAAGGCCCACCTTACCCTTGTATTGCCACAATTCTCTGTCTGCATCAGCAAAATGTGCAACTCAGTAACACTGACTGGTTTTATGCAACCAAAGGGTTCTGAGGATCTAGGGAATTTTCTTTCAGTGTGAGGAATTTACTTCAGTCATTCTGCTGTTTTCCCATTGACTGAAACCATATTACCAGTTGGACCACATTAGGTTTGCTTTCGGGTTACAATTTCTGGCTCAGTTTCACCCAAAAGCAGTGGGCTCGGACACCCCTGACCACTGAGAACCAACCTGCACTAGGTAGGGATGTCGCACTTTAAAAATCCTCTCCCGATGTAAAATCAGGCAGTGAGATGACAGCACTGAGAAGGACCACAGCAGGGTCACCCCTTGCTTCCCGCAGTGAGCAGGAGTTAAGGTCCATATCTAGGGACCCACAGGCTGGGCAAGCGGGCAGATTCCCCACCACAGGCAGGATGGTATCTTTTGCAGTCTGTGTCCCCCAAGGCATGCATCTGATCTTGAAAGGATCCCAAGGCACTTAAAAATGAAAGGCTGTTAGTTCCCTGATGTTTTTTGTCCAGCAGCAGTGATGAGTATACTCTGCCCAATTAATTTTGCACAAAAGTTGTAACTGGAGTACAGTGTTCTTGCCTTTTTGTCTTTGATTGCTGCTCAGCACTGCAGTGAAATGCAAATGCTAGCTGCGTTTTTTTTACCAATTGCAAAACAAATTTTACTAATATTGTTTTTAAATGTGGAAAGTACTTTAGGGGCTTTCATGGGAGGTGCAGTTGGGCCAAGCTATGACGCCTTACTTGAGCAGCGCACGACCTGACTGATGAATCCAGATCTCTTGCTATTTTTATGTTTTCTCTGGAGACTATTTTTTGCTACACATATGTTCCATGCCATGCTGTTGCATTCTGAAATGGTTATTCAGTAGAAAGTTAAAAACGTAGCTGCAGAGGATAATGATATAGGTAAGGTTAAGCATTATAAATCTTCCTACAGAAGCTTCTGAGGAAACCCAAAGATTACCTATAAAACCATATTTCCTTCCAGATTGCAAACCTGTCCTAGGCCTGCCTGGAGACCATCACTAAAAGCTGCTTCCAACTCTCCAACTCCAGATGTATTTGAAGCCAGGGAGCAAAGTAAAAGCAATTAAAGCAAATGTTTTCTCTCAAAACATATGCTAATGCAAGATTACTCAGGAAATTGGATGAATTTAGCAGAGGGTCTTTATGCAGGCAAATCAGTGTGAGACGCCTGAGGCTGCAAAAACCTTGAGAAAATGTGTTGTGGGGCCCTGGAAGATGTCTGGAGAAGGAGCTTTGGGGACACAACATGGACTAAGAGACAGAGCTGAGAGAATCATCTAAATTGTCACAGGGTGCTTACTATGAAAGGATCAATCTACTGTTAGTAGGCAATGGTATACTATAACCTGAGTCAGTATTAGCAGTTATCTGTCAGAATTATAAAGTTCTTCTAACTAATCAAAGACTTGGTTTTTAATCTAGGAGTGATACTTTTCTTATTATATATTGCACTACTTCCTCGTATAGATAAGACATTATTTTGTTAAATAGCATTCTGTGGGGAAAAAAACCCAATATAGTTCCAATTTTTTTTCCCAGATTTTTGTGGATGAAACTGTAACCCATATCATTTTAAATAAAATCCCTATGATTTACACAAGTCTAATTTATTATTTTGACTAAAGTAAAAGTGTCTTATCATTTTCATTTAGAATTGTAATCAGACTTTATTTGAACACATTTTTAAGGTACCACACTGAAAATTTTATTACAAAATGCACCTGCATGTATATCTGCATATCTATCAGAAGTTTTGTAATTTGCAATCTATTTAGGCAATCCAATGTTATCAATATGTGCATGTGTATGTTTATACATTTACATATTATATATATGCAAGGAATTATTAGAAAAATAAGATTTAAATAAATATATTATCGGCATCATTTTGTGGGAAATAACTTACAGTTACATTGAAGGACTACTTAGTCGATACCTGCATTTAAGATTTTTAACATTATAATGTGAAAGGAAACCGAAGATCCTTTCCAAAGTAATGCTATTAGCAATAGCACTACATGACAATGTGGGTTGCATTAGCAATAAATCTCTATGAAAACATTTCTTATTACTCTGTTAGAGATACTTCATCTAAATTCGTATTCTGCTCATCCACACAATACTTCATATTATATTGTCTTTGCTGGTGCATTAAGTAATGTGTTTACAGGTTTCCCACACACTGCTCATATTTTCATCATCCTATTTCTCTTATACCCTCAGAGTATGTAAAGAATGTCTTGCTTTGGTAAGCAGGCACTTTTCAGTGTACTTGATGTTCTCCCTATATATATGCTGGGCAATACCATAAACCTTTACTCACTACTTTGATTTTACAGTTCCTGTAGGAATCGATTTGGCAGTCTCAGACTCTACTCACCACCTTAAGATCAACTATATTACATAGTAATAAAAAGTTCAGTTATGCTAGTATAATGTTATTAAAGGGATGATTCAACTTGGACCTTCAAGTGCATCCTAAACCTCTGTATGTTTAAAGACTTGCCAGTGCTAGTTAATGAGAAGATAGATAGGACAGGTTTTATATGTTCAAGCAATTTCCTAATGCACTCAGTCAAGTTTATCATTGAAAATAATAATGAAATGCACGAATAAAGCCAGTTCTGATTGTTAGGATAGCAAGGTGCTTTGTAACCACAAAAGTTCTAACTGCAGAAAGAAATTGACTAGACGTGGTATGTATTTTCAAACAAAAAGCACTATGTCTTCTTTAAAATGTTTCCCTTGAGCTGGCAATATTTTTCTTTGTGCTCAGCCTCAGCAGCCTGGTTTTCACCCATGAACTCCTCATATAAAGAAAGAGGTCTTCTTGGTAACAGTAGGATGATTTTATATGGTGATGCATTGGCAAAGCTGTATAATACCCAGCAGATGTTTACTTTAATCCCTTTTTCTGACTAGGCCCACACAGTGGCACCAGTTCTTTCCCTCTCCAGAGTAACTACCTTTTTAATCCATAGAGTAAGTCTAGGGCTGGAGTACAACTGGCTGTGACTGCTTCTGTTTCTTTTGTATGTTCCTGAAGAAACATTCTGATATATTATGCGTGAATTTTTTTCTCTGTTGTCAGATAACACCATGTGACCCTGAAGGTAATTCTAAATGCTGCAGAAATGTTCAACAGTATGAAAAAATATCCTCTGCTATTCATGAATAGGAGGAAATTATCTGCATCATTACTTTTACTTTCCAACCTAAGACTGAATGCAAATTGTTCTCAGCGTAGAAAATCAGATTAACTTAAAGTTTGAGTTATGAATACGTTAATCATTACTATTTTACCTAAAAATAGTTGCTGGATATTGTCATTGGCTAGAACTGACAGAACATGGGTAAGTAGACCAAGTATTGATGCATGTGTGAAGAATTATCAGGTATGAATTTCTCTGTGTCAATAACAGGTATGAATTTCTTTGTGTGAATTTGCAGTGCTCATGGGTCTCTTTGCCATTCCAGATGACCAGGCTGTGTGCTCTAATGTCTTTCTTTCAAAATGTCCAAAAAGTTCTGATACCTAAGCTTCATGAGGGCAGATGAGCTACTAGCAAGTGGCTCTGTGTAAAATGTGTGCCTGCAGTTTGGTATGGACCATACCATGGGTGTGGGGAAGATGTTTCATGCTTCTGGGTAGATTTCACTCTCCTCCACATTGCTCTCTACTTTTTTATTTGGCATTGAAATCCAAGGAGAGTCATGTGGGTAATGAAGAGGAAGAAGCTGTTGGTAGGATAGTTAGTTGGGCTGTTCAAAGGTGGGTACCATAATAATGACTCATTTTAGGAATGATAAAATACTTTATTTCAGGCTTTTGTAAAACACTTTTTACTATTGTTTTGAATAGCATGTTTTACTTACTTTTTAAGAGTTAACTTAAAAAGTTATATAGCTCAAGACAAACATTTTCTTTAGTTTCTAGATTATTGAACTATTTTTCTGAGCAATTATTTTTCAAAGATTTTAAACAGGTAATACACATACTGTCTCTTTTTTTTTTTTTTTTTTTTCAAATTATGACTGGCCTTGAATTATCTTTTAAACTATTTTCATAGTGGTTTCACTTCCCTATTTGCTTAACATAGGCTGAATAGATCAAATTAAATTACAATTTTTAGGACATATGACTGAAGCCAATCACTTGATCTTCTAAGCAGGAATTGCAATTTAATTATTCTTTCTTTTTTTTTTTTTTTTTTAATTCATAGTCTGTATTTACACTACAGCTTTTTACAGATGTTATAGCCTTGAATTAAAATAACTAAAGCTGCCTCCTTTGAGGTGTCAGCCTTGGTGAGAATAAGAATGCGCTAGGTTACTAAATGCAATTTAATCTCACCCATTCATGCATAGTTTAGAATCCATCATAAAGCTATGGTCATTTAAATTCCTTACAATCCTAAAAATGTATTTCCTTCTCTATCAGACTTACGAAGAGAGGTATAATCTATAAATCAACTTTGATGCTGGAATTTTTTGTATTTGAGGATTTTCTGGTCTCTTCCTCTGAGGATTAAAAATCGTGTCTCAAGGCAGGCTATTAAGTATCATCTATCTATCTGAGAGATTCATAGGTGCAAGAAAAATGGTGAGACTTGCTCAAGGAAAGAACTGCAGGAAGAAGAAATTCAAATTCTTTATTATTTCTGCTCTACTGGAAGTTAGGTACTGCAGTAGTTTTCATTTGAACTTAAATATATTGCATTTCACTATATGAATCATAACACATAGAATATTTTTTATGATAAATTGGGAAGGAGAGAAGAGCATGATGTTGTGCTTTCACAACTTCAAATTGTTTTTCTCTCTTCTTTAACTGGTTTAAATTAGAAAAAGGAAAACAAAGCTCCTCTAGGTTAGCAGGGTTTTGTTGGCACTGCAGACACAGAAACATGGAATAGTTAGGGTTGGAAAGGACCTTAAGATCATCAAGTTCCAACCCCCCTGCCATGGGCAGCGACATCTCCCACTAAACCATATCACCCAAGGCCTCATCCAACCTGGCCTTGAACACCGCCAGGAATGGAGCATTCAAAGCCTCTCTGGGCAACCTATTCCAGTGCCTCATCACCCTAACAGGAAAGAATTTCCTCCTTATATCCAATCTAAACTTCCCCTGTTTAAGTTTTAACCCATTACCCCTTTTCCTATCACCACAGTCCCTAATGAAGAGTCCCTCCCCAGTATCCTTATAGGCACCCTTCAGATACTGGAAGGCTGCTATGAGGTCTCCACGCAGCCTTCTCTTCTCCAGGCTGAACAGCCCCAACTTTCCCAGCCTATTCCCAGCCTATCTTCATACGGGAGGTTCTCCAGTTCCCTCATCATTCTCGTGGCCCTCCTCTGGACTTGTTCCAACAGTTCCATGTCCTTTCTATGTTGAGGACACCAGAACTGCACACAATACTCCAGGTGAGGTCTCACAAGAGCAGAGTAAAGGGGCATGATAACAGAATTAAGGTTGTCAAAAGTAGCATTTTAAGTTGTTGAGAAGTACTTGATGTGAACACTACTAGTAGCTAAGCAAACACTTTCTAAAGTGTACTAGGCACAAATAGGAAATTATAAATGTAGTGGAAGATGAAAACATAGAAGGACAAATGAGGATTTGGTGTTTGCCAATAAAGTCTCAGTGGTCTACCAGAATTATTAAATATTTATCTCTACTCTTTGTTATATATCCGAGAATAAAAGACAACACTGTGACTTCTGTGTTCTGCCGCATGATCTTTGGAAGCAGGTATGATGCAAAGACTGGGTCCAGAATCTATGCAGTAAAAGTGACAACTCAGAGTTATAGTTGACTCAGAAATGTAAGTAGGTTTTTTAAATTATTTTTATTTAACATACTAAAGGCAGACATGGTGCATGGAACAAGTGCTATACAATTAATTATTATTTTATAAAATTCTGCTTTATTAAGGTGCATGTAAAATTATTATTGTCTCTATATTAAAATGAATTTTCACAGTATTATTAAACTTTAGCAGTACTATCTGTTGTGTTTGTGTACCAAGTGTCATTGTGAACTCAATATTCACTCCTTTCCTGATACCTAAAATAACTGACATCTTCTGACATTCTAGTCTCTGCAGAATAACAGATACGGGTTTCCATATACAACAATCTCAGTACAGTCCTAATTGCCTTTTAGCCATGTCAACATAAAAGGTATGATTTCATTATGAGTTCACTGTGCAGCTTTTTAAAGTCATGGGGAATAAGCTGAAAAATGAGCCTCTGGGTGCAAAGTGAGGCTTAGTGGCCTGTTTGACATGCAAATTTTGAGAAGCTGTCAGAGCCAGAGTGCTGCTGAGTTATTGGTACTAACTGGTCCTGCTCCGGTTTCTCCCTGAGGACAGTCAAGCACAAGTTCAGCTAGATTTGGTGAGAGTAAAGGAGATATTGTGATGCTTTCCATTTTCTGCTCAAGTAGCAGGTACTTAGGACCACAGCTTTCTTCTAAGAACGGTACAGATTGTATTGCAGCTGCACCAAGATGTCTGCAGTGAACATATAAAGATCAGGCTGCTGATCTTTGGCAGTTTGACCTTTGTTTTTATCTGGCAAACTTGTTTCTGTACAGGTTACCATGCAGATCAGGCTGTGGCTCTGAGTTACACCACCTCCTCAGGCTTCTGTTGTGTGGACTGTGAACTGGCTGAAGGAGAGAAGCCAGAGAGTTGTAGCCTATGGGGCGGAGTCTAGTTGGAGGCCTGTATCTAGTGGAGTGCCTCAAGGGTCGGTACTGGGACCAGTATTATTTAATATATTCATCAACGATTTAGATGAGGGAATTGAGTGTACTATCAGCAAGTTTGCTGATGACACTAAGCTGGAGGGTGGCCGACACGCCAGAAGGCTGTGCTGCCATCCAGAGAGACCTGGACAGGCTGGAGAGCTGGGCGGGGAATAACTTGATGAAATATAACAAGGGAAAGTGTAGAGTCCTGCATCTGGGCAGGAACAACCCCAGGTTCCAGTATAGGCTGGGGAACGACCTGTTAGAGAGCAGTGTAGGGGAGAGGGACCTGGGGGTCCTGGTGGACGACAGGGTGACCATGAGCCGACACTGTGCCCTTGTGGCCAAGAAGGCCAATGGCATCCTGGGGTGTATTAGAAGGGGGGTGGTTAGTAGGTCGAGAGAGGTCCTCCTTCCCCTCTACTCTGCCCTGGTGAGACCTCATCTGGAATATTGTGTCCAGTTCTGGGCCCCTCAGTTTAAAAAGGACAGGGACCTGCTGGAGAGAGTCCAGCGCAGGGCAACTAAGATGATTAAGGGAGTGGAGCATCTCCCTTATGAGGAAAGACTGAGGGAGCTGGGTCTCTATAGTTTGGAGAAGAGGAGATTGAGGGGTGACCTTATTAGTGTATATAAATATATAAAGGGGGAGTGTCACGAGATGGAGCCAGGCTCTTCTCAGTGGCAAACAATGAAAGGACAAGGGGAATGGGTACAAATGGACACAAGAGGTTCCACTTAAACTGAGAAGAAACTTCTTCTCAGTGAGGGTGACGAACACTGGACAGGCTGCCCAGGGAGGTTGTGGAGTCTCCTTCTCTGGAGACATTCAAAACCCGCCTGGACACGTTCCTGTGTAACCTCATCTAGGTGTTCCTGCTCCGGCAGGGGGATTGGACTAGATGATCTTTTGAGGTCCCTTCCAATCTCTAACATACTGTGATACTGTGATCCCCAGAAGGTGGGTGGAAGACAGAAGCTGGCATGGATAATCTGGATGTGGAGACCAGGTACATCTTAACCACAGGTTGCGTTACTCCTTCCACTCTTACATTAGCATTCAGCAGCTCCAAAACTGTGCTGGCCCACAAGCAAGCAGAGTGACAACAGAGTGCCGTTTGGACAACTCTGATGATAAGCATGACACTTTGCCTTTCTTAGAAGGCATTAGATCACCAAGCACCTTCCAAGGGACATATATTTAAGTAGTGAGCTGCTAACTGTCTGGGGACCACTGCTGCAGAAAAGGAAACATTACAAGGAAGTGTGTTTTCTCTCTTTATATTAATTGAAATATAAAAGGCTAATCTACCTTCAAGGAAATTGTCTTCTTAACAAATGAAATTTGGATCTCCTTTTAGGAGGGAGATAGAAAAATAGTTTGCTTATTGGATACTTTCCTCTCAGCCTAGTCCAGGTTATCTATCCCTCTTGGCTTTTTTCAGAAACAATAATGAGCAAGATCAGGCTTTGGGTGGAGAAGAAACACAGGTATTTCTAGAAGACATAGTAAGAAGTACTTGAGTAGTGAGGTGGCATATGGAACTGTCTTTTTCTTTCTGTCTTTTTCTTTCTGTCTTCTCCTTTCTTTCAGAGATGTACAACAGAGTGTGGAAAGCAAACAAATAATTAAATTGCATTGCTTCTGTGAAATTCTGCCTGTTACTGTGTCTGTTTGTTGGCTAAGTTCATTAAACAACAAGTTTAATATTGTCTAGATTAGAATCTGAAGTAGGCATGATGCCTTTTAAAGTTAACAAAAAGTATAATTTCTGTTCTTGTTATATGATTCACAATCAGTGGTAGTTATTTACTAACTCATACTTTGTCCTGACATGTGTCAGCTTGGGTGTTTTTCATTATGTTTATTTTGCTGTGATTATTTTTGGAATAGATTAGATTGCAGACTTATTACATTGACTAATAACTTATGAATATATAAGACTTAATAACTGTATGAATATATTCATTTAATACCGCTCCAATTTTGCTCTGCTGATCTTCCCTAATAATACAGGAAATTCATTATAATGAAGAATTTTAATGTTTATGTCAGTCCCTGATGATCACTGATGTACTCAAACTGCTGACAGCTCAGCTTGAGGTTTGGTAGTTAGGATGTAGAGGGAGGTTTCCAGTCCAGTCATCAGGACAACGTAAGATTGCTGAGACCATAGTTTCTTGCATTGACTAATATCATACAATTTGATTTGCTAGTAGGACTTGTAGACTTACTCTGTCTTAATCCATCTTTTGCTGTTGCAGTTTCTTGGGGAAAGAGACTGACTTTTTGTTCTACGACTGTACAGTGGTTTAGTGAAATGAGGTCCTGATTTATGAAAAGGTCTGCCAGTTAGTAACACAGATGAGTAGAAACACTGCTAGAACCTGCTCATCACTTAATACAGAGAATAATCATATGTCTTGTACTGCTTGTTTTTGTCTCCTTGGCCAACAAAAGGACTCAAAGTGTGCTGTACACACAGCACCTGTAGTGGATGGCCATTCATTTGGCACAAACCCTTCAGTTTCCCTCTTGTTCTCACACAGAAGAGCAGCAATGGGCAGAGATATATTCCTTCAGACTATGATACATATATTAGAGAGAAGGAAAGATCATCTGAGGGACCAAACATGAGAAGCACTTTTCCTATAAGGAATTACTCTCTGAATATCTAGTTAATCCTTCCTGCTTCCTCCTGCTGCTGTACACTTTGCCTTTTCTTCCCTCCTTGAGAAGAGCAGAATTTCCAGTCTCACCTTCAGTCTAGCAGTTGTGCTTAGCCTTTGATGTCCCTCTGCTGAGATGGATAGTGCATGCAAACAAGCTGCCTGCACTTACAGACATGCCCAGAAGCAGTGCTACTTATGAGTCACATTTATGAGTCTGTCAAGAGTCTCACTGTTAGAGAAATCCTTTTCTCAGCTTGGCATCCACTTTATAAGAATCTAAATGGAGGCAGAGAACTTAGTAGGATGATAACTCTTCTGCTCTTTGTGCTATAAGAGTACCATATAATGCAAGGCAATAGAGAGTTTTTCTTTTATTAGATATGATGGACCAGGCCCATTAATACTTAATGGGAATTAGACTGTTGGATAGTCAGATGTGCAATGGTTCTCTAGAGCATTATAAATTGCTTTAAATCCTGGATTCTTCCAAGTTCAGTAGTCTTTCTGCAGGACACAATAATGATTAAAATGGACAGAGGCACTCACACTAATGGCTTCCTAATCAAATTGGAAAAGATGATTTTCAAGGATGGAAGATCATCTCTGAAGCTTGTTTCCTTCCCTTTGGACTATCACTGTCAAAAATAGTTGGCCTTCTGGTTGCTTAACAAATTTCCTTTGTTGTCCCAAACTTCTTTAATGGCAATGGAAGTGGTGAATTGATTAGAGTGAAAATCTTAGTAGCGTATTAAGATGTAATATATATATATATATTTAAAGAATCATAGATTCATAGAAGTATAGAAAGGTTAGGGTTGGAAAGGACCTTAAGATCTTCTAGTTCCAGCCCCTCTGCTATGGGCAGGGACACCTCACATTAGACTGTGTTGCCCAAGACTCTGTCCAACCTGCCCATCAAATTGATGTCTCTCCATTTTAGAGACAAGAATGAAGTGTGGAACAGTGTTGAATGCTTTGCACAAGTTCAGGTAGATGACATTAACTGCTCTGCCTCTGTTCATCAGTTCTGTAGCCCCATCATAGAAGTCCACCAAATTGGTCAGACAGGAATTCCCCTTGGTGAAGCCATGCTGGCTGTCACCAAGCACCTTCTTGATTTTCATGTGCCTTAGCATGCCTTCCAGGAGAATCTGCTCCAAGATTTTGCCAGGCACAGAGGTGAGACTGACCGGTCTGTAGTTCCCTTGATCATCCATTTTCCCTTCTTGAAAATGGGGGTTATATTTCCCTTTTTCCAGTCATCGGGAACTTCACCTGACTGTCATGACTTTTTCAAATATGATGGACAGTGGCTTAGCAACTTCATTCACCAGCTCCTTCAGCACCCGCGGATGGATTTCATCAGGTCCCATGGACTTGTGCACGTTCGGGTTCTTAAGATGGTCTCAAACCAGATCCTCTCCTACCTCCATGTTCTTCTTACATGATACTTCACTGAGGGTTTTAAAACTATTCTACAGAACTGAGTCACTTACCTCTGTTTCATGAGTGTTGCAGGGAGAACCTGCTCAGTCCAAACAGCTTAAGCCAAATAGGGATCAAAACACTTTGTTGTGATTTTGAGAACATGGAATGAGGCAGCAGTTAATGAAGTGTTGCATTCAAGTAGTAGCACAAGGACTTGGGGGTGCTGGTTGATCAGAAACTGAACATGAGGCAGCTTCAGTGTGCACTCGCAGCCCAGAAAGCCAACCGTATTCTGGGCTGCATCAAAAGGAGCGTGACCAGCAAGTCGAAGGAGGTGATCCTGCCCCTCTACTCTGCTCTTGTGAGACCTCAGTTGGAGTATTGTGTGCACTTTTGGTGTCCTCAGCATAAAAAGGACATGGAACTGTTGGAACAAATAAAGAGGAGGGCCACGAGGGTGATCAGGTGACTGGAGCACCTCCCGTGTTAAGACAGGCTGAAAAAGTTAGGGCTGTTCAGCCTGGAGAAGAAAAGGCTGTGTGGAGACCTCATAGCAGCCTTCCAGTATCTGAAGGGGGCATATAGGGATGCTGGGGATGGAATCTTCATTAGGGACTGTAGTGACAGGACAAGGGGTAATGGGTTAAAATTTAAACAGGGGAAGTTTAGATTGGATATAAGGAGGAAATTCTTTCCTGTTAGGGTGGTGAGGCACTGGAATAGGTTGCCCATGGAGGTTGTGAATGCTCCATCCCTGGCAGTGTTCAAGACCAGGTTGGACGAGGCTTTGGGTGATATGGTTTAGAGCGAGGTGTCCTTGCCCATGGCAGGGGGTTTGGAACTAGATGATCTTAAGGTCCTTTCCAACCCTAACTATTCTATGATTCTATGATTCTATGAAACTAGACACATGAATGTTAACAAACACAAGCAAATATCTAAACACCCTCTGCTGCAAATGTTACCCTCTGTAACAAACACAGAAGAGATTTATTGAATTCTCCTTTCCAAGAAGAAGACTTCACCCTAAGCAGTGTAGTAGCAAATGCCAATTGGTGTATTGATAAGGAATGGTGAAGAAGTGCTGCATGCTCTCCGTTTCCACAAAGTTTGTGCAGAGGGAACCCAAACCCCTTTCCTTTCACCATTGAGATCGCCACAGTCAAATGACTGTACATGGTATAAAAGCCTTTACTGATACTGTCTGAACATACAGATTTATTTACAGGGGCACCCTGCAGCAATGCCCAGTGTGCGGCTACCATGGGCAGGGACACCCCCCTGGGCCTCCTGGGAACAGGCACTGCCTCAGAGCCAGCAGCCCAAAGGCCTTTCTCCAAGGGATGCTGGGTGAAGGGGCAGCAGCAGCAGGGCTGCAGTGGGCAGGGCTGCAGGGTCCCCGTCACCCCTGTGTCATAGTGCCAGCACCCAGCCACACAGCATCACAATGCTCTGGGGCAGTATGAGTCCAGCGCCCTCCCCTGTCCCACTGCCAGAGTGCTCGGCGCTGCCAGCAGGACAGAGCTGGCAGCCTGAGGGCATCCGAGAGGAAGTCTTTGGGGCACGGGGGAGGTCCTGGGAGGGGGAAGGGGGTTGATGGGGGGAACCCTTGAAGCTGCACAAAGCTGCGAGTTCTGTGCTGCAGTTCCAGCTCCTGGAGGGGCCACGCTCAAAGCATCATTGAGGGATCCTGCTTCAGTTGTTGGGGAGCTCGCCGTCCTCACCTCCTCGGGAGAGAGTGGCAGTAGCCAGAAGAAAAAGGATGCACAGGTGGCTCAGTGCCCTCCCCCAGTGCTCTGGAGCTCCTACTGCCAAGCACAGGAAGGATTCGTGCTCCCAGGATTCATCAGGCCAACGCATTTTGCTGTTGCTGGAAGCCCCTGAGATGGCTCCAGGTGGAGGCAGAAAAGGCAGTGCCAGTGTCCCCTTGTCCCCTTAGAGGCGTAACCAGCGTGTGGACCAGGAGCAGGTCTTGCTCACACGCTCAGGGAGTAGCCAATTGCCAGCACTGGGGTCAGGAAGGAATTTTCCCCCGGGGCACATTGGCACCGGTCCCCGGGGGTTTTTTGCCTTCCTCTGAGCACTGAGCATGACCGCTTGTCAGGGCTCCTCGGTCCTTTTCGGCTGCGTTATGGCCTGGTGCTCGTGCCCCACTGTCGTGGTTTAACCCACAGCCAGACAGCTTGTTACCCACTCCCCCCCCTTCTTGCCCTCCCCCTACTCCTGGGGGAACGGAGAGGAGAATCAAAAAGAAATGCAACTCCCACGGCTTGAGATAAGAACAGTTTAGTAACTAAGGTACAATACGAATCACCACTGCTACCACCAACGACAACAATGATAAGAGAAAACAGCAAAGGAAAGGAGTACAATACCACGCGCCGAACCGCCAGTCCGACCCGGCCGACCCCCTCTCCTTCCGGGTTCCCCCCCAGTTCCCCCCTCGGCATGACGTGCTGTGGTATGGAATACCTCTTTGGTCAGTTTGGGTCAGGTGTCCTGTCTCTGCTTCCTCCCGGCCTCCCCTCCTCCCTGGCAGAGCATGAGACTCACAAAGTCCTTGGCCAAACCAAAACATCATTTTTATCAGCTTTGTTCCGAGCCCGAAAGTCAAAACACAGCACTGCACCAGCTACCAAGAAGGAGAAAAAATGACTGCTGCTGCTAAACCCAGGACATTATCCACCCCTTATTCCATACCATTCACGTCATGCTCAGATCCTACATTTTCAATATACCATCACTCCGATCTCAGTGCACTTCTATCTTAGTGCAAAGACTAGTCCCTATAAAGCTGCTGATTCCATCTGGTCCATGATGTCTGGCGCCATCTCTTGTAACAGTCTTTCAGAACAGGAGAGGCCGTGTGCAGTATCGGGTCGTTGCCTGCTGATGCTGATCATTCCCTTACTGTAGAACTTGTCTGGTTCTGTCAAAGTTCGTTCTCTCTTGGGATCATGGTTGGAGGGAAGTCAGGGCTAGTTGCTGGTGGCCTGAAGACATCTGGTTGATGGGCTATTAAAGTATTACACAGCAGGCAACAACATACAATTAAGTTCATTGGCTGTTTTCCCCTAAAATTAAATCCCCTTGAGGTACACATCGGACTTCCCCATCATCCTGCATTACCCACCAAGTGTATCCAGGTCCCTGAGCAAAAGCAATCCCACGAGTGGGTTTGTCTTTACTTGAAGCAGGAATAACCCAGACTGCCTTCCCCAGCAAATTCTTCATATGCACCACAGGAACTTTGTCCCCCTCTACAATGGCCGATGCCCACTCCTTGGCAATCCTCTGGTTTGCAGTGTTGGTGGTGATCCCAATCTGAAAGGCCCATGCCTAGATATTGCCCATACTTCCCCCAACTGCATTGGATGTCCACTCAAAGAAAATCTCTTGGCCCTCCTACTTCGTTGTTCCAGAGAAGACCCAAACCTGACTCTGCTCTTTTGGATGTAGTGTGGCCAAAATACACTCTGTATACGTGCCAACATGGTGATCCCCATCACAATCAGCAAACAAGTCTCAATAGCATTAAAAGGCCATTCAAAACTCTCAAATGATGCTGTAAATGCTCTGGGGGGAGGAATGGGAGGGTAAAAGAATGCCTCCTTCACAGGTTGACCACCCGAGAAGGAGAAAGAATATGTGTAATTGCTAAGCATTTCTATTATATACCTCCCAAAGTATAAAGGTGGTGACCATACTGGGAACATAAACCAGATAAGTTTCATGATCAATAATTCTATTGTGTTACAAGTCATCATCATAAAGTACACTGAGACAAGAACTTTAGCCCAAGCCCCACACTTGAAAAACACTAATACAGCAAATACCAGATCTAAGTAAATTACAACATTCTGAAGCTGTGAGATCAAGAGGAACAACTTTGAGAGCCAATAAATCAGCATTGTGATGAGTGACTATTAATCCGGTCAGATCTGTTGTTATCTCAGCCCCTTCGTGCCCCACGTTGGGCGCCAAAAAGAACTGTCGTGGTTTAACCCACAGCCAGACAGCTTGTTACCCACTCCCCCCCCTTCTTGCCCTCCCCCTACTCCTGGGGGAACGGAGAGGAGAATCAAAAAGAAATGCAACTCCCACGGCTTGAGATAAGAACAGTTTAGTAACTAAGGTACAATACGAATCACCACTGCTACCACCAACGACAACAATGATAAGAGAAAACAGCAAAGGAAAGGAGTACAATACCACGCGCCGAACCGCCAGTCCGACCCGGCCGACCCCCTCTCCTTCCGGGTTCCCCCCCAGTTCCCCCCTCGGCATGACGTGCTGTGGTATGGAATACCTCTTTGGTCAGTTTGGGTCAGGTGTCCTGTCTCTGCTTCCTCCCGGCCTCCCCTCCTCCCTGGCAGAGCATGAGACTCACAAAGTCCTTGGCCAAACCAAAACATCATTTTTATCAGCTTTGTTCCGAGCCCGAAAGTCAAAACACAGCACTGCACCAGCTACCAAGAAGGAGAAAAAATGACTGCTGCTGCTAAACCCAGGACACCCACGAAGGTGGCCCCTGGTGTCCTGCAGCTAGGGGGGGAAGGGCTTTTTTCCCCCCAGGGTGCACTAGCAAGCGTCCCTGGGGTTTTTTGCCTTCCTCCGCAGCCGAGCACAGCCCCTTCATGGGGCTCCTTTGGGTCATGGTGTCCCAAAGGCAGTGTCTTGTGCTCCACGCAGGTGGCCCTCGTGCCTCACATCTGGGGGGAGGCAGCCTTCAGCACTCCCAGGGTGGCCCCAGCATGGCCCCGGGACTTGCTGCTGTCCTCTGTAGCATTGAGCACCACCCCTTGGCAGGTCTTCCCTGGCCCTTTCTGGCCGGGTTCTTCTTGCACTGCTCTTGCACCACCACAGCACCGCTCCTGCCCTGGCTTTCCTTTGTCAGGATGCAATGGAAGCTTTTTCCAGCTAAACTGAAGGGTCTCAACTCAACCAGGCTCAAATTAAGTAAGCTAAACTAAACCAAATACTTTATTTAGAATTAAATAAAATACTCTTTCTACCCATAACTGTTCTGATTGGTGTCTTTGAAAGTGCTTTTGTGCTGAAATTCCCCTGCCATTTCAGGTAAATAAGGATCTCCTCATTGTACAACTCCTTGTGCATGCAGGGAATGGAACACAATAAAGTGGAATGGAATAGAACAGAAGAGAGTGGAATGGATCAGAACAGAATACAACAAAAAGCTCTGCTATGTTATGCATATAGAATAATAGAACAGTTAGGGTAGAAACAACCTTATGATCATCCAGTTCCAACCCACCTGCCATGAGCAGGGACACCTGACACTGAACCATGCCACCCAAGGCTCTGTCCAACTTGGCCTTGAACACCACCAGCAATGGAGCATTCACAACTTCCCTGGGCAGTCCATTCGAGTGCCTCACCACCCTCACAGTAAAGAACTTCTTCCTTATATCCAGTCTAAACTTCCCCTCTTTAAGTTTTAACCCATTACTCCTTGTCCTATCACTAGAGTCCCTAGTGAGGTGTCCATCCCCAGCATCCTTGTAGGCCCCTTCAGATACTGGAAGGCTGCTATGAGATCTCCATGCAGCCTTCTTTTCTCCAGGCTGAGCAGCCCCAACTTTCTCAGCCTGTCTTCATACAGGAGGTGCTCCAGTCCCCTGATCATCCTTGTGGCTGTCCTCTGGACTTGTTCCAACAGTTCCATGTTCTTTTTATGTTGAGGACACCAGAACTGCACGCAATACTCCAAGTGAGGTCTCACGAGAGCAGAGTAGAGGGGCAGGATCACCTCCTTTGACCTGCTGGTCACACTCCTTTTGATGCAGCCCAGGATATGTTTGCCTTTCTGGGCTGCAAGTGCCCACTGAAGCCTGCTCATATTCATTTTCTCATCGACCAGCACCCCCAAGTCCTTCTTCGCAGCGCTGCTCTGAATCTCTTCTCTGCCCAACCTGTAGCTGTTCCTGGGATTGCTCCGACCCAGGTGTAGGACCTAGCATTTGGCCTTGTTAAGCTTCATAAGATTGGCATCAGCCATCTCAGAAGCCTGTCATGATCCCTCTGGATGGCATTCCTTCCTTCCAGTGTATCAACCTCTTCTTGATTAACTGTACTTCTGAAGCTGAGATTATATTGCTACTTGAAAAATATTATTTTTCATAGAAAAAAAGCTGAAGAGGTTTATTAGAACTTGTCAGTTAATAAAAGAGAAAGTGTTAGACTTACCTTCCTGTTTTGACTGCTTTCTCAAGCCACTCAATCTGCTCTTTCTCAGTATTTCAGTAAAGACTTTCAGCTAATTCCATCACAATAATTAGGTAGTTTCTTGACTGTCCTGTAAGTCTCTTAATTCAACACATGTGCTGTGGAATGAAAAGAATTGTCACAGGACTGGGGGACAAGATATACAGCACTGCTGGCATGGCAGTCTGGACAGTCTTCTTAAGCCTGTCGTTGCTTTGCAACAGGGAAATAGAAGCAAGTTGCAGCAGATATGCTATTCACTAGTAACAGCCAATGAAGACCACTAAACAGGGTTGCTGCTGCAGAGTCTGAGCTATCTGAATATGGCAGACTGTGAGACCCAGGAGATCCCCCTTTCTGCACTAGAACCAAGGTTGCTCGTTTTATCCCAGATCTCACCTCCAGCCATTCCTGAGCCTGATTCCCACCCTCATGGAAGGGAAAACCACTTTCATATCTCTTCTCTTTCCTACTCACCTGTTACTCTAACCTGAAGTTCACTAGTTGTTCACACAATAGTGCCTGCAAGTGAGCAGTTTGCAAGCCATGCACCCATCCCAAGCATTCTCTCCCTTAGATGGGGGCACTATTGCTTGTGTCCCAAAACTGGCCTGCCCCAGTTCAAGATTCCTGGCAGTCTGCATCTGCACTGGTTCTGAATGTGGGGCACACTCACCCAACACTGAGGTAAAAGTAGGATTTAATAAGAAAATAGAAGAGACTGTAACCATCAAGCATAGTGCTCTGTAAAATGAACTACAGAGCTGCCTGCTTACATGCAACTGAACCCTTTTTCCTATGCTTGCTCCTCCCTGATCCCTCTCTTATCATCCTGCCTTCACTCCCTTAAACATCCAGTAGTTATTGTATGATCCTAATGTCTCAGGTGGTCTATCTCAAAACTGTCTTTCCCCTGCATCTCACCATTAATCCTATACACCTTTAAAGGGAACTGCCTTAGTTTTTCAGGCAGAGAGTTTATTTGGTGGGTTTTGCACTAGGAACAATGGCTTAATCATTCCTTTCTGTGCAAAAATGTGGTGTTTTCTATTCACTAATTTGATTGCTTGCTTCACCTGTCAATGTCCACTGCTGACTAGCAATTTGATTAGCCTTTAATCAGATAAACCAACAGAGCTAGCCTCCAAACATTTTTCCTGTTTATAGCTATTCCCTGGAATAATTTATTCAAAAGGCTAGAAAAACAATGCAATTGAAAGAAATATCCCCAAGTGAGACACAAAATCTAGACGCACTTAAACAAAGAACTGGTCAAACATTGCGTTTGCGCATAAAGGAACACATGTGGATGGAGGAGTACCTATTTCAAAGAAAATACTTTCACTTCAGGGAATTAGACATGACATTTGGGAGGGGCAGTGTCTTGGCCTTACAAAATGCTGTGTGATTAGCAAGTGAAAACTTATTCTTAGAAACCCACAAAAGGCCCAACACAGCTTTTCTCTCATCCTTGACATTGAACCAAGGAAACAAAGCATCTTGATGCTCTCAGAAAAGAGCAAAACTTGAGTGCTGAACAAAGGTCTGACTACAGACCCTAAGTCAGCTGAATGTGGGTGGACTGTAAGACCCAGGACATTCCCACTTCCTATGCTAGAAAAAACGTCTGATCCTAAAAGTGGAAGAGTCTGCACTTCAGAAGGTGGGACTGCAGCCTGTTGATGTTTGGAAAGAAAAATATGTAGGCTCCCAAACCAGAACCATTTGCAAAATGCCTTATTTTCAGCATTATTTATACTGCCATTTTCAAATATAGTTTGAGGTAACATGAAGGGGAAAGACAGGTATGAAACTAGGAAGGCAGTGCTAGGCAAAAGGGCTGTGCATATGCAATAGCCTTGGAAGTACATGTTCTCTTGTCTGTCTGGTTTTTAATAGATTGGTGGTTTGCTCTTGGCTTTTATTATTTTACTGCATTGTAAATCTGCGAAAATCCTATGTGTTGCAGAAGTTTAAGTTCCTATGAATTTGCACAATTTGGACTGGAATTTGCAAAGTATGGGGGTGGGGAGGGTTTGTTGCATATATAAAAGGCAGACATTTATTTATGGAGACCCATTATTATGAACTGTAGGTTACTGAAGTATGTAGGGTAAACAACCGTAATAATAATGACATCATAAATTTCTAAATTGCTGTTAGGAAGGCTTGGGGAGGCTGGTAGCAAAGGTACAAGCATTTTCCTGTACTTGCTCTGTAGTCGTGTCAGTCAGACTCTTTTCTCCTTTTCTTTTTGTTTGTTTTTCTTTCCGTCCTCAGTGCGTAATCCAGTTCACGCAAGCTGGCGGTTCTTGTAATATTCCTGTTGCTTGTGCAACAGATTTGAAAAATGCTCTGTGTGCATGAGTGTGTACATACACGCATAGTTTTATCTGTTATTATTTGGAAAAGCCTAAAAAGCCTTTTTTGCTTTGAGAAAAATGAACATGAGACCTGAAATTCATGCAGCTAGTACTGTCACTGCATAGACTTCCCTGTTTATAAAATAAGATTGTCAGAAATCGGGAAAAACTTGGGTTTCTCCTTGATACTGTGAATCAAGCAAATTGAATTAAGGAAATGCTGGATTTCTTCAAGTGTCTTGTGAATAGGAATTACTGCCAATAAAAAGCTCAGCATTTTGTAAGACTCCATTTTGTAAGACTCACACCTATGACCCTACTCCCCCACACACACACCTTGAATGTTCACCACATGGTGCCTTCATTTCTACTTCTTTTTCTCCTTTTCCCCCAGGTCACTTTCTTTCATCTCTTTTGTGTACAGTTGGCATTACTTGCTCTTCCAGTCTATGCTGTGTGCTAGCTCTGTCTTCCCAGAAGCAGATGTCTCAGAGGGCAACTGCCTATTCTGCTCATGATGGTGTTTGTTGAAGTGCATGGAGATGTGGACGAGCTGATAATTCTGTGCCTGGAAAATATATGCAAGGCCACGATCTGTACACATATCCCTCTCCACGAGTCAGCACCAGAAAAGGTTGTATGAGTCACATATTACTCAATAGCCTCTTAAGCATTAAAGAAGGCACAATCTCCTACCAGTTTCCAGGGAACTGTACAGAAGAGCATTTCATTGTACCCTGAAGGGTCAGACAAGAAACAGTTTGTAAAATTATGCAGCATGCCACACTTCTAAGCTCTGTGCAGCTGATACACATGTTTGCACACTGGTCTTCAGTTTATCCTTCTCAGTTGTCTGGTGATAAGACTAATTTCCCAGATAGCCATTTCTTCAAATTTACTAACCTTTCTTTTTTTTGTACCAGATATTTTAAATACCCAGAGTTTAGCACAATGCTGAATTCTTCCTTTCCATACTTAGTACATCTTGAAGTATTACCAGACTCCTGAGATGTCCAAAACTGACAGCTTAAATGAAAGAAAAATGCTAAAAACTGCTGCAAATAATTGTTACGGAAACATATAATTCAGGGGGCTTCTGGCTGCTCTCATATCTTTTTTCAATCAAAACTACAGCTTTTCTCTACATGGTAAACCACAGGGTAGTGTTGATTGCCTTGACAAAGTATTCAATATTAAGCAAGATCTAAAGAGTTTGCATTCCTAAATTATTCAGACACTGTAAAAATGTATGGTGAAATACTTTCTCCTTCAATAAATATGCCCCAGTGCTACTTCTTTCTTTCAGTGGACACCTTTTCTGCTACTGTGTCTCAAAACAGTGTTCTCAGGTGATTCTCTAGGTTATGCAGAACAAAGGCTTTGCCTCATGGTCTGTCACTGAACAGTCTCCTAATGACTCTAGAGTTCAGATTTGGCAGATGCCCCTGGTGTATGGCAGTGGGTATGCCTGCAGGTCAGGCTGGTGTGACCACAAGCACAGCTTGTGCCTTGGAGAACTGGGTGACAAAGTGCACAGCCAGCATGGGTGCACCTCTGACCCCCAGGCTGTGCTTCCTGATATACCTGCCAGCCTGTGGGGCCAGCCTAGACCATTGCCACCTCTAGCTCATCTTGATTGTGGCATATCTTTATGTGCCTTTTAAAAATGTCCACCTCTATGGCCCCCGTGGGAGTAGGACTGAGAGGCATCTGGCCCTGTACTGGTGGTGGCCATGTGGGTCTACCAGCCTTGGATACCAGCAATGCTGAGTGGTTTCACAACAAGCGTGCAGAATGAACAACTGTAAAAGTAATGACATAATACATTTCTAAATTGTTATTAGGGAGTAAGGCTTTGGAAGGCTGTCTAACAAAGCTGTATGTGCATAGGCCCTGAGCAGTGCTTCTGTTCTACTTTAAGCTTTCCACCTCTTTGCTGCTGCAGCTGGTCCACGCCCCTCATGTAGTGAGACCCAAGCTGATGAAACAGTGGTCTGTGTCAGCACTGGTGCAAACAGGTACTTGTGTTAGAGGAAGATCCAAAGGTGTTGCTTGGTCTAATGTCAAACCCCAGCAGAGACATTAGGAAACAGAAGAGAGCCTAGAAACCATTTCAAGAATGTCTGAAAAGTATTTCTGATATAGTGAATACTGTGACAAAACAATGTGTGATAGTGTTGCCTTCATGGGAACTAGGATTTGACCCACAAAAAGGATAACTTTCCAGAATACTAAATATTTAAGGGCCTATATAACAAACTATGGTAAAGCAATGAGAACTACATTGAAGACGGCTTCATTAGCAAGTAGAAGGCCAGCAAGCCAGACGAGTTAAAGTGAATAAAGAGCGAATGTTAGTGGAATGGCAAATTATTTTAAAGCAATAATGATTTTTTTTAGCAATACACAGGATAAAATATCCCTTTGCATAGATAAATATCCAAAGATGTTTCTGAAAGCAATCTTTTAGTCTATTTTATTCTACCTCTTAGTTGTGCATAGGCACAGGTAATATCTAGTTAACTGAATTAGAACTTCTGAAAATTTGGCTTATCTCATTGGCGTCTGGAAAGCTGCAGCATATGCTATTATTACCTCTGATACCATAAGCACCATCCCAGCCCTGTATAATATAGAGAACTAGAGGAGATAGATAGTTCAAGTTCCCAAAAGCTTAGGCTCTAAGGATAGTAAGAACTGTAATATGCATAAATGCATGCAGGCTGTTACTGTGCAACTGTCAGGTTGATTTCTGTATTTTTAAACTGAGATGGGAAGAAGGTGAAAACAGTAATTTAGCTGTAAAAAAAAAAAAAGAAAAAAGAAAGAGAGGGGATACAGGAGAAAAGAATATGAAGAGACTGATAGAGAAAACATGCTAGGATTGACACAAGAAAACAGAAGGAATGGCTGGAGCTAGCAGCTAAGTAGAAAGACAAACAGCATTCAGAGTAAATACTACAGAAAACAGCTTTGTATCATCATCAGTGTTGAAGGTCAAAGCCTAAAATATTTCTGCAGCTGTCCTTGCCAATACAAGTCTCTGGCTGCTTCTATTCAGAATAAATCCCAGATACTATTTAAATGGTAGCTGGCATATACATTTCAGAATTTGGGGAATGCAAAGCTTTTTTTGGACATCATCTGCCAAAGGAATTTATCATGAAGTGAGCTTTCAGTGACTCACCTGGTGGGAATATAATCTTATCTTTCTGCAGTAGTAGTGACAGAATGGTTAAATAACAACTAAATTAAAGTAATGCTTTTGTTTCCTTATTACATTTTCTGCATGTATTTTATTTATTATTTCTATTATGTTGTAGTGCTCACTAGAAAGGTAAAATATTTATAACAATTCCAAAGACCCATTTTTCATAGGGAGTAGGCAGTAAGGAGCCTCTGCACAATGAGCCTTCAGCTGGGAGTCTGAGAGACATATGGCAGCAAACTGTGTCTGTTAAAGTAAATCTAATTTAGCAAATGTCTACACTGCAGTCACTTCTCTGCTTTCAGTGCCTGTGCTTGATGGTTTAAAGCAAAATCATATATGCATAAATGAGCTGTCATCTCTGTAATGCCTGTAGGACAGACAGTCACTACAGACTGAGAAAGTCAAACCAGATGGTTGGAGAATCCCTCATCTGACAGGCAGGAAGAAGCACTGATCATGACTTGGCATTCAGACAATGTGATTTGGCCAGCTTCATGGTTTGCAGTAATTCGGTGTCAAGCCTTGCAATGGAAAAGGCACACTGGGGTCATTGCACAGTACCATTGGTTTGTCATGCCACAATCCTGTGCTTCAGTGATGATCTTCAGGAGACCTTTCTTTCCCCTACACTCCCTACAGAAAAGACCAGACATGGAGAAGAAAGAATCTCATCTGCTTTGACTTTTTCTTCTTCATACCGTGGAAATCAAGATCATCTCTTTCATTCCTACTCAACCCTATGGAAAACCCCCATGAAGGCATCTGTGTGTTCAGCCCTTTCTCCACAGTCTTGAGAAAGCCCAGCCACACACAAAGCATTACTGTCCCAGCACATTCGGCATCTTCTTTCAGGTCTTAGATGGGAGCCAGACTGCCCAAAGGCAGCAGCAAGGCCCTGCAGGGCCACCAGGGTGGCAAAACTGCAGCAATAGTGCCCATGATTTATGCAACTTGAGGAAACCTGCAGGCGTACTTACTGTATGCACTGAGAGCATCTCTCGAATCTCCTGAATGCAGGAAGAGAAACTATCACATTCAGAGACTATTTTAAAAAAGCCATTTTTATCATGTTGTCATATTTGCTGCCTCACTGGAATTATAAAACTGCTGCAGTACCAGAAACCTGGGAACCCTACTGTTGGGCTTTCTTTGCTGACTGATACATAGGAAAAACTTCTTTAGTCTGCTTTACTCTGTTGTTCTCACTTATTTCCAAACAACCGTGAAAACTTTGCAGCCTCCAACTTTTCAGAGAGATTTTGTGTGCGTGCAACTTTTCTCTCACTGATGGGCAGAAGTAAGCAGGAAAAATAAAAGTCTTTTTAAGAATCAGAGTTTTTCTTACAAAGCCGTTCTCACAAGCCAGTGAGTTGGCAGGGTCTTATTTTTCTTACCTGAGAGAGAAGATGCATGCTGTTCAATTTAAAACAGGAGAAAAGCAATCACCCACTCCTATAAACTCCTGTAAATAAATAAACAGCTTCACAAGTTTAATCTCAAAAAGTCCTATTCTTATAGCTTCATTCTCCTTCAGTTTTGCTCCATCACTAACCTTTACAGAGCAAAGCAAACAATTGGACTCTACTGACCACAGCTCATTGGTTTCAAGCAAGGTCTAGTATGGCTGTGATTTATGTTCTGGACCTACAGGTCATAGCGCTTAGTATTCACCCTCCTATGGATTTATTCTCAGTTGCTGAGGTCATGTCCTAAGAACTCCTGCTTTAGAGGCACTTTCTTGGCTATCTGTTGTTGGTCGGTCCGTTTTCTTCTCAATGGATGTGTAGTTTTATTTGGTTTAAAGATGAAAAAAAGTCAGTTTATCAATCACTTCCAATGCCATATGCTCTTTTTTCACATATAAGCATAAATACAAAATGGCTGCCCAAACAGAAGAGTAATGTAGAGTATTTTAATTACAGTGAGAATTGCTAGAAGATGCTAGAAGTGCTATAAAGCTTTTTCAGTTTTTGTTTGTTGGTGGATGGAGACCATTCTGTTGCAGCAAGGTGAGGCACAACCCCTTATTTTCTTTTTTTTTTTCCCCTCATTTGATTGAGTGATAGATAAAATATTCTGGGCCTTTTGGCTTCCATACAAACCATCTGCTTTGACTGTGACTGTCCCTCAAGGGCAGGACTTAGTGAAGTCTAGAGACCCGTGCAATCCTTTAGAAAGACATTGAGTTATCCCCAACTATAAATACTACTTTTTTTTCCCTTCGCTGCTTGTTCCTAAGCGTGTGTATTCATACTCAGTTTACAACAGTCACTCTAATATCATAATGGCAGATATGCTAGCTGTCAAAATATCAGAATTTGTAAAATATAAATTCAAATCAAACACGTAACTTTTTGCCAGCAGGTTGTATGAAATCTCTGACCAGAGATTTCTGGTCAGAAAGCAGAGAAAATGAGTTTCTTAAAATCCTGAAAAAAACCACCTAGGAAACCTGAGGCTCCCCTTAGAAGAGTGCTCTAGAAGATGAGCTGTCAGTTTGCTTGCAGGTGATCCTGACAGCAGATCTGACAATAGGTTTGCTTGGCTGCTGTGACATATATTAAGTTTCAGTGTATCCCCCTAAAGGTTTAGAGCATGAATGACTTCTAAACAAGGGAGGTGCATTATGCTTTGACTAGTTACCCCTGCAGCCTGCAGCGTGCATAAGCAAAGATGTGAAAGAAAAGCAGAGCTTAGAGAAGGAGCTGCCTGATCTGATCTGATGAAAAGAGAGACTTTAATCTGGAGTGGTTATAATTCAGCCATGTTTTTCTAATCAATAACTATAGCACACTTCCTTGCACATAACTATGTGATGAGGTTACTGTCATTTAACAAATAGATAAATCTTTTGTATGTAAAAGGCCATTTAAGTAGATGCCTCTAATACTCTTAAATACTTCCTAAACATTTACAGTACACTTTTACAGGATATATTTAATAGGGGTTTCTAAGAATATTTTTCTAGCTCTTTTCTGAAGTGGAGGACCTTGATGCTGAATCAGATTATTTTTTCTCCCTGTTACTGAGGAAGGTAAAACATTTTTCCTTCCCACTGTGTAAATGTAATTAAGAATCTTGCTACTGTTCCTGCATATTACAACTATTAACTAGCACTTACACAGTGCTCAAAACAAAGGCAAAGAAAATTAATTTGCTAAAGCTGAGCAAGTTCACTAGAATTTAGGTTTTCTAAATCATAGTGTTGTGTTGCTTACATTAAATCCCACTCCATCTCAATAGCCTGTCACCTTTGCATTTGTTGTATGAGATGTTGAGAGCTGACAAAAGAGCTATCATATTACAGTTAGTGAAAACGCATAAAGCTTTTCTCTTTTTTTTTTTTTTTTTTTAATAAAGAAGCCTTAAAAAGAAGCAGAGGCATTAATCTGACCAACCCAGATCTGATTATATCCACGGCAGGGAAGTTTCCTTATCTGCCCTTTTTGCAATGCAACTCAATTTGGCTGTAAATATCTCTCAACATACCTGTGCAGCCTCCTCACTTAGGTGTCTTGTAGATTTCAGCAGCTTGTAAACCATTCACAAAATTGCTCCAAATTCTTAAGACTTTGAGATATAAAACATGGGCCTCACATTCTGCACTTTTTTTTTAATACACAGTAACAAGTGAAATGGTATTTGGTATTTCTGAAATTTCTGTAATTTCTATATGACTTGCCCCTGCTCATGGCAGGCGACTTGGAACTAGATGATCTTAAGGTCCATCCCAACCCAAACCATTTTATGATTCTATGACTTTTGTTCTTAGGATAATTTTTTTAAATAAGTGCTCTACAAAGCATAATGGGAAGCTAGCTAAAAATAACCATAAATGCTTTCTCAGCAGTGGGAAATGTCTAAAACGAAAACCAGATGTGTTAGTGCTCTGGAATGGGAAGGAGTCTTGACATGAGGCCTCCTGCTGCAATGCAGAAGGCTGATATAAATCAAAGTTGTAGCTATAAAGATTACATGAAGGTGGATTAAGACACAGAGGTACAGGGCTAGTTAGAAACTTTGATGAAGACAGTTGACAGAAGCTAAGGTGGAAAGGACTAGGAAGTAAAATCTACATCAATACTCAAGCTGCAAAAGTATTTGTGGTGTTATAGTTCATGATACAGAAAAGGAGCTGTTTGTTGGACACGAGAGGCTAGGAAAGGAAAAATGCAAGATATATTTATGAGACCAATATTTGCAGAATATTTTAACTGAAGGTTTAAAGCGTCACTGCTTAATCACTGGCTTCAATGGCATGGCAAAACCTTCTTTTGTTAAAGATTGAAAAATTGTCAACTCTTACTTTTGGTTAATAGCATACTTATCAATTAACCATGAGTGTCATGCTAAATTGAAGCCTGTATAAATTATTTGTGAACAGAAGCAAGTAACATATTCTTACACCTGAGCCAGGCACTATTACCATCTGTGAATTTAGTTCCTCAGTTGATATCACCTCTTCAAGACAAACATGAACTGAAATTAGAAATAAAAAGATAGGCTTTTGTCATTTAGGCATTTGTCTTTTGAAAACATAGACAATAATGCTGTTAATGGGGGTTGCAGTACTTCACTGTTTAAAAGCCTCATGTACTGACACTGGAAATGTTCTGTACACAAAAGGAACACCCAGAAAAAATCTAATTTACTTCCTCAAGACATCTCCATTTTTTTTCTTATTTAGTATTGCAGATTGGCCTATACAGAAATGGCTTTTGGTTCACTGTTGTATTGAAAGGTTTCTGTACTCAGTTTTGTCATTCTTATTTAAGCTAGTAATATCAGAACAATAGCAAAATTCACATCAATACTTTCCTAAAACCACCCTCCTGCCTTTCTTTTCGTAATAAAACACTTCACTGAATGTAAATTTCCAGGTCTGGATAAATCATGCTTTCTCATCTCAGCAGTTCAGTTTTTCAATGGCAACAAAAAGCAGTAAATTTTTGATGTTGACTCTATGCAACTGACAAGACATGAGTTAAAGAATGGATGAAAACTAATCAAAATTTTACCTCAGAATAATCCTTGCTGAGAAAAGAGTACCTCATTAATTATACCTGGTCTTGCTTCCAAGAAGTTTTAATGAAAAGGAAAAGATAGCTAAAACTATGATGGCTTTTGTTTAATTCTGAATCTCTGATATTTTCATGTGCTTTATGCATCTGGGCTTAAGAGGGAAGCCCCTGACAATCTAAAAGTAAGTATATGGTTATACCTACATTGGCAAGGAGGTTATCTAAGCAGGAGCACAACATTAGATAAAAGTAGTTGATGTCAGAGCCCCAAAATTATGTGCAATTTTCACATTTTATTTTGGGCAGCATTTAGCCTGGCCTGCAGAACTGAATGTCCTCACAATGTATGTGGTTTGAAACTGTTCTCAGCCCAGATCACTGGTCAAAGCCCATTAGTGTGCATTAGATCTGCACCTGAATCAGGGATTCATGATTAATTTAATCTGAAAGAAATCCAGTTCTCATGTGCCAGAATTGCTCTGCAAAATGGTCCAAAATGCTAATGCAGGCACAGCCTGTGCCAGCAAACAATATATATATATTTTTTCCTACCTTTCAGCAAGTATCATGTTAACTGGAAAACTTCACAAGCTCCTAGTTTAAATTTACAAACCTAAAGATATCTCAAATTATGTTCTTTTCTGAATACATCTTGAACTAGCAGTATTATGCATAGATATTCTATGTGTAAATCATAGACCAAGATCAGATTGCCTCAGTATCATAACTGAAGTGTGGATTCCTTCAGTACATAACACATAGTCAAGGGGTTGGTGTTAACAATCAGTGCAATAGAGCTCCAGAAATACACTTTAAATGCACATAGAGCACGTTATTTATGGAGTGGTTGAGAGGATTTTGAATGCAGTGTGAGACTGAATATTGTCATTTTCCATACAGGTAATTTGGTTCTTGATATTATAGCAATCTACATATTTTCACTATTGTGCTGACTTCTTTTATTCAGATGGTGGATGTTCTCTTACATATCTAAAAAGGTTTAACAGACTGTATTAAATGGTAAGGACTTCCATTTGTATGTCTACATCTACTAATATATTCCCTAATTCTCCAAGTCTGGAAACATCAGAACCAACCATTTCAATCTATGTCATATATGATTGTGCCTTTAAACATGTCTTTCTTCACTGAAGACTCAGAAATGTATTTTTACTAAAACAGCACAGAAATATACTATTTTTATTTTATGTGGAAAAAGACTTAGATACACTTCAACGTCTTACATTGCATCAGTTCTAATTTAAATAAACAGCAGTTTCAGGCACTCAGCATTTCACAGAATCAAGGCAACCATCTTACAAAGTGTTTCCTTTAAAGGTTTATGTAGTTCCTAGCTTCATGCTACCATGTTTATTCTGGGGGCATATTTAAGCTAGACACATGTATGTATCTGTAGGTGTCTCTTATTTTGTGAGTCAAGCTCTTTCTGTACACCCTGAAGGATATCACTAAGCCTGTTGCTTCACATTAGGTTTGCATTTCATTTTCAGTGCTTCTTAAAAACAAATAAAAAAATGCAAAAGCTAACCTAATGATCAGATAAATGGCCCCAGTGATAAGAGCTGTCTACCAAACTGAAACATAGTTCACTTCCGTTAGGACATGCTAAACATTCAAAAAATCAGTGTTCATTTAAGAAAAACCAGCAGAGCTTAGTGTATAGGAGACATCCATGCTGACTGTAAGACATACATTGAACTGGCACACAAAGTGCATGTGCACAGCAAGTGTTATTTATAATAGATAAAGCCTGTCTTTTCAAATCAATAGACACTTCCACTAGCTTTTTTCCATATGCTGTCAACTGTAAACAATAAATCTAAACATATATTTATTCTACATGCACTACCACAGTGTTTTTTAGGAGAACACATGAGTTCTAACAGCTGTACAAACAGGCAATAAACCAGAACCCTATTGAAAACAAATCATTTTTCCTTTTCTTAAAAAATATTACACGCTGCCAAGACAGATGAAGAAATAGGAGATCAATATAAGGTATTAATCTCTTCAGAATTACAATTATATGCAGTCCTTTAAGCACATGTCTAGAGCTAGTGAATTATTGTATTTGAAGTCAAGCTGCAGATTAAACTTGGTGAATGCAGAGGGAGGCAGCCAAAGAGAGGAGGAGAAATGAATCTGTATAAGGGGGAGAGGAATGACATTTTGATTTGACACATTAGCGTCTTTAGATTACTGTTCTGCCAGTAAAGAGCCTCTCTGGAGGTGTATGAAAGATTTTGCACTTTAAACTGGCAAAATAATCTTCTTTGCTGTGTAGATTAATGTTAAGAATTTTTCCTTTGCTTGTCTACGGCAATTCTGATTTTCTCTGCATACATTTAAAACAACTTTTTATTTTTCCCGTCTTCCCTAGGTTTTTGGTTCCTGAAATGTGCTAGTCACTATGGGAGGGAGAAAAACAGTCTCAGCTTTGTACCTCATTGTTTTTCTAATTGAAGTACCTTCCACACTTGTCACAACCTCAGAACAGAAGGCACAGGGAGGTAGAGCAGCCTTCAGGTGGCAAGCAGGCACAGGGAAATAAAATAAATCAAAGTTCCAAAGACACAAGTGAGAAAGAACTATCATTTAGAAGACTTGTTTTCTTATGGCTGTATTTCTACACAGCCCCAGACTCACCTTTTTCTCCCAGTCTGTACATATACTTATCATTATCTTGGCAACATTTTCATTATCCATTGTGCCACATCTTGGGTCCTTCCCTGTCATAATTTGCTCTTTCATTACCCCTAATATCCCATGTTTAAATATTTCCTATCTTTTACTGAACACTGATTCCTGCCTTAGAATATTTAATAATTATCAATTGAACTCTAGACCCATATCCCTTTCTTATTTCTTCAGAGATGAAATTTAAAATTAATCTTCCTTCTCTTAGCCACTTGTTCAGTTTCTCAGTTACGGTTGTAATTGTGATGGCAAGTAGTGATTGTCCTTCAGTCAGACACTGAAAAGGAAAAAATATGAAGGTCTGTTAACCCTCTGAACAATTCTGACTTTGCCACTCCATCCTCTACAATTTGAACATAAGAATCTGAGGAACTAGAAGAGAAGCTGAAAAAAAAAAACAGATTACAGAAAGTATTTTCTGGATTAAGAAACATCAGTCTGTTTGCACAACTAATTACTGCTTTGAAGACTATAAAACCCAACGACAGGCAAATTTACTACTTTAAAGACAAGTGAAAGCCAACACAAGGTTAAATCTCTTTCATTTCTTTGCTTCCCTTTTCTTAAAATTAGGCACTACAATTCTCTGTGGGGGTTATTTTCTTAATTTCTTTTGTAAAATACAAGTCAGAACCTTTTTAATCTAGACAAATTCTTAGCCTCAATGACTTGCAGCAGCAGCGAGTTCCATAATCTATAGAAAAATACTCCAAGCAGGTATTTCCACTTATCAATTTATAATCTGCCATCTCTCATTTTCCTTGCATTTGCATCCTTCCTCCCTGAAGCAGGAGTAAAGTTAATTTAAAATAGTTTAAAGTATATGAGAAATCTAAATATTTTCCCCCTGTGAATATATTTTCTGTGCTTCAACAGAACTATGGCCTTTGTGAGTCCAGTGTCTGGTCTCCCTGAAGTTCCTTACCATCCTCTCTGCTCTTCTGCAGACAATATAACTTCTTTGCTACTTACTTTGCTACTCCAAACCACAACTGTTCCAGAAAACATTGATCTCAGGATGTGATTTTGAGGCAATCTCTGTTTTTCCACTATAGAAACAGACAGTTTAGTCTTTCTCTTAGCCAATTTTGATCCCCAGTAATGCTTTAGTTCACAAATATTTACTTTCCTTACTAATTTCCTGTGCAAGACCTTGTAAGAGGACTGAATAAACTACCTGCTACTACTTTGGTAATACTGAATTTTAGTACAGCCATGAGACTCTTCAGAAAACTCTGCAGGCTAGGCTTTGCCACATCCTGGTCTTTCAAGTATTTATTGTTTTACTTTCCCAATACAGATGCAATGTTTATTCATCTGTAACTTTTTGGTTCACTTCTGAAGCCTTTTTAATTAGAGGCATGAAATTCGTCACCTTCTAAGTTACTGATATAGTAGGCATTTTTTAATTAGAGTCTGTGCCCTTTGTTAGCTTCTCTGTCCTATCAAATTTAAGCTTCCGAATTCTGTGGTGTTTATCACTTAGGCCTGTTGACTTGAGGCTTTCAATTTATCAGTTTCTTTCAGCATCTTTTTTCATGATAACTCTGTTATTAAGAGCTCCTCATCACTATTGACAGGCAAGGCAAGCTTGACACAGAAAATGCCACTCATTCTCTACAGCAGAGACTGATTAGAAGAAACAACTGTGTTAGAGCTACCTCTATCTTCCTAATTTCTCTTTTCAACTTCAAGGAACTATGCCCAAGTGAGCCAGCAACTGTGAATTTGCAGTTTCACACATGTCCATGTGTTGAAATCAGGCCTATAATGTCCATTCACCGTGGGTCTCTTCTTTAGTGATGCACATGCAGAGTATAAACTGGTTAACATAGTCCCCTCTTAAACTGTTGAGTCTGTAAGTTTGCAACCTCAGTGCAAGGGCTTGTCCCATGGCTTTCCTTGTGTATCCTAGCTGAACCACAAGATTAGCAGTGATGCCTGAATTGCCACAATCTTTGATGCATTCTTTGAGAAAAACTATGCATATTTAACTAAACTGTGATTGCTCTCGTATGTTATATTATGAACAATATAAAAACATGGCATGAATATAAAATATGTTTTAAACATATTTCAGGGAAAGAGAGAGCCTATTGGTAATACTATGCGTGACAAAAAATGTTAATCTTTATAGTTAATCTGACGCACATAAATAAATACTTCTCATGAGAGAATTTTCTAGTGTCATTAATGTAATTTAATAGCTGGCCAAAGGGGAACTGTCATCTCAAAAAAAAAAAACAAAACCCAAAAAACAAACGACAACAACCAACCACACACACACACACGCAAAAAAGCAACAACAAAAAAATACCAAAAAAAACCTTCCAGAGTTTTAAATTCCAGATTCTAAATAGAGAGTCTGATTTCTAATCTAAAACTTAAGAGCTCCTACAAAACTCTTCCAAAAAGACAGGCAGGATTGGCCTACTGTTAATATTTGCAGGAAAAGGCTTATTAGTACATTGTCTAGTAATGTGCAGTAGAAACTCCTGATGGCATGTCACCATCTGTGTCTGTGCCTAAAATGGAGCTTACCTTTGAAGATGTGATTTATATCTTACTTTTACCAATTAAAGTACCGGAGTGCCAAAGTGATGACAAGCTTTTCCCTGTCATCTTCTTAAAATTATGACAGAGTCTTTTTCATTTTTCCCCATCCTCTCTCTGGAAGTTCATAGGAAGTAAATTTTCAAAGTAGTGACATTAATGGGACTCATGCAGTTTAATCCCTGTGCATCACTCTGAAAATTTACTTGCTAGTGTACTAATGAAAATTTAGGTCCTCAAATATTTATGATCCTCTATGGGATATCATAAATGTAGCTGTTATTTAAATAAATAGGTGGAAAATCTGCCATATATGCATAGTTTGTTGGCACTCGTAACTGCAATCAAATTCTACTGTCTAATAATATCAGATTAATTTCTCTTGTTCCATTCACTTGCTGTTTGCCTTCTCCGCCCTTGATAGTTGCATATTTTCATCTGGATTTCATTTCCAGGGTTTAATCTCCCACTTAGAAGGACTGTGAGATAAAGACCAAGAACATGGGGAGGGAAAGCATTTTAGTTGGAAAAGTGTATTTGAAATGCTGAAAGCTGTTAGTTTGCCTGGGAGCTGCACAGCTATCTTCTTTGGTTGGTTTTGAATATTCTATCAGGACTGACCTCTTGGATGGGTGCTGAGGGTGGGAAGGAAGGGACAGAGAAGGGTACTATAAGACTCTGTGGTGGAAGATTGTTTTAACCCTAAAATATAGCACAGATAGCTACAAAGCTGTAATTACTTCTGGACCTACTTAATGTTTATAGCTCTAGATGGGCCCTAACAAATACTCAGAAACAGATTCTCCAGGAGGGTGACCACCATGCTTTCTTGTTGCTGAGTATTAATCAAACACTATTAGAAAAGAAAATTCAGATTCCCTCTGACATGAATTATCCTCTTCTACCCCATTTAGATGCCACATCTTTGCAAACTACCTCACAGCCTTGCGGTACTCAGCCTCAGCTTGTCCACTGGGACATGGGCACTGCCCCATCCGTAGATGAGAGACAAAGATACTTAAAAGACTGGTTTGTGCGATTATGTCCCCTGAAGGAGATTGGCAGCTGATGCCTCAAGTGCCTATTTTTTCTTCTGTGCACTTCTCAAAGCACATTGAGTTGTTTATCTCTTGCTAAACCAACTCCTGCTGCCCTTAAAACCACAGTTGGGGTATTTCTACAGTAATGTCTTCATGTAGGCAGTTAAAAGTTGCTGTGTCTTCTTGTTGACCTAATTATTTATTTATTGTTTTTGTGTCTGAAAGACTTTTAGAGCAATCTAGTCCTTGGAGAACAAAATGTTTCTATAAAATGATACCAGCTGAATAGTGGTACCAAAATAAAGCAACAATTGAGCATTTTTTAATCTAAGGATTCAGTGGAGAAAGGACCATGAGTATAGTCATTTATGGCAGCCTGACAGCTTGAATTGTGCCAGTAGCAGAGTTTGTCTTCACTGCATTTATCCTTTGAGAAAATGATTAGATCTAGCTATTAAAATTATATCTAATAAAATCAAGGTTTTCGTAACACTGACATAAAAGAATGAAGAAATATCATGTGACTAAGCAATACTGATTTCTATCGCGTCATTGAACTACTTATCTCCCTGGAAAACTGTAGCTTTAAGAGTGCTTAAATTCATTACTACTGATACAGAAAGGACCTAAGAGGGACAAGAGTGAGTTTAAAAAATGGGATAGGGGAAGAGAGAGAAACAGAATCTGGGGAGCACAGTTGAGAAGCCCACTTTTAAAACACTAAGTTGAGACCTGCATGTATTTAAGATCACCAGAGCACTCTTTTCTAAAAAGAAACCCAAATCAAGACCAGAAACTTCAATCCACTCCATTGATTGTCCAATTTATGCAGCTGTAGTGTGGGATAGTTATTGTTCTTTTAAAGACTAGATATCTCTTTCTCAAGACATGCGTATATATATTTGATTTTATCCAAAGTTTGTTTCTTATTGCTTTTGTTAAAAAGTGGCATCATTCAGGTCTCTTTTACTGCCTCAAGACTAGAAGTTTGTATTTCAAAAGTATAATAGTTCTCATAACCATTTCCTGTTATTCCTTTAGGGACCTTTCAAACCTTGCTTTATAGACCAACATATACCTATTATGTGTTAACTAAAAGGGAGCAAATATTTTGTGTATGTGTGCATATGACAAAGACACACAGAAAGAAAAAACTCTAGCATGTGTTGCAGTTCCTCTTACCTTGCCATGAAAGCAAAAAATGGGAAAAATAGGAGCATTGTTGCTATGCATCTCATGTCCTTGCTCGTGTCCCCATGGTAACTAGCAGAAGTCATTCGCCTTCTGCAGAAGCATCAGAGAAATGTATACATGCAGCAGTTCAGAGAACTAGATGGACCAGAGAAGGTGGCAAACATAGCTAGTTTTGAAGGAACTCTGAAAGGTCAGCCTCAGGAAGTTAATAGGAGTTCTGTTAATATGTATACCCCGCAAAATATATATATATATATATATATATATTTGAAGGATAGTTTGAACCTGAAATCAGGGCAAAGATCTGAAATTTTGTGGTGGTGTAATACATAGTTCATGACACAGCTCCTCACATGCTATCAGTAAGTAAAACTCCTCCGAAAGCAGAGATGTCAATTTTTTTCAGCTTCAGGTTTGGTCCCCATTTTCACTGCATTTAAAAGTATAATGTACTTAAGATATATTAAAAATTAGTGAATTAAAGTATAACTCACTATTGAATGCCTGTTCTCCCAAAAATGTTCTCCTCTATGTCTTTGAGATTTACGAGATTTATAAATATATGCTTTATAAAAGGCCTGATTTCATAGGAAGTGTCACCTGTCACTTTCATCTGTATGTGCAATGGTATCTCTTAACAGTCCCACTTGGAAAAACGTCTGCTGAAATGCAAAGAAAATGGAAAAAAGAAAATAAAAAAAAAAGTACTAAGATGAAAATTATTCCGTGTGCTATGGAATTCTGACCTACATTCCACATGCTTTATATGAGGTAGCTTAGATGAGTTCCAACTGATTGTTTGGTTTGTTTTTTATCATTCTACGTTCTCTACTCTTGCCTATTCTTAACACTGAAATTCCATATTCTTTTCTCTTTAAGGTCTTCATGTCCAACTTCTTATTAGCCTTTAATGATGTTTCTCTCAGAAAATCCCAAAGGAGTCCGTCTCTGCTAGTTTTAAAAGGGTGAATGTTGGAATCTAGCATGCTCCAAAATACTCCAGTCAATGTTCACTGTGAAGTATCTGCTCGTATTGATTTATTGTTTTTTTTAAAATGTGTATGTGTACATATGTATATAAATATATTTTATATATATAGATATATGTATATTTCTCACGTACTTGCATGCACAGCCTCACACACAGGCACACATCCATGCCCATGGATGGGGTATACTCTATTTCTGTCAGTGGCATGACACTGTGAGGGTACAAGGCAGTTTGGGGGTTCCTCTAGAGTGGGAAATGGCTTTTTTGTCAGCCTCCACCAGTGCCCAAGGATGATGGAGGAGAAAATGGCTGTCTGATTCCCCACCTGGCTAGGAAATCTGAAGCCCTCTCCAGAGCAGCCAGGTACTGCAGGAGGCTGGCGTGTACTTTAGCCAAGCTTAATTCACATTTGTATGTCATATCATGATCCACATAAAGATATTTAAGTCTGGAGATGTGTTCCTAGCTCAAGACAAGTGCTAGGCACACCATGCCATACCCATCCTGCTGGGACCTGTTTTCACAAGTGCTGAAACCCCGGCGCTTGCAAGCTACTTGAGAGGTGAAAGGTGGGGTTTTGCTGACAGCGAGCAGCAATGGGAGTGGTGACTGCTGCTGGTGCTTCATTGCAGGTGGTCATCTGAGTTATCATTATGGAAAATCTCCATAAATGTAACTTAGATAAGAAAGCGACAAAGCCAATGCTGGAATTCTTTCATAAGAGGAATTAACCTATACTCTCATGGCCCAGAAATACCTATATATTTGCCTAATAAAGCCTAAGGCCACATGCACATAACTCAAGATATGACTGTATGACAAATACAGCAAACACAGAAGTTCTTTTCAATATAAGAATATTTGATCATCTGAAATATTCATATAATAGGGATTAAGACAGAGAGGAATAATTTCTATAGTCTTTCTCAGGATTAACCATGCCTTAGTATACTGCAATTCTGCAAAGCAAACTTATCATGCAGGTCCACTTCCCTGGTTTCAAGTTTGCTACAGAAACCAAGTGCACTGAACTATACATAACTATACTGAGCTAAACTTTGCAGAACTGGGCTCTATCCTGAGCTGCTTTCTTGCAGAGTCTGGAATTTTTATTTGAAGCACTTGCCCATCCAGTTTCCCACCTGAGTTCACATGCTATGAGATCCACTTAATTTAAGCTGACCTGCTTACAGTTGATTTGTCTATGAACTACTGAGTTCAGCACATTGTTTTGTATAGTGATGTGGAATATTTGTGCAACAATAACATGATAAAAATAATGCATTTGGTTTATGTCCCTACATTTCTGAGTTTGCATGTATTGGAATGAATAAAGAAAACAATACATTTTTAAATAGATCAAAACCTTCTAAATTATTACAATTATAGCTCTAAATTTTATATAATACTTTCAATAAAAACATTTTGCTACCCGTAATTTGTTGACAGTTAAGGTAGTCTTAATAGAAATTAGAAGTAGACTAAAACCCACTGTAGGGTAAAGGAATGATCTTGGACTAAACAATAAGGGTTCCAGTGCCCTACATGTCTTGAAGTAAGTCCTTGGACAAGAAAATGCACTTTTTTTGTCCTGTCCTTGGACTAGAAGACACTTCTCCATTTTCCTATCTGCCATGTAAAAGAAATAAAGGTTGCCTTGCATAGAAACTATGAGACTGCATTAGCTAATGTTTACACAGTGCTTTGAACTAATGAAGCATTACAGTGCAAAGCATTACTTTCAGCCACGGTACTTCAAGGATGTAGAAAGGATCAAATATCCTTTTCACTTACATTGAAGAGGAGGCCTGATTTTATTTTTAAGTTCTAACATCCTTTTGGCTTTTTATTTTACATCAAGGTTGCTTCTTGCCTTTTATTGACTACTTATTTTAAATTTCTTTTTGTGTGTCCTCTCTTTGTTATAAAAATTGATTTGAGGTTTGTGTACAGCTGCTTAACTGGATGCCTGGCAGAAGGAGTAATGCATCCTAAAAAACAAGGTTCCTTATTTCAAGAGTGTTGCATACTGAAAGATTATCCACGTCCACTGTTCAGTTTCTATTACTAGAGTGACACAGGCTTGTTCGGCTTTATCTCGAGTTTGCTATGTCATAGTACAATATGCTTGAATGGATTTATATTTTAGGTAATGTACAGTCATATGTACACAGCTTTATGTAATTTACTGCTTGTAATCAGTCAATCAATGTTTGCTCTAAAAAGGAGACCACAAATGTCACTTGTATGCCATTAGTTTTCAAAGTCTGTATTTTAATAATGTCTATTTTAATGATGCCACTGAATACTTCTTGGGCAGGAGCAGAGCTGCTTAGAGCAACAAGTGCAACACATCTGACATGTACCCCTGCGACTTTTTTTTCCTGGACTGCTGGCAGCAGCCACATTTTTAATCACACCAAGTTCAGTTAGAACTGAACTTCCTTTAGCGAAAAAGATTGTTTTAAGAAGTACAGCCTGGGATTAAAGAAGTTCGTTCTGTAACAGGAAGAAAAACCCATCTGTGACAACCTGTGTTACTTCAGAGAAAGCTTGGACCATTATGTAGAGCTAACTGTACTTGTATTTCTCCTGCCCCAATAATACATACACTTAATAACAGCATTTAGGAATGAAACCTTTGTCACTTTTTGCAAAATATACACTTTTAACTACTAGGAAACATTCCTTACCTTTGCAGCGGCACATGAATTATTTCAGTAGGAAGCAGTCCCATGATTTCGGGAGTTACACAGAGGAACAGCCATGACTACTGTGGAAAGGAATAAATGCTAAACACATTTTTCAAGTATCCTCTAAGATTAGAGTTGCACATTAATAGACCACTTTCCTTTACTGTCTGCATTGTTTTGAATTAGTTCCTAAAACATCAGCTGATTCTACATGCTCACATGTTACTTTTTTGTTGGTAAACTTATTCTGCTACAGTACTTTTTACTACAGAACATGGAGTTCACACATGTAGCAGAACTGATTTGGCAGTATAACTAAAGACCATACTTAATTTGTCATTTCTTATGAGGTCTGACTATGAGATGCCATCCATTTAAATATTCACAATAACCTCATGGAAGATGTACTTTGAAGACATAAAAGATAACAGGAGGAAGAAAAAGAAACTTCCATCTCACCAAGTTTCTGTGTGGTATGCCAGGAAATATCATTGGGCTTTACAACTGTTTAAAAAATATTACTGTATTTAGGTGTGTAACACTCTTGAAAATGAAAATGTGACATATGGCAGTCTCAGACTTCTTTAAAGATGGTAAATGCAAGCTTTGGAAATTTCTTCTTTCTCATGTCTGACTGGGCCTTGGCTTGCCTGAATGTGCAGCAGGAAGTAAACTTTAGTCTACCCAGAAATGTAAGTCTTCATAAAAAGCAGGTAATTCTTGTGAGTTAATAGATCTGAAGGCTGAAGAAAACCACAAAAAAGTAAGTTTGTACCATCTGATGTTTCATGGCTTTTAAGGACATGTACAGGAGATTGAAATGGTTGGACTTGATGTTCTTAAAGGTCATTTCTAACATAAAGGGTTTTATGATTAAGCCATGCACAGGAGTGCAGGAGTTTTCCTATTCATAATCAGGAGCTTCTGATCTCAGATGCAGAACAGTTTTATCCGCACTGTGTATTCAACACTTTCTTTCCACACCTAAAATTTTAATGTAAATATTAGTCCAGTGCAGTTTGAAATTCAAGGCCCATAAGAGATTTCTTGAAGGCTGTATTTAATTGAATTCTGTCTTTAAGAGACATCTGGCAGAGCCAGGATGTGTTCCTGCAGTGCCACATACCTTCTATTTCTCTTCATTTTGTGGTTTTCCTTCCCTCCTTGATTTGGGCACAACTTCATCTGTGAATTTTGGGACACAAAACCATACTGATCAGTGGTTTACATCTATACAGCTGCCTGCTTTCATTACCTATTCAAACTTACACTCTTATGGGGTATTTCAATAGAAGTGACATTTTTTCTTTAACAGAAAAATGCTACTAAATCAACACTTTGCTAAATCATCTTCCCATTATCCTCTTAATAATAGAAATGTAAAAGTGTAGAAACCCAATAATTGATAATATGCAAAATTTCAATCCATTCTTACCAACATTTAAGCTATTTTCTTTAAATTTGTTTAAATTTATTATTGCTGAAACCTTGGAATAAAGTGTGGAATAACTGTTAAGTTACCACTGTGGAATTCGCTATTCCATATAATAGTTTTCCATTGGTATATTAACTATATTTAGTGCTCTACTGATCCTTTCATGCTTTTTTTTTTGTTCACATAATACAATAAACATATTGTTAATGAAAACTTTTCACAACCCTCAATAGCAGTGACTTACTACAATACTTTTTTGTTCTCATTATCTACACAACTGACTGATTTTGTAAAGGAACAAATAAAAGTTATCAGCTTAGGCTGGGAACTGATTGTAAGTATCAGGTTCAGACACAATGCAAAGGGAAAGGTCTTTTAAAATAAGCTATTTTTCAATTCAAGAAATGAGAATCTTTTGAAAATGCATTTTAAGCATATTAGATATGCAAGAAGTACTTTCTCAATAACATTAAAACAAGTTCAAATACGTTGTAAAATTCTACAAGTAAACTGAGGGAAAACTATTCAAATATTTACATTAATTAAGTATTAAGATCTGTTATTTATAGATTAGATTGCCATATATTTGACCATAGGTTTTCTGCCCTTAAAAAAAAAAAAAAAAATGCTTGGTTCCCTATCAAGTGTCTAATGGTAAATTTAAAGTTACAGAAAAATAAGTTTGCTTTTCTCCTCTAGTTACTTTTCAAAGCCTTTAAAATTAGTCCACATATCCCCAATGTTCTCTGTCAGCAGGCTGAACAACAACAGATAATCTTTCTAAATTCAGTTTTAGTCCAATGCTTAACCACCAGAGGCTCCTACTAGAAGTGCATGACATACGTTTGACAAATATATCAACAACAAAAAAAGAAAAAAGCTATAGGTGGGCAACCATATGCTAACAGCAAAGAAAAAACATGCTGAATTCAAAGCACTAATGAATTGCTTGTCCTGTGTATCTAGCAAATTCCCATGAATTACAAATATTGATTCATGGATGATCTGATATTCAAAAAGGGGAGATACATAATGCAGATTTTTAATAATGAAAAGCATAGACTCCTAAGTCACAGTACTGCTCAGCACTGCTCACTTTTAGCATCTCTCTTCCAGAAAATTTAATTCTATCTGTTCTGAAACATCTCATTATTCCTGCTGCCATGACTTCCAGAATTCAGTGGACAAATTCTCCTTTTTAAATTGGCAATAGGTATGATTTTATCCAATGTAAAACGTGATTTATGTGTTTCTTATATTTTGGACAAGTGAAATTTTGTGAGTCTCTTCAAAGTTATTTGATTCTTAGATTAAACATATACAGTGATGGAAGATTTAAACAAATCCTAGAGGCAACTTACTTCTGGCTTCATATATTTATACCAGGCAATACTAGATTTACTGTTTATTTGTGTTAGCAAATCAAAGGAATTTAATTAAATCTAGCAACTATAAACATAGTACATTGATGTGAGGGTGGAAAGACAAATCCATTTGACACAGAAATAAAATGAAGCTGTAAGTAATTCAGGCACTGTTTGACTCTATTTTTTCTGTGCAACTGGTGGGCTTCAATAGAGATGTAATACAGCAGAGAACTGGGGTTTTCCTTTCCTTCAATTACATTTTAGTTCAGATTGCATAGTATATAGCAAGCTTATTACATGGAGAACATGTTGTCCAGGATGACACAAGGAAGTGTTCTGAGTTATGATGAAAAAGCATTTTCAAAGCAGCTAACCAGAAACAGAATAACTGTATAGAAATAGCTATGTAATACATAACTACACTATGTACTGAAGCCTAAAATGAAATTTAATTCTATATTTATAAGCACAACAGTTTCCTTACATCTATTAATGTAGCAGTTCCATTTATGGGGATTTCTCCAAAGTTTTCATTTCATTAACAATTCTTATCCACATTAATCTGCAGATATCCACCAAAGCAGCAGTGAACAACTGGGAACTCAGGGCTTTAAATCTTCTTTCTGTTTAAGGTCTGCACTCTGTCAGGAACTGTAATAATGTATGGGAGTTTTATATCAATAAAGGAAAAGATGCTTTACTCTCTTTTTTGCACTATGTAGATGGTGAATGTTCCTATGTAGAATGTGGGCAAGTACCTGTCAGTTAATCTTGTCAGCACCTGCTAATGGTCAGGCAATACCTGCTTGTTAATGGTCAGTGCAAGAGGCAGGAGAAGTGAATGGGGGACAGTTTCTGTCACCTGAAGCAAAGAGGAGGCTGCACATATGGCAGTATTTTGGGGAGTGTGGGCTGCACTCCTCCTTGAGCATTCTTCCCCAGGGCAGATCCAACTGAGCTCCCAAAGCTGTATGTGGCTTCCACTACAGGTCATGTTGGAGGACAGTGCCCATACTCAAAAATGCAACTTATCCTCAAAGATACAGATGTCCAAAGAGAGGGGTCACCTCTAGATACAATACTGCCTCTTGGGCCTTCACTTCCAATCCTTTTTTTTTTTTTTTTTCCTTATAGTAAGCATATGGCATAGTCTCCCGAGTACTGTGAGTGCTTAGCACCTGAGCGATAAGAGCTGTGAACACCGAATGCTTCCAGACAATAAATTATATGTTTGGCTTCACAGAAAAATACAGGACAGCTAGACCTGAGGTGACAAATCTCCACACAGAGGTTTCCACATTTCCCAAGTGTAACTTAGTGTGTTGCATGCAGAGTGACTGACCCACCAGCTCTACTCAACAGCACAACCCGTATCCAGAGATGTACTGCTTCAATAAGGAAAGATGTGGTGAATAAGAAAGATGGAATCTCTCAGAAACACTGAGAATGAAGGCTACAAATTATTGTAGCTACAAATTAATGTAAAGCAAAGCTGTGGAATCCCTTAGAACCGATTTGGAGGCAGAGTCTAGGAAGAAAAACAAAATGACACAGTTAATTAATTATATTTAAAATTGAAAACCCATCTACACTCTCAGTAGACAGAACAGCAACTATTCCTTTATTGAGGCATCCGTGCTCATGGCAAGAGGGTTGGAACTAGGTGATCTTAAAGTTCTTTCCAACCCAGACCACTCTATGATTCTATGATTCACCTGGATTTTGTATCACTTATACTTAAGCTTAATAATAACATATTTATAGTAGTTTTGGTATGTGTTCATTTGGCTTCAAATATACCAAACTGCCATGGTAGATTAGTTTGCCCTTTGAGCTTCTAATTTTCATTATAACGGCTGTGTAACGTATCATGAAAAACAAATATGGCATTGCAGTTTGGTAGAAGGATATCCAAAGGAATTTGTTGGCATAGTCTCAAGTTTGCTAGGTAGGTGATCCTGAGTTCTGAGGAAAACAAAGCGGTTAACTTTTAGGATTTATAATTGGATTTCACAGCTTGATTTTGTATAACTCTTGGTTCTTATATTTACAGCAATTGACACTGATTCTGACAAAACCATGGCTACTTATTAAAAATCCAAGGTAATTTTCAAAATATTCAGAGTGCAAGTAACAATGTCTGCATCACAGTGACCTTCCCTCCTTTTTAGGTCTGTATTACTGTGTTCCTGTTAGGAACCACCATATTTTTTCTTTAGCAATCGCTCTCTAAGAAACGTTTACTTTCTTATATGTGTGTTCTGGCCTGTTGATGAGTAAGATCAAAAAAAGCTGACTTACAACATCTGCATGAAATCAACAATGAAAGAAATGAATGACATTTAAAAATGTCATTGAATTCTATTATGTAGATTCCTTATTTTCTAGTAGGACAGCTTTTTAGTAGCACAAGGATTCATAATAGCAGCTTCCTTGATATTTCTGTGGGAGCATGAATTTATCCAGTTCACATCTGCTATGTCACTGGGATTTTTCTTAAAAGTTAAGAATGGCAAATTTTTTTAATTATATGAAAGTTGCTGCATAAATAAAAAGCTTGTATGACTTGGTTTAAAATAACTGTTTTCATTTATGCTGCATTTTATTCACCATTTAGTCAATCTGTTATGCCTTTCCAATGGAATAATTTATCACTAAAAGGAGGAGAGAAAAAGTGAATTTCTTTATTGTACCAAAGAAGGATTTCATTCATATATTCGATCTGTGCTAATGCATTTTAACATGTTTTTACTATTCTACAATAAACTGCTCATAAAATTTGTAATTACCAAAGCAGTATCCAAAACCACACTGCAGAGAGGTGCAGTTTTGTGACAAAAATTATTCCTTTATGCATTTAATCTTTTCTCACTAATGCATCTACAGGTATCTGTGTTTAAATAATATAGTGCCTAATTCTACAAATATATGTAATTCAGCTAATTTGTCATTCCCAAAACAAGTTGTTCACATTATCTTTTGGTTAAAGAAATCAGGATATAGTATGTAGTTCATATAGCCCTGATATTTATCACCCAGTGCTGTAGAGCACAGAATGTAGTCAGAGATCTGCACAGCTTGAGGTCAAATAATATCTGGAAAATCCACAGATAAATTTCTTCACCCTTCCCTTGGCAGTGTGTTCTTTGCCCTATAGTGGGCTGTGTATTGCACTGTATGACACAGTACATTCACTGAAATTTATAAGTCATGTTGCATTTATAAAAAAATATTTTCTGTTTATATTGTGCAGACTTCAAGCTATGTGACTTCCAGAGGAATCAGTGATGTTCCCAGCCCCATTATCCTGTAATATTCAAAATACTCATTAAATGATGGGAGGAATCCAGTCTCATTTTGTCTGGACCACCCAAGTGATCTTAAACCAACATCCTTTACCATCTATAATACGGATATTTGGGGATATTGGTGAACAGACAGCTGAATATGAGCTAGCAGTGTGCCCAGGTGGCCAAGAACGTCAACAGCATCCTGGACTGTATCAGAAATAGTGTGGCCAGCAGGGCCAGAGAAGTCACTGTTCCTCTGTGCTTGGCACTGGTGAGGTGGCACCTTGAAAATTCTCTGTTCAGTTTTGGGTCCTTTGTGACAAGAAAGATACTGACGTGCTGGAGCATGTTCAAAGGGCAAAGAATCAGGTGAAGGGTCTGGAGCACAAGTCTTATAAGAATTGACTGAGGGAACTGGGTTTGGAGAAGAGGAGGCTCAAGGGACACCTTATCTCTCTCTACAACTTCCTGAAAGGAGGATGGAGCGAGGTGGGTGTCAGTTTCTTCTCCCAGGTAACAAGTGATAGCACAAGAGGAAATGGCTTCAAGTTGTGCCAGGGGGCGTTAGGTTGGATATTAGGAAAAATTTCTTCACCAAAAGAATTGCCAAGCACTGGAACAGGCTGCCCAGGGAAGTGGTGGTATTTAAAAGATGTGTAGATGGGCCACTTACGGACATGGGTTAGTGTTGGACATGGCAGTGCTAGGTTAACACGGAGTCTAAACTCCATGATCTTAAAGCTCTTTTACAACCTAAATGATTCTATGATATACTTACAGGCTGGATCCTGCCCTGACCTGGGCAGCCCTCCTATGATGTCCTGTTAGTAGCTATAAAACATCAAGCAGATTCAGGCTCTGATCAGACAGTACTGGACTAGTTCTGCGGTCTCCTTCCCCATTCTTTATTCAGGAAGGCCTTACATCCCTGTTGCTCTTTGTGTGGGACCATATTTCTGTCATGGGATTATACTTGGATGTTTCCTTGCCTGTAGCCAGTGTGCTTGTTTGTGTTGGGCCTAGTCAGAAATTAAATTGTACCTTCCTGGTATGCGGACATGGAATATCCCTTAATAGAGGTTGTTCACAGTTTGGTTGAGATGTAGAGTGCACATAAGATGATGTGAACTGCTTTCCTCTGTATCATAGACTATTAGAGTTCATCCATTTTCTCCTCCATTAAACCTAATTACTCCTGTTTGATAAAGTATTTCTTACTAAAAAAAAGGCATTATATATTAATCTAAACACATCAAGAGACCTAGAATTACTCCTTTAAGGAAAACCTTCACAAGCCTCTAGAAAGATAATGGCTGATTGTCTCAAAGGTAACCCAGACAGGATCAACTAAGGTTATTTTAGCTCTTTAGTTAGCTAATGTATCCTCCACACGTTTGATAAGTTGTTTGTTCTGTCTGGAATAATTGTTCATTATCTGAGAATGAAAATCAGGGATGCAGCTTCTGGGGAAATGTGGATCTTGATTTAATGCTTATAAATGGAATATTATACATGTGTGGACTTGTAACACAGAGCTCTCAACCTCAGCATAAAGCAGCAAACTTAGGAAATCTCTTCCATAGCCAGTAACAGTGCAGATGCTGAAAAAGGAAGGAAACTCCTTGGAAGAAAACAACAGCATCTTGAGAGAAAAGACAGATAAGCTTCTTGCTCTCTTGGAGAGAGAATGAAATTTTTTTCTCATCATATAAGCCTCAATTTTAAACTGATTCCCCAAAGCAGACGCTTATCTCTGAAGAAACTGAAACACAGCACTAATGTTTTCCTTTTCCCCAGCATCTGCAATGAGTCACATGTAGTTGGCTGTCTCAGCCTGAAGTAGAGATGCAGCAACTTAAAGGCTATCCCCAAGCAGTACACTCAATATCGCAGTTTTTTATATGAGGGATAATGCCTTCAGGTTCTTCTATTTCAACAAAATATATAAATTGTTTTTTCATATGATGACAGAAGTCTGCAATACCCAAAGCCTGAAAATGCAGTTAGGTGCTTTTCTTGTATTTAAAATGATAATAGCCTAGAGATGGTTTAGGAATGTGTTTTGTGTGCATGTATATGAATAACTTTTTAATTGCTATTGATGATCTCACCTTCAGAAGTCCATGATTACTTGTGCCAATCAATGTGCAGGACCAGACTCTGCATCCTGTGATGAGACAGTGCCAGTAACTGCATTCAACGTCCAGGAAAAAGTAGGGTTTATCTATGTTCAGCTGATGCACAGTAGCAGAGTGGGGCCTATTTCCTTTGATGTCTGAAAAGTTTTCTTCGTATTTTTAAAATATGCACACCCTGTGCTTGGTTGATTCAGTGCTTTAGCAGTGGCAGGCATGCCGTAGATACAGCCTGCTGGCAGGGATATACCATATAACCATATGGAGATGGCACGCACCCAGCATGTTATGGGTGAAGCCGAAGTCAGATGCCATGCATGTATCTGGTATCAGATGGCAGCTCCACTGAGTTACACAATACAGGGAGCCACTGCCTTAGGTACAAAGGAGTGCCCAAATGCTACCTCCCCCCTCATTAGCTGCACATAGGGACAGAAGGTGGCTGCACTGCTGTGCTGCAGGGATGTGAAATACTGGTGCAGGGTTTAGAGACTGCAAGACAGCAGCCAGGTTTTCAATGATTAATTTTTACCTTTTCAGATGAAAACCCCAAAAGACGCTTGGAAACAGGAATTCCAAAAAGTGAAGACTGAAAATACTGACCAAACTTTTCCTAGCAAAAGATGCACCAGGGGGTTTTGCAAGTTTTTTGCATGTAGCACCTGACCAGTGACTGCATCACAATAGTAATGATTGTTCTAGTCTTTAGGAGGTTAAATGAAAAATACCAGAGAGCCAGCAAAAGGTCAAAACTGAGCTAATGATAATCATCTAAATGGGAATTTGTATACAGCTCTGTTGTTGAAACTCCTACACCTTTAATAAGTGCTATAGGATTTCTAACTGTCATAGTATCCAGGAACTCCACTTGCTCTTTTGCAGGAGTAATGACTACAGTAGAACAGTTCCTATTAGCACTATGCCAAGGCAGATGCTCAAAAGTTAATCACAGGGGTAAAGAGCCTCTACACCTAAGTCATCTGTTATGGATTATTATTCTAATATGACAAAGTTCAATTTTGTTCATTTCTTTCATCACAGCTTAGAAGCAAAACTTATTTAGTGCCTATTAATTTCATAAAAAATACACCAAAGTTGTATTGATGTAAATGTTTTTCCAGTGACATTACCTTAAGAAACTTTCTGATTTCCATTGGTTGGAAGTGATCTTGTACTACAGGGTTGATCTGAAATGTGTAAGGGTTTAGGTAACTTTGACCTGAGAAGAAAAATAAAAGAGGGTGCTTTTGATCAAGGTTTTGCAGTTGTTATAGTTGTTGCCTGGGTTCTTTTAAGTCTGCCATTACTGAAGTCTGACTTAGCAAAGACTTGTGGTGCTCTGGGTTTCCATGGGAGCTGTTTTTATTTGCTACAGTAAGAATGAGCAGCACCAGTACAGTGCACGTAACAATAATCAATAGTTTTAAAGATGATTGCTCATTCCCAAAAGGCTTGATCTGGGGGCAACATTAGCTTTAGGAAAGAGATTGTTTCTCTTGTTAATTACAGAACTGTTTGCAGTCTAATGTTCTGCTTGTATGTAAAGTTATCTAAATGAAGTCTTTGTTTACCTTTACCAAATATTTGTCATGCTAGCTCTTTCCAATATTTTGTGATTCCATGTTGTTAATTTTTTTCATGTAAGCTTTGCTATTTTGGGAGTATGAAAATGGTGCAGTTCTGGCTCTGTAATTAAGGGGCTTCGGTGACCTCTTTTCTCTCAGCTGCTGCTCATAAGACTGAGAAAGGAATGACACAAGCTATAGATAATACAGAACAAAGCTTCTATTTATCAAAACCACCAGTCCTCAGGGTTGTTTGAATGATAAAGCTGCAGTCTATCAACAAAGCATGGTGCATCTGAAGGAGAATCTGTAGAGCTTTCCATGGTCCCAGAGTGTCCCTCTTGATAAACTGTGGTAAGGGTTGCAAATATAATTTAGCAGCTCATCTTTCTTGCGCTTCCAAGTGAAAAGAGTGCCCATTACAGAAGACTCTGGGAAACAATGAAAAATGTGGTTCTGATACTATTGACATAATGCAATGTGTAATGTCTGTGAGTCAGCACTTCTGCTGAAATGGATTTATTTACATACATTTGCCAACACTGAGCTGGTATGCCATGTAGCCCAGGTAAATCTGAATTCTCCTGTAACAAATGTTGATGAGTGCGTGTTAACTCCTCATTGATCTGCTTCACATGATTAATCAATACGACTCTGCTTCTGCAGGTGCACTTCTCTGCTCCTCATGGGTTAGCCTTTTTTCCCCAGAATATCTACAAGATGAAAGCAGCTAAGTAAAATGTGAAATGTGAAGTAGTCAGTACCTTTGATGTATAGTTTTTGCTTAAAATTCAAAAGGTAATTTCCTAAACTATATGGTTGATATTACATAGAATCATAGAATAGTTAAGGTTGGGAAGGACCTTAAGATCATCAAGTTCCAACACCCCTAATTAGACTATGTTATATTTTAGACATGGAGAAAGTCAAATTCAGAGCTCTGTTTGGTTTACAGAAAGTCAAATTTTGGCCCGTATTAATTTTTCAGTATTCTAAAAACACCTGAGAAAGCCCTAAGGTAAGAAATAAAAATATCATTCAGCTGCTGCAAAAATCTGTGATGTGCCTTCATCTGGTATACAAAAAAATACAGACAGTAGCATCAGAAAATGGGTAAAGAAGGGCTAAAGAGATAGGGCAAGGGACAGTTTAATAATAAAGAACATTACATGTTGAAGAAATTACATTTCTGAGAGAAATTATCTTTGTGTGAAATATGAAGAAGACTTATAAAAACATGGCTGACTGGCAGAAAGCAGCCATACTAGAACTGGAGAAGCAAATTGAATTACATTGGGAATCCACTAAAGACAAAATAACTTTTTCACGCTGTGCATAATTAAACTGTGGAACAACTTGTTCAGGACTTCTTGCATGTCAGGAAGATTTCCATACTAAAAGCACCTTTAAATAAATCCGCAGCAGAAAGGTGCTCATCAACCCAAAGAACCACAGCCAGTTTATCTATGAGCTGCAAGCAGGGAGAGTATGCTACAAAAGTGTGACTGTTGTTCTCTTCTTAGACCCACTGCTCTTACTAGCCACTCTTGGTGGCATGGTGCTGGACTAGATGGACCACCCATCCTTGTGTTTAAAGACTGTCTTATAGATAAATATTGTTATACAAATACTGGAGAAGGAATGTAATAAGTAGACTAATAATAATTCAAAATGAGTAGCGCACAATTAGATTTCTGCAGCCAGTTAGCCTATGCCCAACTGGATTTCAGTGTTTTTGCAGTATGGTATATAGTCAAGGGAAAGTAGATGGTATGACTGATAGCAAGAATTAAATGACTAATCAGGTCCTATTGCCTGTGTGTTTTGAATCTTGATTAGAAAACCAATAAAAAATCCTTATCAATTTTAAAAGACTGAAAAATTAGATAGCAGATATGTAAATTGGACAGCATATTATAAGAACACATAAAAAGCAAAAAGTAGGCAAGATCTGATTAAAAAAAGAAGCAACACCAAAACCAACAACAAACAAACAAGAAACTCAATCACCTTATTCAGTTTGAGAGGGGAAACACTGAAAATCCTGAAGGGAAAGACAAAAGTTGAACTGGTGTCAAAGTATTTGTCAATATGTACTATAGAAAGAGAAAGACTATAATTGAATTAAAAGCTAAATTAATCCTTTCCCATTAACAGCTTATCAGTTTGCAGGAGGTAAAACTGAGGAATAGGGAAAAGAAAGCTGATTAAGATACACACATGCAGGTGCAAACACACACCAAGCAGGAAGACAATGAGGCAGTAAGTTCAGCATAATGTAATATGGGTTGAAAACTTGCCTGTTAACTAGTAAAATACAGACTTAGGAAAAGATTATTATAATGAAGATCTCAAATAAATGTACCTTCAATTCATTTCCAGTTTATATTTAAATACAAATAGTCTTTTCTGCTGATACTGAGCACTTCAGAATATCTATCTGTGGTATGTTAAGTACAAGCTGAAAAGGCTGCTTTCATGACCTTTGGTCACTGTTATTATGGGGATGTCATTTTACTTTGTGTGCACCTGCTCTTCTAGCTTCTTTTACAAATGTAAGATATAGTTATATTTTATTATTTCAGGTTGTCTTTTTAGGTCTACCATTTAGTATAATCCACAATATTTATTAATATAACACTTATGCATCACCTAAGTGGTTAATTAAAAAAAATATTGCAATCCTGTTGTTAACTTGGGCCACAAGTCTTTTTGTAGCTATCAGCATCTGTGAAATCACTGAGTCACCAAGCATTTTCAGTAAGGGAACTGTTCAACAGCAAACTTGTCAGTGAAGAGTAATTTGAGATGATCAAGTAAAGATCTTGTCTAATAACTCTATAATAACATACTTACACAATGGCTCTAATGACTCTAGAGAGGGAATTAAGAATCATTGAGGAAATTACATGTGGTTTTAAAGTTTGTAATTTTAATTACCTTGTTCTGTAATAGACTGCAATGTCTGCAAACCAGCCATCATGTACTTTCTGTGATTAGAATGCATATGGAAAATTTTGGTAATTGCAAATCCAGGTTTATTTATTTTAGGATTGAAAAATAATAAAAAAGAAAGAAAAGAAATGCAGCTATAATGTTTAGACTAACACTATTTTCTTAACTAACATCCCTGTGACTTAACACAGTAAATTTGAACAGTAGGTGTTTTCACCATCTGTGCTCAAACAACAATAGCAGGCACCAAGGGAGAATAGGGTACTTAAGTATGGTAGGAAACATCAGTCAGCTGCTTTTAGCATGTGCTGAACTTTCAGCTTTTAGGTACCTTGGTCTTAATTTATGCTCCGTTCCTAATTAAATTGTCTTGCTGACATGACTGTGAAATCTAGCTTCCTGTGCCTTAGCCTTAATTTCTTCACACTCGATTGATAATGAATGTGTTTTACCATCATATATTGTTTGGGTGTTGTGAAAGACAAGCCACATTACTATGGGCTGCTACAGTCTGATTGGATGGATGAGCTATACTGACTATAAAGAAACCTGCAGTTAGCATTACCAGCTATCATGTCATGCTAGGCTTTTATTCCTTTCCAAAAAAGATGTTCATTAGCTCTCCTTTTAACCAACCAACATCTATCTAAAATTTAAGGTAGCTGAGTAGTGAAAATATAATTTATAATCATTCATCAGTGGAGAAAAATGCCAGCAAACAGAATGAAATTATACTTCTAAGATGAGAAATAAAATGTAATTTATTTTTTTTTGTTCAACTAATTACTTTCCAGTTCTTGCTACTCTTGAGGTAACTTTCATTTTTGTCACTGCTGATATCAAAGAGCAAGAAAACAGCAGGTTGTTCCAGATGTCATACCAGCATATTGGAAAAGGTTAGGATGGAGCAATAGGGGTGCAGGGAGAGCTAAATGATATCTTTTTGTCAGCAGGGGGAGAAGAAGTGATGCACAAGGAAAAATTATAAGAAGGGAGACTTAAATTCAAGTACAATGTGCACCTCCAAGACAGGTAGGTTTGCTACTTAAAAAATATTTGTTCAGCACATGGCAGCTCAGGAATTACTGTTTTCAGACATGTTGTAGAGCTTCTAATTAGTGGATACAAGGCTCTGGTAAACACTTATGTCTAAACAGCAACATTTACCTTTACTCTATTTGCTTATTATCAGCAGAATATTATGATATTATTGACATTGTCATATCCAAGATATGCTGTAACGTGAAAGTGTTTTGTAATTTTCTCCTGCTGTCATAGCTTAGTCCAAAAAAATATGCTCTTAAAGCCAATCTTTAATATCTTGATGACTCCAAAATAACAATTAAAAAAAAACAAAACAAAAAAAGCGCCACCAAAAAACCAAAAACCTGAACTTTTAAAATAAAAAAAAATCAAAGTATTTTTCAAGGTAATTAATATCTAATTTTATCAAAATAACTTGGTGTTGCAGTTGCTTTTCGAATATATGCTATATTACTGAGCAAAAATGTAGATTATGAGGCCTGTAAAGGCAAAGTACTTTTTGTGTACATATGTCTGTAAGAAGACTGTCCATTAAACTTCAGTTCTTCTCCCTCACGAATACCTCAACATTATGATATAACCTTTAGTTAATCTTTACTTTTGTGATTGCACACACATTGATATACATAATATTTACATGTAAAAAGCGTGAATGAAACCTCTACAGTAGCATTCATTTCAGCATTTCCTCACAGCTTAATTCATGTCCTTGCTATAATAATTTCCTTTTGGACTCACTTGAGTGTTTGTGTATGTACATGCATTATTTACTAAGTCTGATAAAAGAAAGCAAACAAAACCTCCATTGTGATTTTCTTGTCATTCTCACAGATTATCTACAAATATGAAACCCATATCATTCAAGCTAACCCAGTAATAGCTTTCAGAATTTTTCATTCCCTGGAGCTGAACTGGAGAAGTGACATTCCTTTTGATTTTCTGTTGTTATAGGAGACATGAGACTGAAGGATTTGGAGGTTTGCTTTGCGCAAGGAGAGATGCACATCCTGGTCACTGCTGATTTCTACCTTGCATTCGCCCAGCTCAATATATTTTCATTTGTCTTCCATTTCTGGATTCATAATGCATGCCCGATTTTATTTGCCCACCATGTCTAAACTCTACTCCTCTATCATCTCAGCATAATTATGTTGACTTCCTTCACCCCACTTTAGGCAATCCACTTTACAGTCTCATGGTTTTAGGGTATTTGAACCCTTAGCTCATTTCAACCTCCAGCTGAAAATGGAGGTCCTGCTGCTGCTAGCATTTATCTACACAGTTTTATTTCACACAAGTATAAGCAGCAGGTATTGCTGAAAGACAGTAACTCCATGTTTAGATTAATCCATGGGTTACATATAAAAGGCAACACATAGAAGTCCCAAGATGTGGGTGATGTTGCTATCCCTGCTACCAAGTCTCCATTCAAGGATACTGTGAATGTCCAAATCACTGTGGTTGGGAAACCTCTGGCTTAGATTAACTGTACGGCTGAAGACAGATCTGCTTATATTTTCTGGAGAAGTGCTGGAATAAAAGCTGTTTTGTTCTTAATGAAGAAATGCCTAGGCCATTTTATGATGTTGTTCTGGATTTAAACATGACCTCTGGTGTTTCCTCATTTCCTTTATTTTATAGCAAATAAGAACAGAATCAATGCAGTTGAGACTGCTTCTCAAAGGACAACCTATTTGATGACCCACCAGACTAGGAAATGACAATCTTTTTTCCAAGAAAAATGTTGTTGATGGCATAGGTGTCTAAATGAGTGAGAAACAAACAAACAAACAAAAAAAAACGAAAACGCCCCCCCACACACCAAAAAAAAAAAAAAAAAAAAAGCCCACGCTTAAACAAAATGATTAAATGTCATGGTTAGGAAGAATAAGGCAGCTGTTAAGAATTCAAACAGGCTCTGCTCAGTGCCCTGGCGTGCTCTAGGAACTTGCTGCTTTTGTTATCTATTTAAATGAGGAAGTACTTCAGCTATTTTGTCTGTTGCTGCTTGCAAAAAGCCTGTCACAATAAAAGAATGAACTTAGAAGGAGCCCTCTAGAAATAATGAGGTAGAATAAACATCATCACAGTCTGATAAATTCTGCTCTGTAGTACCAAGATTCTTCACAGCTTTTGGACACTGCCTTCTTTGTCCCCTTCAGTCATAACTAGTTTTCTTCTTTTGCAGCCTCCTAGATGCTCAGGCAGTTCTTGCTGTCATAGACCACACCTAAATGCTGGTGATAAACATGAACTAGTTTTCGGGGGGGGGGGGGAGAGATGTGTTTGGTTGTTTTTTTTTCTAAATAAGTTACTGGAATTGCTCAGGCATGCTCTGGTACTGTAGTTAGTTTAAAGCAACTAATGTTTCAGGAAATACGTTTAAAAACATAAAAATCAGCTATGTTTTAGTATAATTAGGATTTGCAGTCTTGCAAGCTTTGAGAGTTCTTCTTTAAAAAGAAATGTAAAACATAGCTTCTGATGAGTATTATCATTTTCTGTTTGTTTGTTTGTTTGTTCTAAAGAGCGTCAAACATTTCTTTCAGTCCAGACTGCACTATACCTTAAGGCTGGAAACTGTTTAAGAGAAGTGAATATTTCAAACTGCTATCAAAACAATGAAAGAGGATTGAGAAAAAAAAATTTTCCTGCTGCTAAGGTAATAAAAAAAAAAGAAAAAAATAACCTACACACAGTTTCTAAATTATCCTCTAGCTCCTGTTAATTCCCCTCCTAGCTGTGAAGTCCATTGTTGCTGAAGAGGGGAAGAAAACTGTAACAGATAGTGTTAAGCCAGAGCAAATGAAAACACAAGTCGGATAGTAGTTATGCATGTATAACAAGTAGACAGGGAATTGTCAGAGAAGGACGGTATAATACATATTTCTGAATCTTCTGAAAGTATAAGTTGTATGAAAGCTAACCAGTGACAGATCTGAAGACATTACAGTTCAAGAGACACTAGCAGCCCAGTCAGCATCCTATGTATGGCTACTGCTCTGCTGATAACAAGTTTTCAGCATGATACTTCTGCCCTTTTGCCTATGACTGGCCTTTCCCAAGGTGAAAGGGCTCTTCTCAGGTTTCCCAAATAGAGATTAATGATTCTGAATTGAGGCTCCTAGATTGTGAGAACTCGAACAATTCTCTTCAAAACACAAAGTTTCTTCAAATGTGAGCTTGGAAGCAACCATGTACCTTTTAGACATGGGTCTATATACAAAATGGGAAAGCAAAGCTACCTTTCTTCACAAGATGGGGTAAGAAATCTTGTATAAAACCCAGTGAAAATGAGGGAGGACATTATGAGCAATTCATTTGTTCAAGGATAACTTTTTTTACAGGTTGTAAGGTCTGCTTCTTTTTTTTTATTATATCTTTACTATAAAAAAAAAAAAAACAGTTTGGTAAGATCAATGAATCCCAAATGCAACTATTGTAAGAAGCACAGCAACTGACCAAAGAGTACCCCAATTAATTCAAATACAGATTAGAAGTAAATGAGAACAAGAAAGAAACACTCTCCTATCTTATTGTTAGTTTCCAATGTAGTTTAGCTAAATTATGGGAATTGAAACAAGAGCATTGCAAAAGCTGCTATGTTCCTTCCATGAAAAACTAACTGAACTCAATAAAACTGTGTTGTGTTTAACCCGAACAGCAGGGGTGTGAGTTCTGTAATGAAGCATTTGCTAACATCTTCCATTTGACATAAAATTCTGTAATATAAGCAATGATGTCATCTAATATGAAGTGGTTTTAATTAGCAAACATGACTATTCCTGAACTCAATTACAATGTAAAAAGAAAAAAATTACACAGGAAAAATTATATAGGCATGCAAGGTTAAATTGAAAATCATAAAAATATAACTTTTAATTTAAGGCTGTTATTTTCTTATTTAAAATATTAACACTGATTCTCTGAAAAAATAAAATTTCCCATGTCATTATAGTCAAGGATCTGAATAAAGGTTTGCTTAGAATTTTCCATTATTAGTATCTTTTCATAGAAAATTCCATTTCAGATAATAAAAAATATATCGAAAAATTCAGTTTTACTTATTAACAGAAACAGTATCAGGAAAATAAGAAAAACTTTGTATCTCATTAACTGAATCTCAGTTGAAATATTTTGCTTTATTCCATGTGGAAACCAGAAATATATGTTTTGTGTTGCTTTGAAAAATACATTGATCTCCTTTCTCAGGACTTTGCCTCTGATGAGTTTCAATAAGGATTTTGGACTTCCACGTCTATAGAAATACATACTGCATAATACACTGTATAACACCCCATCAAACCTCCCCTGCGTAAGTGACCAGTCTGTTAACTTGGAAACAATTTCTTTCTGGGAGCCCATTCACAAGAAAACAGAAAATCCAGAATTACAAAACCAATTAAGCAAGACAAAGCCTGATTTTACCTGAAGTATTTGTTTTGAAATGTCTTTCAGTATTCATCCATATTCTAACTTTTTTAATTCCTTAAAAAGCTTTTATAATGCCATCCTCTTTAGAAGTAAGAATTTTGTCTGGAATCATTTTTATTAGTTTGTACATGAAAAAAATCGATCTAGATAGTAATTCACAAACAACAAAAATATTTTGGTTTGGTCCTGTTGTTTGTGCAGTCTACATAGTATGGGCTACATGAAAATAACATCACTGCTAATCGCTATGTATAATGGCACATCTGTTATTATAGAAAATACTACTCAGTGGCTTCCTTTTTAACATTTGGGTTTCAGCTGTTTGTAATTGAGGTGTGTTGACTCCAGACTGCAGCTAAGGCTCCACCCAGTCACTCATTTACCCTCTCAGTGGGATGGGCTAAAGAATCAGAAGGGTAAAAGCAAGGAGAGAATCATGGGTTGGGATAGATAGTTTAATATTTCAAGTGAAAAACAATATAAAATTTTTAAAAAGCCAAAAAACAACCCAGAAGTGATGCAAAGGCAATCACTCACCATCTCTCACCAGCAGACCAGTGCTCAACCAGTCTCTGAGCAACAGCTACCTTGGAAAAAATTCCCCCACCAGAGAAGGCCTTGATGCTAAGGAAGCACTGTTCAGCAGTAGCTAAGGCACTGGTGTGTTATCAACACTATTTTGGTCACAGATCTAAAACACAGCACCATATGGACTGCTATGAAGAAAATTAACTCCATCTCAACCAGATCCAGTACAATCTCCAACCATTCTTATTCCGTATCATTTGCACCATGCTGATGTCCTACAATATTCAATGAATTCTCATCAACCATCACCACTCATTTCCTGCTAGGATCAACTCAGCCTGCATCACAGTCAGCTGTTGGGATCCCTCTGTCACTCCAAAAATCCAGATGTGTTCTGCCCCCTTTCACCCTGTTGTCATTAGGATATACAGACCACCAGAGCCTTATAAACATGTAGGCCTAACGTACTGTCAAATCCATACAGTCTAATAAACCTGGTTGTCCCTTCTCTTGGCTAGAGGCAGAACCCTTTTACACCTGTCAGAGTGCTCATTACCTGAGTTCCGTAATTAGAAACTAGATGTCCCTTCACCAGCTGCCTTGAAGGTGCTGAACAGAGAGGCTCACTAAGCATAGGCCAGGACCCAGCAGAGTGCAACAAGTTGTGTCTCTTTGGCATAGGCAAAGCATTATTTTGTCAAGTGCATTGTCACTTCAACAAGATTGCATGCCTGTTCACGTGTGAATTTCCAGACTGTGGAAGGTGAAAACTGTACCTGCCCAAATTCTCCCAAGCACCTTGCCACCTGTGACTCAGCTGACTTAGAGCACATCTCTGTGTGTCACTCCGAACTAATTGGTTAACCTTGCAAAAAGCCAAAATCAGGTTCATGACACACACCATTATGAACATCCTGGAATGTTCAAGAAACTAAATAGCCACTGAACATGGCAGAAAACATCTGCGCCAGGGAAAAGGGAAGCACTATTCCTCATTTCCCCACAAAGCTGCCCCAGAGGAAAAGAGGAGAAAGTTGTAACTCCTAATTGCCTCCATGAGATGGTTCTGAGTACTGGGACAGTAGCAATCCAGCAGCGAAGATTAGGCTTGATGCTTTTATCATAGCTCTCCCAGGCAAAACAAAACAAAGTATTAACCAGCATAGCAAGCTGCAGAAGCCATTAAAAAACCCTGAAGTTTGATGTACAGCAAGAGAGCACACCACAGAGCAGGCGAGGTAACAAACATACAAGTATCAAAATCAAACAAGTCAACACTGCAACCAGTACCAGCAAGTAACTTCCCAGTAATAGCTAAACAGGTTTAATGACTTTAAATTCAGTCTAGCACACCCTGACCAAATATATTGTTCTCATGAACCCCTCATGGCTCACCCTGGATGCCAAAGACTGTAGTGGGTTGACCTCAGCCAGCAGCTAAGCCCCGACCCAGTAATTTGTTCACTCCATCACGGCAGGATGGGGAAAAGAAAGGCAAAAAGAAGAAAAAATTGTGGAGCAATATAATTATAGTTTAATAAATTAAAGGGAGGAGAAAAAGAATCAAACAAAAAAACAACCCCCAAGTGGTGCAGGGGCAATCACTCACCACTTCCCATCCACAGACCAATGCCAGAATGCCAGTCTCCTAGCAACAGCTCCTTTGGAAAAACTACACTTCCCTACAACCAGTTTTATTGCTGATGATGACACTATATGATACAGGATATCCCTTGGATCAGTTGAGGTCAGCTGTCCCAGCTGTGCCCCCTCCCAATTACTTGCTAGTGGGCCAGTATGAGAAATAGAAAAGACCTTGACACTGGGCAAGCACTGATCACCAATACCTGAAACAACCCTGTGCTATCGACACTTCTGTGGTCACAAATCTAAAACACAGCAACATACAGTTGTATGCTGTTAATCAGTCTCTGTCTGAAGTTGGATTTTTTTTCTTTGAAAATTCAGAAAAATCTTTTTAAGTCTTTGATGAAGATAAGTCTTTCAGCAAAACCAAAAGAAAGCAGATGCTGGTTTTCCCCCAGATAACTAGTGTCTTGCAGATAATTTCATTGCATTGAGGACAGGAGATCAAACTTGGGTTATGAGACATAGGATTGTGACGTATCAGGGAGAAGAGAAACTCTGAAGTAATACTAACAAACGATACAATTAAATTACAGTTACAGCTATCAAAGAACAGCAAATGAGTGTAGGATCATATATTCCACATCGACAAAAGAGTTAGAGGATTTGGACAAGGTAGAAGAGTAATCAAGAACAGAAAACATATAAGAGATAAATAATGGACATTGGGAGAATAATGTTACTGGGCACAGGGTAGAAAACTGTGAAAAGCGGACTTGCAAAGAATCCAGAACAGCAAGTCCAGAAATCAAACTGTCAATGTATTCAACATATTTCATGATGGAAAAGGCGATGAAGAGCAAGCAGAAGCAGGGTAATTGCATAATTTGTATTTATTTTTTACCAGGAAAACAGTGATATATTAAGAGGCAAAGGAAGAGAAGCCAAATTATCAGGGACAAATTTAAAGCAGAATAAAAACAGGGCCACAGTTTGAATCAGAAAAGATAGCAGATAGGAATGCAGGGTACTTGAGGAGTATTTGATTAGGAATGTCCCAAAATAAATGTGCATCTGAAATTAAAAAGGTGATAAAAAAAACTGAAGAAGGATGGTCGGCTGTTAATGTGTTTGGGTTTTTTTTTATGTGTTGCTGTCCTGGAATTTGTCATTGCTAGATACAGGGAAACCCAGTGATGAATGACAGCTGATGTTTCTAAACACGGTTTTCACACTGTTCTTGATTGTACCAGCATACATAATACACATTTCTCTTCATTCTTTTTAAGCCCACCAATAGGCATTGTATAGTTTTAAGAGTAATGAACGGTCTCATATGTTTATACATCTCAGTACCCTTTAAGAAATTATCAAAAGTCACTGAGATCACATCCTTTTATTTTTATGAAAGATGCCTCATACACAGCAGTACAGGCAGGAATATGTATAAAAGTCCATTAAGAAAGCATAAATTACTCCTGAAAATTTATTATCCAGTCAGAAGTTTATCCTGGTGCTCTTCATTATGGCCCTGCATTTGATCCCTGGGCCATAATGAAGATCGTTAGATTGCAGCCCCAGTGTGATTACTACTTCAATAAGCAATTCCATTTGTCTGTCTGGAATCCCATTTAACTATGCTCCTGACTCACTTGTGAGCCTAACTGCTTACTACTGATAGCAAAGGATTTAGCATTTGAGCTCATATGTCAGTCATTCAACTGCATAACTTCTGTCTTCTTGCACACTGAAATAACTTCCAAAAGAAAGTTTCATGATAAAAAAAAGTTTCACTTAGACAAGAAAAGAAATCAAGAATGCAAGAGCAATTAATCACTTCAACGACTCTCAAAAATAGCATTTGTTTTAAAGATAAATTGAGCAATAATGAAATTGACCTTCAATAAAGCAATAAAACTGTAGTCAAGTGGCTTAGTTAGAAAGATACCATCAGACTAGTGAAATAACTCTAACCTGTAAGGAAAACTATAGGTAAAGAAACAGTGATTAAACCAGGTCTTGAGAAAAAAAAAAAAAAAAAAAAAAAAAAAGCTTAAAAAACAAGAAAGAAAAGGTGAAAACCTAAATAAGCAAATGCAAATGCTCAGATATTGTTGTCTGGCAAAAACGGTATGGCAACCTAAGTTGTACTCTGAGTACCTACAAGTCCCAGTTTTCCTCCCCAGAATGACATCAGATGTACTATGGCTCAAGTCTTTGCTGCTAACTCAGTAGAGGATCATCAACAATGTATCCAGGATTCATTTAGATACCCATTGGTTAAATGGGTATGAACATGAGCCGGCTTCAGTGTGCGCTTGTAGCCCAGAAAGCCAACCGTTCCCTGGGCTGCATCAAAAGGAGTGTGACCAGCAGGTTGAAGGGCGTTATCCTGCCCCTTTACTCTGCTCTCCTGAGACCTCACTTGGAGTATTGTGTGCAGTTCTGGTGTCCTCAACATAAAAAGGACATGGAACTGTTGGAACAAGTCCAGAGGAGGGCCACGAGAATGATCAGGGGACTGGAGCACCTCCCATATGAAGATTGGCTGAGAAAGTTGGGAGTGTTCAGCCTGGAGAAGAGAAGGCTGCATGGAGACCTCATATCAGCCTTCCAGTATCTGAAGGGGGCATATAGGGATTCTGGGGATGGACTCTTCATTAGGGACTGTAGTGATAGGACAAGGGGTAATGGGTTAAAACTTAAACAGGGGAAGTTTAGATTGGATATAAGGAGGAAATTCTTTCCTGTTAGGGTGGTGAGGCACTGGAATAGGTTGCCCAAGGAGGTTGTGAATGCTCCATCCCTGGCAGTGTTCAAGGCCAGGTTGGACAAGGCCTTGGGTGATATGGTTTAGAGCGAGGTGTCCCTGCACATGGCAGGGGGGTTGGAACTTGATGATCTTAAGGTCCTTTCCAACCCTAACTATTCTATAATTCTATGATTCTATGATTCTAAATCACCTTCTGTGGTTGTTAACACCACTGAAAGAGAGATCTAGTCTGCTATGCCAAGACAAGCCAAAACATAAGAGTTTAAAACATTTCTTCAGCTTGGTATGGCTGCAGAAGATGTTCTCTGGCAAGATCTACAAATCCAGCCCTATACTTCTGTTCTTAAGTTGCATACTAATGATGAAAGAAAGCTGGTGCTGCTTTACACGGAGAAAAAGACTGCTCTTATTAGCACTTACTGCTCTGACCCATGCAGCTGCTACTGCTTGAGTGTGTAACACACACCTCCCAGGGACTCTCATTGGGAAGATGTTAGCTTTCCAAACTCTGTTCTCTTTTCCATGCATGGAAGCTTCCCACCTCCTAAGCAGGTAAGGTGTATTTATCATCTCCCTTGCCCTAGATCCTGGGAAAAGCCCCAGTGTGTAAGAGTAGTTAGTCTCCAAGCTGGCTTGTTAAACTGCTACCAGGGAGTTGAGAAAACAGGTGTTAAAAAAACAAATCATCTGAGTTGTTGAATAAGTTACAGCTCCTTCGTGTTTTAGCAAGTGAGACAGAGATCACTGACAAGAAAACTGTGAGGTAATTTTAATAGGTAATCAGTAGGAAAGTAGAGTGAAGACTATGCATGATTATCCTTTGGAAATTTTCCTTTCTTATTTTGTAGGTGTATTGTTTATTCTTCAGTTAGGTGTACCCTTCACAACAGTTACAACATTGGTAATCCTCATGACAGACTTCTTAAATTCCATTACTTTTTCCCTTTCAATTTAGCGAGTCTCCAGGAGAACTGACTTTCTTCAGCATCTCAAAGTTGGACAGATGTGTTCCTGGAGATGCTGATTAGAATACATTACAGCCGTTAGCTTCTAAACATTCATTTTATTGTACTTGCTTTTTGTTTTCTAAGTCAAAAAGATAAGGACGATTTCATGGGAATTAAGACAATACTAACAGAAATAATGAAAAGTAATCCTCTAGTATATTATGCCTATTAACTATCACAAAATAATATGTTGTTTGTCCTTATGAAAAAACATATATTGAACATTTTTTTAAAGCATATAATTTCTTTTATTAGTCTAAAAACTTAAATGAAAAAAATACACCTTGTGATTTTGAGGACAAACCATGAGCAGAAAAGGGTAAAGAACTACAGGTACTTTAATAATAGTTTCCTTTACTGGTCCTACCATTTGGCATTCTCCTGAAATATATACAGTGGAGAAAGAGGCGATTGTCCTGCTGTAATCAGCAGTGGTGCAGGCTCACCTTGAGTACTGGATGCAGTTCGAGCCCCCACCGTTTAAGAAGAACACGAAGGTCCTTGAATGCATCCAGGAGGGCAACAAAGCTGGTGATAGGGCTGGAAGGCATGTTCTGTGAGGAGAGGCTGAGGACAACTTAGGGCAACTAAGATGATTAAGGGAGTGGAGTATCTCCCTTATGAGGAAAGACTGAGGGAGCTGGGTCTCTATAGTTTGGAGAAGAGGAGACTGAGGGGTGACCTTATTAGTGTATATAAATATATAAAGGGGGAGTGTCACGAGGATGGAGCCAGGCTCTTCTCAGTGGCAAACAATGATAGGACAAGGGGAAATGGGTACAAGCTGGAACACAAGAGGTTCCACTTAAACTTGAGAAGAAACTTCTTCTCAGTGAGGGTGACAGAACACTGGAACAGGCTGCCCAGGGGGGTTGTGGAATCTCCTTCTTTGGAGATATTCAAAACCCGCCTGGACACGTTCCTGTGTAACCTTATCTAGGTGTTCCTGCTCCGGCAGGGGGATTGGACTAGATGATCTTTTGAGGTCCCTTCCAATCTCTAACATACTGTGACACTGGGTTTCTCTAGTTTGGAGAGGAAGAGGCTGAGGGGTGACCTCATTGCACTCTCCAAGGACCCAAGGAGGGGAAATGGAGAGGGAGGTGCTGATCTCTGTGGGATCCGTTGATAGGACATGTGGGAATGGCCCAGTGCTGTGCCAGGGCCGGTTTAGAGTAGACATGAGGAAGCATTTCTTTTACCTAGAGAGTCGATAAAAAACTGGAACAGGCTTCCTAGAGAGGTGACCAATGCCCTATGCCCATCAGCATTTCAGAGGCGTTTGGACAACACCCTAATAGCATGCATTAACATTTGGCCAGCCCTAAAGTGGTTGAGCATTTGGACTTGATGATCATTTTAAGTCTCTTCCAACTTCCAGGGTTTTTTTTCACCTACTTCCTTCATTCCTAACAGTACATGCTGAGGAAATTCTGGATGACATTTCTTCCCAGCCCTGAACTAGCAGAAGGGACTGAATAGGTCCCATCACAAGCACTGGCTCTTGTGACTTTGTGGGAAGGAGGCCTGTGCGTTCTGATGGGAGAGATCACTTGAGCATCTGAACAGTTTTGCAAAAAGCATGTATGAACTGGTTTGTGAAACTCTTCATCCAATTTACTTGGGTTTTCACGGGATAGCAAAAGACCACATCTCTGACATCAGTGAGTCTCAAAGATCAAGCAGTCAGCCTGAAGCAGGACGTGCTCCTGTACTAAATGGTTGTAAATCTTTTTTATGCGGGCAATACCTACTCATTTCCTTGTGATTCCCACCCACTCCCAGCCCCACCCCTCCCCCAAATCCTAGTTTTTAAAAATACCCAAATTGTTTCATTCAGCGTAACTGAACAAAACACAGGAGCTTGAGAACAACACCACTCCCATCAGGAGTCCAACTGGCTCAATGCTCTCTTTCCAGTGGCACCCTATAGATGTCTAAAGGAGAGTAGATGAGGAGTGCAGGACTAATTCTTGTCAGGGTCCAGAGAGTGTTCATAACCCTCAGTGCCTGGGACTGGCCCCTGCTGGGACGTGCACTACAGAAAGCCCCTCAGACCTATGTCAGATCTTGTCATGCAGAACTTTATCCATATCATATGTATCCTGTTCCATTCCATTCCATGCACTCACAAGGAGCTGTATAAAGATGAGACAATTATTTACCTGGTGTCAAGGTGTTTTCAGAACCAACAACGAGTTCAAAGACACAAATCAGAAAGGTTACAGGTGGAAAGAGTATTTTATTTATTTATAAAGTTATTTGATTTATCTTAGTTTAGTTTAGATTATATTAGTTAATTTTAGTCTAGTTTAGGTTAGACTGTATTTTCTTTTTCTGAACCTTTCAGAATGGTGCCCAGGTGGTGCAAGAGCAGTGCAAGAACTCAGCCAGAACAGCCCAGGGAAGATCGACAAGGGGTGGTTGTTTATTCCTCCGTAAGACAGCAGCAAGTCCCAGGACCACACTGGGGCCACCCTGGGAGTCCAGAAGGCTGCCTCCCCCCGGATGCGGGGCATGAGGGCCAGCTGCATGAAGCTGATGCCAACCTTATGAAGTTTAACCATGCCAAGTGCTAGGTCCTACACCTGAGTTGGAGCAATCCCAGAACAGCTACAGGTTGGGCAGAGAACAGATTCAGAGCAGCCCTGTGGAGAAAGACTAGGGGGTGTTTGTCAACGAGAAACTTAACGTGAAGCGGCTTCAGTGTGTGCTCGCAGCCCAGAAAGCCAACCGTATACTGAGCTGCATGAAAAGGAGCGTGACCAGCAGGTCAAAGGATGTGATCCTGGCCCTCTACTCTGCTCTCGTGAGACCTCACTTGGAGTATTGTATACAGTTCTGGTGTCTTCAACATCAAAAGCACAAGGAACTTTGGAACAAGTCCAGAGAAGGGCCACGAGGATGATCAGGGGAATGGAACACCTCCCGTATGACGAGAGGCTGAGAAAGTTGGGGCTGTTCAGCTTGGAGAAGAGAAGGCCATGTGGAGACCTCGTAGCAGCCTTCCAGTATCTGAAGGGGGCCTACAAGGATGCTGGGGAGAGACTCTTCATTAGGGACAAGGGGTAACAGGTTAAACCTTAAAAAGGGGAATTTTAGATTGGATAGAAGGAGAAAGTTCTTTACTATGAGAGTGGTGAGGCACTGGAATGTGTTGCCCACAGAAGTTGTGAATGCTCCAACCCAGGCGGTGTTCAACGACAGGTTGGACAAAACCTTGGGTGACATGGTTCAGTGTGAGGTGACCCTACGAATGGCAGGGGAGTTGGAACTAGATGATCAATATCGTTTCAACACATAAATATCCTATGATTCTATATGCATAACATACCATAGCTTTCTGTTGTATTCTGTCCTGTTCAGTTCCATTCCATTCTCTTCTGTTGTATTCCATTCATTCCCTGCACTCAAAAGGAGTTGTACAATGAGGAGATCATTATTTACCTGAAATGGCAGGGGAATTTCAGCACCAAAAGCACGTTCAAAGACACAAATCAAAACGGTTACAGGTAGAAAGAGTATTTTATTTATTTCTAAAAAAAGTATTTGGTTTAGTTTAGCTTAGTTAATTTGAGCCTGGTTGACTTGAGACCCTTCAGTTTAGCTGGAAAAAACTCCTGTTGCAGCCAGAGAAGGGAAAGCCAGGGCAGGAGCGGTGCTGTGGTGGTGCAAGAGCAGTGCAAGAAGAACCCGGCCAGAAAGGGCCAGGGAAGACCTGACGAGGGGTGGTGCTCAGTGCTACAGAGGACAGCAGCAAGTCCCGGGGCCACGCTGGGGCCACCCTGGGAGTGCTGAAGGCTGCCTCCCCCCAGATGCGAGGCACGAGGGCCACCTGCGTGGAGCACGAGCCACTGCCTTTGGGACACCGTGACCCAAAGCAGCCCCATGAAGGGGCTGTGCTCGGCTGCGGAGGAAGGCAAAAAACCCCAGGGACGCTTGCTAGTGCACCCTGGGGGGAAAAAAGCCCTTCCCCCCCTAGCTGCAGGACACCAGGGGCCACCTTCGTGGAGCATGAGCACCAGGCCATAACGCAGCCGAAAAGGACCGAGGAGCCCTGACAAGCGGTCATGCTCAGTGCTCAGAGGAAGGCAAAAAACCCCCGGGGACCGGTGCCAATGTGCCCCGGGGGAAAATTCCTTCCTGACCCCAGTGCTGGCGATCAGCTACTCCCTGAGCATGCTCCTGCTCCACAAGCTGGTTATGCCTCTAAGGGGACACTGGCACTGCCTTTTCTGCCTCCACCTGGAGCCATCTCAGGGGCTTCCAGCAACACCAAGATGCCATTGTTCTGATGACTCCTTAGAGCAAGAATCCTTCCTGTGCTTGGCAGTAGGAGCTCCAGAGCACTGGGGGAGGGCACTGAGCCATCTCTGCATCCTTTTTCTTCTGGTTGCTGCCACTCTCTCCCCAGGAGATGAGGACGGCGAGCTCCCCAACAAATGAAGCAGGATTTCCTTCCCTCCTTCCTTCCCTCATTCCTTCCTTCCTTCCTTGCTTTCCTTCCTTTCCTTCCTTCCTTCCTCTCCTTCCTTCTTTCCTTTCCTTCCTTCTTGTCCTTCCTTCCTGTCCTTACTTCCTTCCTGTCCTTACTTATTCCTTCCTTTCCTTCCTTTCCTTCCTTCCTTCCAATGAGCTTTGAGCGTGGCCTCTGCAGGAGCTGGAACTGCAGCACCGAACCTCCCGCAGCTCTGTGCATCTTCAAGTGCTCCCGCTATTAACCCCCTCCCTCTCCCAGGAATTCCCCCGCTGCCTTCATGGCTTCCTCTTGGATGCCCTCAGGCTGCCAGCCCTGTCCTGGTGGCAGCACCAGGCACTCTGACAGGGGACCAGGGGAGGGCGCTGGACTCATACTGCCCCAGAGCATTGTGATGCTGCGTTGGAGGGTGCTGGCACTATGACATGGCAGTGAAGGGGCCCCCGCAGCCCCGCCCAGGGCAGCCCTGCTGCTGCTCTCCCTTCACCCAGCATCCCTTGGAGAAAGGCCTTTGGGCTGCTGGCCATGAGGCAGTGCCCGTGCCCAGCAGGCCCAGGCAATGTCCCTGCCCATGATGGCCACACACCGGGCACTACTGCAGGGTGTCCCTGTAAATAAATCTGTATGTTCAGACCCTATCCGTAAAGGCTTTTATACAGCGTACAGTCAGTTGACTGGCGATCGCAAAGGTGAAAGGGGTTTGGGTTCCCTCTGCATGAACTTTGCAGAATCGTAGAGAGCATACAGGAGTTCCTCACCATTCCCTATTTCCGAGCACCTCCCGTATGAAAATGGGCTGAGAAAGTTGGTGCTCCTCAACCTGGAGAAGAGAAGGCTGTGTGGAGTTCTCATAGCAGCCTTCCAGTTTTTGAAGGGTGGCTATAGGGATTTGCTTCCCTCTGCATGAACTTTGCAGAAACAAAGAACTCTTCCTGAGTTTGAGGATTCTTGTTTGAGAGAAACGAAACACAATGGAGAAAATCACTATAGGAAAATGTAGAGATAGTAAAAGATATAGCAAAGGATATTAATGATATGTGGTTATCTTACCAACCCCAAGGACCATGTCATGACGATCAAGAAACCAGCTCTAAGGAGCATCATCGCAGTGCAAGGTGGCCCGCTCAACCTTAGCGGGCATCTCTGTTAAGGCAACGTTGACCTGGGTGGTTTGCGGTTTTGCTTCACTGCATAGCACGAGGTTCGGGCTTTTATCCCAGCAAAAATGCACACTCATTCTGATATAGGGTGCCAGCCTACGTTGGAAGGAGTGGCCAGCTATACAAAACACTCAGAAAAACACTTAGGAAAAACAATAACTGACTCAGTTGCGTAGAACAGTTTTAGAAACCTCAGCTAAGTATCACATGAGGGTACTGCAGAGGGCAGAGACTGAGAAATTGGCAACAACTCCTCCCAGCACATTTATTCAAATCCTTGAAATGCAGAATGACCACTGGTCTCTCTCCCATAGGCTTATTTCTTGCACAGTCTATCAGGGGGACTGGCCTCCCTTGGGATCTGCACTGCAGATAGCCCCTCAGACCTATGTCACAGCTTGTCATGCAGAATTGCATTCTATAGCCCCATCATAGAAGGTCACCAAACTGGTCAGATAGGATTTCTCCTTAGTGAAGCCATGCTGGCTGTCACCAACCACCTTGTTTTTCATGTGCCTTAGCATACTTCCCAGGAGAATCTGCTGCAAGATTTTGCCAGGCACAGAGGTGCCGAGGTGAGCAGCTCCAGAGAAGGCACCTGCAACACTGGAATGTGGGGAAACCCCGCATCCAGGAGCCTAAGATCTGAGTGGCGAGAGGCACCGGCGGAGCCTCGAGCCCTTACCAGGCCTTGCCCTGGAGCCAGCAGCTCCGCTGAGGCGAGCAGGAACTCATAGGGGGCGGTGTCACGAGGGACGGCCCCGCCCTGAGCAGGGAAAACCCGTCCCAGGGAGCCCGGGAACAGCGCATAGCACTCACACCTCGGAGTGTAGAGAGTGCCTCCACTGGTCCCTTGAGGCATCGATCCTTCAGCTCAAAGGGGAGGACCTTGAAAAGGCCAGGCGGATTTGGTGGGTTAATACATGATTAGAAAGGTGGTGCCATAGTCAGGGGTTTGGTTATTTAGAACGTGGGACTACATTTTGGAGGCCAGGTCTACTGGAGCCTGGTGCAGCTCATCTGCGCGCTACTGAGTAACTCCAGTTTGGAATGATGACATTGTGAGGTGGTCACATATTTATTAAAACACACTGATTATAACGCGTGCATAAAAACAGAATGCTGCAATTTATGTAGTACTTACTGACCATATCACCAGCTGACAGAAAATTAAATGCTAGAAGGAAAAGCATTCAAGACACTGCTCTTGAATTTAGTTCCTTATGGTGCTGTATCAAATCTAATGGCACTCTGACGGCACCAGTAGTGAGCTGTAATTGCCTGTGTCAGACCTACAGTCCTCTGAATGGATATGAAAGCAACAATGACAGTAATAAATGCTTCAAGAAAATCATTTCAGCCTATAGGCTATGCTGTCACCAGAATTACTGCTGGGTCAGCTGCTGCTGTGTAAGGATTTGGGACAGCCAAACATCAGAAGCAGCCAAAAAGGATCAGCTATACTTTCACTTGTCTCTGGTTTTCTACTTCCTCAAATGCTCTGAAAGAATTTAAGAACATGTTCTACTCATCTTGGAATGGCTTAATCTAAATTTTTCTTGCCGTGCATCAGACAATTTTTCCTCTACTTGAATGATCAGATTTGGGAACTGCAATGAGATCAGAAAGAGTAAACCACAGCAAATGTGCTTTATATTTAGTGAGACAGATGGTCTCAGTTACCCTATCTTGTTACTTGTGCCTGTATTTTCCACTTGCCTGTTAGAGACTTTGTATATTTTGAATGAGGAAATTGGGTAGATTTTAATTTTTGAGTACTTTTTTCTGAAAGGTTTAATACATGACTTAATTATTTTTATAGTGGTAAAGCTAACACGAAACAAAGTCATTTTCCCAGACAAGAAGTGGAAAATGTCTGTGAAGCAATCCAGTATGCTACTGTTACTGAAGCAAGTTTAAACTTGAGTTAAAAAAGATTCTTCTTATTCTATAGTCAGACATTTTGAGACTTTGACTAACATCTGAACATAGCAGGATTGGATCCTGATAAGAAAACTAATTTTACTTCTAGAGGCTTTAAAGTTCTGAGTGATGGAGAAGCTCTGACTGATTACAGAACAATGGCTTCACTAATGGCTTCAGAAAAGGTACTTCCAAGCTTCATTTGTGTGTGTCTGTATTTTGTATAGCACTGTTTTTGCCAAAACATTCTGAGTCTAGCCCACAAAGAAACACATAAGCTTTGCATTTATTAGCATTAGAGTCTACACCATTAATATAAAAACTCAACAGTACCAGTGCCTGGATATGATGTTGCTTTACCACAGCACAAAATAAAACCAGTTGCTATTTGCAAGTGCATATGTGGTATCATGGTTCTAAATCATTTAATATTTCCTCATTTTGAAAAAACAAAGCATTTTGTATATTAATTTAAATAAAGTTATTACTATAGAACTTTTTTTAAAAAGAAAGACATGTAATAGCAACTTCATGAGGTGACACAGTTGTGGAAAATTTTATGCAAAAGTTGTTAAAACCCTGTTTAAAACAAATTTATTTATTAGCTGAAAACTAATGTAGTCTTTTGGCTTAATTTTTTTTTCAATTGAATACAATGAATGAAAAATACCATACAGCCTGGTTTTTGGTGGTAATTTTTGAATGGCTTATCACTCTTTTTTCTTCGTGTTTTTGCTTTCAGTCATAAACAACGATGCACTTAACTTCAAAAAGAACTTAACGTAAGATATTTCTACTTGTTAATTTTGCACTGAAAAGGCATACTAGTGGTATGAAAGGGATCTCTTACTGAATAAGTATTTCAGAAGTCTTTAATGGCAGAAACTTACATCAAATGTTCATAAAAGTATTTGCAAATCTCTATCATTAATAATAACTTTTGGGGGGGGGTGTTTTTCGTTTTTTTTAAGTGTCTTCTGAAATCCCCTATCCCTTTTCTTATTTATATCATTAGGGGTTGAATACTGCTGTATTTCCCAGTGTGCCAGATGGTGGGAGAAATGAAGATACAATCACCTCTCCTGAAATTTACATAAAAATGAATGTACAAACTGAGATGAAATTAAAATGAGGGGAAAAAACTCACAATGACCTTGATGAACAGGGGAAAAGGAGATGGTGAAAAGAAACAGCAAGTGATGTAAGTGGAACTGTAAAAAGTCTCCTACTGTTTAAATTATGACAATTCAAGAATTCTTCTATTTTTATTTATGATGTTGTAAATTCTGCTGTTGCTTGGGGAGGTAAGGCACAAAGCCTGAGACACAACTATGGGCTTATTCCTGACATACAGCCCTTCAGTTAAAAAATGAAGAAAACAGGTATTCTGTTTCTTTTGCTTCCATTAAGTTCTGACCTTCCCCAAATTTATTGTAACGCATTTCACAGAACATGTCTTCTTGCATTAGAATAATTTGGAAGGACACAAGGCACCTAACCAGAGCTCTGCTCTGTTATAGTTTAGTAGTATTCAATATTTAATAGCTTTCTTCTTTTCAGAAGTTTTCCTCAGAGATGAAGATGAGAGCTCAGGGAATCAAACAGAATATAGAACTCCAGGCTTCAAGCCACACAGTCAGAAAAATCCACTAGGTATAATTACTAGTAGTCATTACTGCTGAGCATTTAAGCAGTCTTCGTAAGATGATCAAAATAATAAATGAAAAAAATGAGTACTTATTATTACTGCTGTTATTTCATAATTAAAGACAGAGTATGGGTGGTTGTGTACAACTCAAAGACAATATTTGGATCTATAAAAACATACTTTGAAGCCAAGCAACCTTGCATTTTATTGATGATCAGAAATAGTACAGCTATTCATATCTCAAGGTTGGTTGTCTGAATTGAGAGGACCAGGACTTCTTATGGATCTGATAGGTTTTTTTGGCATCTAAGACTTGAATTGAAAGCAGATCAGCTTAACTATTTTTTTTCCTTAAAGAAAAATCCCTTCTACTTTTCACCTCACTATTACAGGAGGTTCTTAAGGGGCTCAAGATATATGGTGAAAGTAGTTTGCTAAAGGTTGCTTTTGCTGTGATGTATTTTGCACATGGACAGAATGAGAAGGCTGCAGCTTCCAGACAATGAATGTTTGATGTGATAGCAATGCTTTAAAAAGTTCAGTTTAACATTTGCAAACTTGCACTTGAAATATGGCATTTTTGTGTCACCTTGTAGAAAGTTCACAGAAATTGCTGAAGACAGTAAGAAATTACCAGTATGCAATTTTAAAGCCTCAGCTGTACTTGAAATTCCATACTTCTGGATTCAACTTTTTTTTTTTTTTTTTTTTTTAACCCCTGAAAGCATGATGTGAATTCACTAGTTCTAGACCTGACATGCATAGAATCACAGCTCCCTGTTGGCTCATCACCTGCCCCAGAAAGAGTTCCATACTCTCCAGGCTATCACTGACATAAATAGCTACTTCCCCTCCCTGTCTGCCTGTCCTGTCTTTCCTAAAGAGCCTGTAACCTTCCATTCCAACACTCCAGTCATAGCAGGCATCCCACGTTTCTGTGATGCCAATGATATCATATCCCCATAGCCATGTACACATCTCAAATTCCTCTTGTGTATTCCCCATACTATGAGTGTTTGTATCTGAGCCAAGCTCCAAACGAAACCAACTCACTGGCTGGAGCAACTGAAAACATCTCTGCATCACTCCAAGCATTTATTACAGGTGCTAGCAACTGACTGGGGGTGTTGGGATGGACTGATGCCCCTCTCCCCCAACACATCTAGTTTAAAGCTGCCTTGACCAGCCTAGCAAGCCTCCTACCAAAGCAGCTCTTCCTCTTGTCAGACCAGCTCCAGCAGCCTCCCAGACCCAGATCTGGCCTCCCAAATTGAGTCCCATGTTCTCCCAAACCCCTGACAATAGCACCACCATTCTAATCATTTATTAATCTGCCGAATCTGCCAGGGCTTTTCAAGGTCCTCCCCTTTGACCTGGAGGATTGATGAAAAAGCTATCTGAGCCCCAGAGCCCCTCATCACATCTCCCAGTGCTCTGTAGTCCTCCTTAGTGATTCCCAGGCTACTGCTGTCAGTATCACTAGCATCCACATGGACCACAAGTGTGTAACAGTCATCAGGACTTACTAGATGAGGCAGCCTCTCAGCAACTTCCCTAATCTGTGCCCCTGAGACTGGCTCAGGCCGACAAATACCTTTCAAAGGTATTTTGAGCAGAGGCACAGGTGCCTCTGTGCCTTTCAAAGTAGAGTCACCTACTACTATTGTGAGGAATGAAATAACATTTTGCTTCAGCCATGGAGCTGTGTATGAAGAAGGAGGGTAGTTGTTCCTTCTTGAGGGGAATCGTTGCTTAAGTAAGAAGTTGCTTGTGGCTCTTGCCCTGAAAGAAAAAGAGGCGGGAATTGTTGCAGACAGTTTAGCACAGTAGGCAGCTGGAAAGAGTGTAAGTGTCCAATGGAAAAAGGGACAGGGACATCCACCAGTTGCAAGAGGTTATAAAAAGGTCTCCCACTTTGAAAGGAGTGTGCCACCTTGGTATGCCACACTTGACTCAGCTGATTTATTTTTATTAATATACAGTTTTGCTTCGATGACTTCCTCCTTTTTTATCATCAAGTGAACTTTGTTTCTCACACTACGACCCCTGCTTTTTCCTGGAGGCACTAGTAATGATACTCTTATAGAGGTGCACCAGCGGGATGTTCATTTGGTGCGGTGTGTGTTTCCTCATCAGCCCCCTGCAGAACTGTGAAGCAGTTCTGGGTGGGGATATCGGATTTTGCTTTTAATTGTCCTCTTATTCCCTTGTTGTTTTGTTGTTACAAGCTCCCAGCTTCCTGGATTCATGCCCTTCTCCATTCCTGTATGCCCTACGGTACACGCTTGTGGCCCCTGCATAGTTTGGGCCTGGAACAAGCAGCCCAGCTGCCCCTCAACTTCCCTGACACCTTTCAGCTACTGACTGTGCCCCGCAGCGCAGCCCCTGCTGCAGGAGGGCCTCCACCAGCGCGCACCGAGTGCAGCCCTGCCCATTGCGCACCCTCCCCTCACGACTCCAGGGCAGGCACTTTCTGCACCCGGAGCTCCGCGCTGCAGCCTCCCCTCTCACCGGCTCTGTCTGGTGCCGACGCTGCCAGCGCCGGGGCAGCCAGAGCAGAGCTCCCAGACCGGGCCCCGGCCGCGAGGCGAGCGCTCCCCATCCCGCCCATTGCCCGCTCGTGCTGCAGGCGCCAACCGCCGAGACACGCGCTCTTCCCGCCCTCCCTGGGGCCGGTTTTCCTCGCTCAGGGCGGTGCCGTCCCCCGTGGCACCGCTCCCTGTGAGTCCTCAGCTCGCCTCAGCGGAGCTGCGGCTCCTGGGCCAAGGCTGGGGTGGGCGAGAGAGTCCCGGTGGCTCTCGTCGCCCACAGCTGAGGCTCCTGGATGCGGGGTTTCCCCTTGCTCCGGTGCTGGAGGCTCCTCTGGAGCTGCTCAGGTTGGGAAATGACGCATACTACATGTAGTAGTATATATCTGACATATAGCATCAATATAGTACTAATTTTGACTACATGGTTGCATAGATGATTTTTTTTTCTGTCAGAAAAAGCTATTGATATGCAATATATACATAACTACTTGAATATATTATAAAATGTAATATTATAAAAAATAATAAAAACAGTCTGTAACGTTGACTTGCTAATGGATATGCAAAAAAGAACATGTTGGGTTCTCAACTGTGAAAGTCAATTTTATTACTTCCTTGGTAAGAAACAGCATTTTTTACTCAGAAGTATTTTGTGATACAACAGTTCTATGAACAGCTCAATGTTCTACCAGTCACCTGAGAAGTTTCTTTTGCAATGGAATACAGAACATCTTGAAAAAAAGTAAAAGAAATGGGTAAAAAGTATGGTAACTCGGACTTTCAGAGCTAGCAAATACATATCTGGAATTCTTGAACTGTTTACTTTCACTGGGTTAAGTCAAACTTTGAAAGTCTTGCATTGTAAAACCTCAAAGAATGCTGATATAAAAAATAATATTGAAAATCTAGATTATTCTTAATACTGAAGACACACTGAAAATAACATGCTGCAGACTGGGGAAAAATGAGTTGCAATACCTATACTGATCTAAAACTTTCACTAAGAAATCAGGGCTTATTGGCTTGTGTACAAAAACAATGAAACAAATGGGTTGGTTTAGACTAACTCTTCAACAATTGTTGAACTACAGTTTTTCTTTTAAAGAAGCAATTATATCCCTCATTTCAGTTTTCTAATGAAAATGAAAAGAGAGTGTAATAATTAAGGCTTCTCTAATGAATCTTTGTGAGAAACTCAACACAAAAATGTATAATGGTTGCCACATCAAAATTTATAATTACCAGTTTTTATATAAAATCAGCTTCATAATGTTGCTAACATATTCCTTTACTCTGAATGCATTAAAATATGCGTCAGCATGGTGAAGGAGCATCAGAAATTCAAAAAATTCTGAGGTATTACAAAAAGAGGTAATTTGACTGACAGAGCACTTTAACATAATTTTATGTGATACACTTTCAATGACAAGAACAAGTATTGAGTACAAACCTAATTTTCATACACAATTCTGCAGCTTTTACCAGAAACTATGTCAGAAGTAGTATTTTTTCCAAGCAGGACCTGCAGACTATTCGTGATGTTTCTATCTTGGCAGGTGAGCCCAAAATTTGTGATTTATGTTCTCAGACACAGGTTAGGCAGACAGGAGGCTGATATACTAAATACAACTGCTATTGTAAATTCACTTGGTATTTCATTTTTCAGTCATGCTGATGGTTATTTTCATACATTTTCAATCCATCATTTGCTGCTAAATCCAATTAGTTTGACTGGCAGATTTAGCTTCCCAGTGGGTCTCTGTCAATATTGTGTAGCAGTAAATACCTTGAGAGGGGTTTTTTTCAAATCTTTTCTTTCTTATTTGGTTTTACCTCACCCAGCTAACTATTGATTAGCTGCTTTTGTGGAGCTCTCGCCCATCCGTTGAGGGGATCAAGCCAGCTGAAGTACGTAGCGAACAAAACCACCCGTGTGCTAACAAAACCTGTGCACTCTTTTGAAAGAGGCAGGAAATCATGCCAGGGCTGGGCATGATTAGAAGCACCTGCCTGGGTGCAGCTTTGAGATGGGACTGACAGGAGCTGGGGCCTGGCAGTAGGGAAAGCCACAGAGTGGGGAGAAAGGGCATTGGGAAGCCTGTGTCCCAGGCTGAGAGCCTTGCCCAGGGAGGCCCCAGGGATGGCCTGCCAGCGGGATACCCATGCCAGATTCAGAGCCACCCCATCTCCATGGCTCTGCCATGGTCCTGAGTCTATGGCAGGACTTGATCACTGGCCTTAGCCCAACTCTGCTCACCATCGCTGGGCACAGTGGAATGGGGGCGCTGGGGGAAATTCCTTCCCCACTGCTGGCCCTCACTGCACTCTGGTTACTGGTGCTTTAAGCTGCTATCTGTTCACTGAAAGGGGATGGTAGCACTTACACTTCATCACTCAGGCTGAAAGAGACAGAGCTGACTTTGGTCTTAAACTAAGAGCAGGTAGTTTAAAATCTATAACCTCTTCTGGCTGCTGGCTCTTTCTGTGCAGCTCAGAGCTGTACACACTTGTTTCACATTTTACATCCAGTTCCAGTTCCTCTAGTACCTCTTCCATGCCACCCCGGAAAATGTACATTGCATCACTTTTCTCTTGTCCCCTCATCTTTGCACTCCCTGAAGGAAACCTCAGGTTCTCATTCTCTGCTCTGCCCTCTGCATTGGCACCCCAAGAACTCTCTGAAACTACATGGTTAACATCAGCAGTCAGGTTTCGCTTTTTCTTAGTTATTATATGCAATGTTCTGCATTTGCAAGTGGATAGTAAGTCCTCTGCCTGGGAAACTGAGGCAGTGCTGACCTCTCACAAACAGGACATTTCCAGAGAAGGAGGGGAAGGGAACGGAAGGGAAGGGAAGGGAAGAGAAAAAGGGAAGAAAAAAAAGGAAAAGAAAGGAAAAAATTACTTAAAAAGAATTCCTGTATGATTTTGATGGCACTTAATAAGAAGTAAGTGTTGAAGAATATGTCCTATGATGCTGATATAAAGGGAAAAGTACAGCAGGTGTTAAATTTCTTGAAGGCAATATTTTTAATTATTTTTTACTCATAAACTAATTAACGGATTTACATACAAATGATCAGAAAAATCATTCTGCACTCAGCAGCACACATGCTGTCTTTTTCATACATAACAATGAGGCTAAATACTTGATTCAGTCTTAATTAGAAAGCTGTAGCTACTTCTTCGATGGTATTTTGTTTTCTGGATATAGTGGGCAGAGAGATGTGTAATAATTAAAGCTAAAATAGAGTGATAGATGATTAATTTATAGAGAAGTTCAATGAAGTGAGTCGAAGAAAGGATTAAGCAGTAATTTAGTTGGGTTAGTTGGTATGTTTCTCTCCTGAACTGGTAAAATGCTATGTTCATAGATCAGCTATGTGGATTCTGAGTAACATATTCAACAGAGACACAAGTTTAGGTATGTAGTAAGTCTTGCTGGCAAAATAGATTAATATATTAATTTTTCTTTAAAGACTGGACTCTGAATTTTCATTAAAGCACAAGAAAAATCCGTTAAGAGGACCTCAAACACGGCTCTGTGGTGATTTGTCTCCCTGAACTTGTTTAAAGCCAGGAAGAGGAACAATATGAGACATGATTAAAGGTAAAGTACAATAACAGATCTATGAGGAGAAACTTTATTGGCCCTTGTTCCTATCATAAATAAGCCACTCATTTTTTCAGTGCCATTTTCTGGGATTGATTCCTGTAAGAGCAATAATAACAGTTTCTGAATTTTTGAAAGGAGTCAGGCTATGATATGTCATATTTGAATATGGAATATAGGAAAGTATAGATTATATTTTTTAAAAAGGCTTTCTTTATCTTGTCTCATTTGTGAATGTGGATAACAAATTGACCATTTTGATTCAAATTTATGAGGTACTGCAAAAATAAAATTGGAATAATTCCATTTTTAGAGGTTTTTTTTTTTATATCAGCTCGAGTCCTCACACTCTTGGATGAAGTGGAAGATTTTATTTTATATTCTATAGGTGTTGTTTATGTATAATCCAAACATTAACTAACACCACCATCACCACCACCACCACCACCAGAAGTGGGCATGTAAGCATACTAAACCTGGGACAGTGTTACCCTGATACAGCAGTGCTTCTAAGTATTTCCAAGTCATGAAGAAAATGCTTTTCTTTAGTTACAAAAAAAGGTTATGAATGTCTTTTGGTGAAAAATGAATTTAAGACAGTACTCATGACACCTAGATTGGAAAACTGAAGGTTGATTGTCACTAATGAAATTCTTTGAGTAGCTGTTACTGGTCTCATCATACTTAATCTGATTGATAAAGGGAAAATATATTGTTTACTAAAAAAATATACCTGTGATGCAAAATGAAAAAGAAATGAGAATGTAGAGTGCTAGAAAATTAAATGAGATTTTCTGGAATACCCTGTGCCCACGAGTAATAGTAAAAGGAATAGTGTCCTAGCTAAAATCAAGGTCATACACTGGATTACTAATGACCAGAAATTCTTCTGTAAGCTTGCTACTTGGTTTGGATACAACTGGAAGACACATTTGATGAATTAGCCCAGCATGCCTATTGAGAACTGTCACACTGCCATTAGAAGAACAAACATAATCCTTATCAAAGACATATGGCAAATCCGATGCTATCGCTCAATGTACTTTATTTGGCATACCAAACTCAGAAAAGGTCTTTCGTGTTAAATCAGATTCAGTGAGACAGATCCAAAGAACTGTTAGCATCATTTCTAGACCCGGCATCCTGACAGCACTTCCTAAGTCTTTTTCAGGACAGGAGGTTAGCTTGTATATCCTTCAAACAAGCCTGGAGTCAAGGTTAAGATTTGCAGCTTGTGAAGTCTGAGAAGCAGAACATACTGTTTCAAAGTTGGGTCTGCTGTCAACTGACTTACTGAGCTTCTGCTTGGCTTGGAGCTCAGGCAGGACAGGCTCATGTCTGATTCTGAGCTAAACTTGCTCATGTATTGTTGGTCCCCAAATTTACAAGATAAGCTTCACTCCTTATTATAGGAATACACAAGCTTACACAGATAAATTAATGGCACCTGACAAGCCCTCTTGTTAACAGATGACTGTTCTTTTGTGCATGTAAATATGGATATTCACACAGAGAGCAGCCATGTGTATAATTTATTTCTGTGCTTCTGTGATGGATCACATTTCTGTGCTTCTGTGATGGATCACATTTTAATCTGTAGAGTTTCATTAGATGACAAAAAGCAAACATGTTTGCCAAGCTTATGCAGATATAATTATTTTTGTGTGCTCCTTTTTATTTCAAACCCTATACCCCTAGCCTCAAATTTTATTTCAGAGAATCATAGAATCATAGAACAGTTAGGGTTGGAAAGGACCTTAAGATCATCTAGTTCCAAACCCCCTGCCGTGGGCAAAGACACCTCCCACTAAACCATGCCACCCAAGGCTCTGCCCAACCTGGCCTTGAACGCCTCCAGGGATGGAGCAATCACAACTTCCCTGGGCAACACATTCTAGTGCCTCACCACCCTTATAGTAAATAACTTCTTCCTTCTATCCAATCTAAACTTCCCCTGTCTAAGTTTTAACCCATTACTCTTTGTCCTATCACTACAGTCCTTAACGAAGAGTCCCTCCCCAGCATCCTTGTAGGCCCCTTTCAGATACTGGAAGGCTGCTATGAGGTCTCTATGTGTAGCCTTCTCTTCTCCAGGCTGAACAGTCCCAACTTTCTCAGCCTCTCTTCATACAGGAGGTCTCCAGTCCCCTGATCATCCTTGTGGCCCCCCTCTGGACTTCTTCCTACAGTTCCATGTCCTTTTTATGTTGAGGACACCAAGACTGTACACAATACTCCAAGTGAGGTCTCACAAGAGCAGAGTAGATGGGCAGGATCACCTCCTTCGACCTGCTGGTCACGCTCCTCTTGATGCAGCCCAGGATATAATTGCCCTTCTCAGCTGCGAGTGAGCACTGCCAGCTCATGTTCATTTTCTCATTGAACAATGCCCCCAAGTCCATCTCCGCAGGGCTGCTCTGAATCTCTTGTATGCCCAACCTGTAGCTTTGCCTGGGGTTGCTCCCACCCAGGTGTAGGACCTTGCACTTTGCATGGTTAAACTTCATAAGGTTGGCATCAACCCATTTCACAAGTGTGTCAAGGTCCCTCTGGATGGCATTCCTTCCCTCCAGCGTATCAACCGAACCACACAGCTTGGTGTCATCGGCAAACTTGCTGAGGGCGCACTCAATCCCACTGTCCATGTCAGCAACAAAGATGTTAAACAAGACCGGTCCCAACACTGATCCCTGAGGGACACCACTCATAACTGGTCTCCAGCTGGACATTGGGCCATTGACCACCACTCTGTGTGGGGCCATCCAGCCAGTTCTTTATCCACTGAGTGGTCCACCTATCAAACTGATGTCTCTCCAATTTAGAGACAAGGATGTCCTGTGGGACAGTGTCAAATGCTTTGCACAAGTCCAGGTAGATGACATCAACTGCTCTACCCCTGTCCATCAGCTCCGTAACTCCATCATAGAAGGCCACCAAATTGGTCAGGCAGGATTTCCCCTTAGTGAAGCCATGCTGGCTGTTACCAAGCACCTTATTGTTTTTCATGTGCCTTAGCATGCCTTCCAGGCAAATCTGCTCCAAGATTTTGTCAGGCACAGAGGTGAGACTGACTGGTCTGTAATTCCCCAGGTCATCCATTTTCCCCTTTCCCCCATATTACCCTTTTTCCAGTCTTTGGGAACTTCACCTGACTGCCATGATTTTTCAAATATGATGGGCAGTGGCTTAGCAACTTCATTCGCCAGCTCCTTCAGGACCCGTGGATCCATTTCATCAGGTCCCATGGACTTGTGCACATTCAGATTTTTAAGATGGTCTCTAACCAGATCCTCTCCTACAGTGGGCCTAGGGTCTTCATTCTCACAGTCCCTGCGTCTGCCTTCCAAGACTTGGGTGGTGTGGTCAGAGCCTTTGCCAGTGAAGACTGAGGCAAAGAAGTCATCAAAAACCTCAGCCTTCTCCAAGTCCAGGGTAGCCAGTTCTCCTGAGAGCTTCCAGATGGGGCCTGCGTTGTCCCTAGTCTGTCTTTTATTCACTATGTACCTATAGAATCCCTTCCTTTTATCCTTAACATCCCTAGCCAAGTTTAATTATAACTGGGCCTTAGCTTTCCTAACCTGGTCCCTAGCTTTCCGGACAACATCCCTGTACTCTTCCCAGGCTGCCTGTCCTTGCTTCCACATTTTATAAGCGTCTTTTTTCATTTGAATTTTCCTCAGCAGGTCCTTATCCATCCAAGGAGGTCTCCTGGCCCTCCTGCTGCACTTCCTTCTAGCTGGGATGCAACACTCCTGAGCTTGCAGTAGGTGATCCTTGAATATCAACCAACAGTTTTGCCCCCCCTGCCCTCTAGGGCTATATCCCATGGAACATTACTAAGAAGGTTCCACAAGAGGCCAAAGCCTGCTCTCCTGAAGTCCAGGGCAGTGAGCTTGCTGCACGCTCTTCTCACTGTCCTGAGGATCTCGAATTCGGCCATCTCGTGATCGCTGCAACCAAGGCTGCCCTGGAGTGTCACATTTCCAACGAGCCCTTCCCTGTTGGTGAGCACGAGGTCAAACATGGTACCTTTCCTTGTCGGCACCTTTGTTACTTACAGAAGGAAGTTGTCTTCCACACAATCGAGGAAAATCCTGTATTGCTTGTGCTGGGCGGTACCGTCATTCCAACAGATGTCAGGGTGGTTGAAGTCACCCATGAGAACAAGGGCCTGCGAGTGTGAGGCTTTTCCTATCTGTCTATAGAGTGCTTGATCCACAGATTCCTCTTGATCAGGCGGTCTGTAACAGATCCCCACAGTAATGTCTCCCGTAGCTGTTTTCCCTTTAACCCAGACCCACAAACTCTCTGTTAACTGCTCACCTGTCCCCAGACAGAGTTCCATACTCTCCAGCCTATCCCTAACATAAAGGGCAACTCCCCCTCCCTGCCTGCCAGGCCTGTCTTTTCTAAAGGGCCTGTAACCTTCCATTCCAGCATTCCAGTCATAGGAGCCATCCCACCATGTTTCTGTGAGGCCTACTATATCCTACCCCCGTAAACGTGCACACGTCTCTAATTCCTCTTGCTTGTTCCCCATACTACAGGCATTTGTACAGAGGAATCTCAGCCGAGCTCCAGATGAAGCTGGCTCATTGGCTGGAGCGGCTGGAATATCGCTACATTGCTCCAAGCGTTTATTGTAGGTTCTGGCAACTGACTGGGTGTGTTGGGATGGAATGATGCCCCCTCCCCCAACACATCTAGTTTAAAGCATCCTTGACCAGTCTGGCAAGCCTCCTACCAAAACCACTCTTCCCCTTCTTTGTCAGACCAGCTCACCAGCCCCTTCCTGCTTTGTTTAAGGGCACACTGTTGAACAGATGAAACATAGACTTTTCAAAACTGGACAAGAAGAGTTATATTTTTTAATATCAATATTGTATATAAATTTTGTGTGCATATGTATTCGGGTATTTGTGTACATGACCTGTACCTATGTTAAGAACAGTTGTACATATCGGTGAGGGAGCACATCTCCATGATGCATGTTTCAGGTACAAAGAACAGTAGCTGCTTCTATTACTGTGTCTTTCTAGCATTTTCCTAATTGTGTTTCTTCTCAGTGCATCTACTCATCTAATTTTCTGAAAAAAAAAAAAAATGAAATATTTTTCAAAATTGAAGAGTCTACAATAAAAAACAAAACCCACCAACATTCTGAATTGAGTGGACAGAATTATCATCAGTTTTTGCTGTCTTATGGTTGCCTGGACCATTAAATCCTAAGTTTATCATTTTTCCTATTGAAGGCTGATATACAGCCTGCAAATTGCAATAAAGCCTAGATGTTATTCCAAAGATGCATCAGGCCTTGTCCAGGCCAAGAAGTAGTTCTGTTCCTGCATCAGAGGAAAAAGGATATCCTTTACCCTACTGAAACCATTCATGATTACTTGAACAAAAGTTTTATATTCTCAGTGGACTCTCTGAAGCAAGGAAAGTCTCAAACTTTTTATGCCTTCCAGAGAGTTCTCCAGCCGTGTTTTTGGAACAAGAAGCTCAGTGGTTGGGAGCTCAACAGTTGGAACAGGGGAAAACCAGTCTGTATTTAAAAATCTTTGCTATGACATCTGTTTGAGTCCTTGGTGTCCGAGAAAAATGATGACAAAGAAGCAACCATTTTCAGATGGAATACCAAAACATGTCATTTGTAATCTCTGAGGTATAATTTTAGTTTGGGAATTAGTATTCATTTTCCTTCATTAAGTATTCATTTTCCTTCATTAAATATTCATTTTGGAAAGGTGAGTTTTTTTAGGTAGAATGATGGTTTCATAATGCAAAAAAAAAAATAAATTATATATGTGAATGAATGTTATAGGGAATCATACAGTAGCTCTTAACAGTTAAAGATTAAGAACTCACACTGACTTGTGACTTTGAGTGACTCATTTATGACTGGCAGACATTATTATTACTACTTTTCTTAAAGAGTAATTTCCAAATCAATTTTTGGTTACTAGATTTGTGGTTAAAGAATAATTGTTATTATTATTTCCTAAAATGGAGACAATTCAGACAGTGGTGTTGGGATGCAGACCTTGGTATTAATGTTTTCAATCCCTCCCATCCCCCAATCATTTAATGATATATCTCTCTTAGAAAAAAATAAGCGCCTAACAAAATCAAATGTGAATTTTCTGGAAGATTGATGAGATCTATTGCAAGGGATCAATTTGAAAGCAAATAATGGTACACTTGGAATATATCCATTGACAAATTTGTAATTTTAGAAGAGGTCATTAGGCTTCAGCAAAATTATATTAATATCAAAGAAGTGGACTCTGAGTCTGTCTTTTAGAGATTTTCTGAGGTGGGCTTCCCTCATAATTCTCAGGAAGGGAAATTTCTTTTTTCTTCATCTGGTGGGCCAGAACAGCCAGCAGAAGAAATTGGGTTTGACTCTTCTCAAAGTTTCTGAGCAGCCTGATTCAGTTTCTACCAAAAAAAAAAAAAGGGGGGGGGGGGGGGGGGAGTGCAACTTTGAATCAAAACGTAAGGAATAGGAAAGTTTGGGAATACTAAGGAACTAAACCATGGAAATATTAGGATGAGGAATTTTTCTTGACTCTTCAACTTTCAGTTGTTTTCTAATATCTTATGCCCCCTTTCACATCCATCTTGCGTGAATATTTGAAAACTGCATGTTTGACAAAAAAGGCCTTTTAAAGTAAAAAATAAGGTGATTAATATCAGCATGCACAAATTATCTTAAATACTTATATATGAAAGAAGATAAACCTTTGAAATCCTTAAGAAACCAAAACTGCACAGCAACTATAAGAGAAGTTCTTTCCAAATACATGGCAGTGTACTGTCAGTATTCCCTGTGGCCCAGAGACTCTTCACAAGATACTACAGACATCCTTTTCCAACCATCAAGGAACATCTACACAACCTAAAGGACAGTGGGACTCTTCAAAGATAAGTAAATGTGGAAGAGTCTTTAGAGAGAGGTGAGTTGTAAGGAAATACAGGCAGACATTCTGGCAGAAGTCAAAGCATTTCTTAACATTTGCTAGGAAAAATGGTCCAATTCTACCTGAAGAAACAGGTTTAGAGGTAAGCAAAGTTTTCTCAGCCCTTAACTGTTCATCTAGATAACTGGAGCTCACAGCTCACAATTATACCTGTGATGTATTTTTTTCTTTTTTTTTATATATATATATATTTTTGAAGGTAGAGCACTGTGCATTTGCTTATATAACCTAAATCCTGTAAAATATTGCATTTTGTTTTGTTTGGAGGGAGAAGGAATGAAGAAGAGATGTGCATTTTAGCTGTGTCTTTTGCATATATAGGAAGTGAACTGGAAGACCCCAGAAAAATCCAGAACAAAAAGAGGGTTGTCACTGGGGAAATCTGAGGCTGTCTGAAGATACAGAGGAAATTCCCATTGTAAGCAAGCCATCTGTCAGGTCATGCTGAGTTATGCCAAAAAGCTGAAGCAATCAGAGCACAGTAGGGGAAAAACAAGTATGGGAGTTAAATCCAGCTTTATGTTCATAGCAATTGACAATCTATTGAGAGAGCCAGTACCACCCTGGAGATGGACTATGCAGGCTACTATTAGGGAATGGAAAGGCACCATGTTTCTGTTTACTTAGGAGACCACACTAAAAATAATGTAATGGCTTGAATCTAAGGTTACCCACTGTCTTTCCAAAGAATAAAATGAATAATCAATTTCCTAGCAACTAAGCAGACTAGTTGGCTGTTACCCTGAGGTGGTCACTTGTATCTGAGCTGTGAAGCCCTGTTACTTACTGGCAGAGGTCCTTTGATAGTAAGCTCTGGATGGTCCAGGTAATGGGGTACAAAATGGAACAGGATTGGGCTACACAGGTCCATGTCTGCGTAGTAAGGGAAGGCAGTATGCAGAATTTCTTTTGTGTATGTGTGTCCATATATATATTCAATACATGCAGTATATGTGTATTTTTACCTTTGGTGTCTGAAAAGTAAGAGCCACCAAAACTAGAGGCCGACATATGTTTGTGTTTGCTAATGTATGCTAATGTAAAGGAAAGAAACTTATACAATTGCTTTGTTAGCTTTGTCTTAGTAGTCAATTGCCAATTCCTACCAAATCTGGTAATGTAAGTCTCAGATACATTAAGTTTCAGCAGCTTTGTGAGGATGTGACCTGTTAGATGAGAGTGCACGTATTAGTATCACTGACAAATGAAAAAAACAGCAGTATGGGCTACTTAAGCAGACCTTAAACAGAGAGCACTTTGGGAAACCAGGCACATACCTGCTGTTTACAGAGCCTTTATAACTTTTCACCAAAGAGACTTGCAAGAGGGTTGCAAGTAAGAAAAAGCAGAAAGAATTTTTAATCTTGTTTATTCACCCATAAAAGGAGGAAAGAAACAGTTAATATTTTGATAGTCTGCCCTGCTCAAGCCTGCATGATTAAAACAAAAACTGGATGGTAACTGAAATTTGTTGCTCACAGCTCAGTCTAATACAGAGTTATGCTAGATTAGATCGTGAAAGAAAAATATACATGCCCTAATGCTGGAAGATGACAGGAATATCTGCAGTAATTAAAACTCTGAAATATATTTGTAAATCAAGCATGACTCTAGAAATCTTACGGTTTAGAAGGGCAGTTCCACTACAGTCACCATATTAGCAGATGTCCTAGAATTTACAGCCTTCTGCTCCACTCAGGACTATATTTAGCCTTGAGTGTGTTAGTCTTTGATCTGGAATTTCTTATTTTGCTGCCAATTTTGACAGCATGTTGTGACATCTGGGTTTCTGGTGTTCAGAAGAAAGCAGAAAAAGGACATAAAAACAGAAAAGAAAAGAAAGTTAAAATGCATGATCAGTTTTGAAGTCTATGAGTAATTATGATATCCTGGCATTATGGTGGATAAAATCAGAATTGCAATAGCAAATACTTGGTGAAAACCAAGGAAAGTCAGTCTTTATAAGAAGCTGCCACTGGATATTTGCATACTGTAAACACACAGTGTATCTGAATCTGATGAAACATTTAAAAAGATTTTTTAAAGAAAGTGTAGAACTTTAGTAAGTTAAATAGACCTTAAAATCCTTTTTAACTGACCTGAGACATGTAAGTGGGCTTTTAGGTAACTAAAGTTAAGATACTGTCCTTCCTACAGTTTATGAATTGCAGTTTTGTTTGGTCTAGAGATAGAAACTTTAAGAGAGAGATAACAGGTCAAGTACAGAAATTAAACAGGAGCTGAACATCAGTCATAAGAAAGACTGGCCATCTCTCTTTAATTTTTTGTGCCTGCCTTTACGTACTATATATTTCAGTTTTCACTGATGCCCAGATTGAAGAGCTGGAAGGTACTATTTACTGTTAATTTGCTTCTGTTATGCATGGGCCAATGCTACTGACCAAAGGATTTATCTACTAAGAAGAAGATCAAAAGACCGACACACAGAAAACAAACACTAGCTAATGAAAAACAGATCTTGTCTTAGCCCCTGAAGCAGCCTAGGGCTGATTCTATCTGGATTTCTGCTCTAAAAATCTGGAAACCCTAATTTCTCAGAGAGTGTCACCTGATTGTAGCTTTATCATCTCTGAATGTATAGTACTTTTAAAAGTCTCAAAGATTTAGTTTCACAGTACTCATTATGCAATTACCTATTTTTCAGCTACTAGATTGTAATCTTTCCACGCAGTTTACAAATGAGGTCTCAGGCATCTAGTTTCACTGTTTAAATAAGTTTAGCTATTCCAAGTTTGGTTAATTAAGAGATCACTGTCCACAGTAGCTTCTGTTTAGAAAAGCACACTCAAGACCCCTTGAAAGTTGGTTCACAAACTTGGGTGCACAAAATGATAGAGAGACTTGGGTAGAAATAATTTGTGTATATTTACATGTACCATGTTTACGTGAGAGAGGTTTCAGATATATTTATTGCTTGAGCACTGTTTTGGTTGTTGTTTTTTTTGCAGTTAGAAGTTTCTAGAATACCAGAAGGGAGGATGTACACATATAATATAGTCTAACCTGATCTTCTTTACTGTTTTAATTTAGAGATAATGGTCTTCTTAAAAGTCCGGTCTAAAAGAAATTAATCTTCTGAACTTTTAAAATGCAATCTGATTTTTTTTAAGTATTCTGATATTGGATCATTATTTATTAATAGCATTATTAAAAACATTATTATCAGCAGCATCACTGATAATTTTCATTCAGTTTTGCAGTATCCTTTAAGAGTCCTCATTTAGGATCTGAAACCCAATTTGTGAGTCCTGTACAAAGACAAAATGAAAACACAGGACCTCTCCCAAAAAGTCCTCAGAGAGGGAAACAAGGCAAACCAGGAGGATGTATAGACAGGTTCCATTAGAGTAATTTTACATAACAGTAACTTAATTGAGACTAATTCAGGACCATAAGAAATTCAATATACAGTCTTTCCATCTCTTGTATTATTGGCTTGACTTTTGTAGGCAGTCTTTTCTTTTAGTTTATTTTCCACTTCCCTGGGCTATATCCCCTCAGCAGCTTATAATTAAAAAAAAAAAAATAAAAAAATCTATTGTGCAAAGTATTTCTTCACAAATCTTTCGAGTCCTTTCCATAACTGGTTTGTTAAGACAGACCTTACCTAAATCTTACCTACTGAAAGGTGCTTATATTGGATCAGGTTTGTGAATAAATATCTCCATGGACTGTAGTCCAATTAACATGAACACAAGAAAAAAATTAGTCATCTAGAAGAGGTTCTATTTCCTAGGATAACTGTTTAAAGAAAAACAAATGTAACAAAAACAGCACTGACGTGAGCAATACTCCAAGTGAAGATCTCTAATTCCTTTTTTTATTATTTGATGTGGATGCCTGCTGATTTCTGTGGAGCCAACAGGAAAGGAATATGGTTTATTCACATTAACTAAAGTAGTATCTGTGTGATTGTAATTCAAGTCAGTATGAAAAAAAGAAAAAACTCTGCAATTTCATTAGTAATTTCCATACCCTCCCATCACCAATAGAGAATGAATTTTCCAACCAATGGGTTTAAAACACTTTTTATACATGCTCCTGCAGCCTGTCTCCCTTCTTAACTCTTCATTTTTTGCTCATTTTCCTTTCTGACATTTCTTTTAGTTTCATTTGCTATTTACAGCATTTTCAATATGTGCTACTTGAGGATCCTGCTACTCAGGTTCATTTCCACAATCATTATCAACCTAATCTCTCTGTCTTACTCTCTTTCCTCCCCTAAGGTGATCCTTTCATTCCATTCCTAGACTTTGCTCTATAGTCTGGCTTGAAATTTGAGAAAGAGCTTAGCTAATGTTTAAATACTAATTCAGCAGTACTTAACCTGCTGAAGTGTACACATATTACTACTGTGTCTGTAATATCTTCCCCATGATTACCCAAGAGAAATTCAAGGCTCCTCACTGAAGTTCAGGTCCAAGCCAACACATTACCAAGTTGAAAGCAAGCAAGAGCCTCCCAGAAAATAATGAAGACTGTGTTAAGACAATGTTGACATTGATACTTAACCTGCCCATCAGATAAACTTAACTTGAAGTCACCACAGCTGCTCCTTAGGATACATACAACTTCAGGGCAGTGATTTCCTTCCTTCAGCTCATATCTTCTTGTTGCATTGTCTTGTGTCAGCTGTGCCTGGCATGAACAGATTATAGGTAATCAAGTTCACCAAGTGCAGAGCTGGAACTCACTGCTTCCCTGCCCTATAGTAGCTTGTTCTGCCATTAGATTCCATCTGGTCTCTGTTTTCCAGTATAAAGAATTTCTGTAAACAGCATACTATTAGGTCGCTGGAAAATTTGTTGCTTTTAATACTGTAATTTAATACTGTAGGTGATTTAGGGGACACAGGATTGAAAATACAGTGGACTAACTCAGCAATGAAGAGATTTCTAAGAGAAGCAGATATCCAGAAAAATATTTGTATATATACACTACCTTCTATATAGTAAAACCAAGAAACATAAGAATAGTTAAAATAATAAATAGATATTAAAATATTTTAAAAAATTATTAAAAAAATGCTTCTCTTTCCATTTTCTTCTTTACAAATGTTACAGAGAGTAAGAAAGGAAAAAGAAAATGCAGTTTTACACAAGATACTATAAAGAATCTATATTGTAATACATTTTGTCAGGCAGCCAAACAGACAGTGTCATATCTGTGGGCAGAATAAAGGTTTCCTTTTTCCCAGTATTAAGAGAGAAATTTAAGTCACCTCCAAAACCTCCAGTCACCTACCACACTCGGCAGTGTAGAGCACGCAACCTAGTTTACCAGCAGTCAGTGGTGTCTTAATTTGTTTCAGTTCATTTCCATGATGTAAACATGAATAAGGTCCATGTCATTCAAAAAAGATACAAAAAATCCCCAGTGGGATCCAGTGTACTTACGTTAAGTGAAATAATGTATGTTTTAAGCATCAGACTGTTTGTAGACATGGGAAATAATCCAATCTTTCCAAAGTAATCCTTTCAGACTGTCAGTAGAATCAAATACGAAGCTCCAAGTACTCAGAGAGATTCAGTACACTTTAACTAGAAATTTGTTTCTCTCCTCTGACTTGAGTTGAACTTGTTTTCAATCTTCATTGCCCTTTTTGTACTGAATAATTTGCCTCCATCTTTCTTCAGCGGTGAGTATCCAGTATTACTATATTCCCTCAGTATTATGAAAGAGTGTAGCTGAGGGTACCTTCAAAGCTTGCCATGAGCCAAAGTTGAAAGTCATTGCAGATTTTGCTCTGGGCTTCAGGGATTTTGCTGCTGATTGCACTGACAAAATCTGAAATGTAGTTTAAGAACAAGGGGGGGTTCTGCCATGTCAAAACACAGGATGGAAGTGCACAGATGGGCCCAGCTGTTTCTTCCTCTCATCATTCTTGGGGGGAGGGAGAGTAAGGAATGATTCCCTGAATAAAAAAGGGTAAGTCAGATGAAACAGCCCTACCAGCTCCCTTATTTATTTTTCTTTACCCTTGAGAAGTGAAAAGATGTTCTTTCACCACCCCAGCTGTGAACAGCAGTCCTACCAGAGCAGACAATGTAGAAAGACTAAGCTAATGTGTCCTTTCTTCTACCTTTCCATTCCTTCACTGGTTTTCCTTCCTCCACTGGTTTTCCTTCCCCCACCAGTTTTCCTTCCCCAGTTCCACCCTTATAAGTTCTGCATTTGGCATTAGAGACAGAATAAGTTCAATTCCCTAGGGCAAGAGGCAATGGTCAGCAATATATGCTAACCTTGTCAGCTTGTATGATAACATTAGGAAACATAAGCCTGCTTATCTCTCTTCTAAGTAAAAGCAGGTAAAGAGTATGGGGCAGTCCTTTTTCAAAGGTTTGTAAGAGCCATTTCCTATTCTAGAAGCACCTACTACCCTGTTTCTCACCTAAGACTTAAACACCCATATGAATTGACTGAAGCTTCTTGAAGGAGTCAGGAGGACAGAATTTACAGAGAAATTCAGGCTGTCACTCTGCTGGTTTTGCTGGGATAGAGTTTATTTTCTTCACAGTAGCTGGTATATGGGACTGTACTTTGAATTTGTGCTGGAAGAGCGTCAATAACACAGTGATGTTTCTGTTATTGCTGGGCAGGGCTTACACAGAGCCAAGGCCTTTTCTGTTCCTCACAACACCACCCCGGTGAGTGGGCTGGAGGGGGCATAAGAAATTGGGAGGGGGCACAGCTGGGACAGCTGACCTCAGCTGACCAAGGGATATCCCACACCATATGGCATCATGCTCAGCATAAAAAGCTGAGGGAAGACGAAGGAAGGGGAGGATGTTCAGAGTGATGGCATTTCTCTTCCTAGGTCACCGTTATATGTGATGGAGCCCTGCTTTCCTGAGCATAGCTAAACACCTGCCTTACTGATGGAGGCAGTGAATTAATTCCTTGTTTTGCTTTGCTTGTGTGCACGGCTTTTGCTTTACCTATTAAACTGTCCCTATTGCAACCCACGAATTTTCTTACTTATACTCTTCTGATTCTGTGCCCCATCTCACCAGGGGGGAAATAAGTGAGTGGCTGCATGGGGCTTAGTTGCTGGCTGGGGTTAAATCAAACAGTCCTTTTTGGCACCCAACATGGGGCTTGAAGGGTTTGAGATAATGACAGATTTGATTGGAATGTGCCAGATCAAATTTGTAGCTATTATTGCTGTTTAGCTATTAATTGACAGGCTTCTGTGCTTGCCATGGGGCTTGCAAGCCATAGTGTGTATTAGAGTGTAGTGCTTTTTAGTGGCTGCTTTTTGCTTTCACTGCTTGCTACTGCTGTAGTGCTTATCATCTTACTTTGCTGTGCATGGAAACATTTTGATAACAGCAGTGGCGATGTGCCTGGGCTGGCAGATGGCCAGGGCATCACTGCTGCTTCTGTGCTGACAGGCTGAAACTCCAGTGTGAACTGATTTGAAAGGCCTGTGACCTTTGGATAAGTCCAAATGGGAGCAGGACACCCCAAAGCATCTGTGGCTGTGATTAAGACCACACCAGAGCAGGTATATCTTGAAGTATCTGTGGCCGTGGTTGTGTCTGCGCTTCAGCAAGCATACCTCTGAAGGATTAGTCCTTGGGCCATGTTGGAGAAGGTGCACCTTGAATTTACTGTCTGTGGATAAGTCTGTGCTGCAGCAGCAGAAGAAACTGGCTCATAGATAAGGCTTCTCTTGGAGCAGGTGCAACCATAAGGGACTGCAGTCTGTGGATAAGTCCAAGCTGGAGCAGAGACAAGGGTAGGAGTTCATTGCAATGTTAACCCTCATGATCTGGTCCAAAGGGCCAAGCGTGGAGATTGTAATGGAAATACCTTCAAATTGTTGTAAGCATGGATCTGAGCTGTATGTTATGGAATTTACTATAGCAAGAACCTCTTGTTCTAGCCTGGCTAGAAGCAAGTAGAGGAGTTCATTGCAATGTTAAACCATGACACACTTCTTGTAACAGGCTGTCACGGTTTAAGCCCAGCCAGTAACTCAGAACCATGCAGCCACTCGCCCACTCCTTCCCTTCATCTCCTCCACTCCTGGTGGGATGGGGAGGAGAATCGTAATGTAAATCCCGCTGGCTAAGAACAGTCCAGTAACTAAGGTATAACACAAATCACTACTGCTACCACCAATAATAATGATACAGGAAATAATAATGGGAGAGAACATAGAACTGAAAAAGGAAGTGAAAAAAAAAACAGTGAACACAAGTGATGTACAATACAGTTGCTCACCATCTGCTGTCACTGGGCACGATGTGCTGTGGCATGGAATACCCCTTTGGCTAGTTCGGGTCGAGTGTCCTGTCTCCGCTTCCTTCTGGCTTCTTGTGTCCCTCCTCACTGGCAGACCATGAGAGACTGAAAAGTCTTTGATCAGGGTAAGCGTTGCTTAGCAACAACTAAAACATTGATATGTTATCACAGGCCAAAATCAAGAGCCCAGTACTGCATTAGGAAGGAGAAGTATAACTGTTACAGCTGAACTTGGGACACAGGCTTCATGGGACAGGAGACAAATAAGTAGGAAGAAGCCTGAATCTCATTTGAAATCTGGAATTTCAAATTGTATGACCCAGAATATGAAAGCTTTTGATACTGTGTAAACAACTCAAACTATCCTAGAAGGAGGAACTAGCTGGCTGAAGGTTGCTAGATGTACTATGAAATGGATTTCCCACCTCTCAGCAACAAATGCCATGCCCTGTGTTAAAAGAATTTGGTGATTTCTTTTGCCTATATTTCCTATATTCTTAATGTTTACTTGAGAATTAAATGCAGGAAATCCCTTTCCACCCTAGTTCATTTCCTTGCAGTTTACACTGGCAGCTTTGATCTACTACTTCCTGGGAACTAGCTATAAGTAGGATGTTAATAAGGAAAGGCTGGAAATGGAAGAAGGAACTAATGGCATAAAATTGCTAAAAATTTCCGTTAAAACATCTGCTTTGGTGACAGCAGCAGTTAAAAAACTGAGAAAGGTTGCATACAGCAGCACAGATTTTATATTTTAAAATATGAAAATCCTACAGCAGTCCCAGACACATATTCTATATACATAATGCATACTCCACTTTTCATTTCATGACTCACTACTGGACTATGCAGACCATGCAGTTTGAGCAGCACTACCAGCTAACATCTACCTAGAGGTTGATGTTTAGTACCTTTTCCCGAGGCACGGGAACTTTTGCTTCAAAACTACTCAGGGTTACAAGGCCTATAAATCAACCCTTTCACTTGGTTCCTTGCTCATTTCACTAGTTTATTGCACACACACACACAAAACAAGTAGCATGTTTCCCCAGCATGACTAACTTTTCCAGCTTCTGAAAAGATTTGGAAGTACTTTATGTTGATCTATGTCTAGATTATAGTGCATTTCTAGCCTGGAAATCATTTTCTATATCAAAACAGGCGATTCTTTATATGGATGGCTATCCAAGGAGCATTCAAACATACTGTATTTTGGCATTTATCCTTCCAGGCAATGACAAAAAGCAAGTGGATTGGGCTGTTACCAAGGGTCCAAATTTGTTATCTGGCAGGCCTTGTGAATACTGCATGTTATGTACCAAATATTGCTTAAGATAAGAGATATTTGAGATTTTCCCATATCTACGAATCAGAGAGTAATTTTTCTTCTTGATTAAGGTTTTGATTTTTTTTCCACTATTAAACCAGAATTTTCATGAGTGTTTCTATAGGTTTATATTCATTTTATGTAATGGACTGGAAGTGAATTAGTTCTTATTCAAGCTATGTTGCAGTAGAGTCTATGAAAAAATGAGAAGCAATGCAAATAGCCTAACTATCCAGATCTCTTCTTAATTTTTCTGGAATACATCTATGGAGGCAATCTGAGATACTTAATAATCAATGGAAGCACTTACTACAGAAAGAAAATGACAGTGCTCTATGCAGTAATGCTTGGATTTTGATATGGTAGTTTTGTAGTAACACTAGATTAATTAGACTAATAACATCACTGTCTATTTTTTATTCTCCTTAATCATTTACAAAATAAACAAGAAAAAATATTCTCAATAGAAATCTTTGTTGCTAAAGATAAGGAATCCACTTAAATGCATATTGGGAGATACTACTTTCCAACACTAACTATTCTATGATTCTATAATATTAGATGATGAACTCCTGAGTTAATATGATATATCCTCCTCAACACCACTACTAGTTTCTGATGGCTATGATCAAAAGCATAAAAGAGTTTGTGTGAAAGGCTGTATGGTGAGGGAATTGCACTTATCAAGGTGATGTTGGATGCCTTGAGCAAAGTGTTCATTCAAAACCCCAATCTCAGTTACCATCTCCTAAGGGCAAAACATCTTTAACAGTAGCAGATTCCCTGAAGTCTAAAGAAGTGTCGTTCACATTAATTATGGTGTTTGCAGCTTGATATATCAATCTGTGCTACCATCCATTTCTCAGCAAGACTGACAGAGCAAGACTTTTCTTGTGAAGAAAGGTCGTTGCTTTTCTTCATTTTGGGGTTTGTAATCTCCCACCTCTCATAATGCTAAAGTAATTGCTCCCACCAGGATATTGTCCAGCTGTGCTCAATTTATAATTTGTAATATTTTCCTTTCTGTATGTCAACTAGTGGTATATTTTTATGGCATTCTCCCAAGTAGATAATGATCCAAACAAAGATGTTTATTTAGAGGATTGGATAAACTGGATCAAAATTCAACTACAAAAAGTACAGAAAAAACATTCTCTTTTCCTAACTTTTTTTTCTTTATATATATATATATATTGATGTTACTTCTGTTAGTCAAAATGCTCACAGTCTGCCCCACTGTTCATTAACCAGAGAGGAAAAACATTGCTTTCCAGCATGTGCTAAGGATTTTAAATATGTAAAGGTCAGGATGCTCCCTTCAGTTGTCTCTAGGTCACGGAGATAGAAAGGTGAAGCTGAAGCAGTTTTAGAGTATAACAAATCGTGACTTTAGTATACGTCATGATAAGGGCACAAGAAAGATTAAGGCTATTTTGGTCTCAGCTGCTGTTAGTATTTCTCTTTTAGTTTACTCAGTCCAACTTCTGACAAATAGATGTGATTTCACTTAGAGGAGCTTGAGAGAACTATTGCACAGCTGTTAAATAACAAAGAATTCATAAATTTAACTCTGTTAAATTTAACTCTGTTAAATTTATGGTTTTAGGCTATAGATGTCAAATACATATAGAAACTGTTCATAGAGGCATGACTATTTCCACTAAAAAAGTAGTTGCAACTCTTAATCTTGCGAATTTGTAATTGGGAGAAAAAAGTAAGTCACTGATTTCTGTGGTGGTGTTGGCTGTCTAGGAGACTGTCCTGAGAAGAGATTTTATTTGCCAGGGTGTATCAGACTACAGTGCCAGTTCTCTGCCAATGAGCTTTCATATACCACAGAAGAGTTCACTCCCTGCAGGATGAGACCTTAGAAAGCTTTCTACTCATGCCATGTCTTCAAATACCCATGGCATCTTAGTGCCTGGAAATATGATGTTTCTAAAGACATACAGCCTGCCTTGGCTCTCCAGCTGCCATTTGAGATAATGCAGTCTTTTAGCTGGACTTGGATCCTTCTCCTCATCTAACATGTTAAGTCAAACAGACATAAAAATTAAAAATCACAGTCTCACAAGTGACATGAACAGTCATTATGCTTCCTGCCAGTTCAGTACCCCAAGGTTGAGGGTTTCTTCAGCTCTAGCAGTACTAAGAAGTACTTGTAAGAAAGCACATGAAAAGGCACAGTATTTTAAAAACAAGCTGCATCAGAAAAAAAAAAAGAAATTCATATTTAAGCTAGAAAAAAATAACGTCTTCATCAATGGCAGATTCTCTCATGCGTTGAATGATGTAGTTGAGATTTCTCTTTCAAAAACAGATAAAAGCTAAAATACCATTGCCTTACAAATGTCAGAAAGTGCTGGGAAAAGGGGCAATTGTTTTGGTTTTTGAGTAAAATCTGGGATACTTCCAGTAGCACATACGAATCATTTAAAGAAAACTCCGAATTGAAAAGTCAGATAGTTGTTTGCCATTTCTACTTTCACTGCAGGATTATTCAGGTAGCTAAACTATACCCTGCATGTACAGAAAATGTGAGGTTTGAATGAACGAGGAAAGTTGTGTCTGAATTAAACACTTGTGATGAAGTTTATTACAACTTCTATTAAAGCAATATGTTCATAGTCACTGGTAACAAGAATAGCTTATATTCAAAGACTATGTGTGAGTGTTTATGCTTCTTATATATATACATTATTAAATAAGAAATTGAGATAGATTTAATATTGTCAAACCCATGCAAGGATCCTAGGGACACTCATAACCTAACGATTATTTTGTATCTGGGTCTCATCTATCACTTTTAATTGGGCAAACCTGAGCTCTAACCATTCAGAGTAGATAATGCTTCCATGCAGCAAAATCCATTAACATTTCTATCTTTGCTAAATGAATAGACCATTTTTTTTCTTCAGACCCTTTTATAGGTTTATATTTACCATCTGTGCTCTACATATGTTGAATTTTGACAGATCACAAAAATCCCCAGGAGGGATTTCATCTGTCTTATTGGCTTTGCATTTTGTGAAGTTCTCTAGCAGATCTCAGAGGACAGTTTAAGAAATAGAGGAGTTAGGTCTAGAGATTTACAGTTTGGTAGCAATAAATAAAAGGCTGTAAGAGCTTAATCTGTCTTAATAACACACTGGCTGTGATAGACTTCTGGAACAGAGAGACCACCTAAGAGGTATTGGCAGTGATGGAAAGACCCCACCATGTTAGTTTGGATGAGGAGGTCATTCAGCATGACACGTATAGGAGGGAGAGCAGGCAAATCACCTAACTGGCAGAAGAGCTGTAATTTGTGTTTTTATTTATAGTAGGATTGACTACCAGGCATAATATTGAGTGGTATCCATGGGAGAATGCTAGCACTAGTTACCCTCAGTCAGTAGAATTCACTGACTATAGATGGCTTCACAAAGTTCAGTGGGGGAAGCTGTCCGTTTTATGTATGCATTTACAAATGTAGAAAGGAATCTTGTTAACATGCTTTGTAAAAATTCATTTATTGATGATAGTATTTAACACAGATGACTACAAAATGGCAAGTATAGAAACAACATTTGTACTGATCTTAACAAATTATCAACATTCTGAAGTAAACAAATAATTTATTGCACCTTGTAAACAAAATCACTCATTAACAAGAAACACTACACCTTTTCAGGTCTTAAAATGAATTTAGAATGGGGCATTCCAGATGCTGTACTACACTGCACTTGCTGTGACCATTTATATCTTTATAATATAGGTGTATATCAGGTGCATTTTACGCTTGTCATCTGGCAGTATGTTAGACTTCCTTGGCACACACACTCTTTGGATGAAAAGGTCAAATGACTTTTTCAATGGCCAAAGCATGGAAATGAGACTTTAAAGCATAAAAAAATATTCTAATAATAATCTTGCTGATGCAGGTACTTGCAGCTTTGACTCCTATGCCTACTACACAACTAAGGACTAGACTTTTTTAGCAAGATCTGAATGATATATATATGGTATACCTGGGGATAAATTGAACTTTGAAAAGTTAGTGAAATATATGTGTCACTCAAATCAATAAATCATTACCAAAAGAGTCTACAGAAAAAAAAAACCCAAAACAACCAGCAAATCCAACCTATAGCAACTCACAATGTGTGAAGACAGCTTTAAGAGAATCTTAAGAATAACACGACTGTTGAATGTATAGAACACCATGTTTTGCCCCCACCTTCCTTCAGTGGATACTTGTGTATGGTACAACTTCTCCACCTGTCACCCACCAAGGCAGCAGATTTCTTTTCCAGTTAGATTTACATCCCCCCCTGGAATTTGTCTCAGTCCTAACATGGGTAATGGACTTGGCTGTCCTGAGGTAACAACTGGACTTGATGATCTTAAAGGTCTTTTCCAACTTAGCTGATTCTGTGGTAAATCTGAACTTATTTTCTGACCAAATTAATCATTCTTTCTTCTTCTAGCAATTTGGTCACCAAGCTCTTAGCTACAGCTCAAAACCTTCACTTCCTCTTTCCTATATACCCTTATATGTTGGTGTTATTAAGAAATCCTGAAAAACTTGCCTCAGTTTCTAAAAAGCCCCATCAATTAATCCATTAGGATTAATAAAACATATCTTTGTTATCTCAGCAGGTTGCTCCACATGTTTTTTGATCTGCAAGCAAAAACTGTATTCAGCTTGCTTGTGAAATACCTAGAGTATTGTTGTATAGCTATTTGACTTCTGAATGTTGTGAAGAGTGACATTACCTTCACTTTCTTGTATAAATCATTCTCCAGTTAGACAATGGCTTTGGATTCTTAACATTTAGTTGACGTTCAATTTAGTTTAGGCAATTTCCTCATCCAAGGATAAAACCAGGCCTGACATTCGCATTTGACCATATGAAACACATCACCTTTCCGTGATGTCATTTTTCAAAAAAAAGATACACACATTGAGTTAGCCCTTTGTCAGAAATGAATGCTTGAAGTGAAGGAGTATTCTGACTGGCTAGGAAATGCAATTGTGCTAATTTCTCTTTTGTAATGGAAACAAAAATGCTATCTATGATGCCTAGATCTAAAAGGCATAAAGACATTTGGATCCAGTTAAGGTACACTCACTGCTATATTAGTGCAATTGCCTGTCTTAAGGTATATGAGGAAATAGGTTAGAAAGGTATGAAGGTTAGACAGGAATGAATATGCCAACCTAAATCATGTTTGCCAGCATCCATATACAGACCTCCAATGTTACAATTTGAGGATTGAAAAAATTTATAGAACAAAAATTGTAGATACAAGCATCTAATTTTTAAGTATTTTGTTCAATTACCACTTTTTGGTGGGGTTTTTTTCTCTTTTTTTTTTTTTTTTGGTTGGTTGGTTGGCTTTTTTGTTTCATTTTGGGTTGTTTTTTTTTTGAGGGGGACTCTTATGGCAGGAGTTCTCAGGCAGATTTAGGAGTATTCTTGAGCTGATACCTTAAAAGCATCAAGCTTTCTAACATTATTTATAGTATCATGATGATATTATTAAAAATATTAATGCTAAAAGTTAATTGAATATACTTGTATTTTTACATATATATGGAATGTTTGGGCAGGTTGATTTTAATTGTAAAGGAAGGAGATTTTTTTTGCCTTTTATTGTAGTTTTCCACTTCTAAGAATGCATCCTTCCAAGATCATTTCTTCTTAGAAGTTAGGTTAGCTTAGTTCATATTTTTATCACATCAGTTGCAATGTCTTCCTGGAGCAGGCTTTTCCATGAATTGGATTGAAAAACCCATGAAAGATCCTGATGCTCAGATTCAGCCAAAACCCAAAAAGTAAGTTTCATTCATAAACCTTTATGGAAAGGTTCTGTTAACATAGGCAACACATCTTCACTGCAGTAGTCAATAATAAGGCACTATTTCTGAGCTCCTGCTCTTATTAAATTACATTTTATCAAATCTTAAACTAGAATGAGCTCTTATTCTCAAGTGTGTTTTTTTTCTCTAAACTGGTAATGGGCACAGATTCTTACATTGCCAGCTGTTACTCCTGACAATGACAACAGATTAAAAAAATTAGAAATTTTCAAGATATGGCAAAACTACAGCACACCGCAAATGTCAATAGCTGTATTCATTTCAGATCTGGAATGTGACAAAATGACTCATGCTGGAGAACATACTTCCTGGATCACAATGCGAGGTAGGAAATCAAATTAGAGATGGTTAACAGAAAGCATTTCAGCTCAACATCCCACACCCACACTTGAAACATTTGTCCAGAATGTGTCCCTCTCCTGAGGCTTGAAAGAACTTGTGTAATTGTTTCATGTTGTCTCATTTTCTCAACTTCTCATTTTTACCTGGTGATGAAGGTCTAAATTACCCCTTCTGTTTCTCATGATAATGGTTATAGAGTGAATGGGAATAAGAGCAATAGAAATCTGCTGCAAAAATTTGCTCTTGTGGAATTCCCTTCCCACATTTCGATCCAAGAAGATCCTGGCTTGGAAATGCTGCTCTGAATAGAAGCAATATGAATGCTAAACAGACACAAAGTAAGTGTGTTTTGGCATGGAAACAGATTGATAATCTCTGCTTGAATTTGCTGCTGTCATCATCTAATGAACTAAATTATACCCTTATTTTGTTACATGTCATTATATAGTATTTATAATGATAATATGGAATAAAATAGAACTGTAAAGTTACATAAATTAAGAACAAAAGTAATGAAAAGTTTTCATACTTATTATTTTAAAAATGTTAATGTAAGAATCCTTTAACACTGTGTTTTTTTCATTCCAATTTAGGAACGAAATCTATTTAAGGACATTTTGAAAGACAAAACTTCTCCATGGAATGAAAAAAAGTGAGTTTTCCTCTTCCTTACTGTTAACTCAAACAATTTTTTTAATATGAAAGATGCTTCACTAAAATCTATTCACATGACAAAGTTTAGCTTTCATGTTTCTATTCATCATTGTCATTTTTAAAGTATCTTACAATATGTTAATATTGAAAAACAGGTAACATGATCTTCGTTAAACTTTCCACTTCCAAAGGTTCATTTTCTCATGACACATGAAGCACAGAAGATCCCTTTGAAGTACTTTTAGGAGAAAGTTTGGTCATAGAGTTAATCATAAGAAAATTCATTGTTAGAGGATGTATTTGTAAGTAATCTCAAAAGACTGAATCATTACTTATTTATAGGCAAAGTTTCTCAATAAAAGCATGCAAAGAAAATTTTCAAAGGCAAGCAACTAATCTTTCTCATAAGACACTGACAACTATAATGAATATAGCAGATGACAATAAGTACACATCAGATAGATAGGAAAGTAAAAATAATATAAAGGTTAGTTTGGCACTGGAAGCCATTGAGGGAGCTTTCCTGAACAAGTACAGCAGACAATCAAAATGAGGTCTCTTCAAGGGTTAAAAAAGCAGTATTCAATGCATCAGACTGACCTACAATTGAGATGTAGAAACTGTGTCTCTATTAATCTATCTACAAATATAGGAGGCGTGGCTTTTTCTTTTTTTTTCCAGAAAATATTTATATCCTTACCCCAGTGCTTTATGAGAGAAAAAGGGTATAATACAATGAGGCAAAATTACAAATGTATGTATCATCTCCTTGATTTTTATGGTATATGCTTAAATATATAGTGCCCCTCAAAAATATATGAAGGTAATTCCTTGTTACCTGAGGATATTGGAATTCCCACAAAATGGCTACTGTTGTTTTTTTGTTCCAGGCCATGACACACTCACAACAGGCTGTAATGTCACACTGGTGACTTCATAGAAAAGAGCTTCCACTACCACTTGCTTGATACTGCTTATGTTGAATTAGAAGAGCCTCAAAATGGCAGATCCTAATACGGACAAGTACATTATATGAGCGCAGTGCAAAAGTTATGTATGCTCTAGCTTTTTCATGGCACTACTAGAAATCAATGCAGTTGAAGATTTTAAAGACCTTCTGATAAGCAGCGTGTTAGAGTGTGTGTGTGCTCCCATAAAAAGCAGTAGGAAGGATTTTAAATTGTGTGAATAAGTAGTTACTTCTACCTGTTCAGAAAATAAAGAGAAAATGTATTCTATAACAGCTAATCTCTGGTTTATTAGAATAGGATTCTTTCAAAGGATGTAAACTTAATTGCTTATGTAAAAGTGAGGCCCTCTGGATTTATCAATATGAAGGTCTTTTAATATTAAAGTTTGCCAGCACAAGGATCTGAAGGAAGTTATTTGGACATAGAGACCTACATAGTATTATGTATATAAAAAAGAATAACTCTGCAGACTGTAGCATTTTTTCTGGTGAATAAAACTTTAACTTGGATTAGAATATGAGTCATACAGTGTCAAGGACAGATAAGAAAGCAGAGCTTATAAAGATAAGGATAAAGCAAAAGAATATACACATATTCACAGTTCATCATATTTAGATGTGGTTTTAAATCTTATTATTTTTACTAATTGAGACAGAATTTAAGACTGTTTTCTTCCTTCAGTCAAATCTGGAATTAGTCAGACTTGGTAAAATGGTATGCTATATAATAGTCTGTGCGTGGTAACCATTAGCAGCTCTATCATTAACAGTTGTATATCACTGTCAAAAGTATATATTAAGAGTGGAATCACCTTACTTTAGCTGTTTGAAATTTAGGTGCATAGATTAGCCAATCATTCAGGCTCCTATAGTCGATAGACACTTTCAGAGGGTGATTCATCCCATACTAATATAGGGGTGAATGAATCATCTCCCAAAGATGCCTCTTTCTCTCCTAAGAGCTATACTTTCCCTACCAGAAACAAAAACCAACCATGTGGCTTCTGTTTCCAATTCTAATTAATAAATGTAGCTGAAATTTCAAACATCCATTACTGCAAAAAATTGCTACACACAGTCTTATAGACTGAAAAGTATTCATGTAAATTATCTGGCAAATAACAACAAATGGCAAAGGTGTTGGAGAGGATTGTTGGCAGGTCATTAACCAGTTGCAAACAGAAGAATATTTGTTAAGCCGTATATGAAACTATAGTGCCATGTCATTTAAAAAAATTACTGTCATTGATCGTTACATAAAATAAAGCTGCGGCTTGTGCTTTCCTAGCTCTGTGACAGCAGCTTTAATTGGGGTTTAGAGGGGATAGTGGCTGCTTGCCAGTGCTATATGTAATCATCCAGCTGTTCAGACAGTTAAAGACCTTAAGATGTAATAGCAAAGGAGATGGCAGACATTCAGTCTGCCTGCTAGAGACCAGTGAGCATCCTAGCAAGCTATTTAAGACTTTATTTAATATGGCAGTCGTTAACGGTCAGGAAAAAAAAAAGGAAGAAGTACCATATAATTAATTAACTAGAAACAGAAGTTTGTACACAGATTAAGGTGCTCCGCTATGCATGCCATTGCCTTTATCTAACAACAGCTTTTACTTTTTAATTTGATTAAACTAGTAAAAAGTCTGAAACTATAAATATCTGCTTTATGTTGATAGCACAGGATTCTGTCAGCTCAATTTAATATTAAGAAGTAATTATTGCATAAAGCATCACTGGACTATCAAGCTTCCAGATTGTGTGTCTTAGCCCATCACACATGGAATTTGATGCTCTGGCTCCTGACAATTTTTCTTCCATTAAAATTGTAACCTGAAGGATCAGTTTGTTGGAAAAAGAAACCCTGTAAGGAATTTTACGAGATGTTGTATACAGCAATGTCAAGGCTAGGGAAAAAAAAACACATCAAAATGATACTAAATCATAACTGTATTTGTTCCCATCTTTGCAGCTCGTCTGCAATGGAAGAAACTATGTTAAACTTTAAATACGAACCTCAGAGTACCTCAGAAATATGCTTGCAGTGGAACAGGGTGGGGGGGTGTTGTTATCCTTTGATCACATTTTGACCTCAATTGCTCACTGACACTATCATTAATTTCAGTAGGCTACATCAGTGCAAAGAAAGATTGAACTGTACCTTGTATTGTTCTGTCACTAATGGAATATAACTATCATTGTAGAAAGATCTTATTTTACTTAGCTATTTTTTATATACTGAAAGCGAACTAATAGTCCTGCTTTTGTAAGGTCAGCAAGAAACAGAATGGCCATGGTTTCATTGGTCAATTGCACACCAAATCATATAAAAATGCTGACTCAAACTATTTTATGTTCATTTCTATATTTTAGATTTATTGGGTACCTTTTTAACATTTTGTATTAGGTTCATATGTAAGACCTTGCAAACAGTCATGAGTCTGCTGTACTATAAGAAAATGTGAAACAATTAATAATGAAGTGTATCGGGATATTTCATCTTTGACATCTTTATCTTGTCATACTGTCCGCCACATCTAGAACTTCTTTCAGAGTCCTAATAATTTCAACTGTGGCTTATTTGAGCATTACAGCTCTATTGCAGGGAAAGTGATTACTGCTTTGGGCTTTTTTTCTAGAAGAACACTGAGGCCTGCATTCTGATAAGCTGTCTGTATTTACATCCTACAGAAAATCAGCTGAAATTGTATGATAAAATAAAAATCAAATTAGTTTAGGCTATAACTGAGTTAACATGTCAGTTAGATTAGCAGTTGTTTCTTGACTTACTGATAGAAAAGCTTTGAAAAATTTAATTCCTTTTCAGGTGGGAGCTTGCCCCAGGAAGTAATTTTGAGAGAAGTTTTAGCAATTCAACAGCACCACCTCCACTTCAGCTGAGTTACTAATTGGTACTAATTAGAAACTGATTGGTACTAATGGGGTAACTACTACCTATGTCTCTTTGAGCAGTAACACAAATAATTCAGTAGTATCCCAAGTCTGCAAACACATCATTATGCTGGGGTCCCTCCTTCCTTGTGTTAACTCATTAGTAAATAGGCTGCAAGGTCACACAGTGGTAGTATCATCCATCTTGTTTGCAAATAGTCAAACATCCTGTCAGTGAACAACAAATAACAAATAAATCAAAATAACAGCCCACATCAGCCCCAAGAGATATATGTAACAAAAGCTCTGTGGCTTTTCTCTTACATGTTTTGCATCCCATGTAAATAGAGTTTCATGTGAGAGCAAGGGCTTGATTTCATGTGGGTTTCAGAGCATTCAATCTCTTTTTTTTCTCCACTGTGAATTATTCTACTAGTATCTGGGAAAAGTCACATGGTTATGGTATTTTTTTTTTAATACGTTTGACAAAGACCATTATAAACAACTATAGCTTTAAATGTCCTTAACATTACAGCTCCAGAATAGTGCTGATTAGAGAATAAATGGTGGGCCTGAGAATGCCCCAGCGGTTTACTGGGGAGATCCTTGTTCCCCTGCCAAGATGCATTTAAGGGTGTCCCAAACCTCACATAGACTACCAGGTCATGTATGAATGCAGATATTTGAGTACAGGATGGGAAGCACTAGTTTAATGGGGAAAGATCAACAGAAGCAAACAAGCAAAAATCCCACTAGTTTCAGAAAACCACAGAATTTCTTTTGGGTTGTTTTTTTGTTTTTGTTTTTTTTTTTTGTACAATTTTGTTCATGCTTTACACAGTGGAATGATCTAGACCAGTATAATTTACCAGAAACCATAAGATAGAAGCTTAAATTAAGCCTTTTAATCAAGACAGCAATGGGAAGATGTGGATTTGTTGTATAAACATATCATAGGCTCTTTCCTTTGGTAAGCATGATTCGGCTTTTGATGTGCAGATGCTGACATGTTACAGCTGAAAAAAGTAATGAATTTATGAATATGGAATCCTGGTTTCTTTAGATTCCTTGATCAAATAATAAATCTTCATTTCAGCAATCAGCTCATTTATTACCTTACCCAAAATACACTGTGGCATTGTTTGTTTATATTTTAAAGCAACCAAACATGATGATCTGAGGAAGAATTTACTGATGTATAAAAAACAGAGCAATGCACAGCAATTATACTTTCTGCAGTACAGGGCAAAGCAGAATCTGTCTTGAAGGCAGTGTTATATTAATGCACAAAGATTTCAGGATGATGTGCTTAAAAGGCACATCGTTCTCTGTTAGGGTTACACATGAAAAAGACCTCAATTGCTAATCTCTTCAGAGTAGAAGAGGGGAACCCTAGGAGGGTTCATTTGTTATTTGTGATAAAAGCTGGTAACAAATCATTACAGAACATTTTGTTTATGTAAAATTGTAATATTATTCATAAGGGGACAGCGGATCTACAGCTGCATTTAGGGAAGATTGAACAAATCCAACTGCAGGAAGTACCGCAAAATTTATTCTGGGCTGAGAAGCAGAACCTTGTATTACAAGTGGTGTCTTCTGCAGAGCTTGAGCTTCCTAGCAATGGCAATCTGTGTAGGTGCTTTTTCCTTTCAGCTTGGTCTTACATGGGAGTCTGACTCCCTCTCTGAAGAAACAGCATGGAGTGGAATTTACTCCATGGATATCTCCTCCCATAAGTCCACTCTGACAAATCCTCAGCACAGGCTGGCTCTCTCTGGCTGGTCCACCTGGACTTGGCTTCTTTTCAGGTTTCACCTGTCACTGCAAGGTACCATTTGAGAGCAAACATACCCCAGTAGGAGTAGGAAGGAATCAAGTGAGCCTTGCACAAAGTGTAAGAAGTCATAGGTTTAAGTCTAGGAACACAGAGGATGTTTATTTCTTCTGTTACTGTACACTTCGGTACATGAAGAAAAAGAAGGGTTTTTTTTGCCAAATCCTGGTTTTACTGTAAAAACTTTACCTTTTATCTATTTCTTTTTCAGTGTTTATTCTCTGGCACTGGACTAGTTACACAGTGCACCCTAAGTAAAACAACAGAAAGATTTTACATTTATAAAAACGTATGCCTAGCTTCTTCAAATAAAGCAGTTGTGAGATGGACATTCTTTGTTTATATCTGCGGCAGTCTTGCTGCTTCAAAGCAAATGTCTTTCTTGAGCAGAAACCGACAAACAGGACCAACTGTCTTTCAGTTTTACAATAGAGACAAATGATTTTTTGGAAGCTATGACTCATTTTAACCTAACCCAGTCAGGATTATTCCAAGTTGTGCAATCAGCAGGATAAACCCAGCTGTGCCAAATCAGCCCCATCTGTTTGAAAATGTGTAAAAACTCCTCTGGACACAACATACCAGAAGCATGAAGCCAATAGACAGATAGAGGAAAGATCTATAGATTAGATAGATAGATAGATAGATAGATAGATAGATAGATAGATAGATAGACAGACAGATAGATTGACTTAAGCATCCTTGACCAAAAGTTTTCCTGTGTTCTGAAAGAAAAGATATTATGGACCACACCTATGGCTGACACCTCTTCTACAAAGCAGCACAGAAGAGCATCAGTATACATTTACTTTCTTTATATATTGGATACAACTGCCTTGTATAGCATTTTTATTAACATGTTATATAGAAAATAAACTATAGCAGAGTCTATGACTCCAAAGGAAAAATCTTACAGAGCCATGCCTGAAGTGCAATGCACAATGAATTTTTACACCAAGGTCCATGACAGCAATTTGCAGGAACTGCTTCAGGACCAGAGGGCCAAGAGCTTTTCAGTTTTCAGCTGTAAAATTTATTAAGTGCCTGAAGTTCTGCTCTGAGCACTTCTAGAGAGGTTAGCTGCGCAAAATGTCCTAGAAACTCTCCCTTCCCTAAACCCATGGAGACTAAGGAATTCAACATCCCTGCAAATTGCCTACATTCTGCTGCCTCTGCCACAATCTACACAGAATGTTCACAATGACCCAGACACTGTTCAGAGAGGCCTTGTGTAACTGTAGTGGTTTTAGCAAGACTCACAGGGGCTCCTTTGCAGCTGACAAAAGAAACACAGTTCACACCTCCCTAGTTTTGAAGTAAATAATGATCCTGAATTTTAACTGCCAAATCATTAACTTGTATTCATGTAACTTCTTCAGGTGCTCATAAGCAGTCTTTGTAAAATGCTATTGGAATGAAAATAGTTATTTATTTCATGTAAACAATAATAAATATCACTTTCCAATTTACATACTTCCATTTAATTCTGTTATTAAATACTATGTGCTTGTTACCCTCCCAAATGAATGAGGGTATAATGAGAATAGTATGAAGATGATCCAGTGCTTCAGGCTGTTAATATTCAACTCCATATTAATAGGACTATTATCAATTAGATTAGCTGACCTGCTGGTGTGAGTTGTACTTGCCTAGGTGGTTCCTTTAAGCACTAGTTTTCTGAATGGCAGTGGATAATCTCCTATCTCTCCTTTTAAAAGTCTGATTAATAAGAACACCCACTATAATAACCTTCAGGATAATAAATAGACTGTACTAGCTCCCAGCCCTGTACTTACATGATCAATCAGGCATGAATGGCAAAAAAAGTTACTTGGAGACGAAAAGGAAAGAACATATTATAGCACGTAATTAAAGAGGATGCTTTGATATTCTGCTAATCCTGTTTAGCCTCTCCTGTTTTCCTTGCTTGCCAGCTACAGAATTACTGGAGCCTATTTAATCAAGACAAGGTGTCCTGGGTTTAGCAGTGGCAGTCATTTTTCTCTTTCTTAGTAGCTGGTGCAGTGCTGTGTTTTGCTGTGTTTTGACTTTCAGCTGGGAACAGAGCTGAAAAACAATGATGTTTTGGTTTGGCCAAGGACTTTGTGGGCCTCATGCTCTGCCATGGAGGAGGGGAGCCGGGAGGAAGCAGAGACAGGACACCTGACCCAAACTGACCAAAGAGGTATTCCATACCACAGCACGTCATGCCCAGGATGTAACTGGGAGTTACCCGGAAGGGCTAGAGTGGACTGCAGGGTTGGAGGAGGTATGGGTCGGTGCTTGGTCGGGCTGGGGGGGGCGAGTCATCGGTCGGCTGGTGATGAGGTGTTGTATTCTCTTCCCTTGTTATTTCCTTTATCATTACTATTATTGGTGGTAGCAGTAGTGATTTGTGTTATACCTTAGTTACTAAACTGTTCTTATCTCAACCCGTGGGAGTTGCATTTCTTTTTGATTCTCCTCTCCGTTCCCCCAGGAGTAGGGGGAGGGCAAGAAGGGGGGGAGTGGGTGAAAGCTGTCTGGTTGGGTTCAAACCACGACAGTTCTTCTTGGCGCCCAACGTGGGGCACAAGGGGTTGAGATAACGACAGATCTGACAGTCACAATGAATTATTTTGAACCTGATGGGACCATGACCCTTAAGGCCAACAGAGCAGAGATGCAACATCGAGATGGACTCATGATCAAGGGGTGGACCTAACAATGGACACTACTGCCCAGGTTATTCATGTGTGTGAACACTGCACACAGCCTCTCCTGCTCTGAAAGACTGTTACAAGAGATGGAGCCTGGCATCATGGACCAGATGGACTCAGCAGCTTTATAGGGACTGGGCCATGCACTACGATGAGAGTGCACTTAGATAAGAGTGAGGGTATATTGAAAATGTGGGATCTGAGCATGACGTGAATGGTATGGAATAAGGGGTGGATAATGTCCTGGGTTTAGCAGTGGCAGTCATTTTTCTCTTTCTTAGTAGCTGGTGCAGTGCTGTGTTTTGACTTTCAGCTGGGAACAGAGCTGAAAAACAATGATGTTTTGGTTTGGCCAAGGACTTTGTGGGCCTCATGCTCTGCCAGGGAGGAGGGGAGCCGGGAGGAAGCAGAGACAGGACACCTGACCCAAACTGACCAAAGAGGTATTCCATACCACAGCACGTCATGCCCAGGATGTAACTGGGAGTTACCCGGAAGGGCTAGAGTGGACTGCAGGGTTGGAGGAGGTATGGGTCGGTGCTTGGTCGGGCTGGGGGGGGCGAGTTATCGGTCGGCTGGTGATGAGGTGTTGTATTCTCTTCCCTTGTTATTTCCTTTATCATTACTATTATTGGTGGTAGCAGTAGTGATTTGTGTTATACCTTAGTTACTAAACTGTTCTTATCTCAACCCGTGGGAGTTGCATTTCTTTTTGATTCTCCTCTCCGTTCCCCCAGGAGTAGGGGGAGGGCAAGAAGGGGGGGAGTGGGTGAAAGCTGTCTGGTTGGGTTCAAACCACGACACAAGGAATCATTAATTTATGTTGGGTTGTGTGTTCCTCAGTTAGTATAGAAACATGAAGAGTGCTGGGACACAATGTATAGCTGTCAGGAATTTATAACAAATAATGATCTGTAACACAGAGCTCTCACCTGCGTGTTAATTTGCAATATGAATTGAGGAATTATTTCAGTAGTCATGAAATGCACTTAAACCTCATTATATGCATGGACCAATTTGGGGTTATAACTATTTGTGAAGCAATAGAATTTCTCGTATCTTGGACTATTTTTCCAGCTATTGCTTTTAATCTGGGGCAACTTCAAGTAAATCTTGATTATGTTTGTTGTTTTGTTTTGTTGTTTTTTGGTGTGGTTTTTTTTTAATTACTGTAAAAGGACCTTTTAAAATAGACTTAGATATGGGTTACATAACCTAATTCCTATATAACCTAGTGGTTATACGGGTCATTGAGACAGGGACTCAGGAGACAGTTCCTATCCCCAGTGAGGGGGTGTGCGTTGACTCAGGCTCAACATGATAAACAGTTAGAAGACTTTCATATCAAAGCTGGCTTGTGCTAAACCACCACAGAGAAGACAGGGTATTTATGCACCTGGTCCTGCTGTCGGTCCTTTAATAAATCTAACCCTTCATCTATCAATTTTTTTTTTTTTTTCCTTCTTCTTTATAATAGGGATAGTACTTATTTCTTTTGAGAAGTAGCTGGAGAGCTTTTGGTGAAAGAAGCTGTGTAAAAGCTGAGTGAAGTAAAATCAGTTCATTAAATTTTTGTTCTCTGAAGAGAACATGATAGAAACTTTATGGGAAACATTTTAGAGGATCTGTCTAATGGTATAAAAGCAAAAAAGCTAACATCATAGTAATGAGTTATCAGAGTTCTAAATGGTCTTGAACATTTAAAAATAGCAACGTGCTGACTGGTTTCTCACCTTTCTCTTAAAATGGCTATCAAATGGGTACCAAAGGAAAAGGCAAAAAATACTAACATTAAATTTTAGAGAAGGTTCCCATGGTGATCTGGGGACTACTGATCAGACAAATTAGAGCAATGTATAATGTAGAATACAGTCAGTAAGTACATGGATAAATGTATCATTGAGAAAAATCAAGTGAATTTTGTGGAGATTCTGGTCTTGCTCATCCTTTAAAGAATCAATAATCAGTTGCTATTGTATACTTATGTTTCAAGAAGCTTTCACCAGCCCATTGAAGAAATCCAATAATCTTTTATAAGATTCTCTCTTAGCAAACATATACTTAAAAAAAAAAAGGGGGGGGGGAGAAAGGGTAGCAATAAATAGTCCATTTTGTCAATACAGGGAAATCACTTTTGCAGTCTCATAAAGAAAGATTCTAGATAGGCCCTGTATTATTACATGCATACTTAAATTATCTTGAAAATCTAATGGCAAAGTTTGTTGAAGGTACTGGGGACACACAGGGCTACAAAAGTTGTTAATACAAATCTCAGTAAACACTCAATACTCAGTTATTGGGTATGTTAAAACTCAGTAGTATAGATGACTAGTGTAGATAAAATAAAAATGGATGATATTCATGTAAAAGATAATTTTACATTTTCAGTGAGATGTTCTAAATTATCCATTATCTCTGAGGAGATTTCAGAGGTCTAGTAACTGGACTGGTGAAAATATTAGTTTGAGAGTAAATGATGGTCAACAGGGGAAATGGGTTGTTTAGGAATTATTGGGAGAAATAGAGTACAAAGCTGAAAAGTATAATTGCACTTCACACATATGGATCTTGAGAATATCACTGGCAATCCTGTCCCCCTGCATCTGCAAGGATGTAATAGAAAAAATTACGGAGAAGAGCAACAATGATGAAAAAAGTACAGAATAACTCCCAGAGAAAGGATTAGACAGACAAGGCCTCTTCAGTCCTGAGAAGAGACACTGCAGGAAGCTTTTGACAGAACTATAAAATCATGAGTGAAATGAGAAGTTAGAAAGGGAACTGGTCGTTGTTTCTCATAATTGAAGAATTTAGGGAATTCAGGTGAAAAGTTGCAGACCAACAAACAGATGAGGGTACACAGGTGAAGTTGAGGAGTTCATTGTCACGTGAAGCTGCTGAGACCTGTACTGTTAGCTTCAAAATGAGATTAAACATGTTGCTGGCAGAGAAAGGTGTTGCAAAAACTATTAAAACTAGAACCTGAACTCTACCTTTGCCTGTTCACAAGCCAGGTGGTATTGGACTGGTATGAGAAGGCAGATTGCTCTGTGTTTGCTCTCTTTCATAAAGTCCCACCTAAAAATTTATTACTGGTCATTGCTGGAGGATGCTGCAAGGTTATGTGAAGTTCTGAGCCACTAGGACCATTCCTATGTTCTCATTATTACTATTAACTTTCCACTTACAAGAAGCTAAAGTCAAGCTTTCTTTTTCAGGTTAGCAATGCCACTTTGTAACTCTCTGATGTGAAAAGGTAAGATCTGAGCCTTAAAGGAAGAGCAAGAATGTGCTGTTTGTCCCCAGTAACAGCATTAAGTGTTCTTCATTTAAATCTACAGTATCAATCTCACCAGAAAATACCTGTAATTGCTCTCTGTTAAGATGTTTTTTTTAAATTCACTATAGTATTAAACATGCCATAGTTTATGTCAATGCAAATGGTTTTCATCTAAACTGGAAATGAAGTCCTCAAGTTGTATTTGAATTAACTGAGTACAGAAATGTATACTTTCTCTTTTCCCCTTTCTGTTTCTAATGGGTAATTCTAAACCACCTGAACTTTAAGTTTGATAAATGAATAGACATTAGTGAGAAATAATTATATGAATTTAAGGTAAATTATGTAAATGAAATGTTTATTCATTAGTAAAGAGTTTTGCACTTCTATAATAAGCATTCCTCTCAAATTTGAAGATATATTGACTAGGTCACTAGGAACTTCTGCAAGTTATTTAGCGCACCAGATAAGCTTAAATTAGCTTCACTGTCCGAGTTGTGCAACATAATTGTAGAATTACAGGAATGCATTTTAAACTCTTGCATTTTTTTCTTTTAATTAGAAAAATAAAGTGATAAAACACTCATTCAGGAAAACAGTAAAGCACATATTTAACTATAACTCAGTTTATTCATTGAAATGTGTATTTGTTGTTACCATGGCCTTGAATGCTTTGTTGAATCAGAGCCTTAATGAATAAAGCAGAAATCCTAATGAAGGCAATCAAAAATAGCAAAGGACATAGGAAGCTGTATTTGGTGCAGCTCTGTCTTTCCTTCCATTCTATTGATTACATCTGGCCAGCTGTCCACCTATTCAGGATTTACTGTAGGACTGAAGGAAAAATCAGACTATAAGAAAAAATGGTTGCATTTAAAAAGTATTTTGCCTGCATAACCTGTTCTGATACCTCTTGTTAATAACTGCTAATGTCACATGCCTGTAATATAAAAAAAAAAAAATATAAAAAAAACCCCTAACTTTTCTGCATGGTAACTTTTCCAGCCAGTTCACTGAGATAGTCCAGAATGGTCAATGTGCTGTGACACTGCACTAGCAGTAAAGGATCTGGACTGCAAAATGCAGACAAACTGTCTCCTTTTGGCACTGTTCCAAGGCTGGGGAATATATAGGTAGTTTTAAGCCAGATCTACATATGGAGAAATACTGACTTTCTCCATACAGAATGTCTACCTTCTGGATTAATTTATGTTTAAATTCGCAAACCTCTTAATGAAGTACTTTTTTTTTTTTTTTTGTAAATGTTGTTGCATTGTTCTTGTTTTAATAATGAAAAAAGATACCTTGCAGCAACAATTCTCATTCTGTCATAGAGGACAGGAAACAATAAATCTGTTCTTAGTTATTTAAACTCTTGAGCAAAATGCTTCAGAATAAAGAAAAATCTGAGACTGATATGTTAAAAACATTGCCAATGCACTTCATTCCTCAAAAAGTAATATTATTTTGGTTTTGCTCTTTCATCATAATTCGATTAAAATTATTTTCTCTTATGAGGCTGAAATAAAACATTTACGCATGTTAGGAAAATGTTGCTAGACTTCAAATGACAAAGCATGAACATCAGTCAGACACAAGCATGAAGTGAAAGTCGCTTTACCCCTGCATCAGTTTCTCCTTTGAGTCCAGGCAGATGTAGTCACTCAAAGCTGAATTGAGAGCTGAGAGCTCCATCCTGCTCTAGCTCTGTATCACAACCTGTGCACATCCTTACCCTGGCAGGAGATGCATTCAACTTAGTGTTGGAAGTTGTGTGATAAAGACTGCCCAGATGAATAGCAAGATGGAACACATTTCTGATTAAAACATGTCAGTTTTTGTTTCCCACTGTTCTAGATGGCTTCGATCCTTTCTTTTATAAGGGAAAAAAGGAAGGATGCAACGAGGTGTATTCATGGTGTTGCAACCTTGAATCTCAATCTTAAAAGATTAAAAAAAAAAAATTAAAAAATAAAGATTTAAGAACCTGTTTAGTTTTCTGATGTTGGGACAGATCCTCTATTTCTACAAATTTACATTGCTGCATTGAACTCATCTGAAAAATCCACCTGTGAAATACCTGCTTTTCCTACTAGTTCTTTTAATTTCATGAACCTGGACACACGTTTAATTATTTGAGAGAGCCACATCTCTTAAGTTTTGCACAAAAAATGCTTCATTTCCTAATCTTCACTGTTTTATTTCCTTGTTCTTTTCCTGGGGGAAGGATGTTTGCTAGTTTGTTTTAATTATTGTCAAAGATGATGACATTTATTGACATTTAAAAACATTTATGTTTCCAAAAATAGATCAACTCAAATGTAGGAAATGGGAAGGTATCTTTTTCCTTTGTTTGATTCTTTCTCTATCAGAAACCAAAGTTGAAGGCTTAAGCTTGCACTATGAACAGAAATGATGTTCCAGACATCAGCTGCCTAAATGGCCCGCTCTATTCCCAAGGTCTTCTTATGCAGATAGGGTCATTTTGTGAGTAATCTTGACACAGTAACATGGAGACTGTAAACCCCTTTGCTCTTCTGTCTGCTGGGTTTGCATATGGCTCCCTTCTCAGTGAGGTGATTTTGGTGAGGTCTGTGGGGTGCTGAGGCACTGGGTGCTGGGTGCAGACAGAAAGGTGCGGACATAGCAAAGTAAGTGGTCTGTGGGTATGGCATCTATCACTGCCATTTGTTTGGATGTGATTCATCTCATGGCCATTGCAGTAGAGAGAATATAGGTCATAAAATGAGCTAAGCATAAGCCTGTGAAAGCATGGCACACAGAGGGATTGAGAATTGTATGCTTTTATTTGTATTATTTGGAAAGAGACATTCACTTTAATTTCAAAGCTGTATTACTTTCAGAGCCACATGTATGGTTTTCATTGTATTTTGAAAAATAAGTAAGCAATTCCTAAGCCTTGTTGAAAAAACGACAACAAACAATACAAATGGAAAAAAACCCCACTAAACCATGTCAAGAGAACAATTTTATGACAGAAAATATTATTTCGTGTAAATGGAAATGCTTTGTGAGAGGAGATTTTAGGATCTTATGAGTTTCAGAACAATTATTTCTGACTTTCTCATTTTAAACTTTCTCTTTTCATCCCAATAGTGTCAAAATATTTCATTCTGGTATTGCTAAATGTTTCTTTTGGTATATTATATTGTAATGTTTTGTCACTATGAAATATATCTGAATGGTAGCTAAGAAATACATTTTGGCAATGTCACTACAATGCTTCCATGCCAACGCATTTTAAATTTTCCACGGCATGAAATAGTTGCATTTTTTAGCAACTAGATAAAACCAGTAAAATTTTAGAATTTCCCATCAGATCCAATGACTATTTTACCTTATAATTCGAATAAATAAAGTAATATTTGAGTGGATTTGTGGTGGGTTTTTTCTTTTTTTTTTTTTTTCTTTGCTTTGTTTTGTCATTACTCTGGAGTGAATACTACCAGGATTTGTTTTTTTCAAATACTTAATTTAGTCATTTCCATTATTTTTATGGCAACTAGTTTATATGCGTGATAGCTATTAGTAGTAAGTATTAATACTGTGGGGGTTTTGCAGCTTCACTCAAATGGGTGAAGCAAATCAAACAACACGATTACTTAATATCAGTGCTGATTTCAAGGACATTCAGTGCCAGAGCCAGTAGTGAGGAGAGATACAGTAGGGAGGTAGTCACCTCATGAATATGGAGGTTACTGTAAACCCTGCTCAGTGTGGTTTATACTCCTCTTCAGCCAGCCTTCCCATTAGCACTCCACTCTTTTGATTAGTCCAGAAAATAGAGTTGGACTCTGCATTTTCTAATGTTAACTCCAGGCATAAACATATTTGCAGAGTGAGAACCCAGCTTCCAATTTCCTCACCAGAAATACATAAAGACATTGTAATATAACAGTTGATAGAAAAGAGGATATTGGATGAACAATAAAACACTAGAGAGCTGAAGGAATGGTAGTAACAAGTTGAAAGAACTCTTGCAGTTGTCCTAATACTTGCACTGGTTGCTGGATTTAATCTATCCCCTCTGGCTCAGCTGTACTTAAATGGCATAACATACCATTGGAAAGGGTAACGTCTTCCTATTAGCGATTTCATTTTAATAAACCCCATTCCTATGGTGACCTTTTTTGTCTTTCAGCCATAATGATGAAATGCATGAGTTGTAGCTGACAGGCTAAACTACACATAAAAGATGGACAAGTCCAACATACAGCTACATACCCACGTTACCATTCTGCTAGGCACTCGGAAGTAAAACTGCTGGATGCTGCCCAGGTGATACTTGCCTGCCACTACTTTTTACTTACATGCAGTGTCAGTGCCTCCATTTTACACATTCTAATAACATCCAAAAAGAAAAAAAACATCTCTACATTAAAGAATAATATTTCATTACAAAATAGATGTCAGGGGCTGGTATTTCCTGTCTCCTCAACAGACTTCGAAAAAACTAACCTTAGACAACGGTGGTTTAGTACCAGTCTTTTCCATATAAAACAGAAAAAGTATATTCAGAGCCATTTCACTTTCCAGATCCATGACAATTTCTGAAGTTGCAACAAAAATAAATGGCAAGAATGAAGAAAAATACCAGCATATATATGTATTGTTAGATAATCTTATTCCTGAATATGCATGTGTTCTCTGTTCATCTCATTACAGCAGGACAATAAATACATGGAAATAAACTATTTTAATTTACTTTCTGTTTGAAAAATAAACTGATGTATAGACAAGAGAAGATCATATACATATTTCCCCAGTTGCTCATTGCTCTTTCTTTGAATGTCTGCTTACACACACATGTGCATTATGCATCTGGCAGCAGACTCTGAGCCTTATGTGATTTTAGCTTGAAGCCTTCTGGTGCAACAGAGATACTTATTTGTGGTGCTAGAACGAGGTGATCACATTGAACAAGCTGCTCCTTGTGTAGGCCATATCAACACTGTTTTGTTAGATCTTTTGCAGTCTAGGCAGCAACCTCCAGGGTATGATGCACCCTTACTCTATCATCAGAGAAATGCACTTACAACCCCCATCAGTCTTTCTTTCACAGCCCATTGAAAAATATGGGAGAAAACAGGAGTTTCCTGGAAAGGAATGGCAAGACCTTTCAGACAGAATGACAGCAGGAGATATTACAGTCCCTGTGAAACACAGCCCTTCAGCTGTGGGCACATGGCTGTCACTCTCCGTGGAGCTATACAGTGTACTTTGCTTGGACATAGGTGACTTTCCTTTGCAGCATCAAGACAGTGATGGCTGGTTGGGGCATGACAGTAGGGCAAGGCTGGTCAGGACGGTGAGCTACACAAGCGTAACAGCTTGGAAAGGGCAGGAGAAGGCTCAGTATAGGCCAATACTGGTTATACATTTCAGATTCTCTGTCCCTTGGTTTAGCCTGTGAGATGGCCATGTTAGATTCTTTGCTGCAACTTTGTAACTATGCAATACAATGCATGTAAGCAGTTTAATTCAAAAAACTCATGACACTGTCAGTCATTCAGGTGCTGTCAGGATCCTGAGGACACCCCCAGCCCTGACTGCCCCTGCCCAACCCCCCAAGACTCTCTCCATCTGCTCATGGCCCAGGACCCCACATCAGGACCCTTGCCCCAGCAATGCTGCAGCAGGATTGGCCTGCATCTTGCCGCAGGCCTGCCCTGCCTGGCCATGGGTCCTGCTGAACCAGGCTCACCCATGACTCCACATCCAAGCCTCACCCATCCATGTCCCATGGAGGTGGCTAGGGCTGAGGGTGCCCCAGTGCCCCTGGTTGCCCTGCTCCTGGCTGGGGTGATGGTATGAGCCTGGGCTGCCAGACCCTATCCAGCCAGCCCCATGGGAAGCACCCCACTCCCAGCCCAAGCCCCAGGAGAGCCACCCTGCTCTTTGCTGTGCCCCGAAATGTGTAAGAATAGCCAACCAAGTGTATAAAATTAGGCTTGTCCTGAAGTATGAAAGGACCACGGCTGTGCTGAGTGAGTCATATGTAAAGTGATTTCTGGCTGTGCACATTGAGTTTGCCGGCAGATTACTTCAGTGCTTTGCAGAGATACAGCTATACCTGTGTTTCCTTTAATATTTCAAATATAAGAAATTGGATTCAATGCACCACGCACATCTCTTTTTTTGCAAGTATTGGAAAGTGTAAAATAATGTCTATAGTGTTAGGAGCAAAAAAATATATTATTGAGTTAATATATAAGTTGGCCAAGCTTGCTAATATATTTCAGTCATGAACAGATCTGACTAAAAGCTTCCTTTTAACTCTGCAGGTAATTGAAGAATTTCACAAGAGAAGAATGACCTCTTACTGTGTTTTTCCTTCATTTCTGTGGAGACGAAATATTCAAATGCTTCTTTCTAACTTCCCCGATCGTTTTTAGTCATTAGCCCTTCAATCTCAATGCAGTTATTTAAAACATTTTGGTGGAAATCCCTGTACAATCACAATAATTTATCAGAGCAGTTGCTTCACAGTTGACAGGTCAATCTATAGATACACTTGACAATAATTAAAAAGCCCTTGTCCAAATGTCATTCAAAAATAGTTTTTTTTGTTGCATATATTTGGAATGTGAACTTAGTGCTTGCTGAAAATCCCTGACAGTCAGTCCAGGAAGATGAAGTCTGACTTTCTCCACAGAGAAGCACTTGATTGCAAAAAACGCAAGTGGAACCTTGCTCCAAGACTAGTCTTAAAAGAGGCAGGTATTTAGTCTCCATAGATGAATAGTGACCCTTGGATTAGCTGGGAGAACCAATATGAGAGGCAATTAGTTCCCATTTACACTGTAGCTCAGTAACAAGCAAATACGACTTGCTCAAATTGAATTGCAGCTGCACACTAATTTCACACAGACAAGTGAACAATAATGTTCTGGTAATGATTCTCAGCTGCTGCTGAGCTAGGCTAGGTTTGTACCAGAGATCTGAAACTCTCTGAAAAACCTTGCTAATTAACCTCACATTAAAAGTGCCTCTCTATAATTCATCCTAACCTGAACTGTCAACTACAATTTTAACAACAATGGAAAATTAGACAAGGGCAGGTCCTCTAACCCTTCTCCTTTTCAGAGCTTTAACCATTTAATAAAATACCATACATATATCCATTCTGAAGCTGCAGTCCATCCAGCTTATCCAAAAAGTTTTTCTCCACTACAGTCCTTTTGCTTCTTTAACAACAATTTCATCAAAGGATGAAGTTCATTAATCATTAATATTGCTCCTTAGAATGACATTTTCCTTCTTAGGCACTAGTGCATATAAAAACTAACTAACTGCAATTTTACCAGTAAGGACATGGTGAAGAAGAAGTATTTGATCACTGGGGATCTTTTGCACCCCTTTGCCAATTTATCTATAAACTGGTATGATATTTAACACAATGCTGGGACATTTTGATGAATGCTTGTGAATTTTCTGTTTCAAGCGTGATGATACTCAGATCAAGACTCTGTATTTTCATCTGTGTCCAAGTGTTCATTACAAAAATTCACTACTGAAGTTATTACAAGAATACTATCTATGTATTTTTTCTATTTCTACACACATTCCTGAAGTTCAGTAAGTGCATTTATACCAATGCAAGGCTAAGCAAATGAAGAGCAAAACTCAAACTTGTGAAGGATAATCAGATCAGGAACTCCATTTGTCATCCACATACATTTTCATTTTCTCTTTTCCCTTCTTCCCTATGTGATTTTTGCAAATCATAGAATCACAGAATACTTAGGGTTGGAAAGGACCTTAAGATCATCGAGTTCCAACCCCCCTGCCATGGGCAGGGACACCTCGCTCTAAACCATATTACCCAAGGCCTCGTCCAACCTGGCCTTGAACACTGCCAGGGATGAAGCATTCACAGCCTCCCTGGACAACCTATTCCAGTGCCTCACCACCCTAACAGGGAAGAATTTCCTCCTTAAATCCAATCTAAACTTCCCCTGCCGCAAGACTTCCTGCTCTGGTATTTTTTGACTGAAAAAAAAAGCATTCTTCTGTGCATAAAGAACAAACCACAACCTGTGCATATGCCACACACAGTGATCTGTTGTTTAACTGTATCTCAGTAAACTGTAGCCCCAGCAGATGTGCCCAAACAATAATAAAGGACAGGTTTAAAATGAGATCAAATACATAGAATCATACAACCATAGAATAGTTAGGGTTGGAAAGGACCTTAAGATCAAGTTCCAACCCCCCTGCCATGGGCAGGGACACCTCGCTCTAAACCATATTACCCAAGGCTCTGCTCAACCTGGCCTTGAACACTGCCAGGGATGGAGCATTCACAACCTCCATGGGCAACCTATTCCAGTGCCTCACCACCCTAACAGGAAAGAATTTCCTCTTTATAGCCAATCTAAACTTCCCCTGTCTAAGTTTTAACCCATTACCCCTTGTCCTATAACTATATTCCCTAAGGAAGAGTACATCCCCAGCATCCCTATATGCCCCCTTCAGATACTGGAAGGCTGCTATGAGGTCTCCACACAGCCTTGTCTTCTCCAGGCTGAACAGCCCCAACTTTCTCAGCCTGTCTTCATATGGGAGGTGCTCCAGTCCCTTGATCATCCTCGTGGCCCTCCTCTGGACTTGTTCCAACAGATCTATGTCCTTTTTATGTTGAGGACACCAGGACTGTACACAATACTCCAAGTGAGGTCTCACAAGAGCAGAGTACAAGGGCAGGATCACCTCCTTCGACCTGATGGTCATGCTCCTTTTGATGCAGCCCAGGATACAGTCGGCATTCTGGGCTGTAAGCGCACACTGAAGCCGGCTCATGTTCATTTTCTCATCGACCAAGATACAGTTTGCATTAAAACCTGTAAGTCTTCTGTTGTAAATTTTAAGGCGAATTAGGAATACTCAATAGAGGAAGGGCAACATTGTTATAAAAAAAAAAATAAAACCCAAATAACCGTAAAAAAAAATAACAGCCAAAAAACGAAACAAAAAAAACACCAATCGAACAAACAAAAAAGCACTGCTTAGTGTCATAACCAACTACTACAACACTATTGAGAAGATCAGAATATGGAAGAAGAAACATTCCTTGAGTTTGCTTACATCTTATTTTGGGTAATGCTGAATAAAAACTTCCTTTGATTATGACGGGCAGTTTTGTCCAAGTTTAGGTATACTTATATTAGATTATTTGTAATAATACTACTAAAAAGTATAAAGATTTGGTGAAGAATATTTAAAAAATGCTAAATAGGCTATTTCTTTGAAGTCTGCACTGTAGGCACAGTCATGGTGAATTCAGATCATTGTGATGATTTGCTTTGGTCCACAAAACTTTCCAACAGGCTTTCTGAGAGAGAAAATTTCAAATACTTTGGCTTTGGGAAAAGGTCCCTAATGGTCCCTAATTCTTACAAATTAGAAAAGAGTACTAGACACCTAAATATCTTTGCAGATAGGAACCTAAATATTTAAGCATTTACTGCATATGACAGTATACGGCAAAAGATGCCTAATGATAGCTATGAAAATGTAATTAGGCACTACTTCACAGAGAGTGCTTAAGTCTATGCATGAGGCAATGCTGATTGCCTTTGTAAATATGGTTATGAGTGCTGTAACTGAGAGGTTATTTTGTAACTTTTTAGGAGAAGGGCTTTAATACAGGATACATCATTGTGCAATAAATTATTACTTTTGGCATTTATTTTTATTTAGTTTCAGTTACTTAAAGGCTTTTTTATTAAAGATTCAACATACATTTTTCTCCAGAATTAAGTACACTAAAAATCAAATCTAAAGTAAGCATTTCACAGCACTGCTTTATATGTATAGCTTTCTAATATATCTTCAAATTTAAAAGCGTTGTGGCAGCAAGAAATGCAGAAAAAAAGGCATAACACTATCCATCACAAGCAGTTTCATGAGGAAGCCCATGACAAGATTTTGTGCAGTTTGCACTAGTATTTGTGTTCCCAGAAGGTAAGTAGGTCACCAGTTTACAAGTACCTATCGGAAAATAAACTTTCAGGGTTTTTGCTGTATTTAGAGTGCTGACTTCCGGTTTTGCTTGAATAGATTAGAAAATTAATTCTAAGATGAAAAACAAGTTTTTTAATGATCTGTGACAAAAAAAATATATGCAGTCTTGAACAGCAGTTATGAAAGACGGAAAAAAAATCACCTGTTTATTCTCAACACCAATAGAGTCTCATTTTCCATTTATACCATGTGATTCTTGTTAGCTGAGGGAGTTACCATAAATTAGTTAGATCAGATGAAGTCTGTAACATGGCCACACATCCGTTTTGCTTCAAAGCAATCATTTAAAAGCATAAATTATCACAAGGAAAGCTTTCATGTATTTTCTTCTGACTGTTTATTCATTTTGACTTATAAAATAATTAAAAGATAATGTGAGTATCAGAATCCTACCTAGCTAAATAACTGGTATTTAAATGTGATGGGCAGAATAAATAATAACAACTTCATTTTTTGTCCTGGGAAGACAGTGTTTTACTAGATTGAGTTTGACTTTTACCAAGAGCTCCCTTACCTAGTTTAAGCAAGCTGCAGAAGAAAGTTCTGAAGTATCCCAGATTGCCTAGCAGAGCCAGAATGTAATATAAACCATTCGAAAAGGCATTCATAATTTTGTAGGATATTTTTTTTTTTTTAATCCAGAATGTTCATTTTTTCATAAATTTTTTGGACCTTTCTTCAAAAGGAATTCAATTACCAACCTGGAACTCAGGACTTTTTCCCATGTAAGCTTTTGGTCATATCTTTATATTTATAATGTTGCATATATTAATGAAAATGGTGGATAAAGTCTAATTTTGAACAAGCAAATACTTGTTACACCTCATAGTTTACAACAAGCAGCTGCCTAAACACAACTAGCAACAAGTTGTTGAACTAAAAAAAACAGTGTAAGTGTAATTGAAGCATAGATATGCCTTTAAGGATAATCTCTCACCCAGAAATGTTAACCTCAGACTCTAAGCATGTTTTAGATTCTATTATTAAGCCAATAGTTTGCTGAAATGGGTTGTTAATAATCTTCAAATATGGCATTAAAATGTATTGTTCATCTTAAAATGCAGCATCTAACTGAAGGCCTCCCTAGTATTTGGATTAACCAGCCCCAGCTTCTGACATTCAACTAATCGACTAGCTTTAAAAGTATACGTTACAAATACAGGATGTTTTCTATGGGTGACTATAAACTAAGTGAAACTTGCTTTCTAGAACAAGAATGGGCTAGAAAGAGTTCAGCATCATTGATCCTGAACATATTCTTATCCTTAAGTAACAAATTACACGCTACGCGACATGCATACATGTAAGTACGTGCACGTGCATGCACAAGCATATATGCCCAAAGAGCAAGATTTTCAATGTTACATGTTGAACATTAGCTAGCAAACCCTGAAGATTACTGTTTTGTTTTTTTTAAACACATATCATACTCCTCAGTTTTGGAAATTGTAGTTTCAATTAAGATTCAAAGACGTGACATTTCTCAGAATTTACTGTGTGTTTCGAATGTAGGCTCTGTAGCACTACAGGCATCAACATGAACTTCGAAGAGTCCTGCTCTGCATCTGAGCTTAAAACACACAAGTACTGTTGCTCAAATCAATGAGAAGAATTCTGGATTCATATAACTACACAAAGTGTTGCAAACTAATCTCGTTGCTATTTGGCTGCTGTGACATGACAAAAATATTTACTGTGACATTTTAGGGGCCTCGGTAGAAAAACCTCTCCATAATTAGAGTAATTGTTCTAGAAAATAAGTGCATAAAATATTTTGTTTCCATTACTAACATTATGAAATAATTTTATCAAAGGAATGTAATATATGTTGTTCTAGTGTCTTAGCTTGATTTGGACTTCAGAAGTTTAAATACTTGAGAAAGTTTTGTGATTACATCAGCTTCCTGGAGACCTGTGTTGTCTCAAACCAGAATACCGTTTGTGGGCAAACAAGATCCATAAACAGAATAATAACAAACATGATGTAAAATACTGCAGAAAGGAGGGAATTCTTACTGGACACTCTCAGAACTTAGCTAACAGCAGCGCTACAAACATACATACATGTTTATGCATGTATATATGTGTGTACATATAATGGTGTACCATCTAGTGCTTAGGGAACTGGGATGCAGATTTCGTATTTAGCCCAAAAACCTTAAGTACTGCACACTAAGGGACTACACCTGTTCATAACAATAACCAAATCTGTTAAGACTTTTAGCACTGAAGTTCTGCATACAGTCTTGCTGGTTCTCTAAAACTAAGTAGAACAGGTTCAGCATTTAGTTAAGATAATGCTTCTTACTGTTGTCAAATTACAGTAATACAATTTTGGCTACTGATACAGGCAGTTTGGAGCAACAGAAGTGTCTGTCATAAAATTTTTGTCTCTCTCCCAGTTGGTTTCCTTCAACATGTTCTTATGGAATAACAGAGATCACAACTTGGCCATAAAGAGGCAAAATTATCTTCCCTCCATTTTGCCCTTGGGAGCAGACAGAAGACAAGCTGGAATAAGAAGAGTGAAGCAGCCATACTGTCTCCCCATGTGGGTTTTAAAGGCAGAAGAGGCAATGTATGAGAAGCTCTGGATCAGCTGTTGAGGAGCACGTGAATCCCATTTTAAATTCAGCAATGCTATGTGTATTGTGGGGGAGGGGAAGGCATGTGCCTAATGCCATCTTCCCTAAAGCAGCAGAACACAAAAAGAAAGTCCACTTGAAAACGAGAGGCAGAGGTTGAGAAACAAGATACAGAGCGACAGACACAAATTACCAAATGTCTGGTTTGCTGCAGGACTGGGAGTATCTAGCTGATAGCTTGGGAAAAACTTGGCAGAGGGTGATAACAGTGTATTACACAGAATGGTGTTATGGGAGGAGAAACTAGACTCTCCTCGCTAGCTGTAGTGCTGTAACCCAGCCCGCAATCTGATCTTAGCCAGGATTTCTAGCAAGAACTCCTGTGGTGGGAGCCAAAATTGCATCACTGGCAGTTTGTGAGAGTTGGCACACACCGGGGGTGACCAGAGGGAATTGAAAATGGGAATATGGACGAAGAAATATGATATCTCTCCCCTGAATAAGAACAATTTCATGCCTTTTCTGAGCCTGAGTAATGCTTTTTTATTATTTAAGGGTGGCAATACTTCATTCTTTTCCCACTCACTTTGTTGGAGTAAAAACCACTAATCATCACAAACAAAGGTGAAAAATACTTTCAAAATACCAGACTCTGCAAAACTTCCCACCTATTTCATCTTACAAGATGCTTTATGAACAAGAGGGCAGAAACCATCCACAAGACAACACCCGGGTGAAGGGTCTGCCCCATGGCTACATTTAGGGACAAGTCCCGTTCAACAGGATCTGGCTACCACCAAATGTCTCACTGCCTGTAAAGAGTCTTGTTCTAACTGTTCATTGTCTCTGGCCTGGTTTTCTTACTTGATTTTACTCTAGATTACTTTATTTAACTCCATTATCTTCAGACGAGTACATTTCTTCTGACATACTCTGGCATACACAAAGAGATTCACGTCCTTTATCTATGCAAACACAAGTGAAAGCATACATCCTTTCTACACCCTTACCCTTAATTTCCTGTCCTTCTGTATCTATTTATGAATTATCTATGAATTCGTGTTAAAGCCAAGAACCAGTTAGGCTAAATTTTTATTGAGTACACCACATTGTTGTCCTATAAACGAACAAATAAAAATAGGTGATTACATGCCACCTGAGTGTCCATATTCTAAGGCAAGTTTTGTAAGAGCTTGGATTTCTGTCATAGGGAGAATGGGTATTTAAATCCATCCTAGAACATTTCTTGCCTATGCCTGGCTATTTCTCCCATGAGGTGGTGCAAGCTATTGGGAGCCTGGTGAGGTGAGGGAAACTGAGCATAAAAGGAAAATCCTGAATGCCAGTGTAGAGAGAAAATGGAAGGGAAAGGAATTAGCGGTGAGCTAAAGGCAGCCGACCAAATTGACATTTAATGGAAGAGTGCAATGAAGCAATGCCAACGGGAAGTGTGGCCCGTATCAAAACACAAGGGGAAATGTTTTCACTGTCCTCTTTCCCTAAAGACTGCTGAACGCTTTGACAAGCCTACAGGTATCCTTGGGCTGTCGCTCGGAGCGGGGCCACCTGACTGTGTGCCGGACCTATCACCCCTCCAGGGATGAATTACAAAGGAGGGGGGAGAAGACAAACTCCGGCGACTAACCCTAACCCCAACCCCAACCCCCCGAAGTTGAGACACCAGCCCTGGTCCCGGTCCGCCTCTGTCCGGTGCGGAGCAGGCTGCCCGGTGCCTCTGCACCGCGAGGGGCCGTTGGCTCCCTCCTTGCTCCCCATCTGCTGCTGCGGGGCGGGGGCAGGGTGATGGGGCGGGAGGGGGGGGGGGGGGGGGGCTGGAAGCGGAGCCACCGCCCCGGCGCTATTTCAGGGCGGGCGGCGCCGCAGTTTACCTGTCCTGTCCGGGCCTGCTCTGTCCCTGGCTTCCTCCCTCCCAGCCCCGCGCTCCCCCGGCATGGCTGAGACGGGACACCCGAGCCCCGCTGCCCCTGCAGTAGCTGGGGCGGACGAAGCCGCCGCCGATGAGTTCCGCGATGTCATCCGCTGCCGGTCGGGTAGGCACCACTCCGCGTTCCCCTCCGCCCTTCTCCTCCTTCCCTCCTCGCGGGCGCGGAGCTCGCTGTGGGTCGGCGGGCTGAACGCTGCCCCGGAGAGCGCGCAGTGGCTGGGGACAAGAGGAAGGGGGATATTTAGCTTTTCCCAGTGCTTTTTAACATATCGTCAGCAGCTCAACTCTGCCTTGCGGGTTCGGACGCCGGCTCGGTAGGGGAATCGCGCATCGCGGTGTCCTGTGTCCCTCGCCCGAGTATCACCATGTGTGCGCCCCCCTGCCTCAGGCTGTGGTAACCGGGCAGGATGGTTGCGCCGCCTGGGATAGCGGGGCAGGTCGTAAAGCTGCAAATAGAAGCAGCTGTAACGCTCCCCCACAGGATAAAGTTTCAGGTGCCTGGGCTGAGTTTTTGCTTAGTTCTGGAAAGAAACCAAATCCGTGGTAGTAAAGGTATTTATAGACCATTCAGCGGTTACTCATTCGCAGCACAAGTGCATGTACAAATTAAATTAACTCTTCTTTTATGTGCTGTATGTGCTTGCCCAGTAAGCTGGCCTTAAAATAACGCTGTCCTTACATGGTTAAATGACTTTAAAAAAAAAAATAAATCTCTGTTGTACTTGTTTTAAGAAACGGCAGCAAAATGCTTGCCATGTGTTACGGAGTAATTGGAGCTCCTGTGGGAAATTTCACTTTGGAGTGTTTGGGTGGTAGTAAGCAGAAGTTACACTTCCTGTGACATGTTTTGTGAGTGTTGTTTTTACTCCGGTAGCTTTAAGACACTTGCTGCAATATCTAGTGCTTCCCCACTGAAGTCTCCGTGGTGCAATTTCTGAAGATCTCTTGGCTCTTGTAGTAAAGTGTTGCTTCTAACGTTAGCAGCTTATTGCACTTCTCATACTAACTGCTTCTCCTTCAGTTTGGCATTTAAAAGGATGGGTATTGCCCTGGTGGGAGTAGGAAGTGATGAGGGTGGGTGGCTGTTCAGGCTTGGTTTTTTTATTTTTTTATTTTTTTCCCTGAAGTCCTACTTTTAGCTCCCATGTTACGCCTTTTACTTATGCTTTTGCAGCATGGGGAGCCTGTGAAAGGACGAAGTGTCTGGTGAGCTGTCTCTGTAGTCATTCCCGGTTAGACTGGGGGTGTTACCTCTTACAGCACCATGTGTTCCCTGTTCCATATTTAGATCATTTATAGTTTGGGGGGTGTAAAATGCAGGATGAGGACATCACAAAGAAAAACCCTCTTTGAAGGGTTGTCTTGTTAGTACATACCAATGTATTTGGGCAGTTGCGGATTGGAAATAAGATAACTTGAAGATTGACAAAAATAGTATCTTCAGGTTGATGTGATTTCCAGAAAGCGAAGTTACTGTTAGTAACTTTACTGATAGGTGTTTTGAACTCTTAGCGTAGAGTGCTTTTTTCCCACTTTTTTTTCCCTATAGCCAGTACCTGTATTCGGTGTTCAGTTTGATTTACCTTTTTAAAAATTCATAATGGATAATGGACACTACCTGAAAAGTGAGACAGGAAATATTATCTATGCATTTCCTAATTATACCTTATATTCGCTTTTCACTTTGAAAATCTGCTTCCAAATCAATTTTGGTGGCAGTGTGTTAGGGATATGGTATCATAATAAGACCTCAAATGGCTCTGGAATGTTTTTTCCAGCTTCCTGCTATAAAGTAATACTAGAATTTAGGTCTTGGCAGTAGACATTGAGCAAACATTTGTGCTCTTAATTGGACACAGTTCCCTCATCTAGTCTCTATGGCAAATAGGAAACAGGATCAGTTTAAGGATTATAGAATTGCCCTAGATGTTTATAAACCTGAAGAGATGAGGAAATTCAATTTCCATGGTGATATTCATCACAGGTATACATTTTTAGCAGTATACCCCACAGTGATCTCTTACTCCTGCTTATCTTTAATTATTATCATCTAGCTTTGAAATTCATTGCTTAAAATCTCACTATGGCTTTAGGGAGAAGTAACATATAATTAATTAACACAGCTGTTAGCACAAGTAAGATGAGAAGAACTTGGTGAGATGGTGTTTATAAACCTGAGGATGGGTTTGTTTTGTTTTGGGGCTTTCTGTAACCTGCTACCTAGGTAAGCTTCTCTAGAGGTGGGATATTCCATTTGTTTGGATATACATTTGTTTTGAACGGTTTTGGACTGAATGTTTTAGGAGGGCTTAATGGGAATGAAATGCTGGCACAGCCTCCTTAACCATGTAGTACTGATAAGGAGGCTAAACTGTTCTCGGGAGGCACTTCCAAGGCCTGCAGAAGAGGCTTTGTGATCCAGTAGGGAAGTTGCTGGTGACTGAAAGTGAAATAAGAGTAGTAAGTCTTTGGGGACTTAGGGCATCAGATGCTGAAGGAGCTTTGGAACACATTGTATCCCACTTGTTTTTCACTCTGTTTATATTAATTTCATGCTTCAGGGGTCTGATGCTTTCTGGCATGATGTGGAGGAAATTTTTACCCTCCTGGATACAAAACTTGACCTCTGGTAGGTGTACATTTTGCCTTCCATGAAACTAGACAAAAGATAGGGTCAAAAACTTTGATATACTGGCTGTATAAAAATATTTTGCACTTGTTTTTCTTAATGTCTTAGCCAAGAGCTCAGAGGGCCAATGCTTGAGTAAGGTGAATGGGCTGATGCAGCTAGCATTAATCTGGGCGTCCTGCTTTTGTACTAGTCCTGCATCCTGATCTTGCCAATTCTAGGTAAAATAATTGTAAAAAAAATATGATTTGCTTAAAGTAAAACAAAATTATGAAATTAAATTTTGTTAGCACAATTTAAAGGAAAGCATGCTCTGTCAAATACTCCTTTTGTTAAGAAATTTTGTTTATAATTTCTTGCAGTATATTATAATGCAAAAAAAATAGTACTAGCAATAAAATGCCTAGTGAATTGTTTAAAATATACTGAACAGTTGTATTGCAAAAGTTGCCACTGGGGAATTGAAATGGAATTGAGTCTTCTGTGTTTCATGTCCATAATACTTTGCGTTGGTGCTTGTAATTATAATATGAACTCACACGTTCCACTTCCGCTCATATGGAGTGGCTTGTGTTGCCTGGGTCTTTGAAGAAGATCTAGGGAAATGCAGAGCTTAGGAATGAGGAATATAAACTGTGCTGCCACAAAGAGGGACTGTGTCAGAGAACAATTTAGTGGTCACTGCAGAAGCTCCATTCAGCATGGGCCTGTAATGTCATGACATAGGGAAATAGGTGTAGGAAAGTTATGTTTGACTCCTGTATATGGCGTGGTGGAATCTAGTATGAGGAATGTGTTAAATACACAAAAAATGAGATCCAAGGTGAATGTCTGTGGAGCTCAGATAGTAATTTTGTAATAATTTTTTTTTTGGGGGGGGAAGTGACATTACTACTTTCTGTGAGAATGTTCAAGGGCAGAAAATCCTGCATGCTGAAGGCTTAGCAGGGAAAAGCACAACAGGAAGGGAAAAGTGAAAGCTAACAATTTAATGCATGATACCTCAAGCGGGGAAGATTGTTAACCTCTGGGGATAGATCCTCCATCTCTAGAGGTGTTTGATTCAGCACTTGGTACTTTTTAAGTTGAGTTTTATTCAAATGCAAGTTACTGGACTCAGTACTTAAGAGCCTGTCATAAATCATCAGTCCAATCATCTGTCTCGCAATCCCTTTTGGCATAAAGGTATTAATTTGTGAATCTTCTGGTAATAGAAGCACACTTTCTACCTGAATCTTTAGTTTAATGCTTGCCGTCTGAACTAGGCCTTCCCCTGGTCCTGGTCCTTGCTGGTGTGACGTGTTGGCTGATCATCCTTCCTTTATCCTGTATGGGGTCACTGGCAATTCTGGAAACATCAGTACTAAACCAGAATCTGTTTGGGTCCTGAGGTTACTGGCCTGAGATTGATCCAGACAGCTGTGAAGTTAGTATTAGCGAAAAGACAGTGTAAAAGAGTTGCAAGGGTGAATGTGTGTTGCAAGTTGCAGTTACTTCCTCACTTACTAGACTGGCATGTTTTAATAATAGTTTGTGGTCTTTAATGTGTCATACTTGATGTCATGCTTGTTGAACACATGGAGACCGTACTTTGGGAAATGGATGTTGCAGATCTTAATAAAACCTGTTTTTGTGATTTAATTTCTTAGAACATGTGGTTTCCATTGCCCAGAATGACTTTGCTGGCAAATAGCTTGAAATACCACCATCAAGTCTCAAACGCGTTTGAATACTTGCTACATTAAAAGAATTGTTTCAAAACCCAGTGTAAATATTACTCAAAGCAGAGACCAGTTTTCTACAATAAAAAAAATATGCATGCCATAAATACTTTCTTATCAATTTGAAGACAATGTAGATTTTATTATTACTGTTGCAGAGCTTAGTGACTGTAGTCATGATTAGCCACAAAAATACCTCTAATTTCTTCAGTTCATACACAGCTTCTAGAAAAAGGGCTTAAGGCTCTGTGCCTGGCAAGATCATGGAGCAGATTCTCCTGGAAACTGTGCTTAAGCACTAAGGGTAAATTGTGCCTGACACGTGATGGCCTTCTACGATGGGGTCTGTGGGTAAGGGAAGAGCAACTGATGTCATCTACCTGGACTTTTGCAAAGCATTTGACAATGTCCTGCGCAACATCCTTGTCTGTAAACTGGAGAGACATGGATTTGACAGATGGACCTACAAGAAGGCTGGAGATAGACTTTTTACAAGAGTACATAAGGGCAGGACAAGGGGGTATGGCTTTAAACTGGAAGAGGGGAGACTTAGGTTAGACATTTGTAAGAAATTTTTTACTGAGGGTCATGAGACACTGGAACAGAATGCCTAGAGAAATTGTGGATGCCCCCTGTTGGATGGGGCTTTGATCAACCCGGTCTAGTGGGAGGTTTGCCCCATAGCAGGGAAATGATGATTTTTAAGGTCCTTTCCAACACAAACTGTTCTGTGATGACCTCATTTGTCCTTCTAGCACAAAATTATGCGCATCTGGAGTGAGCTGCTGTTACAACATGGAGATTTTGCTTAGAATAATTTGGTGGTGTTCAGGTTTTTTGAGTAAGGACTTGATTCTTTCCACATTTCCTTTTGCTGCGTTTCATGATTTGAGGTTTTGACTAGAAGGTAACTGTTCTGGGTCTATTGCTATTCTATACTGAAAAACTGTATAGAATAGCAATTTGTTAGGAATTGGCACTAAGCAATGTTAAGCAAGCATATATTCTGGGCATCTGATTTCCTTTTGTACTTTAGTGCCATTAAAAAGTATAGATACAATATACAATGGTGATACAGACAGTTAAATAGACATACAGTAATTCTTCTCCCTTCTTTCTGCTCCTTGCTACCATCTCTCTTCCCCCAGCTTCATCGGTGTGGAAACTGTAGATGACTGGAACTGTTAGTATGTGTCTAAACTGAATGAGTGGAATGGTTGCATATTCACTTTTCCCTCAAGCATCCTGAGACCTGGCAGAGTTCCCTGGCTTTGTCAGTGCAGAGGGAACAGCACAAGTATGTGCTCTGCCCGTTTGGCTCAAGCACAGATCACACCCCCCACACAATGATGCCTGTTGAATGGTAGCAGTATGTCTGATGGGAAAACAGATGAATTGACAAATGGTTCTAGAAAACAGCATGTATATGCGATATCCAAAGTATAGTAGCTTGCTGATCAGGGGCACCTCATCTGCCAGCTCAGCTTTGCTGTGCTGAGCACTGCGGTGTGAGTGTGCCAGAAGGCTGGGACAAAGTGTTCACTGTGCCCAAATGTGCGCACTGTTGGCTGTCAGTGTTGAAATGGCATTCATGAAGTGCTTCTGGGCAAGAAGATAAAAGTCTTATCTCTGCTGCATCAGAGCTTCAGTGGCATGCTTGTGTGTTGTTGCTGTCCTAGCTATAGAGTTGGATCCCCTTCAAAAATTAGAAATACCTATCTGGCTGCTGAAGGTGGAGATTTGGCTCTGATGAATTGCAACTAGTGCTTTGTAGTGAAAGGAAACTTGTATGTGATGTCTCTATTACTAGAAGTGCAGTGTGTGGGAAGAACTGTGAATCTTGTCCAGAAAGGCTTTGGAAGGCTGAGTCAAGCTACTGTAGGAGAGGAAGATACAGGGTTTGTGGTCATAAAGCTTATGCATGTGTTAAAATAAATATGTCACACTTATTTATACATCACTGTTCTTACATAGGAAATCTGTTTTGCGGATGGTATGTGTCATATCACCTAAAGAAAACTGCTGATAAATCTGAATTAAACAATTAAAATGCGACTATAAACTGTTCAGACCAATTCTTAGCCTTGCCTGTTTAGCAGTAGTTTATGGGGCACTTGTAAGGTGCAAAGCAAAAGTCACTAGTGTTGCAGTAGCACTGTCTTCCTGCTTTTGTTCATCCCACTTCATAGATTTTTCTCAGTTTCCAAAATGAAGTTCTGATTTTTGCAGCCACAGCCTGTAAAGGGGTCTTTGTGGAAGATAACTTTCAAGTATGTGGTTTAGGTGTGTAAGAGAATTTTATCACTCGGATCAAAATTATTTTGCTCAGTTAAGGACTTCATCCTGTGCTTTAAATTATGTACTCAAATCAATCTTCCTGTCCTTCCCAATAAAGTTGGATTGTGCTTCTCTTGTTAGAATGAAGTTGCCAGCTTGTTTGTTTTAATTTTGAGGCATTTTCATTATTTTTGTTATAGATGACAAGCTTTATTTTTGTTTACAAGAAGGAGAATCTAACAGTGCACCATGTAGTCTCCTCATACTGGTAGAGTAGATAACCTTACTCTGTAGGCTGAAAAATTTGCATTTGGGTACTTAAGAGAATTTTTTTTCCTTATTCATGCATTTAAAAAGTGTGGGGCCTGGTATGTTCAGAAGTCCTGATCACTTGCAGTTTCTTTTAATAATCAGTCATTTATTGGCCTGTTATCACTGGAGGGGCTGGAGGAATCACTCCTAAAAGCATTTTCAAAATGTCTCAGAAATTAATTCCTGTTAAGCAGTATTGCCTTTGCTCAAAAGTGACCATTTTTTTTAAAGCGGTAAAAGGTCATTTAAACAGCAGTTTAGTTAAGATGCTAAATTTAGTATCTTGCTTTTTAAATGTCTGTTTTTAATTACCTGCCTTCTGTATGCTATTGTCTCGGCAACAAGATCTTTGTATGCTAAGAGGTTCTGATATTCCAAATATAAGTCTAAAGAAACAGTATAGGTTTCTTAACTAGCTTTAGAACTGCAACATCTGTAAACAATTAGCACTTTAGCTATTTAAGTGCAAATATGTGGGGTCTTTGTGCACTACAACCATCCTGTGGATAAGTACCCACATCTTGTGATTAACTGTAGGGCTTGTTGGGCATTAAAGGTAATGGGTTTATTTTCATTAAAGGGGTCTCCTCCAATTTGAATCTCAAATTAAGAAAACTCAGTCCAGTATTTCTGTCTCTCCCTTCTTAAGGTAGGAATCATCACTGCCTCGAAGTGGTGACTTGTTTGTGGTAACCAGCAGTGGGAACTATGGCATTAAGTAACTTTGAAGTACGAATGGCTTTCTTGTGAAAGCTAACCTGTCTCCTACCATATACCAAGGTCTGGCTGTGTGGTGCTTCATTCATTGTTGAATCTGTGTAATTACTTTAAATAAAACCCCAGCTTTCATTTCTGGAGCTTGATGAGCAATGTGCTGTTTTGCATAATCTGACAAAAGTACTGAATTTCAAGGTTAGTTTTACACTGTCCTTATCTGAAGTGATTGATAGTAAGAGCATGATGTGATTGAGTTATGCTGCAGCATGCAATCAGATACCATAAATAGTATTATCTACATAAAGTCTTGGAACTAGTTGCTGTGCTGCTTCTAAAGTGCACTTTGGCTTTGATATTGAAGCTGTAGGTTGGATTATAATTTTAAAATATCAACCTATTAGGCAGATAATACACTGGTTGACTAATTTATTTTCTTGTTTGGAAGGCACTGAATTGTAAAGAAGTATATGCTAAGAAAAGCAAACGTATTTTTTGTTTGTAGCTTGTAAAAGCTCTTTGTACCTCTTGTTCAGTCGGTGAACATGATCCTTATCAAACAGGAAGTGCCCTCTTATCAAATTATTTAGAATGTTTGTCTTCCCTAGCAATTTTCATTTCTATCTTGTACAGGAAGAAGGTGTGTAGGGGTGTGTGTGTGTGAATCAGACTTTGCACAAACCTAGGGTTTCTGTCTAAGTTTAAGATAATGATGGAGGCAAGGAGGAGCTGTGAAGAGCTTGAATTAGGGAAAATGTCTGGATGAGCTGTGGTCCCAGATAATCTTGCTGCAAAGAATGTCTGGCCTTGCCTTATTCAAAAGGTGAGACATATTTCATGAAATATCTGACTTATCTTGAGGTGGTATATTAACAAGCAATCACTGAAGTGAAACTATTATTTAGCTGTGATTTCATTACTTTTTTTAGGGTAACTTTTTTGCTAGATCATGGAGTTTGCCCTTTTGATTTTCTCTAATGCCAAGGCAAACTTGTTGTTGTGAAGTTTGGAATTTATCAAACTACTTATAAATGGATTAGTAAGATGTTTCAACTTTGTCATACAATCAGTTGAAGTAGGCTAGCATAATAAAGCTTGTCTGATAAACTTATACTCAATAGTTGGTTTGTTGTTTTTTGGGTTTTTTTGGGTTTTTTTTTGTTCTTGGTAGTTTGCAGCAGATGTAGGCCATCTTCATGAAATGCGTTCAGCCTTGCAGGCTGCCTCTAAAGTGTGAAGCATAAATCTGTTACACCTACAACATAAACCTATTTCTTTAGTCCCAGGTGTGCCTTACAATTCTAGGGGCATCCTCTCCTTAGACTATCCAGCATCACAGTAACCATATATGTTGCTGAAAAAAACTAGCCACTAGGGGGAAAAAATAAATCTTCTGTACAGCACTTTTGTTTCTATGTTGGTTTTTCCAGCCACAATAATCAGGCTAATTCAATTAGGCTTTGTGTCATCTTTTCCTCTTTTATCTGAGGTATAATGTTTTGCTGAACACTAGAGGGAAATAGCAAAGGACTGGCAATGTGCACTTGCAGGATATTAAATTCTTTAGCTGAATTGTAGCTAACTCTTCAGAAGGACTTCGGCTGTAGAAATAAAGATGGAAGGATTTAAACAATGATAACTTCATAACCTTGTGATTCTGGTAAAGTCACACTGGTTACTGCTGGTCTCCAGCTTTACTGAAATGTGAATGTGATGCAAAAATTCTATGATTCCGCAGAGGTTGGAATTCTTTCTCCACAGGTTTCTGCACCCAACAGATAGGTGAAGAGCACTTCCACTGTGTGAAAAACCTTTCAGGTCTGCTTCCCAGTCCATCTTGGACTTGCTGAATTCATGTTAATGCAGTTACATGTTTTCCCCTTCTCTTTGGGATGCTGATAGCTGGTGCCAGCAAAAATAGGAATGAGGTTGGAAAATGTTGTACTCTAGGATGACTGCCGAGTTCTTTGTTTTTTCATAACTGTAAAGATTATCTGTTCTCCAGGAAAGACTTTATAGGTTGAGGCCTGGTGATACTGCACCAAAATCTGCTACTTGCTCTGCATCCCCATGCTGGCTTAATCAGAGCTGTGCAATGTGACTGTAATCTGAGGCTGCTTTTGTTGAGGTAGGCTCCTGCACTTCCAGACTCAGAAAGTAATCAGGAGAGAATTTGGTTCATTAGAGACAATTAAAGGAAATGCTGGGTACTAATTGGATGTGAAGCCCTGCAGTAGAAATTGCTAAACCTCCCCTACACCCTTGAGGGGGAAAAGAGAGAACTATTTGTTTGACTCTAACCAGATTGGGTAAACGTGATGGCCCTTAGGCATTCTTCTCCCTTCCTGCTGAGCTATCCCTTATGATCTTGTTTAGAATTGTGGCCATATGGGTTTCTACCAAGTGCCCTGCTAAAGCGGAATAGGTCCACAAAAGGAGTGTGAGCTTATGATTTGCATGGCAGTGTGGAAAATTAATTCATCACGATGATTGCCATTTGGCTGATGGTTAAACAGAGGCGTAGATAATACTAATGCATTCTTCTTGCAAGACTGAGAAGTCAATTAAACCCCATGCAGCAGAGACGGATCCCTTTTCATCAAGATTTCTTTCAAGGCTCATGAGACTTCCTCCAGATAATAAATTAGCAACCAGCAATGGAATACCAAAGCTGGTTCCATCCTTTAAACTCTTAATACAAACTCCCTCAGGATACTTTAGAAAAATATTGGCTACAGTAGATTCCCCCCCTTAAAATTTTCACTAAAGAAAAAAAAAAAAAAACCAAAACCCCTTGAATGAGTCATTTAGACTTGTGTAAAATATTCTGCTGGAAAGTTCTTAGGGATGTGATATGGCAGGATTTCAATCATCTGTCATGGGAAAGAAGAGAAGGTACAGTGCATAGACACATGACTGCAGTCAAACAACTAATTCATATTCAAAACATGAGCACCCATCAGGAGTTCTTCTGCAGATCTAGAATAGTTTTAAAAGCTCCAGAGCTTAAGTTTGATGAAAATACTGTATTTTTTTGGCTAGGCTTTCAAAAACAATTATTGCTGCTTTAATCGTGTTAACAGTATCTTTCATCTCTTGTAGCTGTTGTAATTTGAAAAGTACTTCTGAGTTTTAAACTATTCACTTCCTGAAATTGTTCTGCAAATTAATCATTACATAATTTATAATAATGAAAGGGGATGTTTTTGAAATATGAATCTGTATAAACACTGTGAAATCCCAGCCTCTTCATGAAAAATTTTTGGAACCAGGAACATTAGGCTCATGTAAAACCCTCTAGCATCCTAAACAGATAAGGCTGTACATCAGTCAGACTACAGAGATATGATATTTAAAACTCCTGCTTTGTTTTTCATGAGTACTTTTTTTTTTTTTACAGCTGGCAGAAATAAAGATTCTTCGTTCTATCTGAAACTGTAACAACTTTTGCAGTAACAAATGTTCTTTATGTGACGAAAGTGAAGCTCACCAAGAATTACAGCTGTGGAATGGGAAGCCCAGCTTCAGCTAAACTTGGTATTACTTGCCATTGCGTGCCGTAACAGGGACTGATATAGAAAAAAGCCCCTACTTACAAGCTTCAGGTTATAAGTGTAACAACAATAAAAAGATTGCCCTTCCCTGCTTCCCAGACTGTGAGAGAAAGGCTAATTGAGTTTCCTGGCCATGGCAGTGTGACATGTTGCAGTTCTAACTTTGCAGTGTTAATTAACACCTCAAGATGCATTATATTTCAAATATAATGGATGGTCATTACCTGATCAAACCCAACTTTACCTCACGTTTCCACTCTGAGCCTAACCTCCTGAGCAGGCTTTCCTCTGACTTCAGAGGGTGCTTGAGCAGCTGCACCTGCCTTCAGGGTGTATGTGCAACTGATGTGTACTCCAGAGCTAGAGTTTACAGCTCTGTCATAGAGCTGAGGATCCTGTCAGAACTCAAGCTAACAAGGCTTAACAAGTGACGTTACAACTTTAGCACAGATGCTCTTGTATAGTGTGGCTACCTGCAGCTTGAAGGCACATGGGCTAGGCACTTGACATGTTAGTCCTAGTCACTAGACATTGTCCGAGAATGACATGATGGTAGCTGTTGGCACTTCTGGAAGTAGAATTCCATGTGAACAATACTGTATTTTAAAAGGGAAAGTACAGAATGTATTAGGACCCGAGTAATGGTACTGAATGGTTGGGTATTCCAGTAAGTGGGATTCTAGGTAAGGCTTGATTGTTGTAAATATGCTAGCTGTGCTTCCTTGCCAGAGCACTGCTGTTAAAGGACAGATGAAGGCTTAAAATAGGCAAATGTATTCCATGTATGTAATACCATGAATGTGCAGCAGATAATGCTATTGTTGGAGTGCAGTGTTAGTTTGAAAAAACTTCTGAAATACAACTGCTACGTATTACTAGAATGAGTGTATCCTGTGTGCTTCTACTAGATGTGTAAAAAGCTTGTGAATAGAAATGAGTATAGTATGTTAAAATCTAAATTAATTGACAATGACTGGATGGGGAGGAATGTGTAATTCTTTCCTGTGTCTCAGGTATGTAAGATATATATGTATGCTCACTGGGGAAGAAAAGTTTGATTTCACTTTAGATTCCTTATTAAATACTTTAATTAAATTAGAATGCTGCTGGTAGCAGTTTACAGAACAGTTTTCAAAGTAAAGAGCAGTTTGGCATATTTTTGTTTTCAGAACTTCATGTGGCAAATCCTTTAAATCCAATCAGATCCTAAGACTGGCATTGGGATGAAACTTGCTTTTTATTTATTTATTTATTAAGAGTATTGCTCTGTAGGAACTGGCTTCTCATGCATTTCATGCAGACATCAGTGTGACTGGAATGAGGACATCCTTTTACAGGGTCGTTGTGAGCCAGTAATTGCATTGACTTATCTTCAGTAGGTATGCATCTTATTTTATCAAGTGATGAACAAACTACATAAGCCTGCACACACTGAAAAGCAACAAAAGCTGTGAATTTTCTAGTTATAATTATGCATGGGATTTATCTGTTCCTTCCAGCAATTCTATAGGATCACTCAATTCTAAAATGTAGCACCACTACTCAAGTAACACGACTTAATCTTGAGTTGTTTCACAGAACATAGTATATCCTACACATGGTCTTGCTTGTGATGCTTGGAGTAGGGCTCCAAACTCCAGTGTTCTGTGAAATTAATATATTTTTAGTGATGCCATTGATCAGCCTATGTGTTTAAGATTCTTTTATTATTTTAGGTTTGTTTTTTTGTTTTTTTATTCCCAGAAGGAATAAAATTCAGGAAGCTGTGATTTATATTTGGGTATATGTTTCAAAACAATAATTACAGTAGGCTCTTAGTTGAGAGAGATCAGTTTTCTTTTTAGAAGGAAGTGTCTTGTATTTAATATCCATAACTTTCTTTCATAGGAATGCCTCTTAATTTGAGTGGATATTTCGGTCTTTTGAAGAGTAAGGAGGTTGTATACTAGTTTAAACATCATAACTGACATGTCTAAGATGCTAAAAACCATAAAAATCCCCCCAAAACAACAACATAAACCAGTTTCGAATAGCAAGTTTATCTTCCTTTAAGTCAGGGTCATGTTTACTTGTATCTCAGGTCCATTAATACATTTTGGATTCTAAAGCATCAGTTTCCTGATAGAGCAACTGGACCATGCTTCTTTGCTTAACAGAGGCAGTTCTAAGATACAGCTTCATAATGTCCTTGAATTATCTCAGTACATGCTTTTATCAAAAATATGATACAGCTGTAATGAAATTGTAGTTGAAAGGAAAATTTGCAGTAATAACACAGATAGCAGAGTATTGGTTCAGCTTGTCTTTTCTCCTCCTTTGTTCATCCTTAACAAACCAAAGTGCCAGTGGTGTTGAAGGAAGGAGTGTTTACACAAGATGCAAGTTGCTTTTTGTCAATACTGTGTTTAATGATCAGCATGTGTAGAATATATATTTTCCTTCCTTACAAAATTTTTTTTAATTTTTTCCATGAAATTGTAACTTCTTTGTTAACCACAAAAACTGATTTATGATCAAAGTTCTATATCCTCTTAGAGTTGGAGGATGCATTATAAATGCTTCCTGAATTTGACCGTACTTCAGTTAATAAAACCTCTGTGTGCCTGTGCATAAAACACACAAGATTGAAAGTCAGAGCCCAGGAGTGTACATTGGAGATGTGAGTGTTCCTGCATTCTTCCCACTTTCTTGATTCTGGATGTGTCACTACAGCAACCAACACTAAGAAAAATCTTGCATGTAGCCGTATAACCCTGATATGTACTAGACTGAAATAGAGGCTGAGGGAACTGAGAAGTTCTAAAGCTTTTTTAGCAGCATTTCCCTCTTGCATCCCTCTGGGTATGAGTTTCTGTGCTGAGAAGGATAAGCCATGGTACTTCTGGTAGCAATTTTCCAGTGGTATAAAAAATGGCAACATATGTTTTGTGGAGTGAAAATACTGTATGAAAAATGGTAAGCTTTTATTTCTAAAATAAAGAAACTCAGTAAAGTAGGTTGCTTGTGGTTGGCCTCTTTATGATCTCAAAGGTCAGTTACTCTTCAATTAAAGGGCTGATACTTTATGAATGCTGCTTCAATAAGCATTGACATTGTATTTTATCTTAATTGAAGCTTGGAAGTAATTTGGTTAGAGGATAAGGCATTTTAAGGCTTATGTTTACCTTTATATTCCCTTGTCAAGGTTTGTAGAATAAATATTGAAATGTAAGCATGCTGTGAGTGAAGCTTTTTGAGCCCAGTCCTTCAGTGTGAAAGTTCTGAGACTCTTAGACTGTCAGATGGTTTTTATGTGTTAAAACCTCACAGTACCTTTTGGGGACTGTATTGGAGCTTTTGACCTTTTTGTCTATTGCAGCTTTTGAGTATATTCAAACTAAGCATGAGATTTGAAATGCTACTAGAAAGTTTTAATGGTCAGTATTACAAGCAGGTCAAAAGCTCTGTGGAAGTGATGATCTTAAGCTTCTTGTGTACTTGTCCATTCTCTGATGGAATCCATTAAAAGTAGATTCAAATACTTCGGGTTAAATTTTGTTCTTGCATCCATAAGGATTGACTGGAATGTAGTAGTACTCTGTTTGCTAGAAAAAGGGAATTGCTTTATTTTGCGTAGTAGAGCCAAATTGTTATTGTCTCTTTTCAACTGGAACTTCATCAAGGTTATTTTCACTTTGTACTGTAATTTAAAACCCAGCTAGTGCTACGCTAAACCCATATAGTCTCACTTCTGGTGGTGATGAGATGGAGCCCCCTCGTACTTATAGGCCTATGTGAGAGGAGCTCAGATTTTTTTGGCTGAAAACCAGACGTAGCCTGTGTTGTCTGGAGGTGTTGTAGACATAAAGGTTATTAGTATAGGAAAGCAGAATTTCCCAGTCTTGGGTCTGGTTTGCAGTTTTGTGGTCTTAAGCTATGTTATCTACCTGTCTGTGTTCCCTTACAAAATGCATACTCTAGCACAGTAGTATAAGCAGTTCAGTTTTAATAGCTCTTGCTGGAAGAGGTTAAGAAGAAAAGGTACGGAAAAATCTAGTCATCTTTAGACACATTTCTGTAAGTGCTTTTCCATAACAAGTTGTTTAAATATTTAATGCAATGTAAACATAAACAGATACTCTTTTACAAGGAATGCTTTCATTAAATATCTATTCCAAGCAGATGCATGTTTTATAACATGACAGGAAGACTGAAAGGTGCTTATCTAAGGAAAGAACATGTATTCTGTAAAGTTATTGGATAATAGATATGTAAGTTTCTAGCTTGTAAGCTCTTTCTAAAGCGCTAATGGGACTGTAGATCTCAATCTTTGCAGCAGCATATTTTAACTTCAGACTCAATGAGGCACATATGAGTTAGCATACATACATAGGAGTATATTTGCATTGTGACTTAAACTTGCATACTTATGTGCACAATTGGATCTCTCATGAGAAATGTAATTTATAACCTAGTGAAATTTTCTAGGCTATAAATTTTGGTAAGTAGCTGCTTTTTCAAGGTTCATGTCCTGTATTACTTTCTGTAAACCTCTTTGCTCAAATGCTCCTTTCCCTAAACCTCTCTGGCTCACAGGAGGCTAATGGGGGAGATAATTTTTGATTTATCACCTTGTAAATTCTTCTTACAAATTCATGCTTGCTCCCCTTCTTCTTTGATGTTACCTGTAGTACACTTTTTACATATGGTAGCTGGTTGCCATGCTGCTGCTTGCCCTGAGCAATGACACTTGTTCTCAGGCTGGCTGGTGGTGATGGCCTTTTCACTTGCATTTGATTGCTACGTTTCGTATTTCTAGTGTGAAATGTGTGGTTGCATGCATTCATGAGCCTTTTGTAACAACAGTTACAGGTTTATGCCTTTAAGCTTCTGATTTTTGCTTAGGCAGTATCAAATCTCAGAGGTAGGATCCATAGGAGGAGAGGTTAAAATACTGTTAAAGGGAATTATTAAACTGTGAAAGCTCTGACTGCTTGCATCCTAAGCTTCTGTGCAAGTCTACTTTGACTTAGTTTGGCAAAAGCCCTTTCTGGTCTATAAAATCTATGAAACTGGTGGTCTGCTGTAAACTGTGGTCCTAGCTGGAGTGTATCTGTTCATTCTGAAACTGGTGTTGGGCTCTAAATGCCATGAGATAGGTTGCAGTTGGCTTTTCTTTCAGGAAGTACCTGATATTCCTCTAGCCTGTTACTCCCTCTGAATAAGTTGTAATCAGGAGTAAAATCTCTGTGGAGCAGGAAGTTGTGATACTGTGTATATGTAGCTGAAACTTGTGATGGCACATCCATGGGGTTCTACTTATCAAAACTGCTTTGTACTCCCTCCTTTCCAATTACCCATTACTACACCCCTAGAGTCTAAGCTCTGCCACGGAGAAAATGACTGGAAGGGTGAAATCTCTCTACTGGAGGTAATGCTTTTATATCCACAAACTATAACTGGCCTACTTGTTGACATGAGGGAAAACGTCATGAGGAAATTAATAGCAAGTCTCAGCAGTCATTCAGTACCGCGGTCCTGTAGCAGCTGAGATTGCAGTGGGCATTGTAAATGCCTTGCTTCTCCTCCTCCCAACCCTACCCTTTTTCTAAATTATGATGTCTCTACTAAAACATTAAATGTTATGCTGCTTAGTATTTTTTTCCCCTCCTGTTAAGCTTGATTTCACACCCATTTATTACCCCTTTCCCTGCTGCCTCCCCTCCCCTGCCCTTAAATAAGTGGGACTGTAGTATTGCCTTCTGCAAAATACAAATGGAATTTGTGTCAAATAAAATCATGATAATGGGAAGGACCTTTTCAAATACTTTTTTTTCTTTAACTTCTGTGCTTCAGGGATTTGTTTTAGTACTTCTCAGAATATTGTTTTGCTGCTTTTTAATCCATGAGAACTGGGAATACGTTCATAACACCTCTTAACATTTGGTTTTAGTGGAGCAATTTATAGATAATAATACTTAATATATGTTTCATTTTAATTATTTTAAGCTGTGAATCAACAATATAGTGAATATTCTAATTGTATGTTGCCAAATAAGGGTTCAGTTGTGAGTGATCCAGCAGCAATAGCAGGACTGCAGGTGTGGTCAGCCTCACTCTTGTTGTACTTGGTTTTTCAGCTTTACATTTCATTGTCTTATACAAGGCATGTATTTGTAAACAAATCCAGGCATCTAAGAGATGACAATCTACTAAATCACAGCACAGTAGCCGAGACCTCCTGTGTGTGTGATTGCATTGCTGCTCCTTTTGAGATAGTTCTGCTTAACTTGGGTTTTGTGGAGAATCTTCTGTTGTTCATAACTACTTATCAATGGGAGCTGTGTAAAATAGCCTGTGCCCTCAAGTCTAGGCCACTGACAATAAGGATCCTTATCAAGGTGACACATCAATAATTAATATGATATTGTTGGCAGCACACTCTGTCCTTGCAGAATGACAGAAAATTAAGTTTTTCCTGTATGTTTTGCATGAGGCCAGAAATATTCCTGTTTTTAAAACTGAATATATCTTTTTTTTCTCTCTTCTAAAAATAATTGCCTTGGTTACTTTGGGCTGTGGTGAGTATTTACATGTTATTACTGAACACAATCGCTAGACTGGAGTGGTCAGGAAAAAAAGCAAGATGCAAAAGCAACCCTAAAAAGCAAGGAAAGTAAAATCTGCATGTTATAAATATTTAGATATCTCTTACAGCAAAATATCTAAATGCAATACACAACACACATATATGCTATTGTTTTAGCTAGATAAAAAGATAAACTTTAATTCTGTTTGCTGTATGGTTTCTAGTACTGAGAAAGACAAAGTGAACCTTGGCTTCAAGCTGTCATTCTGAAGGAAAGTATGAAAACTTCTAGTCAATAATTATCCATCATTAGCCACCACAGCTCAAGTGGGGGTTTTGTGTCACAGCATTATGTCTCCGTTGAAACACTAGTAATTCTCCGGCTTTGTTTATTTGTATAATCTTGCTGTATCTTGGGGGCTGAATTTTGTTTTCTGCTAGTGAAGTCCATCTGACAACAGCCTGCACAGACAACAAATACCCAGCTATGTGTTAAACTCCTTAATTTGTCTCTTCTTCAGTCCAGCACAGCAAGAGGGAAATCCTGTCCAGTTAATAGCAAAACCCATGCCCTCCTTGTTCTCTTCGAAGCATCCACATTCATCCTGGCTGTTGTGTGCTCACATCTTGAGCCCCTCAAGAAAGGCTTCACTCCCATCCTCTGGGACTTGGGACCCTGTATAGATCTGCTGGCTGGGATGTGGGCTCCTCAACCCATCCCTGGTAACTTTGCCTGGTTTTCTGTGGGAGTAGGGCTAGCTGGTCTTCTAGATCCTGAGTAAGATTGACTTGCATCATTAAGTTCTGATATTGGATGATGTTAATATTTATGAAGCACTTTCTGTTTGGAAGTCAGGGCAACACATAACACCTTTGGGAACTGCTGTGCTATTACTACCTTACCTTATGGATGGGAAAGTAAATTGACTTGCCAAAGGCCATGTAAAGTCTCTGAGGCAACCAGAAGTATAACACTGATCTATCAAAGGGTCCTTTTACCTCCACAGTTTTTAGACATAATGGCAAGAATATTTGAAACGTAGTACTGGTATGAACTGGAACCATTGGAGGAACTATGCAAACACAAATAATTTTTCTACTGCAATTATCACTTATAAACCACCACAAGAAAGCACTGTGCAGTGAGTTCCTTGCTATTAGTAAATTAATGCTTCAACCATGTCATCTGCCTGCTAACTGAATTTTGCTTAATGTTGAATGAATCTGAGGAGGAGATAGTAGGTCCTGTGCCATCAGTGAAGCCAGCTTGGTTCTGTAACTGTTTTTCATCTTGTTTTGGTGGTTTGGTGCAAAATAGTCTTCCTGTGGCACTGGACTCAGAAAGGAGATGTTTGCGAGTATGGTCCCACCTACACAGGCTGAGAGCTGATTTACAGTGTTTATGTTGCTAGGCTTTGACAGGCTCTCAAGAAAGAAGAGAACATGTTTGTCCAATCAGCAGAAAGAAGGGAAAGCATCCTTTGTATGTATTTCTCCGTCAAGGATGAAGATGCAAACCACAGCAAAGAAATTAAAGTGTAATAATGAAAAGTTTTCATCCTTCAAACTACACATTTGTCCTGTTTTCGTCAGTGTTTGATCACTTACAGCTCTGAGGTAGACATAAGCAGGAATGTATTTTACAGAGAAACTGCATCTGAAATGTGAATTACTTTCTTTAAAAAGTATCAAAGATCACCCATTGCTACTTTGAGAACTGGCCTATATCTTGTGTGCTGTTGCAGCAGATGCAGGACAGCAGTCTGAAAATGAGCCACTGGTGAGAAATACTAATCTATAATGATGTATTATTGATGTGTTTTAAGTACTTAAGTATTCTGTAATTGCATTACCTTACAATAGTATAGCTTTACTGCAGTCTTCCACAGTGCTTAATATGCACCATATACTTGTGTTGGTGGGCATGAAAGTAGGAGACTTCTTACAGTGTGGCGCTTCCATGTTTGCATCAGTAGAGCAAACCTTTGTTAAACAGTATTGCTCAGGATCTACTGCCTGCGTTAAATGTGAGGAAGCGCTCTATATCAAGAATAGCTTTTTAGCTGCATAGCGTTTTATGGCTTGCTTTTCAGTTTTCCTGGTGTTCCTCCAGTTACTTTTATCAGGCTTTATAAATGCTACAGATGACGCTCTTACAAAGAATTTGAGTAGGTGCCAAAACATGTAATATCATGGTACTTCTCTGAATTTACTTTGTGATTTCTCTTGATTAACTTGCAAAGACTTCTGTGCTTCTAAAATTTTTGTTCAAAGCTCTTGACATGGTCTGTGCTTTCAAATCAAGGTGAAAGGAATAAATGCAGCTTAAGGCTAGTCAGCTTACTTGAGCAAAATGATACAGTTGCCCTGTGTGTGCCTTAGACTGGGATGCCTGTACAGAGATTGTAATGAAAATAGAGGAAATTGGCTCTTGGGCATTGTGGGTTGTTCTAATGAGTGTTTCAGAGTGGTCGGTCTTCACTTGCTGGGTGGGAGAACAGCAAGTTGTGAATTTTGTTGTTGAGCATGTGGAAACACCAGAGGTGGTTTTGCTCATGCTTGTCCTGCTTTTCCAGCGTTATCTCCCACAGTATATTGAAGTATCTCGCCTGATTTTTTTTTTTTTGAAGTGGGGTCAAAACAGAATTGCAGGTGATGTAGACACTCAGAAGGTAGGATATAATATAAGTAAAGGTGGTAGGTTGCCAGTCTGCTAAATGGCAGGCAGTTTGAAACTCCTTTATTTGGCTACAGGAAATCCAAATCACAAGACCCATGACTTATATTAATGTAGCAAAACAGAGATTGATAGATTGATGTTGGCATGCCTCTCAGCTGCCAGCTGTCTTGTAATGATTCACCCAGCTGTGATACAAGCAGGAATAATTTCTAGGCTTTATCCTTAATTTTAGTGTGCTTATTTATTTATGTTTCAGTAGTATTTTATTTAATAGTTCCGTTTCTTTTTAGCATCTGTAAAGACCTGCAAATGTCACTGTAGGCCAGAGAGAAGTTGTGTGATATACCTGTGGCATCTGAAAGAGCTGACCACTGGTCAGTGACAGCAGGTGTAAAATCAAGGATGAAAGAACAAAAGATGCCATAGGTGGTTTCATTTTTTTTTTAACCCTGTAAAAATCCTGTAGTGAGTAAGTGCTTGAGACAGTCATGACTAGTGATGAACTGAGATCATAGAGTTAGATGACATGTTCTGTTTCCGTTACCATCTCTGTACATTGCATATATTAGGTTATGGTGCTGTCACTAGTCTGCTGATATGCACCATATCATGTGGTTATTGTAGCCAGAAACACTAGCAAGCTCTACTAGTACCCACTCCATCCAAGTGGGAGCTGAGCTGAGGGTAGCTGATGGCTGAGCCATCTGTTCCAGCATCTAAGCAGCTTCTTTCTCCAAGCTTTGTGCTTACATTTAAGCTTTGTGCTCTCCTGTAGCTGAACAGTTCTTGGATGGGGAATCGGTTCAACATGAACATAATAGAGCATAACTTTCATAGCTTCTAATTTTGTGAATCCTGTGTCTGTACTACTGCTCAGTGTCCTTTGAGCAGTTTCAAACATTGGAGCTGTTTAGGCAAAAGTGGCTGTTTCTGCTCACTTTTCATATGCAACCAAGAAAACAAGATGGGTAGTGATGGAGAAGAGTTGGCATCACATCTATTGTTATCAGGGAAGTGAGAGGTGCTCCTCTCTGCTCTTATCTCACAGTCCTGAGTTCAGCAGCTGTAGCCAGGAGCAGGTTTCATTTTTATGTATTCCAGTGTTCTGGGAAGTACAGCAGAGCTAAAGGTGTTTTTGTTGGTGGGGCAAACATTTAGTTGCCAACATTTGTAATTGGCTATGCCTGACAGCATGTTTTTTTTCTACTGCATGGTTTTAGGCTTTTTCCAGTTGAAGAAATGAGCCAGAAAGAGTTCTTGGTGTGTGAGGAAACTGTAGTCATCCATAGGGATAAAGAATTAACTTTTGTGGTTAAGTAGTTCATAACTTCTCTTTTCTCTGGATGGATACTGGGGAAAATAAGGATGTGCTTCTCACTGCAACCATAGAATAGAGTAGTTAAGGTTGGAAAGGACCTTAAGATTATCAAGTTCCAACCACCCGCCATGGGCAGGGACACCTCGCACTAAACCATATCACTCAAGGCCTTGTCCAACCCGGCCTTGAACACTGCCAGGGATGGAGCATTAACAACCTCCATAGGCAACCTATTCCAGTGCCTCACCACCCTAACAGGAAAGAATTTCCTCCTTCTATCCAAACTAAACTTCCCCTGTTTAAGCTTTAACCCATAACCCTACAGTCCCTAATGAAGAGCCCCTCCCCAGCATTTCTATAGGCCCCCTTCAGATACTGGAAGGCTGCTATGAGGTCTCCACGCAGCCTTTCCTTCTCCAGCCTGAACAGCCCCAACTTTCTCAGCCTCTCTTCATACAGGAGGTCTCCAGTCCCCTGATCATCCTTGTGACCCCCCTCTGGACTTCTTCCTACAGTTCCATGTCCTTTTTATGTTGAGGACACCGGAACTGCACACAGTGCTCCAAGTGAGGTCTCAAAGAGCAGAGTAAAGGGGCAGGATCACCTCCTGCTGGTCAAGCTCCTTTTGATGCAGCCCAGGGTATGGTAGGCTTTCTGTGCTGCAAGCGCACACTGCCAGCTCATGTTCATTTTCTCATCGACCAGCACCCCCAAGTCCTCCACAGGGCTGCTCTGAATCTGTTCTCTGCCCAGCCTGTAGCTGTGCCTGGGATTGCTCCCACCCAGGTGGAGGACCTTGCATTTGTCATGGTAAAACTTCATGAGTTTGGCATCAGCCCACCTCACAAGCATGTCAAGGTCCCTCTGGATGGCATTCCTTCCCTCCAGCGTATCAACCGAACCACACAGCTTGGTGTCATCGGCAAACTTGCTGAGGGTGCACTCAATCCCACTGTCCATGTCAGAGATGAAGGTGTTAAACAAGATGGGTCCCAACACCAATCCCTGAGGGACACCACTCGTTACTGGTCTCCAGCTGGACACTGAGCCATTTACCACAACTTTTTGTGTGCGGCCACTCAGCCAGGTCTTTATCCACAGAGTGGTCCATTCATCAAATTGATGTCTCTCCAATTTAGAGACAAGGATGTTGTGTGGGACAGTGTTGAACACTTTCTACAAGTCCAGGTAGATGATGTCAGCTGCTTTACCCCTGTCTATCAGTTCTGTAGCCCCATCATAGAAGGCCACCAAATTGGTCAGGCAGGATTTCCCCTTAGTGAAGCCATGCTGGCTGTCACCAAGCACCTTGTTGTTTTTCATGTGCCTTAGCATGCCTCCCAGGAGAATCTGCTCGAAGGTTTTGCCAGGCACAAAGGTGAGACTGACTGGCCTGTAATTCCCCAGGTCATCCATTTTCCCCTTCTTGAAAATGGGGGTTATATTTCCCGTTTTCCAGTTGTTGGAAACTTCACCTGACTGCCATGATTTTTCAAATATGATGGACAGTGGCTTAGCAACTTCATTCGCCAGCTCCTTCAGGACCGCAGATGGATTTCATCAGGACCCATAGACTTCTGCACGTTCAGGTTTTTAAGATGATCTTGAACCAGTTCCTCTCCTACAGTGGGCCCAAGGTCTTAATTCTCACAGTCCCTGTGTCTGCCTTCCAAGACTTGGGTGGTGTGGTCAGAGCATCTGTCAGTGAAGACCAAGGTAAAGAAGTCATTCAGAACCTCAGCGTTCTCCAGATCCTGTGTAGCTAGTTCTCCCGAGAGCTTCCTCAGGGGGCCTGTGCTGTCCCTAGTCTGTCTTTTATTCACTACGTACCTATAGAATCCCTTCCTGTTATCCTTAATATCCCTAGCTAAGTTTAATTCTAACTGAGCCTTAGCTTCCCTAACCTGGTCCCTAGCTTCCCAGACAACATCCCTGTACACTTCCCAGGCTGTCTGTCCTTGCTTCCACTTTCTATAAGACTCTTTTTTCATTTGAATTTTCCTCAGCAGCTCCTTATCCATCCAAGGAGGTTTCCTGGCCCTGCTGCTGCACTTCCTTCTAGCTGGGATGCAACACTCCTGAGACTGTAGCAGGTGCTCCTTGAATATCAACCAATGGTCTTTGCGCCCCCTGCCCTCTAGGGCTATATCCCATGGAGCCTTACTAAGCAGGTTCCTCAAGAGGCCAAAGTTTGCTCTTTTGAAGTCCAGGGCAGTGAGCTTGCTGCACGCTCTTCTCACTGTCTTGAGGATCTCAAACTCAACCATCTCATGATCGCTGCATCCAAGGCTACCCTAGAGCGTCACATTTCCAATGAGCCCTTCCCTGTTGGTGATTATGAGGTCAAGCATGGCACCTCTCCCTTTTGGCTCCTCTATTACTTGCAGAAGGAAGTTGTCTTCCACACAATCAAGGAAAATCCTGGATTGCTTGTGCTGGGCGGTACCATCATTCCAACAGATGTCAGGGTGGTTGAAGTCACCCATGAGAACAAGGGCCTGTGAGTGTGAGGCTTTTCTTATCTGTCTATAGAGTGCTTCATCTGCAGGTTCCTCTTGATCAGGCGGTCTGTAACAGATCCCCACAGTAATGTCTCCCATAGCTGTTTTCCCTTTAACCCTGACCCACAAACTCTCTGTTAACTGCTCACCTGTCCCCAGACAGAGTTCCATACTCTCCAGCCTACCCCTAACATAAATAGCAACTCCCCCTCTGTGCCTACCAGGCCTGTCTTTTCTAAAGAGTCTGTAACCTTCCATTCAAGCACTCCAGTCACAGAAGCCATCCCACCATGTTTCTGCAATGCCTATTATATCATACCCCTGTAAACGTGCACACATCGCTAATTCCTCTTGTTTGTTCCCCATGCTTCGGGCATTTGTATAGAGGCATCTGAGCCGAGCTCCAAATGAAGCTGGCCTATTGGCTGGAGCAGCTGGAGTATCTCTACATTGCTCCGAGCATTTATTATAGGTGCTGGCAACTGCTGCAGGAGAACCTCCACCAGGGAGCACCGAGTGCAGCCCTGCCCATTGTGTACCTTTCCCTCACAAAACCAGTGCAGGCATTCTCTACACTCCGAGCTCTGCACTGCACCCTCCCCTCTCACCGGCTCTGTCTGGGTGCCTACGGTGGCCACCGCCGGGCCAGCCAGAGCAGAGCTCCCAGACCGGGCCCTGGTCATACGGCGGGTGTTCACCGTCCCACTCAGAACTGCCGCGCAAACTGCCTCGACCCGCTCTGTTCGCCGCGCTCCCTGGGGCAGGTTTTTACCCAGTCAGGGCTGGCGCCGTTCCTCCTGGCTCCGCCCCCTGTGAGTCAGCTGCTCGCGTCAGCTGATCTGCCGGCTCCTGGGCAGCTCCTGTCGAGGACTTGAGGCTCCCTCGGTGGCTCTGCTCTTGCCGCTCTGAGTTGAGGCGCCTGGACTCTGATCTCCCTCCTGCTCCGGTGTTCAGGGTGTCCTCTCTCGAGCTACTCACCTCAGCAGTTGACCCATATCCCTTTTAGAAACCTTCTCCTCCACCTGCTGCGTTTACATTAGCTGAATGTTAATGGTCTTATTCCAGGCAAGTATTAAGAATTTGTGTGCATTTGTTTCTCGCATAGTGTGGTTTGACTGGGGTTTCTTGTTGTGTTTTTTTGTTTGTTTTGTTGGGGCTTGTGTGTTGTTGGGTTTTTTGTTTGCTTTTTTTTGGTTTTTTTTTTTTTGTTAAGCTAGTAGTTATATGAACTAGACTATGAAAAATAAAACCCATTAAAATTCAATTCAAGATGATCCTGTCCTAGATCTTTTCTTACTCTATTACCATCAGAAGCAGAACTCAGTGAAGGCCACTTCCAATTTGTACTCTTTCAGAGAAAGGAGCTATTCTTCCCAGCAACTTTTAGTAACTCTGATTTTTTCAGTCTTTGTATTGGCTTGATTGTCTTCTATAGAAGTGTCACAGTTTAAGTAATATCCTTTTTTAATAGTAGAAGGACCAGAACAGTACAGAACAACCTTTTAGAAGGCTAGAATGCACCTGTGAAGTGTGTGAATTGAAGCACTGTAAGACCTGATTGGCTTTTTTCAACTTTTTATCTTAGTACTGTGTCAGAAGATGGTGAGTAGCTGGATCTGGAGAGATTCTAAGACAAGTAATCTTCCCCTTTGAGGATGGGGATAACTAGGAAAGAAAAAAAATCCACTGCATCCTCTTTGGTTTTGTTTTCTGTTTGTCAACAGCTGATTAAAATCTGTTAACTCATTATGCTTCCCATCAAGGTTGAAAATACATCTTTATGTTAAAAAGTCATATTCAGAATGTTGCAGTGTGTTTAAAGCTGGAGGTGCTGGGATTCAAAAGGAACAGTTTTCTAACTAGGCAATTGAAGCTGAAAATAGCTGTGCAGGTACCTGCCTGTGAATAAAAAGACATCTGGAGACAAGTTAGTATGCTTAATTGAATGCTTGCTTTTCTGTCTTCCTTGTCCTTTAAAAATAGGAACAACTTCTAGCTTTAGCTTTTTAAATCAATGTCTTACAAGTAGGTACCTTTTCTTAGTGTACTCAAGAGAGGGTCATATCGGTAAATAATTTGGCTTAGTTTATATTCTGTATTTCTTAGACAGTGTGACAACTAAGTTCCAAACACAGAAAAACGTCTAAGAAATAAACCCTTGAAGATAAAAAAACTGCACAGATAAACATCATTAAGTCATAGGTATGTGCTTAGATGTTTCTCAAATAAAAATGTGTTTAGCTCTCTTAAAAGCACAAGATGACCTGAGCAGGTCTGTGGTTCCTCAAGGGCATGACACAAGTTTCAAGAAGCAGTGTCCAAGGTACAGCCAATTCCTTACTCTGAAAACAGGCGAGGGTGTTGCACACTCAGCTGAGGGGATCTTGGGATGGTTCCCTTGGACTGTTATAATTCAAGAGCACTAAGCACCTGGCCTCCTGTTGGTTCAACAGTGAGTAAAGTAATTGTGAGATGAATGAATGTAAAAATCCAAAAGTTAAAACAAACAAAAAAACCCACAAACAAACCCCAAAACAACACCCCCCCAAAAAAATTGAACAACAAAAAAAAACCCCAAACCCTATTAAAACAAACAAACAAAACAAAAACCAAAACCCTCAATTTTTTATTTATTTATTTTTTTTTAACCAGTGTGTAAAAATCTGGATGGTAGGTGGGATCTCCTTTATCCTGCATGTGATATTAGGAGGGTACTGCCTCTGCCTCAAAAGAAAAGTAAACATTTTCAGCAGCTAAGCTGTTTCTTATGCCAGACTAAAAAGGAAAAGGCAGTGCTAGCCCCACAGCACTTACGACCAATAGACAACTGTCCAAAAATACTAGCAACTTCTATGTTACAAGCATCTGCCACAGAGGCATAAGGCAGTAAGCTTTTAAGTAGTGCTGGAGTGGTGACAGCTTGAAGCATGTCAACTATTTGGGATAGGACTGGTGATGCACTTCTGTAATTATTTTGGACAGCAATGAAAGTGATGTATCTGAGCCTGCCTGTTAACAGACAGTTAGGATAGGGAGTTCGGCAGGTAGGCAGAGCATCTAGCCAAATCTTGTGGAAATGGGAAATCCTACAGACGTGAGTGCATGTTTTGCTTGTGTCTGCAACCCTCCTTCTGTGGATGCTCTGACAAGTAAGCTTCAAAGCTGCCTAAGGAGAAAAAAGTGAATGTTGCAGAAGTATTTGAAATCTAATTTCAAATGTTAATTCATAAGTACTAATTAGTATTCTTCAGAGCTAAAGGAACCCTGTTAAGTATCAGAAACCTTTGTATGGCACACTTAGGACTGCCTTTGACTGCAGATCTGAATCCTTGCCAAGGACGTTGTTATAAGCTGCTCTTAGTTTGGAGAAATCAATACCAGGTTCTCAGGTAGTTGAATTAGGCTTTTCAGAAACTTTACTAAGATAGAAACCAGAAATCTTCAAGTAAGCTAATTAATATCTGCAGAAAATCAGAATTTACCTGGCTTGCTCTTCAGCAGTTGGTCAGAAATGCTTAGTTTTTACAAATAACAAGTCTTCTGCTGCCAAATAAGAGCTCTCCCATCACCCTTAGAGGATGCCATGTATCTGTGCCTTCAGAATATAGTGATAATGCTCTGATGCTTTTGATAATTGCCCTGGTGAGGACTGACTTGGTCTGAAGAAAACTGTTTATTTAAGGTGAGGTATGCACAACTGCTAGGGTTTTCAAAAAGCAAACAAAACAACAACCTAGTCAAGGAGAGTCAGTATGTTCCTTGCATTTGTAATCTGGTAGAAGATTATACAAAATGGTAATAATACCATTATTAAGCATATTATTAAATTATTAATATTAAATTATTAAATATGTTTAAGGACTTGATGTAATTTGCTTTAACTCCTTTGATGATATTGGAAGGATTACTTGTTTAGAAACTTACTAAGATTTCATCTCAAATAAGGAATGGTTTAATACAATAAAAAGCAAATCCAGTAACTGCACTGTTGCTCTAGGTTAATATATCACATCACACAGGCTGGCTCCACCCAAGCTGAAAGTGAGTGAGGGTAAGCTGATGGCAAATAACAGAGTGGTGATATCACTGGAGAGCTGACAGTTGTGACTGAAGGTCATCACCATGACATTATTATTATCTGGGCAGGATTAAATTAAGTCCAGAACTAATTATATTGTCCTTTCCAGAAATAGTCCAAAAATACTTCTGGTAAATGTCAAAAATACGGTTCAACATTCTAATGTTTGGAGCTTGTCACTCAATGAGGGGTGTGTTTGTGCAATCACAATATAAATTGAAAGTAGGCCACTAAAAATGAGAAGTAGTAGAATATTTCATCACCCTTCATCTGTATATGCTAATTGAACTCAAGTGGGTAGATACAAGGAGTACAACTCCAGAGTCTGCTTGGACCTTCAGCTTTTTTTGAGAGGGGAAATAACTGTTTTTACTATTTCAGACAAAGTTGCCTTTTGCTATCCTTCAAACCTTACGTTTATATATCCTTTATTTCCAACTTGCTGTAGTTAAGTACTTTGAAAATATAGTTTCAGAACATGTTGGGCAACTGTACTTTTGTGGTCTACCTTTTCAACTTTTGTTTTTCAGTCTCCTTACTGTGTGTCTTTCTTGTATAGCCAGTATTTTTATGCTATACCTATTATATTGGTCTTGATTATTTGCTGTTCTTTCCTGTGTAACTACAGTGGCCTTTTCTCAGTTTTGCTAGTTTTATTGCGAGAATACTAGCTAGAAGTGTAGTTGAATTTATCTTTGAACAATTTCAATTTCCTTTCTGTAGCTTTTCCTGCATTGTTTTACTTATATACATGTTTCTTTCAGCTTTATTCTGTGCTCCCAGTGTGCTGTGCTGCAATTCAGGGTCTTTCTTTATTTCTGGTTTAGTTTATTTATGGATAGAAACACAACTGTATTATAGGCGTTGCTTAAAAGTTACCTCATCTGTTCATCTCAGCAATGGGAATTCTGGGATTTGGACCCGATTTACTTTGTAAGTGTCCTGTAGTATGCCCAGAAGTGTTTCAGTAATTCCTGTAGTCAGAAAGCTGAGTGGCAGTCAAGGCAGGTTTACTCTTTTTTTACAGTTTCTGGTCAAGGTTCCGCTTCCCTTCTCACACTTTGTCTGCTTCTGTGAAAATTCCTGCTATCAACTTCAGCTCCCTTCTGTTTCAGTCTCCAGCGGAAACTCCCATTCATATTTTTGTATTTTTGACACCTTTTTTGTTTTTGTTTTCACTGCAGCAGGAGTTCTTGCACATAGTGTGAATAAGGAGCGTTTGTGGGCAGGTGTGTAAACAGAGAAGATGAATAAATGGCTCTGCTGCTTTTGGGTCTGGGCTTAGAGACTGACAAAGCTTTGCTGTGAAGACCAGTGGAGAACAGGGAGGGAAATGTGGAAGTAGCAGGGAGAATGGGAAGTAGCTTGTGAACATCTTTCAACTTTTATCTCTGCAAGAACAGCACTCCCTAGTCTTGCTGTGGGTCACTGGATGCCTGTCTCGGGTGTTCATGCTGAGTTGATTAGAGTGGTTGTTGCCTATTGCTACCAGAGCACCTGTCCACTACCCCATGTATTTCTTTTTTTTCCCACCCTCTATTTCCTTGTGTCTATTCATACAGGATCCCCTCACTGCTCTGTCTGCCCTCTGTATGCTGTGCTGCTCCCATGCTTCTCTGAGGTTCCCTAAGGCTGTTGGAAAGGCAGGACAGTGTTTGGGGAGGAGATTTTGATTCTCCCGGGGTACTGCTAGTTGAGCTTAAACTCACTGGCTTTTAATGACTTGATCTTCCTGACTGATGTTGCATGTTCTACTAAAACTAGTACAGGAGAATTAGAAGATTTTTTTTTAAACTTGTAATTTCTAAAAAAGAAGAGGGAAAGAGGAAGAGCAAGTACTTTCTGCTCTTAAAATGGTAATATTGACAAGCCCCCAGTATCCAGCATCTCTGAAAGTCTTTGCTTTTTTTTTCCGCGTAATGTCTGCATGGAAACAAATGATATGGTGTGCTGGCTCAACATCACCAGTTTTACTGTTGGGGCTCTGATGCCCACAGTGCAGATTTCCTGTGCTTATTTAATGGATTTCTTCAGGGGGAAAAAAGGAGTTAATCACCCAGTACTGTGAAATCACAAACTTTCTATAATTTCATGCTCTTAATCAAACAGGCATGTTCTCTCTGACCTTGAGGGATATGACGATGGGGGGGAGAGTTGTGGTGAGGGAAGGAAGAAAATGCAAAACCATTCCATCACTGTGTCCCTTGTGCCTCCCTTGCATAATGAAAGCTAGTAGCAGCTGAAACTAATACACAACTGGTCAGTGGGTAACAAATGAGAAACCAAAGTTTGCATGCCCTGTAGCATGTCTGGAAATGTATGCAGTGTCTTAGGAATTCTTTGCAGCTCTTCTGGACCTCAGTGATATGTTGAAAGTTGTCTTTCTGGGCTATAGGACCTATCGGCTTATATAGTATCGTATTGTTCAGATCCCTCTGAGGCTGTCTAAGAGAGGAGTGCATCCCAACAAAGTACTGCTCAGAGGAAGAGGAGGTGCAGTATTATTCTGCACCTTCTTGATGCTAGTAGTTCATGTTTTGGTTTGGTATGTTAATTTTTAACTGGAGTTTGTTTTTTGGATAGTTTGCTTGCTTGCTGTGCTACTTGCATGTCTGTTTCCTTTTTCTCACCCCTTGCCACTGTTTCTCTTTAACCATCATGTTATCACGTATCTTTACTCTAGATGTAACTTATGGGTTGTGTGTCTGTGTCCTACAGCATTTGTCTGCAAAGAAGCCTTCCCCTCAAAGTCAAACAAGTTGTCTTGGTGGCTGAACATATTAGACCTTTTTTTACCTTTTGTTTCTCTCATTCAATTTTAAACAGTGGTAGACCTTAACTTTTTTTGATATTCTTGTTAAACTAAAAATAATTTGGCTAAACAAGTCTTTTTTTTCTGATCAATGCTAATACTAGGAATATGCTATGTTAATAATAAATAATAAAAAATAAATTATGTATTGTGTATAAGAACCTTTACACACACACACACTTTCGTCAATTTGTATGTTTGTTCTGGAACAGAAAGAAATGTCTATATGCTTGAGTATTTGTGTAGCCTTCAAATAGGTTTGCATGTATGAAGTCCTGTCTACCCTGGTGTGCTGGACTCATAACAGCTCAGTTGTGTTTAATTTATAGTCAAGATCAGTTAAAAAATAGACAAATAAAAAACAACCTCAAAAACCAGCCCTGGTTACTCTCAGTAAGTTTATACAAGAGAAAGTGAAAAAGGCACCGATCTTCGCCAGAAAATCTTGACGATTCAGGCCCAGTCCCAGCAGATCTTAGTTTCTTTATAGCTTTATCAGTCTCAGTTGCTGTTTTTGTTCCTGGTGGAGCTGTGTTTGCTTCAGCTCCCAACACTGCCCAAAGTCCACAGGAATTATTCTACCAGTTCTGCATAAAGTGTGGGGAGACTAGAATGAATGAGTTAAGTATAGATGTTTCAGTGGGTTTTAAATATTAAAAAGTTTTTTTTTAATAATGAAGGGAAAAGAAAAATGTCTTTTCAAGTGTTTTACTGAAACTTAATGTTTTTGCATGATGGAGAGTATCGTAGAAAAATTGCTGTGATGTTGAAGTAAGGAGTGTTATTTCTTTCCACGATTATGTGAATTTTAGTCCATTGACTTTCCTAATGGTATTTTGCAATCTTCATTGATTTGAGCAAACCCTAGTTAAAAAGGGTATGTGTGAAAACTTTTATTTACCTCTTCCAGAATAATTTATAAACTATATATGTTTTTGATTTCGTTTTGATTTCTTCTTTTTAATAACTTTTTCCTCCTTCGAAGTGTGTTGTACAGCATCTCTGAACCTTAGGAACAGCCATATTCACACTAAACAGTTTGAACATTGAAATGTGGCTGTAATCCAGTTGGCCTTTGGGGATTGATAGATATTAATATTTGTAATTATGTGATTATTAGTTATCCCATACTATTTTTTTGGGTTAGAAAAAAGTAGAAGGACACTGTCTTAAAAATAGTGATACTGCTGCCTTGTTTAATAACTTCTCACAAGCTCTTTTTTGTTTCTTCTTATGTTGATTTTGCAATTGACCATTACTTGGAAACTCCCTGTAAATTTCTTCTCTTGAGCTCAGGTGTCTGCTTTGTTCAGGCTTAGTCCTAGGTGGTAATTTAGAATTTAAACTGGTTTTTGTACATCACTGTTCATTATACGAATGTGTGAAATAACTGTGGCAAACTAAGAAGTTCAGTTCACTGAAGTTTTAATTGAGGGCTGAATTAAGCTACTTTAAAGTGATATTTTGAGGAGTTATAGAATCAAGTAGATTGGAAAATTCCTTTAAATTCAAGTCCAGCCTAGCTGCCCTGAAGAGTCTCTACTTGAGAAAGCTTATAAATACTAGCTAAAATCTAAAATGGATTTAATTTTTTCTTTAGCTTCTTCTTTATTAATCAGTATCAACAGAAAAGTATCTGTGTGGATCAGTTAACATGCACTTCCTACCTTCAGGTGGAGATACACATGCTGCCCAGTATTTATGGGATCCCTTATTATGATAGAGTTGTTACTGAGTGCAGTCCTCAGATATTTGTCTTCACCAGTTTCGTTACTTCTGGAAAACAGATTGTTCCCTGTTTATGTTGCCCGCCTGTTTCAGAGGTGACAATACACTGTTTTGTGTTGTTTCGTTACCTAGCAGAACTTCAACTTTTTTATGATGGAAAATTTTGTAAGCGAGGGTGGGGATACCACTGTAAACCTGAGTTGTATGTGCAGGTATCAATTCAAATACCACAAATGCCAAGAGCTGTTTCTCTTGGGTATGTTTTAGGTATCTTGGAAACAAATGGGGAAAAAAACCTTATGACTGTGACAAGCTAAGGACTTAAATACATTCAGGCTTCAGTGATCAAAGTGCAAAGAGATGGTAGTAATGAGAAGTGAACGCATGAGAGTATCACAAGTTTAAACTGGTAGTATGGTTGTTGAATAGGCTGGAGAGTGTCTGTCAAAGGAAAGCAAAGAGCCATGTACCCCTGGGTGGTGAATACAGCTGACTGACAGAGGTGTGTTTAACCTAATCTTCACTCATGGATGGAACCAGGCTATATAGATCTGTTATGCATAATACTGCTCCAGAGACTTGTGTAAAAGATGGAGTCTCCAATATGTTTCCAAGCTGAAGCTGTTACTTTCAACATAGTAACTCTTCCGAGGAGAATATTTTTGAGGTGAATCATAGCGGTTGACAAAAATAGAACTGCTCAAACTGTCAGTCAAGGGTTGGAAAAATGTCCTGTGAGATTTCTGGCAGAAAAAGTAATAGTGAAACAAACCTGGATTTGTGGTCTCATGCGGTTAACCACCAGGTATTTTACTTCTGTAAATGGTATTCTATTTAAAAAAGATTCAAATAAACCCAACAAAAAATTAAAGTTTATTCACTTTAGTTATCTCAGCTGAGGACTGCACTTGTATCTGTCAAGAATTAATTGTTTAAAATGATTAACAGTTCCCTCCAGTTGTGATTCTTTAAAGTATCAAATACCAATTTCTACTGTTCATACTGAAAACCATTTTGAAATGGATAGTATGTTCCTGTTTTTTCTTTAGCTTTAATGGGACTCTTATCACATAGAAGGACCTTGGTAGTCTCTGCATTACTACGGCTTTCTTTATGATTCTCTTCTATTATTACAGTTCTTCTCATTAATTCTGATGGCAAAAATATATTTCTAAGCCATCTTATTTATTTGCCTTCAAAACAAGTTTGTTCTGCACTTAAACAAGTAATTAATTACTGCTACAAGCAGCAAAAGCTGCTTGCAGTCTGGTGTGCCTTTAGCTTAGCTTTCAACTCTAACTTGCCAGTTTTCTTCTGCTATGGTAAAATGGCTTCTTATGAGTCTTTGAACTAATTAAGTGAGCAAGATGTAACTTAAAGAGTTCACTTAGGTATGGAGGGAGGTGGTGGACCTGGGTATCCATGGATACTCTGTTGTTCAGGGATTCTGCTCAGGATAAATTCTGAATTGAAAGTCAACACATCTTATCTGCACTATCATTACTGAGCTGTTTGCAGAGGCATGCTCAGTGTTAATTTAGCAGATTTAATTTAAATGGAGGAATTAAGGTTCAAAAGCTGTATTTAGTGAATAAAGTGCTTTAGGAGAGGTGAGGGCTTTTTGAATCTTGATGAGGCCATTTCATCACAATTTTAAAAGAGGTCAGCTAAATTTCCACATACGTTACAGGGCACAGACATTAGTGTATTTGAAAAAGACAAGCAAGTGCTAGAAATCTACTGGGAAGAAGGCCATAAAATTCTGTCTGTAATCTGAGGCCCTAAATTTAGGGCGTTCTAATTAAAACTGACTCTGCATCCAAAAATAGCCATTGTCTTACAAATCTGTTTGATTATATACTACAAGTGTGTTGCTTTATATTTAGGAGGCCAGATTTTTTTTTTAATAAAGCTGGGAAAGGAGGATACAGATTCTTATGTGTTAACTGCTTCTCTTTGTATCTAAAAATCCCCCTCTTTTGACAAAACATTTATTTTCTTGCTGTAAGATTTTGGAGATTGAAATATGACTTATTGTATGACTTTACAATTCCAGAGCAGCTCAAACTGGGGAACGTATGAATAGAGGAGGATAGAAAGCAAAAGCTGTTGTCAGTACTACAGTGTATATGGATCTGAAAATGAGAAGTATCTTCTGAAAGGGTTAGAAAATTATCCCTCAATTCAAGTGAAAGCCTCCAATACAATGTTGTATAGTCAGTTTTACATCAAGGTAAATGGATTTTCTTGATAGAGTAGCTTGTTTTATTTGTTTGGAGACCACTTTTTACTTCCATAGTCTAAACTAGAAAAAATAATCTATTTTCATAGGTACCAGTAGTAAAACATATTTGAAATGTAGCTAATTTGATAAAGCAACATGTAGTGAAATCTGTCTGCGTAGAATGTCATTTGTAAAAAAGTGGGAGTTACAGGCTTAATGTTAATGAACCCAGTGTTTTTTTTACAGGGCTGACTTCATGAACTGAGAGCTTGTCTGCTCTGGGTTCTTTCCTCAGCAGCAACTTCAGGTGACAGGATCATAGGGTTGTAACGTGCTCTTTAGTGAGCTTTAGTTTAAGAATGCTGTTTTTCAGATTTATGCTTGTGGTTTCTTACTTTTCTTGTAACAAATGAGTGTTTTGGTTTGTGAGGTTATTTTCACTTTTTAAGTGGATATCTTGATTTTTACTACAGTGGAACTAGAAGCAGGGGATGAAACCAAGTAGCAGAAAACACTTTAGTTTAAAAAATGAACAAACCCTACAATCTGAGTAGGTGTAGTATTTTTTTTTTAAAGGCAAATGGTGAAACACTGTCACTTGAATGACATAAAACACTAGGAAAGAATGTGGGAAGAGCCTGTTGGTTAGTTTCCCCAACTGTATCTAGTGGTATCGCCTGTTTTTGTATTTATTAATTATGTCCTTTGAAATCATTGCTCTTGGATTAGCTCTTTCTAAATATAACCAGTACACTTGAAAGCTTTCACGCTGAAAAGCCTGCGGGTAGGTGGAACCAGACAGAGATCAGAGGTTTACTGTGTAGCAGAAGAGACTTGCACTTGTGACGCAGTATTTTATTACCTTCAATATATAGGGAATGCTTGTTGCATATCTGATAAATGATTGGAATTTAATCCTATGATCCAAGTGCTTAATGTCAAAAGTGTGCAGTCTTGGGGAAAAGGTCTGTACCCAGAACAGCTGTGGTCTTTGTTTTAATACTCCAGTTGGTTTGGGCTTTTTTGTTTTCTTGCTTACTTGCTTCCAAGTCTGGATGAAACTTGTTTCTTTTCTCTGGGGATAGCATAGCTGCCACACAGGAGGGTGGCAAGTGCCCCCAACAATGTGTAGGGAAGGAGGTGTGGGTTGAAGCCCCTTGTGGGAAGTGGGGGGTTTAGGCTTTTTGTTCCTTAATAAGGCTTTGTAACAGGCTGGAATATGATGCACTTCTTAGAAAAGGCAACTACAAGGTTTTTTTTTCCTGTGTCTCTCAGTATGTTAGACATGCTTAGTGTCTAATGCAATTAGCAAGTTGAGCCTGGAGAATGTAGTGTGATGCCAAGCAGCACTTGTCCAGCCTCTTCAGCTTGTGTGAGCAGAATCTTGATTTCATCTGAGATACTCTCAAAGCATGTTCTCTTTCTGAAGACATCTAATGCATTGCGTGTTTTACAGAAAATGTTTTAATGCACTAAAATTCTTGCTAGCAGATTTTACTCAGTGTTTTTCAAATGGAATATATAAAACTTGGAAACACTGTATCATTTTTCTTTAAGCTTTATGGTACCTTACCATCTTTTTTTTGCTGCTTACAATACATGTGCTGTAGCTATACTTTCTAAAATTCCATAAATGTACTCCTGATTCTTTAATCACAAACTGTTTGGCCTTTAGCTTCCCTCTAATATGCTCTTTGTTTTTGCTTAAATAATGGAAACTACTTTAGAGTTGTCAGACATAGATTGCAAAATACTACTTTAATAATTTAATTTATTGCCAGCAGTTTCCTAGAGATCAATCCAATGTTTAAATGGCTCAGTTAATAAGTTTGCCAGAAGTTCTTAAATGAAAGAGTTTCACAATGATCTGTAATTATTTTGGCTGTAAAATGCGCCAATAACCTTGTATGCTGTCATGACTGCAGTGTAGTCTTGCATTTAGATTCCATGTGATACTAAACTTATACCTTTGAAAAGAGGTTACTCGGTTCTTCACTGTGCTAACATGATTTTTTCAAAATAAAAAGGTGGTTTCTCTGGACAGGCAATACAATAAAGTGATGTTAGTCATAAACCTGGTTACTGCTACATATACATGTTATATATTATGTATCTTATATCTTAGATATCCAATTTTTATTTTTTAACTTGAAAGTAGCTTAATGGTTTTTTAACCTCTTGTTAACCATGTGGCAACAAGGTAGTTGGTGCTAGTATGCTTTAAGAGCTGTGCACTTGGAAAAGTTTCAAATATACTTCTGTAGGGACTATGTGCTTTTGCTAGCCACAGATTACTCTAGCATGGCCAGTTTTTGTGTATGAAAATAAAATGGAATCTCCAGCAGGACAGCACTTTGTTCATATAATTTTGCTCAAGTAGCTAAGAAATGCTGTGTTCTGAAATGTGATAAAACACTAGGAAATGTTGTGGAGATAAATGATGTGATTATGCTGATCAGAAACCATATTCTGCACAGTAAAGGACAATAAATAACATAATCCACTTTGGCTGGTTTTATCCAGTTTAAGGCAACCCATTAAGTGAAATCATCTAAATGCAGTTACAGGGCAAGCAAATGAAAGCTTAAAGTAACTAGATTTCTTTGCTCTAGTTCCTCTGTGAGGTGACACAGTAACTTTTTGAAGGATGGTGCAAGTCTTTTTTCCTGTGGCATTAAACTTAGGGTTTAAGTTCCACTTCTGAGACCTATTTTAAACATTTTAGCACATGGCACTTTGCCTAAGTAAAAATTAAGGAAACTAAAAGTGGGGAGAGGGGGGGTGAAGTTTGGCCTTTCTTAAAATGCTATGGCAAATCAGTAGTCTCACATGAAATGAAATATCTTTTAAAAGAAAAAAATTAACTCTTTGAATTCCCCATGAACTAACATTTGTTTTTCTTTCTCTTGGGTGTAATAGGGCAAACAGAAAGGCAGCTTTCAGAGTACTGCTTTTATGAAGATCCAATGGTCTAATGAATAAGTAATATGCTATCTTGTAACACTATTGCCCATTCATAATGCATGCATATTATCGTAACAGATTGTAAATTGAGCAGTGTGTTGTTTCTTGTTCTGTTTTGTCTGGCTAGGGTTGTCCCATAAGAATAATTAATGATCCTGCTATTGGGCTTCAGTCATTTGGTAAAAGTGACTGTTCGGCAGAAGTGTGTGTTTTTAGGATGCTGTGCCTTATACTCGAGTCTAGTGTAGTGTGAGAAGCAGATTCCTTTTCATTATTAAGCAATACCAAATTTACCTTGGGGGGGGGGCTGTGGGGGTGTCAACATGGGTGTTAAATCTTAGCAAAGCTCTGCAGAGGAAAAAATTAACAGGTAGAGATATCTTTTCTAATTCTGATATCTACAGTCAGATTACTTTTATTTTACAGTTTAAACTGCTAGTTTTTTCTTGAAAGTAAATTGTGATTAAATAAATATGTGCAAATAGATGAAAACAATAAATTGTATTTATGAACAGTAGAAGAAATGCAGTGTCCTGTCAAAGTCTGTCATTCTTGGTAAAGTCATCTGTGCATCTCCTTGAAGCTAGAACTGTCAGATACTTCGATAAAGTGCAAATGGCACAGGGTAGCATCACTCCAAAGCAGAGCTCAGATTTGAGAGTGGAACACAATGCTTATTTACATTTTAAAAAAGCAGTGATAGAAACATGCTATCATTTTACCTCATTATGAAAGCACACTATTTAAGATTTTAAAGTGCTTTTAAAAATCATTGTTCTGTTGTTATATTGACCTGTACTGCATAGTTCACTGTAGAAAATTGTGCTTCTCCTCTACCTTAGACCTTTATCTTCTTTCGCTTAGTTTATTTTATAGCATTTGAAATCTATGCATCATTCCATTCCTTTCCATTTTCATGGTTAGAACAGTCCATCTTGGGGAGGTGGAGTGGCAGGAGTCCTTTAAAACTAGTGCTCAGAAATGTACCTGTAGATCCTTAATTAAAGCAGCTCTAGCTGTTGTCCAAAAACACAGAATGAAGAACTGTAGGTATACTTTCCTGAAAATGCTTTTGAAAACAGTAAAGCTTTACCTCATTCAAGGTCTTGCATAATAACTTTTGGATTTTTTATTACTTTTACTGTCAATCTTTTCCTGAAAGCAATTGCTGACAATGACGTTATCCACAGTTAACGTACTGTGTCTAATCTAGGTGGAAAAGATAAAAAAAAATATAAATACCTGGCTTAAAAACTTTTATTCTCCTAAGTAATTTCATTGTTGTTGAAGGACAGTTTTCCCTTTAATTTTAGCTACTTAATGTGGTAAATCATTATTTGTCTGACTGTATTGCAGCTGCTGTGGAGCACAGCTATTGCCTGTAAAATAAAGGGGATTCATACTGCTTTTGTAATAGTAAGAAATACACAGCTTGACATAATCTTTACCCTTTTTCTTGAAGAAAGGAGAATGGTAGCATCCTTTCTTTCCTTGTCATGTCAGTCAACTATTAAGTATTGTTTTCCTTTCATGCAAAAGCAAAGGGAAGCATAATAATGGGAAAAAAGCAAATGGTTCTTTTGCTTCAGATTATAGATAATTGATACATGTTAATTTTTGGCACAGTTGCAGGTGTTGCTGTTTAGTAGCAACACCATGCAGCAAAGGGAATTAGCTTTATTCTGCATGCTGTTCCTGTTTGGACTGTGCAGCCAACTCCCTTGCTTAAGCTGAGGTGGATAGAGATGATGAAGGTGTTCTCTCTCTATGGTGAAATGAGACAGCTGTTTCTGTGGGTTGGGGAGAATATTTGCTGATGGTATAATCTTTAACAGTGAAATATTTCAAATGATCTTCTCATTTTATAAGAAAAAATACATTTGGCAGTAATTTCCTTTTTAATTAACATTAGAGTCCTTTCTGTAAAAATTGTTAGCTTGAAGTGTTTCACTACCCTTCACTCGGAGGTGGGGACATTTCTCGACCACAGATAGAGGGACAGGTGAAAGGAACAGCATATTAAATGGTCCACAGATCAAGGCAGGCATGTTCCAGAATATCCCATCACTTCCAACCATGTTTGCATTTAGGTACACTTTTTTATTTTGTTTCCTCTTGGATTTTTAGCCATTTAATTGTATGTCAGTAGTTAAATAGGAAAAGAGCTTTCCAGGTATGCATTCTATGTTTTATTTTATAATGCATTACCTGTTAGGGTTCTTTATTCAGTCATCTCTATTACTGATTTTAATAGAGATGATATGGCCAAACTTAAATACCAGTCTAGTGTCCCATATACTTGTGTAGGTCATCACTTCTACAGGGCAACTTGGGCAAGAGGTTGCTAATACTTCTTTTAGCCAATCCAATTTTCAGAAGAGGTTGGGGAGATGAACTGCAGAATGGTTGATGAGGTTGTGTGTTTCCCAGCTCTCTATACCTGCAGTCCTAGCTCAGTGGCAGATAAGGGAACAGCTGAAACACCACCTGAAATATACAGGTCAAAAGGGGGCTTATTGGTGAATTATCTTTCCTGGGGCAAAAGGGAAATCTGAAATCTTTGCAGCCCTGAGTTGAGTGGTTTCCTGATATCTTGAGGGAAGATTGTCAGTAAGAAAAATATGTATAATGGATTATTTATGGTTATGAGTCATATACTGGTCATATACTTTCACTTTGCAGTAGAGATGGATTGATGTTCAGACTGTTAATGTAATAAAATTTCAGCTGGATGTTTAAATAGTTCTGATAATCTGCTTTTATTGAGCTGTGTATCCTTATCAATTAAACATTGTTTCAAAGACACCTATTGTCATGTTAGTTTTAAGTCAAACAAATCTTAAACCATTTAAAGGCTGAAGGTGCTGAAAACACCTTGCACACATATTTTTTCACTTACCTGTAACGTGGATAATTTTAGAAATCTAGTTTTCCTTTTGTTCATTAAGAAATCTCTGCCTCCATTGGGAGATAGCAAGAATATCCTTGAGAGGCCAGACGAATTATAAATTCAAAATCTTGGGAATTCCCAAGGTAACTTAATTTAGCCCATAACACATGGAAAGAACTAAGTGTTGGTGTACATGTATATACTTTGATTAGCGGTGACGTGAAGAAAGAGGAAGTAGTCTTACTGTGTTAGGTTTGTTTGTACTTGCTTCAGAATATCTCCAGTAAAACAGAAATTGCTTTTAAAAATATTTGACTATGGTCCAGAAGGTAGCTATTGTAGTTCTTGCAAAAAGAAGCAGTAATATTTTTAAAATGTATGCTGTTAATCCTCCAAGAGCTTAATTGCTAGAAGGACTGCACTTGATTAATATTTCTATCATTTCTGAAAAGGCTTGAGCAAGACCTAGATTTTTAAGCACAAGTGTTACTAGTAATTTAAGGGGAATAGCCAAGACTGTGGGTTGTGGTTTTATTTTTTTGTATTTTTTTTTGTGTGGTGTTTGGTGTTTTTTTCTTTTTTTTTTTCTTGTTTTGTTGTTGTTGGGTTGTGTCCCCCGTCCCACCCCATCAGCAGAGCAAGATTTATTTCGTTTTAGAGTACTTTGATTAGTTTAGCAGAGAACGGGTCAGATTAGTAGGCTTCTTCTACTGTATCATCTGTGTGGTCATCTGCGGCTGATCATCACAGATGTAGCCAAGGACAGTACAGAGCTATGTTAAGCCTGGAGAGAGCTAGTGCCTGTTTTATGTGGGTTCTCTGACATGGGAGAAACGTCCTTTGACCTGTCACCTAAGCTGAGGTAGCTGAACATACACAGGGCAAGAGACAGCACGGTGGCTTTTGCTGTGAAGTAGGTAGTCCTCAGCGGAGCTCAGGAGATTAAAATCTTTGTTCTTGCTCTTGAGAGCTTCAGTCAATGTATTCTGACCTAAAATGAAAGCATAGTCTGACTTGTCTGTGATAGCTGGGTGATTTGTTACTGTACACCTTGGGGTGTATGAAAAAGTACTAGCTCTTCTGAACTGCTGAAGTTTTACTTTGTGCAATTGCTTTAATTGCTTTCCCCTCCTCTTCCATTTATGTGAATTTACTAAAACAAAATCCTAAGCTTGTACCTGAGTCACAAATTAGGTAATTGTGGATGCTCCCTGGACTTCCAAGGGAGTCTTCCCTGCCTTGAGGGAAATGTTGACACTCCTTTCTGATTTGGGGCTCCAACTGCAACAGTTAGCAGTCCTTGCCCTCATGCTTTTCTCCCTTTAAAATTAAAAGAAGAGACAAAAAGTAAGTTTTATTATTCTGGACTTCAGGATTGTCTCTGAAAGAACAATAACTATCGTTGACATTGCATATGTTGTAGCAAAGTCCTCAGAGTGACTCTTCCTCTCGCTGAGTAAATCAATGAGATCAGTGACCTTATAGATGCTTTCTGGAGGACTGTGAGCTCCAAAGTATTATATCAACTTGGAACAATTACCTATGTAGCCAAATAGCTGTTTGTCAGTGGTCAGCTGTAAGAGAGCTCCAATTATTTTGCTTGATGAGGATGGAGAAAGTTGCTGTTATTAAAAATTGGTTTCCTGAGACCTCCTTATTACTTCCACAAATCAATGATCAATTTATTTATCCTGTTAAATACAAATAGGTGTTCTCACTGTCCATGAACTTTTTTTTTTCTCCAATAAGCTGTGAGGCTTTCTACCTTGTGGAAGTGATTTTTCACATGTTAATTATAGCTTGTGTAAAAAGATTTCCTTCATCAATTGAAAATGTCTGCTTTTCAGTTTCATTGATTGGCCTTTGCTCTTGCATTAAGAGGCACAGCAATTAGAAGTGCCTAATTTGTGTTTTCTCTACCATATGTTATTTTGGGCACTTCTGTCTCTTATTAATCATTTCTTCTCTAAGATGAACCTTCTCCATCTTTTCAGTCTTATTGTTGTCAAATGCAGTAAAGTCAATGCAAGCAGAGTGGTTTCAGATGGTCACATTGAAAGTTTGTTGTGTAAGGCCCTACCTTGCATCAAGAATAACAATTTATAAAGCATCTGGTTGAGTGTTTATTTCAGAGTGACTGGAGAGATACTTTACATGAGTAGTTCCTGCAATTATTGTAAAGAGAGCAACAGTGTGACCAATGTATCTGCAATGAACAAATCTTAAATATGTCTACTAATGTTCATTTAATTCAGTTATTTGTCATATCATATTACCCAGTAACTTTTAAATGTCTATTTTCTAGCTAATCTAAAAATTACTTCAATTGACTGTTTCAATAATAGGATGCAATTCTGAATGTTATTGATAATGTGATTTATTCACTTACCCCAATTACTCTGTATCTAAGCAACTGTGCCTGCAACAAGGTACCTGATTTACAGAGGAGTGATAAAGTGGCTGTTTGTGTATTCAGTTTATTAAAACACAAACTTCCTTAAATAAAAAAAAACAAATGACATAGACATGTGTATATATTTTATAGAATCTTCTTGATAACTGTGTCCAAGTTACGTATTTACACACAGGTGTGCCATTGGAAGGTGTGACGGCAGTCTTTTAATGTTAAAACAACATCTTTTCATAAGCATCTCAAAACTGGCATTCAGTAGAGAGAATAGGGGGAGCAAAGACAACAAAAGTTCTTCAGCCTCTCTCAAAGCTTATCAAGGTAAAATTTCATTTATTTTTTAATTTATTTATTTTTATCCACTAGAAAAGAACAAGTTGAAATGTGAATGCTTTTCTTGACTGAAAGAAACAATTTATACATATATATGCCAGAATGCTGTTGTTTTCCTCTACAGAAGGTCTTGTGTATTTTAAGCCTGAAATTATTAATGGACAATATGCTTGTTGAAATAAGTTCATTGTTTAAGAAAAATGAAGAAATGAGTTTTGAAAAGCCATTCCTACTGGAATACAACTGCACAAAATTGTCCATGTAAGACAAACACTGTGTCTTCCCTTTTCCATTGAAAAGGAGCCCTAAAATGTTAGAGAGATGATAGATTATGACTATAGATCATGACACTGCATATTCTCAATTTACACATTTGTGTTTAAAAGAAGACAGGCATCTTCTGTTACCACTTCAGATGTGTTTTGGACATCATGAAGTTTGTGATGGTTCCTACTGCCAGGGAAGGAAAGACACCATGTTACTAGAGAGATACAGACAACTACAAGAGAGTTATTGAATTGCTGAAGTGTGTCCAAAGAGGGCAATGGAGCTGGCAAAGCATCTAGAGCACAAGTCTGATGAGGAATGGCTGAGGTAACTGGGGTTGCTTAGTCTGGAGAAGAAAAGGCTCAGGGGTAACCTTATCACTCTACAACTGCCTGAAAGGTGGTAGTGAGGTGGGTATCAGTCTCTTCTGCCAAGTAACAAGCGATAGGACAAGAGGTAACAGCCTCAAGCTGTGCCAGGGAAGATTTAGCTTGGATATCAGGCAATTTTTTTTTCACCAAAAGGGTTGTCAGGCATTGGAACAGCCTGCCTAGGGGAGTAGTGGAGTTGCCATCCCTGGAAGTGTTTAAAAACGGTGTAGAAGAGGCCCTCAGTGCCATGGTTTAGTGGTGGTCTTGGCAGTCCTGGGGTAATGGTTGGACTTGATGATCTTAAAGGTCTCTTCCAATGCTATCCATTCAGTGTTTGTTTTTTTCTTTTTTCTCCTTCTTCCCTTCCTCCACCTGATTTCCAACTAAAAGCAGAAATCTTGTGGAAGTGGATGTTGCTCTTCTCTTAACTAGTTTAAATTATGTATGAAAGATTTCATTAAGTGTCAATTATGAAAAAGTGTTCTATTTTTAGTAGCATATATTTGGTTATATTAGCAAAAGTTTAAATAGTATGATAGAAAGTGGTACTGGAAAAAAAAAAAAAAGCCCAACATATTTTGAAGCATTTAGGAGTAGCGGAGGCCTTTTTTTCCCAAAAGCCATTTTCAACAGTGGTTTCACTGAGAATGCAGTGGCGAAAATGTTATTCTCTATCACCTTTACCTAATTTGGGAAAAAGCTTTAGGATGTAATAAAATGCCTGTTTTTTTTTTTTTTTTTTTTGTTGGGTTTTGTTTTGTTTTGTTTTGTTTTTTTCTGTCCCCTGTTGCCCTACCTTCTCATGTGTCTTACAAAGTTTCAGGGAAAACTGAGCTAAAAATCCCACCCCTATTCTCCTCTTAATGCATTGATCTGAGATTGCAAGTATGGTGTTACCGTGAGTTTTTTTGGTGCTTGGGATTTGTTTCCTTTGCTCCCTCTGTGGAGAAGCAGGAGGTGTATCTTCTGGAAATGGACTGTTGAATCTGGAAGCTTTTGTTTTTACTTGGAGTCTTTGTGCATTTAAGTCTAGAATTGCTCTGCCTTATAGGCCTAGTTCCTCTGTAATCCTTTACTAAAAACCTTAAGAGTTTCATTCAGCCAGAAATGCAGAATCGGGGGATTTGAGAACAGGTAATGGAAGAGAAGCAAGAAGATGAACTGAATATTGAAGGGAACAAAGCAGTGTATGCATGTGTCATAGTAAAACCATAGGTTATGCAATGTGTCTCTTAGAAGAGACTTTGGGGAATAAAGATGCTCATGAAATTTAGCTGTCTTCAAAAATGAAGGAACTGATTGGTCAGTGGGAGACTTCTACTTCCCAGCAGAACATGTTCACTTTTGATGGACATGAGCAGTAGTTTTGTAACTTAATTAAAAAGGTGCAGAACCCACTACAGAAACTTTTCTGCCTTTTCCAAGGGTGACTGTGTACTAGCAGTGAAGGCTTAATGGGTAATTTTAGTGATATAATTGCCTCCCATAGTTTTATCATAGTTTTGTCAGACACCACAGAAAATATAAGGGTAGGCAAAAGAAATGCACTTCATAATAATCCTGACTTCTTTTACTGGATCTAAATAGAAATGGTAAAAAACAATGACATAGATTCAGTAGCAATATTGGTTTCTGTCTGTAACTGAATAGAAACTACAAAGAGATAACAAAACGAAATGCACAATCAAGGCACTCATTCGGTAATAACTTCATATGGATAGATCTATTGAGAGGTTATAAATGACAGGGATTTGGGGGGGCTGGGGGGGGGGCAAAAAAAGCCAACTGCCAGCATTTCTAGGTAATTGTTATGTAAGTAGCACATCAACTTACCACTTAGACTTCCTTTTTAAATCTAAATGAGCTAAGAAGTGACTGTAGTAATTTCTTTCTGAGGGCTAATTAGCTGCTTAAGCTACTGAGTTTGGGTGACTTCTGTGGGAGACCAGTGTGTCTTGGGTGCAGTTCAAGGACTGTTTTCCATAAGAAAACCTGGCACTCACCAGTGCTCACTATTAAACCTGAGGTGAAATGAGCATAGTAACTGGTCTAACCTATTTAGCAGTCACTGTGCTGAGGCAGTTTCTGGCACACTGAGCACTCACATTTCTCAATGCAGGCTTTTTATATACATCTTTCATCTGTCTTGTATACTGTAAATTCTGTGATCTAGAACCATCTTTCATCAGTGTTTTGTGAAAGCCTAGCTTAGTGAGTCCTGAGCCAGATCTTCCAATATAAATAATAAATGTAGTTCTAATAAAGTATGCTTATGAAAAGAAAAAAGTAAAGAAATCCAGCTGGTTAAATGCAATGTGATATCAGTGACTTCTGTGATCTTATGCAGACAAGTTGAAAAGTTCGGATTTGTTCTGCATTGGCCCTGTTGGGAAACACAAGCAGTCACTAATTTTTCAGTGTCTGTTATATGCTATTGACTGGATATCCATGGAGCTGTTTGAGCAATGAAGTAGGTTCTGTCCATGGAGATGACTGACACCCCTTGCAAATAAATGAAGACAGAATTATTAAATGGTAGCAACTAGCTCTGTAATTGAATGGTGCTGATAACAGAATAGACTCCACAACTTCGTTAAAGTTGTAAAGTAGGTATGCTTTATTCAGCTGAAGACGCACGGGGGATTGGTCCTCCAAAAGTCATGCGTGCCTCAGTGTTGTTTCCCTCTACATTTATCCTCTAAAGTTACAAGGTTGCACAATACACCTATACATATTCATATTCTATCCCCGCTTCGTATTATAATGACCTAGAAAGTCCTCTGTGCCTGCGCAGTGCCCCCTTCTGGTCATGGGCAGGGGTCTCAAGATGAAGTAAATGAGTCTTCCTCCCGTGGGTAGGGGTCTTCAAGATGAAGTAAATGAGTCTTCCTCTTCTTGAACTTGTCACCTTTTAGTCTTTACACATATGGTCTTAGGGTTTGGTCGGTGCCCCAGCCATAAACCATCTGCTTCTTCCTGTATCCGGTGCCTGCTTTTCCTTATCAATAGCTACTTATCATTATAATCAGGTGTCTGCTTATCAATACAACCAGGTGCCTGCTTTTGCTTATCAATAGGACTTGGTGTCTTTGTTCTGCTTAGTAAGCAGTTACAACAGACAATACCTTTTCTAGGTAAGTAAATTTCTCTAACACAAGTAAATTCCTCTAACGCAAGCAAATTCCTCTAACCCCCCTGTACAACCCCCCTGTACATGGGTCAACCCTCTGCATCAGTGCCTCTGATCTAGTAACAGAGATCCAGTTTAGTGATGTAGTCTGTAGGCACATTGGCATCTATAGTGAAATAACGTCACCATTTGGGTTCATAATTTCAGTAGTATCAGTTATTCAGTAGGATAAGTTTCAATTTTTTTTTTTTTTTAATCAGGAATAAAAAGTTGTGAGACCATGAGAAAAGCAAAAGTTGTCAAGCTTTTCTTTGAGACATTATCAGTTCTTGTGAAAGTTCGTTTTCAAATAAAATGCTTTCTTTACAAAGCTGTGGGATTTGAACTGGTCCAGAGCTTTGTGTTCAGTTTCCTAGTCCTTTTAAAATAATCTCCAGTGAGGACATCCCATGTGCATGCATCCCACATCTAAGAAGGAAGGCAGAAGTTTTCAGGAGCAAAATGGATGTCAATGAGAATTGGTAGCATGCAGACAATTGCTTGTAAAACAATAAAACAAGGAAAGAATCTGATCATAGGCCAGTTAACAGGCAACTTGGTTTGGGTTTCCTGTAAAAGGAATTTATTTGACCTTATTAGTGTATATAAATATATAAAGGGGGAGTGTCACGAGGATGGAGCCAGGCTCTTCTCAGTGGCAAACAATGAAAGGACAAGGGGTAATGGGTACAAATTGGAGCACAAGAGGTTCCACTTAAACCTGAGAAGAAACTTCTTCTCAGTGAGGGTGACAGAACACTGGAACAGGCTGCCCAGGGAGGTTGTGGAATCTCCTTCTTTGGAGACATTCAAAACCCGCCTGGACACGTTCCTGTGTAACCTTATCTAGGTGTTCCTGCTCCGGCAGGGGGATTGGACTAGATGATCTTTTGAGGTCCCTTCCAATCTCTAACATACTGTGATACTGTGATACTGTGAAAAGCAATCATTCCCCTGGAAAATGTAGTGTCAGGGAAACCCCGCCCCTGTAACTACTAATGGAACTGACTACTCTGATTCCAAGGAACTTAAAAAGGAGCCTGGCAGATCAAGTTTCTGTATCTTCATAGCAACAGCAGAAATCTTTTTTCCATTTTCAGGCATTGGAGGAAGAGTGAGTTAGTGTTGGGAATAATGTTCTAAGTTCACCGTCTGGTAGACAGAGATGCTTTTCCATAACATGGGAAACCACGTTTAGTTTCCAATTCTCTAGGGACAGAGTTGCCTGAAGATGGTTTCTTTTACATGGACCAGTAGTACAGTAGGAAAATACATTGAGAAATTTCTGGGTCTTTTAATTTTTTCTTTCTCTCAAATGAAGCAGTATTGTGGAAGGCTGGGATGAGCTTTATCGTTTTGATTCTGTTCTGTAAGGTTAGCACCTTTCTTCCTCATGCATGTTTGTAACCTGCTTAGTGCATACATTTCTCCTTACTCATTCAGGTTTCTTCTTCATTGGTGCTCTGCCATCTAAAATATGACAAGGGCAGGTGAGAAATACTGTGGATTTTTGTCTGCAGTGATGATTAAAAAGTAGCAGGGTGTTTCTGGTGGGTTTACCTGCTATTATTGTTAAACTGACAAACACGTCAGATAAGGTGTTTTCCCCATATTTTTGGCTGGTTTAATTTGGTACATGTTGATAGGTTGTATGCTAGTGACTTAAACACCCCAACTGTCTGCAACAGCTTTTATCTAAACTGTTGTTCTTTGTCCAAACACTAAACAACAACATTGGTGTTGATGGATAATAGAACAAAATTTTGCACTGCTTCATCTGTTTGAAGTTCCTTTTTTTGATATGCTAATCTCTTGTAAGTATTACATAATTAGAGTAGCCTTTGAGAAGACTATCAGACTAAAGTATGAAATAGATTTAATCATAAGTCTATATCCACATCTGTTTGGGTTTGGAGAAACTGTGACTTCAAATATGAATTTATACCTGTGGTTTAACAGGTGATACATGAACAGGTAAACTTTCCTAAAGATGAAACATGGAATGCTGGTTCAAATAACTGGAACTAAGATAAAAAAAAAAAACTGAGACAAATCAATGCACCTTTGTGATCACCATCCCTCAGCAAGCTCCATTATTATGAGGTCTGTTTTAATCAGACCTACTTTTTAACTGCCCTCTTGAGTATTATGGCTGCCTGTGCTAGGAAAATATCTTGGGTTTTGTACATGTGTTGTTCATGCAGCAGAAGTTGGGGTTTAGCGAATGTTAGGAATGCTTATATGTAGGGAATAAGAAAATGGGGATGTGTGAGGCACTGGTGTGACACCAGGGAATATGCAGGACTGCAAGGAGGGGAAAGGGAGCATGGAGGAAGAGCCAGTGGAAGATCTTGTAGAAGGTGTGAGCACCTATGGTGGGGAAAGACTGAGAAGGGTGGACAGGGGCAGAGGTGGTTATTAGGAGGCATGGGAGAATGATGGAGGCTGTGTGCATACAGGCTAGCAGCTCTTGGCACCTGTAGGAGAAGGCTACAGGGAGGAGCTGTGGGCCAGCTTGCTGTGGGGGCTGTTTTGAGTGAAGGACAATAGGTGTTGGGCTCATGGGGCAAGGTAAGTTCTTGGGGCTTACTGTGGGTCAGGTGAATGCCTATATATAGGACCTCACTCACCACAACTGCTGCTTTGAGACTAGTGCTGCTTCTGTTTATCTCAATTCATGAGCAAAACGATGGTTTTGTGAAATGAATTTTCAGCATGATCTGAGATGCAACTGATTCATTTTGGAGAGGAAGGAGATGGTGAGGGATCTTCAGATTAATGCCTGCCTTCTGTTCTCTCGTTCTGAGGGCTGTACATGTTTGCCAAAATGTAGGGTAATGTTGAAAAGGGTAATTAACTAAACAAGCAAGATCCTTAATTGCTGGAGTACTTTTGTTAGCATGCTTTAAAAAAATCACTTGTGCCATTCTGCTTTTCTTCTGTGATCTGTGAAAATGTTCCCTGCTTTTTGGGCAAAGTAAGGGCAGATAGTTTAATACCAGTGGTAGTGTTGATGCCCTTGAGACTGAGGTTATTGGTGCTACCAGTGATGGGACCCTGACTGCTGTCACACTGCTGTGTTGCTGAGTCCTTTGTCCTTGTGTGCAAAGGTCATGTAGGCTTTTGCTTGCAGTGAAGTATTCATCAGCTATAAATCTATTGGCAAACCAAAAGCCAGAGGCTTCAGTTTGTAGGTTATAGTGCACTTTCTGTGTGCACTCCACCACTGTGGAGGTGAATACAAAATGCTGTTAGCGGTCATGTTAGTGCTCCTGACTTGGATGCTGTGTTCCCACACTACACTGTACTTACATATTTATAAAATCATGTTTATAAATTCCTCCAGCAACTCCTTTACAAGGTTTGTCTCTTATAGAACTAATCCCTTGATATGATGTGCATAACAATAACAAGATATGGATCAGTGACAGATGGATACTTCCATACTTGGCATATGGTGTGTTCTAAGCCTGCTCCCATGCTATTGAAGCTGACGAGTCTTCCCATTGAATTCACTGAGCTTTGGATCAAGACCTGGAAGAAAATGAGTATAATTCTGAAGACAGCTTGATATTAAAAGATGGGGGATAGTGGGAGAATCACTTTCAACTTCTTTTTTTTAGCTGTGTAGAAACCTATGATTTTCGGGTATGTATTTTAATGGAGCTGGACAGATGCCCACACTGGATCATACCAATTATGACCAAGTAAGAACGGCGGAAAGTGTCTTCTCAGTGTGTAAATCTAGCTTTAGTAATAAGTGATGTTGAGAGTTGGGCGCTGACTGACTTTGCAGGCAGTGAGACATAACAAAACTAGAAATGTTGGAGTGGCTGGAAAATACAGAAATTATGGCGATCACTGCTTTGCCGCTAAAATTACTTATAATACCCTTTAGCTCCTTTTTAACTTTCCTCAAAATTGTCTTTGAGGAATTTAGAAAAGCTTTACCTAATTAACGCCTAATATTCTATTGAAAAGCATTGTTATTTAAGAGCAGACACTTCATTTGTGTAAATAAAAACAAGACTATAAAAAAAATCTGGGGCTTTCTTATACAAAACCTGGTGTGAATTTCAGCCTGATTCTTACTGTAGCTTGTGTCAACTGTTAGATTCAGCATAAGCAGCTGACGGTGAAAACATGTTATTGAGACAGATGACTGTGGGGGTTTTAATGGATCATCTAATTTATAATTTGCTGTAAAAGGAAGATGGCTCCCTTGCAGGTTGCAGGTTGGGTGTTTTTTATTATTATTATGAATGTAGCTTTGATACTGACTAGGTCCCTTGTCTTTTTCTAGTTATGTTAGTGCTGAAAGCTGGTGCCAAGTGTACTGAATCATCTCCTTTGTGCTTCCCTGTGTCAGGCACCTGGCCAGAACCTGTGGACATCTATGGGGGGTGGCTTTGATCATAGAAATACAGAATACCATGTTGGAAGGGACCTCAAGGATCATCTGGTCCAACTTTTCTTGGCAAAAGTGTGGTCTAGATAAGATGTCCCAACACCCTGTCCAGCTGAATCTGAAAAGTGCAGAGTGTTTGGGAATTCATGACTTCTCTGGGGAGATTATTCTAATGACTGACTTTTCTCATCATGAAAAGTTTTCCTCCTTTGTCCAACTAGAACCTTCCTAGGAGTAACTTGTCCCTGTTACCCCTCTTCCATGTGACTCCTGGTAAAAAGTGAGAATCCATCTTTTTTGTAGCCATCATTTAAATATTGGAACATGGTGATAAAGGCTCCCCTGAGCCTCTTTTCTCAAGGCTGAAAAACCCAGCCTAATGAGGTCTTTTTGTAGCGTAGCTCTTTCCCCAGGAGTCCACTTCCCCACACAGTTTGGTATCATTGGCAAACTTCATCAGGGTATACTAGATCTCATCTTCCAGATCATTTATGAAGATACTACACAGTGTTGGGCCCAGCCTTCAAAGGGGATGAATTGTTGCTCCCTTGCTATCTTTTCATTTTCCAGGGAAACTTCCCATGGAATACCTCCAAACTGAGGTCTTTAAGAGCTGAGGTTTGCTTTATTGCATCCTAAAGCTTTTCTCCAAACTAGGTGAAGGTGACAGTGAGGAACATTTTCATAGAATCATAGACTGGTTTAGGTTGGAAAGGACCTTAAGATCATCTAGTTCCAACCCCCTTGCCATAGGCAGAGACACTACACAATAAATCATGTCACCCGAGACTCCATCGAGCCTGGTCTTGAACAGTTTCAGGGGTGGAGCAATCACAGATTCCTTGGGCAACCCATTCCAGTGCCTCACCACCCTCACAATAAAGAACTTCCTTATATCTAACCTGAACTTCCTCTGTTTAAGTTTGAACCCCTTGTCCTGTCACTACAGCCCCTAAAAAAAGAGTCCCTCCCCAGCATCCCTATATGCCCCCTTCAGATACTGGAAGGCTGCTATGAGGTCTCCACGCAGCCTTCTCTTCTCCAGGCTGAACAACCCCAGCTTTCTCAGCCCATCTTCATACAGGAGATGCTCCAGCCCCCTGATCATCCTCGTGGCCCTCCTCTGGACTTGCTCCGAAATTCAGATTTTTTCTGTTAATATTGCTTTCACCTTTTGTGTTAGCTTATGGATGCATTTTCTAACATTTTAGACTTTTTTTTTGTGTGTGGATTTTCCAAGGGAGTGGCTAAGGGAAGTACTTGTTCTCTCACCTATGTCAGAGCTAAATTCCTCTGAATAGAAAAGTTTTATGTTTTCTGTTAAAGGTAGCTTCTATTTCATAGGCTTGTTTTTCTTGTGTGGTGGTTTTTTGTTTTTGTTTTGGGTTTTTTTGTGTTTTTTTTTATTCATTCCCTTTATTCCATCATCTGTTTCACCATCTTCTTGTGTGCACAAATGTTTTGCACCCAGGCTTATGCTTCAAATGTGTGATACTTTTATGACAAGATTGTATTTACTGTTCAGTGCTGCTCTGTCTTTTATTTAGAAATGATAGTATTAGGAATGTAGCTGTATGCGATGTATTCTTTGGAAATAAAGGTAACTCAAAGATCACTGGTTACTAATGAAGAAAAACACGAATTTTGTTTGCCTTTATGCAGAGATTTATAAGTTTTTCTTCCTGGATTGTGTTCCTTGAGATCTGGCTGTAGGTATTTTTGGAAATTTGCAAATCTGTTTTTCTTTAATGCACTGTTTTTCATTTAATGGCTTATTAAGTTCTACAGTTCTGCTTTTTATGTAATCAAAAACCCCAGCTTGTCACTACCTTAATTTTATACTGGAAAACTGTGCTATTTCTAATGTCCTGTGTTGAGTGTGAATTACATGCCTTTTATCAAAACATGCATGGACTGCTTAATTTAAATGCTGATTGTGAAATTCCAAGCCTCACCAGAATGGACCAAGGTGCTAGCAGAGCAGTTGTGAATAATTTCGATTTTGGCAGAGTACACACAAACTCAGACCTCAATCTGTTGTATACTGTACTAGAGCAGAGATTTCTTGAAAGCAAATGTCTCTAACAGATGCTTTGATTCCTTGTTTAGGTAAAACACACATAAAGGTGCATAACAAATACCTTGACTATGGTTTCTTTGTCTTTACAGTCGTTGCTCAAAAGACCTGAAGAGTTTGTGGAAGCAGTATAATGAGAGCTTTCATGTGGCTGATTGTAGCAACTCCTCTAAGAGGATTTTCTTAAAAAGTGCATCTCTGGGATGATCATGAACATCTAGCTGTAAAAGATGTGGATCAACACTTGAGTGTCTCTCCTGTCGACTTGTTCCTTCTAGTTGCCTGCTTTACCATTTCCACAGTGTTAGTGGTATCAATTCAAAACAAAGTAGAAATCAGAGTTATTTAAATACAAACAGTAGCTGACCAGAAAGGCAGTGTCTGTGTGCTCATGAAATGTGGTGGCCGGAGGAATCTTTCCTGTTGTTCCTTACCTATCCCAGTGAAACAAATGCTATAACATTTGTATTGCTCTCACCTGAGTGGGAATTAGACTGCTTCTTTGAGCTTGGTCTGCTGGACAGCTATAACCAGTTTTCTTGTTAATATTTTAAGACTAGATGTAGATGAACAAATTTGAAGCTTCTGGATAACCACAGCTGCTGAAATCAATGAGGTTCTGTAATTCTGAAGGACAGTTGTCTTCAATCTCTGTAATATAATTTTGGAAAGTTATATGCAGCTGGAGTAAGGAAAATTATATACAGATTTTCTAACAGGATTGAGGGGAAAATGCAGCAAAAGAGATGCACAGGCCTGAGTATAATGCTGGGAAACCAATTACAGGGGATTTAATTTGGTCTCTCCCTGCCCTATTGTGTGCCTTTAGGGAAGTCGCTGAACATGTGTGCTTGTTCTCTGTATCACAGAGATAGCACTGAGTTACTTCTCTCTGGAGGGTGTTGGTGTACCAGGGAGTGTGTTCACAGGACTCTGTGTACATTAAGACCTGGAACTGTTTTCTTGTTTTTTGTTTTGTTTTGGTTTTTTTTTCTCTCCACTCACTCACAGAAGGCCTTGCTTATAATGACATAAAATTGTGTAATAAACCAAACCACAATAAAAGTTTTAATAGGGAATTAAATTAGGCTTATAGATATTGTTACCTTTGTTTACTATACTCCATTAGGCTGAGCTCAAAAAGAAAAAGAATTCTTTTTAATTCTTTACAAAGGGGAAGAAAGAACCAAACAGTGGAAGCATTTTTAAAATCACTTTCTATATTTTTATTAAAAAAGTAAAAAATAAAATTAGCCTTTAAGGAAATAATCTCTTTAAATGTAGTATAGGAATAAAAAAGGGACTGTTTCTGAAGCTGCAAAGTAAATTACTGCAAGAATTTATTTTTTTTGTTTTAAACCGCTTTGTTATATATTGAACCAGTTGTAGGTTACTATTCCTAGCTATTTGTTACCTGCCTGGTAGTTTTGTGACCTTTTGCTTAATCTATTATTAGTTTGTGTATTTGCTTTTCTGTAATTGATGCATACACTCCTAAGTCTTTGCGGCTCCCTAAGGATGTACAGTTATGCTCTGTATCTGTCATCTCCTGTATGTGTTTAGACAACTCAGCCAGGTCATTTTCAGTACACAAGCAGTAAAAAATAATTTATTTAATAAGTTATTGATTACTCAAAGTTTATGATGAAATCGTGCTATTCTGTGCTATTACAAATGCCATCTTTCAGAGATATTGAAGATTGCAAGCACTTTCTGGTATGACTGCAGGTATTATAAACAATGCAGAAGTTTTTAATATATAAATATATATATAAAAAATTACATATGGAGTATATGATAGGACATAAGTAATTGTTTTTCTCCTGCTCAGTGGCTTATGCTGAATAATTGGTTTTGTTTCAGTCTTTGACATAAAACTGTGTTCTGGTCTTCTCCAAAGACATGGTATTGCTCTAAAAGTAATTGATTTAATCCTGTAATTTTTGCTTAGACTCAATTTCCCATGGCTTTCAGAAATGTGATTGCAAGGTCTGTTCACACAGGTGCTGGCCAATGTCTGTGTTTCATTAGGCTTCAGCCTTCCATCTACTTCATAAAACAACACAAGGAGTTGTGTGGCTGGAAGTGAGCTCTGCTCAAGACTGTGGTGTGAGGTTAGGCGCAATCAGGGGAGTACTTCTGTGGCTGCATAGGGCCCTCTGGAAGTTCACCCCAAAAATGCCTTCCAGATTTCCAGTATTTCCTTTGTTATTGATAGTGATAATGCCTTCACCTAAATGATTCTGTGATCTATGGAAAGCTCAATATGAGTGAACAGTGTGCAGTTGTGGCAAAGAAAGCCAATAGGTTGATGGGTTGCACCAAGGGCATTGCCAGCAGAGATAAAGGAGTCATTATCCCACTCTATCTGGTGCTTGTCAGGCCACATCTGGAATGTTGTGTTCAACTTTGGTCCTTGCTGTGCAAAAAAGATGTTGGACAGGCTGGAGAGGGTCCAGAGAATGGCCACAAAGGTCGTCAAAGGACCTGGAAGCTTGTCATACGAGGAAAGGCTGAGAGAACTGGGTTTGTTCAGCCTTGAGAAAAGAAGACTCGGGGGAGACCTTATAACCATGTTCTGGTATTTAAAAGGATGGCTACAAAGAAGATGGATACTCACGTTTTATGAGGAGTCGCATGGAAGAGATGAGGGGAAATGGCTGTTACTCCTGGGGGAGGTTCTACTTGGACATGAGGAAAAATTTTCATGATGAACAGTCATGAGAATAATCTCCTCAAGGAAACAATGAATTCCCCAACATTGGATACTTTTTCCAGATTGGGCTGGACATGGTGCTGGGTCATCTTGTCTAGATCATGTTTTGCCAAGAAAGGTTGGACCAGAGGATCCTCGAGGTCCCTTCCAACATGGTGTTCTATGATTCATTCTATTATTTCTGCTTTCATCTTTTAACAGGCATGTAAAATTATTTCTTTATTTTTAGAGAGGAGTAGCTTTTTTTTGAGCTTGACAAATACTCTCCTTCTGGAGAAGGACTAAACAACCATTGATTTATCACTTCTTTTTCTTAAGAGCAATGGTGAATGATCAGATTTTAAGCTCAATTATTATGTTTTGAATTTCTAATTTACACAGTTGTTTAATATTATTCTTAGGCTACTCTCATGCCTTCTATATAAGCAGCTGAGAAGAATAACTTTCCTGAGAAAAAACTAAGGTACAAACACTGTTTTCTAGTGTCACAAGAGCCCCTTCAGGACTGTAATCCGCCAATTGCTGTCATTTGTTTGAGGACCTGTATCTTAGCCAAAGGAAGGGTAAACCTACATGTTACCCTTTCTGCTGTCTGGGGCAATGCATTAAAATGTGGATCTTCTACTTTGGTATGGATAAGAATGGAGTTTCTTTTTTTATTATAAAATAACATTGGAAAATGTTATTGAGATCTCACTCCATTGAGATGCAGTATCAAAAACTTTTGTTAAAATATTCTAAAACATTAAGCCCTGGGAAGACTTGCTGCTAATTTTAGTAGTTCAAACTTATTTTCTACATGACTGAATTCAGAGATTAAGTTTCAGTCTATTACTTTAAAATAAGATTGGGTCTGCAGAACATGCAGAGTTTGAGACAAGATTTCACCTTTATCAAGCTAAGCACTTCTGTAGTACACATTGTGACTTGAAGTAGAATAATTTTGAATGTGCAGAGTTTCCCAATGGGTTTTTTGTACTTGACTTTTTTATTATATTCTCAAAGAGAGGAGAGAGAATAACATCCTCTTTTATCCGTTTTGATTCTCTGTTAAAAGGCATTTTTAAGCTGTGGGACATATTTGTACTTTCTGTAGCTTCCTTTGTAATTTTGATTGTACTTTGAGTTATTTTGCTCCAAGTGCAAATGTTGTCCACTTCACCCAAGAGTTCTAGATTGTCAGAATAAGCCTGATTTCTGGAGGCTTATTCTCTGCAGAAAGCGAAGTAGACTAACCTGTGTTGCCAACAAAGGAATAAAAATCCTATCTGCTGTTAGGCAGCCATGTGGTTAGTCAGTCTGTGTGTGGAGATAGTTTGCATAGAAGCATAAGTACTTTTTCAAGTCAGAAATTCTGTGATTATGCCAATTGATTTAGTAAGAAAATGAAACGGTTTAGCTAGATTGTGGATAGTTCCCAGTACTTATACACAGATTCCCAAACTAGCACTGTGGGAGTATCTTGACTTAAACTTCCTTAGGATTTCTCCTGTGGTGATACGCATTTTGAATCCCCCATTTTCTGATTGTACCTACTGAACCTACTCTTAGTCCTGGGATGAATTGGCAGATATAATATCCTGCCCTTTCCCAATCCTTTACTGCTGTATTCAGGCTGTAAAATGTGGTTTAATTTTGGAAATTGTGACAAAAAGCAAAACGGGCAGGCAGAATTCTTGCAAGCCTTAATATTTCATTGCTGTAAATACAAGAAACAACACTACTGTGTTGGGGAGAGTTTATTTTGCAAGGTAGGAGCTAAAATTCCCCTTAGCCTTCATGGGAAATGTGAGGCAAACCAGTTTTAATAATGAAATATATCTTACTGTCTGGCTAACTCCTATAGCTTTTAAAAACTTAGAACTTTATATTTCTAGATATAAAGATGAATGAATCTTCCAACCTCTTCTCTCAGTCTAGAAGTGATTGGCATAAAAAAAAGCTTTAGTTGAGCCAGAAAATTTGGAAGTACTTCTCTTAAGTGAGATTTTTTCCTTTCAAAATTTATCATGGTGTACTAGAACTAAAAGGTTTCCCATTCCATGGCAGTTTTGAGCTCATTTGGTTTGGCCAAATAATATGAATAGTTACTTGAGTCTGAATATTTCTGTCTATGTATTGTGGATTATGCATTTGTTCAATGGTATCTACCCATTGCATTCCATAGTCTTAGATGTTTGTCGTTGTCATGCCAGTGGAAGTCAAGAAAGGGCAGGCTATGTTTTTAGGCTGTCTCCTTAGCAATGTGGACAGTGCAAGAGGCAAGACTTAGAGAGCAAGTCTTATAAGGAATGGCAAGAGAAATTAGTTAAGGGAGATAAACAGAGAAAGAATTAATGTGCAAAAGTTTTTTCCAAAGGCAGCTCATACCAAAGCGAGTGTGATGTCTTGAGCTGAGGATTTCCAACAGATTATGGGGAACATTTGCGGGGGCTGTTTGTGAGGACTAGTTGAAGAATGGATATTGTTTTTTGTTATAGTCTACTTTGGAAACTTTTCTTGGGATATAAACTCTGCCACAGTTTGCTGGTATGTAAAGCTAGGGAGGCATTGTTAGTTAGAATAATAATTACATTATCGTTCATGAAGAAGTTGATTACCTGGAGTACCTGGGAAGCTGAAGCAGAGTGACTGTGACATTAGAGAGACGTGCACATAAGTAATGTGGTGTAGTTTGGAAAATGATGAACAAGATGCAAAGGTATTAAATACTTGCAACTCATTCATTGTCCAAATATATCTGCATGTGTGATGTACCGACAGTTACAAGAGCATCTCTTCGTAATCTCTTCGTGAGACTTCGTAAGTGCAGTTTTGCAAGACAGGAACTTCTGCAGACTTCCCTGGATCAGAAAGGGGAAGTGTGTGAATTCTGGGGGAAAATATACCCTGCAGCTGGAATTGCTGTCTTCCCCCACCCTCTCCAAACTAGCCACCTGAAGTATGTTACAGATAATTTTGATTATGTTAACGGGTAGTTTTTCTAGTCCCACAGGGCACAACCTCTTCCACAGGAATTTGTGTACATACAAAGGAGAAGTGAAAATCCAAAACCTGGAAGCAGAATGAGGTATTGAATACCTGCAGGGCATGGCTATAGTTATGTAAGCAAGCAGGAAAGAAATTTCTTGGCTTCTTACTTGATATGTTTTTGTGGAATAGGTCATTTTAGCAGTATGGCAATTCAAACTGAACGTAGCCAGCAGTCATCTTTCAAATGAAAGAATTTTTCTTTGGATTTTAAATTTTTGTGATGATTTTTCGGTTATAAGAGTGGTTAAAAAAAAATAAATTACCATGCAAATGGAAAATTAAAGTAAGAGTTAGCTACACCTATATTTTAATACCTGCTACTTTAAATAGCACCTTTCAGCTTCTGAGTTATAGAAACATTAGCTTGTCTTCATTGTGCCCCAGAGAGATAAGTATTATTAGGTTGGTAAACAGTAAGTAAATTATTTCTCATTTTTCTTCCTTGCTGTTTTTATTATTATTTTGCATGTCTGAAAATTTTGTTACGCAGCTTTTTTTTTTGCACATAAAAAATGCTCATAAAACCATGAAACAATTTTTTATTAATTATGCATGCTTTATTTTATTTAATCCTGTTTCTGTTTGAATGGAATGCCTTCATTATTTTTGGTATGTTAAAGCATATTGATTTTTTTAATGTCTCAATCTTATGAGAATATCAACTGCAAGGTGGTAAATTGCAGTCTGAAACATCCCTCCCCCCAAAAAACCCACAAACAAAAAACCCTTGCCCAAACAGAAAACACAGAACAAAAAATAAATAAAAACAAAACCAAACTAACAAAACCCTTCCTCTTGCAAGCTCCCAAACCAAACCCAAAACCCAACACTCTAGTAACCGAAGAACCACATTTTGAGTGGTCTCTAGTAAATAAAGAAAAATACAACCTCTGTAATTTCACAAGGTACGTTTTCCTTCTGGTTTAAGTTTAGATTTTCATGATGACTTGATTAGTCTCCCATTCATCTGCTTGCCTTTCTTTGACCCTGGAGTTTGTCAGTCTCTTAGTTACTCACTGTTACTAGGGAAAGAGGTGGTCTCTAGAAAACAGGAGTTCCTATTTCTATTTTAATGTGGCTTCTTCAGCAGTTAGCATCATGGAACTCCTAATTGACCAGCTCTGACAGAAAAAAGATACTCTTACATCTTTATACCCCAAAAGTCATGATACAAATTTGTTTACTTAGTAGAGAGGGACTGTGGATGCCTAGGTATGTAACATAAGGCAGGATTTATGAAAATGGTAGTCTTTGCAGTATATTCACAGTTGTCTTTCAAACTTGATAACTGACTAGGTAGACCTTTAAGATTGTTCCATAGACTTGGTTAAATGAAATCATTTTAGTCCAGGACTCTGCTGTAAACTCAGGCTAAATTTATAGCCTACTTATTTTTAAAATGGCTGTTTCTGAAATGCGTGGCTGCTATTACAATTGCATGAACTTCTCAAGGGAGCTGGATATAAGCATCATCCACCCAACAACTTCTTGGCCCTTCAGTTTTCTTTCTCCCACTTTTTCGTAAGAGATTTTGTGTTGGATTCCTGGGTTGAATTATTTTCTAAATAGACTTCCCCCCTGCAATTTAGATCTTCAGAAAGTTGCAGAAAGTCCATGATAATGAATGTTTCCTACATGGACTGCAGGCTTCCTAGCAGCCTCCTTCTCCTGATCACCTGCAGTCTTCTGACAGTGAGCTTGCTAAGTGATCATGCGCGTGAGCATGAGGCCTTGGGCAGTAACTTCTCAGAGTTTGTGAAGGGCATCAAATATGATTTTCCTCTGCATTACTGACTTGCATGATACTGCGTTATTTTCTCTGCTGTATTAGGAGACTGCTGAGTTTTATCTTCTCAGGAGGAACCTGAGAAACAATATTACTCAGTTTATTGATGTGCTGCTACTATGAAAAGTAGTTAAATTGGTTAAAAAGTTTTAAATGCCAGATAAGAAAATCCTGGACTTTGAGGAGAAAATATGAGGCAAAAAATATGTGAGCCACTATTAGGATAATGAAAGATAGAACAATTCAGGATTAGAGAGACAATGTTTAAGACTGAAAATAATGGAACTAGGAGTAAGCATAAAGCTTTTTAATTTTAGCAGGGAAGATAGGCATCTGCAATCATCTCTATTATTGGACTGCTGAAGCTAACATTTTACCTTTTTTGCAGGTATGGACAGAAGAATTCATTTCCTTGTGAAAGGCTTGTTACAGGCTGCTTATGAAGTTTAGAGGAATTTAACAATGGATTTCCCATCAAAATGCCTGAAGTATGTTCTTCCTTTGCCATGACAGTGACGTTAGGCAAATGCTGACCTTACCACAAATGGCAGCCCAGCAGAAGCAGATCTGTAGGACAAGATGCTGAGGTGTTGGGTGCTGAGGAGCCTATGTCCATACTGTAGAACATTACATCAAGGGGGTTTTGTTTGGACAAGCTCTAGGCTGCAATGAATACACCTAGTTGAGAATGGAGAGTATTGGCATACGTGTAGGTGTCCTATTTTGTCTGGATGTCTCAAGTTAGGTTTCTCTAAGTGTTCTGTGATACGTGAGCTAAATCATGGGAAGGGAACACATGGGGGCAATTTAGTGTAATTGTGTGCTATTGAGAATTATGTTGAGATATGCTTAGTATACTTCAATTCTTGCCTCTTCTCCCCAGAAGTCATACCAGCATTTATTGCAGTATTTTTACTCCCTAACCTGTCCCCCATCGTCCCCCCCAGTGTCATGTCTGAGTGTAACTTGTCTTCTAAATGCCATCACTGCAAGACTGGCTTACATAAAAAACTGTATGTGTATTTCTATGCAGAATTCACTTCCATAAGCTCCTTATCATGGGGTTATTTATGGTATCTTTTTACTCATGTTATTTATGTATTTTCTGAATAACGGTGCTAAACATCATGAAATGAAGCATAAAGGTATCTATATATGTTCAATGTACTTTGTTTCATATACTTAATGAAATACAGAACTACTGCTGTATTTTGGATCAATCATCTTTAAAGATCCTGATTTTGCTCCATGGGCATGAAAAGGAAAACAATACCACTGAAACTTTAAAGCTATGCTTAAGCACTTAACAAAATCAATGAGAAGTAGATTTGAGATGTACTGTAGATTCCACTTAGCAGTGAAATGCCTTTTTTAGGTGCCAGAAATACTTTACTGAAACAAAAGCTCCTGGCCATAAGTATACTTAGTCAAAATTTTACAAGGAATTTGGGAAGGTGCCGAATGGTATTTGCAAATGTTGCTAAGAGATTACCTGCAAAATGTTCACTTTGAAATGGAGGCTAATGCTTAGACCTCTGAAGTATTAAGTGTCCTCGATGCTTTTGTGGTGTTTTATAGACACCATCTTACTGCTGTTGTTTGTAAAAGCACTTTTTAAGCACTTCATCCCATGTGTTTGCAGAACTCTTTAAAATTGGAAGTTTCATCATACCCTTCATCTTGCTGGTGTAACTGCTAATGCAACTATTGAATGCAACCCTATGCAATAATATATGTGTACGTATGACTCTTCTTTTCTGAAAACCTGTATATGTCTTGTGCTAAACCAGAATGGTATATTTTTCTGCTATCTTTATTGAAACTAGTAGGGATGGAATTCCTTGCTGAGGGAAGGATGCTCATGCAGGCACAGAATGTGTACAAAGATTAACTAAAACAGCATACAGGTTTCACTGTGGTCAGGTTATGTTTTAGTCCTTTTTCTGTATTGACCGTCCCATTTTCCCACCTATTTTTTTTCTGTACCCTGGGGGAAAGAAGTATCAAAATACTATCATTTCAGACAGTAATGAGAGAGGAGGTGGTTGAGCCTCACCTATGGGGCAGCTGAATGCCAGGCTCACTCTTGGTCAGGGTACACATATCCTCTGGGGACCCCTGGGGTACTGGGACCCCAAGGTGCAACACACTGCTCCCTGAAGGCCTGTGGTCTCTTTAATGGGTACAGAAGCTGTGGCAGACCTGCAAGCAGGAGCTGGAAGGTGCTTGTTTTGGGGGCTGTACTTCCCCCCCCCAACACACAGGCGAGACATGGTGAAGGGGGAATATGCTCAGTGCAGTCCTGCCAAGCTGAGGTGCAGCCTTAGTGTCTTTACTGGAGATCACTAAAGGATGGATTTGTAAACCTTCAAGCTTTGATGGAAAAGAAGATATTTGGAGACTACTAAATGCTGTTTCCAAGCAGATATGAACTTCTGAACCTTTCACTAATTGTCTTAAATGATGTATTTCTCTTGATACTTATCTGCCAGGTAGTCTAAAGGGACTTTTTTTTCTTAAGTCAATTAGTTAAACCATTATATATATGGTTAATTTTCTCTCTGTGTAGTATTTTGAAGGACAATTACCTAACAATAAGTGAAGAATTGATTTAAAGACTTAAACTACCAAGAATAATAGAAAATATATTACTGCCTCTTTCATGTTGGTTTGTTGGTATATTCTAGGAAGTCATAAACTTTAGCTGTAAGTATATATTCTCCATAATTATGTTTCTTCTGATACAGTTTCTCTGGGCTGAATTTTTGGTTCTCCAGCTAGTTTATCTTTTTAACAGCAGCATATGTATAAGCACATGTGGAGGTGATTAGATAAAAAATTTGCATTTCAACTGGAGTACTTTGTTTCATTCATCAGAGTCCTTTCATATGGACTTTTTTCTGAAAAGATAATTTTAATATCTATATGTACATAGAACAAACATAGTTAACTCTAGAGACTGCAGAAAGTCCCCATAGCTCCCCACAGCACTTAAGATTAAAAAAATCAAAATCTTCCAGTAAAGTTCTTGTAAAATTCTGTTTTATTCATTACTTGGTGTGTATTCTGTACTCCTTTAGTTGGTGAATTGCAGGATAAAATCGGACAGAAGAGGTCCCCAGTTAAGGGCAACCATGTGTTACCTATTTTATAGGTAAATATGTAATTAATTAGTTGTAACACAGAAGAAATATTGAAAATAACTAACTCAGTGTTCACATCACCACTTTATCTACTGATGCCATGAAAACCACATAATCGGCTTTTGAATCACCTTTCTTCACACTCCTTACAGGTGAAAGTACAGAAAGGGAGCAGGGACACTTTAAATGATCCAAGGACACTGAGAAAGTTTCAGAGAGTGTACCCTAAGTAACTGATCAAAATCAAAAGCAGCGAGTTTCTCTGCTGTGAATTCTAGAAGCCGAACTCTGTGTCTTCAGTCTTCTGTGTTCACCTTTCATAAGTACCAAGTTATGCCTGTCAGCTTTCTCCATCGTGGCACGGGCTGTTGTCCCCGTGCTCCCTTCTCAGTGCCCTCCCCAGGGAAGCACTCAGTGGCAACTGCCCCTGATTCCGGAGATGTGCAGTAAAGTGCCATCTGCAGGCTCCTATAGGGAAGGAAATCCAATTCAAAAAGAATGATGAGTTCTTTCGGATAGTGCAGCTGCTCTGGTATCTCTTACTGCAGGCTCTGCAACATCTAATGTGCAGGGATGTGGAGAAGTTACTTGAATTGGTTGGACTCCAAAACCTTTTGAAATGTGGAAAATTTAAGCAGTTTCTTGGCATGGAAGTGCATAAGGCCATTTGGATATAGAAACAGTCAAAATATTCGTGTGTGGGGTTTTTTTTTGTTGTTGTTTTATTATTTTAACAGTAAAAAGATCAGACAACAACTTTTCCAATATAGTAGTATTTCTTGAAGTTTTAATAAAGCTTTTTTCTGAAATAGGTGTGATTGATGTACATAATACTTTTTGGAAAAGAGAGCTCCGAAAGAGTCATAATCAAAGGTATCAGGGTTATCTAAGAATATAGGTATCTTGTCTCAGATTGTGGACAAATAAAATGGTATAGCAAGTTTAACTGTAAATTCAGTTGGAGAGGGAAAGGTGAGGAGGGTAATAAGAGAGTAATTGTATTATAGGAAAAAGCACTGGTACTACTGATATCTGTGTATTGATTTGGAACCTTGACATTTTTTTTGTATCATGAATAAAGAAGCTCCATGGTTTCAGAGTTTCCTCATTTGAGGGTTCTCTAGTCATAATTCAGCAAAGTGTTTAAAGAACCTAATTATAAAGTCATTTAGGTTGGAAAATAAACCTAACACTTCGGACAAAAAAAGAAAAAAACACCAAAAATCCCAAGAAATTAAAAGCAAAAAACAATTCAAAAATGAAAAACACGTTCTAGCTTCTGTTTTGATGAGAAGCAAACTTTAAGCAGTCATGTTGCTGAACTGGACAGAGGTTCTGGAAGGGCAAAAGATTCTGGAGTCCCAAAAGCACTTTGTGTATGTGTGTATGTATGTATGTATGTATATGTATACATATACACACACATAACTAAAAAAAATAATACTGGGCTTAAGATAAAATAATGTAATCTAACTTCTGATAATTCTTGGTGTGTGGGGAGGGACTCTTCATTAGGGACTGTAGTGATAGGACAAGGGGTAAAGGGTTAAAACTTAAACAGGGGACGTTTAGCTTGGATATAAGGAGGAAATTCTTTCCTGTTAGGGTGGTGAGGCACTGGAATAGGTTGTCCAGGGAGGTTGTGAATGCTGCATCCCTGGCAGTGTTCAAGGCCAGGTTGGACGAGGCCTTGGGTGATATGGTTTAGAGTGAGGTGTCCCTGCCCATGGCAGGGGGGGTTGGAACTTGATGATCTTAAGGTCCTTTCCAACCCTAACTATTCTATGATTTAAGGGACTAGTCATGAATTGTATGGTTTTTAATCTAAGTTATTGTTTCTAAATCAGTCCAGGTTGGTGGTAGCCTGAAATAATTGAATTCTCGTCTCTGCTTACTCCCCTGCCTTATGTAGTAGCCAAGCCATGCTGTGCTGCATTATGCACCCTGCAGCCAGTGGTGCCAGTCAACCAGGGGATGGACTACCTCATCCACAGCTCCTCAAAATGGATCTCTGACCACGTGGGCCTCTATAAGCAGAAGAAAGCTTCCTGGCATCTTCCTTCTACTTATTTCTGGTTGTTTTGAAATTTAGCGCCTCACCTGGGTTTAACTTCTCTGAATTCCAAGGTTGTCTACAGAAGTAAATAATCTGTCTTGATGCTCCCATCATTCTCTGTCCTTCTTCCCTGCCTTGGTAATAGTAAGGCAAAACAACTTTGATTAGATGCTGTTAAAGCACTGAACAGATTATATTTAACTAAGGAGGTAGTTAGGATAAATGGATAAATCACTGAAGATGAAAATTTAAAGCTGATCTTCAGGTCATCTACTTCTTTCACCTTGTTATTTTGTATTACTTACTCTATTATTAAATCTTGTGAGTTAGCCATACTTCTCCCTATACCATATGCAAGAGATTTATTTTCCTTTCATCAAAGTGTCCTAATGTTTGTTTATAACATGTTATACACTGCAGGAAGCCTTAAAACCAATGGATACCTATAAGGTAGAGAGAGGATGTTTGAGTGGATGTTGCTCCAGGTCACTTTGTTCCCCAGACACTTCACATAATTTAGGGGATGTGATATCCTTCAATTTAATCTATGTAATGTGGCTGTACTAGGCTCCCCATAACCAGCCCCACTTCACCCCCCCAGGTGGTTTGAGATTCTGTCTCTAGACAGGTTTAAAAACCCCCATATTTTAAAGCACATCAATCAGGTAAGTTGGGCATAAACTGAAGATCTGTGGGTTTGATAAGTAATAAAACCTCCTTAAGCTTGTAGTGTCATATCAACAGATGGAGCAGGGGGGTTATTAGACATATTTTCTGTCTTAGTACTTCAGGCTTAAGATGCAGCTGCAGAATAAGTCTAGATTTAGTCCTTTTTGAAAATTCACTGAAGTCAGCAGAAATGAAATATGCCAGGAAGTGCTTGTCTGGTTGCCCATTAAACACAGGTGGAACCCACATAACATTAGTCTAATGACCAGGTACCTGCTCCTCTGGTGCTACCATTTCATCCAGTCCTGGATTTTACTGCCAGGGACATGCTGCAGCAAGGCTAGTCAGTCTCCTTGTGCAGGAGACTCGTAAGCACAAATAAAAATGTTCCCAGTTGACATTCTAGGACGTGTTTTATGGAGTTGTTAATGTAAGGATGGGCAGAACAATAGGATGCTTGTCATAAATATCCAAGTTATTAATCACAGAAGCAAAGGGACCGATGTCTGTGAGTGCAGTAAGGACTTGTGTCATCCAGCCTATTTTACCTCTCTGGTGGATAACAACTGGGTTTAATGTGTGGACGCAGTTGGAAGCTAGTTTTTTATTTTTATTTTATTAGGCTTCCCTTGCCACTTGCATGGTACATCATCACTTTGCCGGTTTGTCAAAAGCAATTCTTTTATTGTGGTTAAAGCATTTAAGATGTAACCACCTGCCTGCAGCACTCCTCAGAATACAGCTAGTGAACATAAATAACGGTGTTTATGAAATTCATCGGGGGTTGGATTCTTTCGTTTTGTGGCTTTGTTTTGTGTGGTTTGTGGAGGGTGTTTTTTGTGTGTGTGTGTGGTTTTGGTGTTTTTTATTTTTTGTTGGGTTTTTTTTTTTTAATATTGATCCTGTTACTGGCTATAATATGAATGGAAACTACTGTCCCACTCTTTGCCTATATTAACATGGGTGAATGATATCAAAATAACAGATGAACTTCTTGATCAGTTTAGAATAGCAGAAACTTCGCAGTGCCTACTCCTTGCTAATTTTAGGAAGGAATATCGTTATGCACAAAATTGCAAACTATATTTAATACTAAGTGGAATAGATTTGCATCTTTTGTTTTTTCTTCTGGCAGTTTTTTAAGTAATCTGGAATGACTTGTGATGTTTTGTTGTATTGTGGCATTCATTATTGTAGGGTCTTCAAATTTCTCTGCAAATAATAAGAAGTAAGTTTCCCTGCAGTCTTGAAAGGTAAGCAGCTGTTTGTACAGTCTCTGTTAGCAGCAGTCTAGCTGAAGCACAGGGGGAGAGAAGTTGTTTTCTTACAGTGTGCTATGAAATCAAAATGGAATTTTGGACAGAACCTGAGGGTCTTATCTATGGGTGCTGTTCAGACTTCTCTGTAGGTGGTCCTTCATGGATGGAAGTACTTGGAAGTATGAGATACATGGCTGTGTATACATCATCACGTTCCATCACATACTTATTTCTTCACATTGCTGAAAGAAACACTTTGTGCTGCATCTCAGAATTTATTGGGCTATCCTTTGGATGATATAGCCTTTCTTCCTCTTGCCTGCAGCTTAGTTTTACTTAGGAAACTGGTCTCTCTGATCTTCCACTTGGATTACATACTCACCAAATCTGTCAAACTTATTTTATTTTCTTGGAGGAGTGCTGACTAAAATTTCGTAAGAAAAGAACGGAAGGCTGACTTATGTGTTAAAATAAAGTACTCTTAGTGGTCTCTTTTCCTTAAAGCCTCTGGTTTGCCTTTGCAACATTAATTCATCCAAGGTCTCCAGTGCTTTTTCTTATTTTTTTGATCTCTATTTCTTGTGCAGTATTTGAAATCTTGATCAGACCAGTCTTGAGCTCAAGTTTATGCTTTTAATTTAACCATCTTCACCTTCTGAGTGGTCCATTGTATGTGTTACTTGCACTGTGTGTTTCTAATAGAAGAACGTATTAACATTGATTGAAGCCTTCACTTTCTGTAGGGTAATTAAAATCACTTTAGTTTAAGTCACTAGTATAAATTGAAAGCATTGCAGGTGGCTGGGAATTCACCTGGCTCAGGACAGCAATGCTTGGTAGGTATCAGATGGTCATACTTGTGGCCTAAAATGTGGGTGAAGGGGAGTCAAAAATCTCCATGCAGTTATTTGAAACACAGGCAAGGTTTCTGAATCTGAAAACCTGCAAGCAGATTATATATTCTTTATAATATGAAATGTACTTTGATGTATAAACTGTCTGGGAAAGTATTTAGCAGTAACATGTTTCTGACTCACCTCTTAAATGACTGTTCAAATTCCATGTGTGAAGTAATAGGGGTTTAATAGTTGATTGATAAATTGATTTTCCGCTTGCTGAATTCATAGGGAAAAATGTTGACTTTGAGATTACAGTATATAACTCAGGATCCACAGAAACACAGATTTAACTTAGCAGCAGCTGTCAAACAGGGAAAGGGAACTTCTTTTGATGCCATACATGACTGGACTATATAGCAGTACTTCTTTGTTTAGTAACAATACATGGCAAAGAACAGAGAAATCGGTTAACTGAAATATTTTCAGTACTCATGAGGATGCAAAGCATCTTTTAAGAAAAAAATACATCCTTTTTTAGAGGCCCATAAAAAAATAAGACAAGCCTTTCTACTTGTTTTCATGTCTGTTCTAAAATTTTAGGGATGCTTTTCTTAACCCTTTCAGTTGGCTTTAAGGGTCTGTGACTGTTTCTTTTCTTAACTGGACATCTCATGATTTTTCCATTATACGAAGCATTTTGGATTGCTGTTCCCATCTGTCAGTAGGGATAACAAGCAGAAAGATTAGCATCCCTTTCAAACTAATTGAGTTTTTGGGGAAAAAGCATTTGCTAAGCAGGAATCTCCGGATGTTTGCAAGCACTTATTCTTGCGAAGACGTGTTTAGGATCAGGGCTCTTGCAAAGTTGAAACCCACTGTTCTGTTATAAAACCTGCTTTTCACTCCACTGTGTTATACATGCTTTTTAATTTTTCCTCAACCACTCTTTACTAATTATCTGTCTTCCTGTGATTGCATTTGTGGAGTCTCATGTATATTGATCTTTACATCAAAGAGGCTCTCAAAAATAAATAGTTAGCAATGTGTTAATGAAACAAACAAACAAAAAACCCTAAACCAAAACCCAGTTCTGCAATTTATGATAAATCATTAGTATCGTTCAATTTCATAACTTACAACATCTATGTGTCTGAAAACTGGATTACTTCCTTTCTTTATCAAAGCTGGACAATATATTCCTATATTTCCTGGAAGGACTTTTCTTCGGATTTACCTCAGACCTTACGCCACCCCACTTGCAGTTGTCAGCATGTCATTGGGCACAGAACCCTCCATTTACCCCTCTCCTGTAGAGGAGCACCCTTAAGTATTGCCATAATGGCTGAACTCATTGCTCCCTTTGTGTCTGCCCATCAAACAGACTGTATCATGATACCTATAGAAAATAGACTGGAGATGTGTTCAGACTGATGCTAAACATTAGTACTAATACTTAGTGTGCTTTCATCTTACCCTAGTTTTTTCTTGCAGTCAGTGCCTTTTTTTTTTTTTTTTTAATAATCATGTATAGCACTGGGGTTTTGTTCTTACGCTACTGCTTTCAGCTACATCATATGAAAGTGCAGGTGGAAGGTTTGCACTTTTTGATCCAGATTGGAGAATACCACTCCTCCTTTTCAAGCCTGAGGGGAGTAGTATTCCTGGGGTAAGCTGTGAATAGGAGATACTCTTGTCCAGCCTCTCTGTATACTTGTCAGATGGCAGTGCAGGCTTATATGGCCCCCCATTGGTACTGTTGAGCCAGTGCCCTGTGTGAAATCCAGCCTTGAAGTTGGGAAGTGTCATTACACCTGGTCAGGGGCCTGGGGTCTGAACCAGTCCATTGTCAGAAAAAACAATGTGTTTTATTATGCAGTATCTGTGACTATTGCAGTTTTCATATCTGTTTTCTTCTCATTACATTGCTATTTCTGTCTTCCTTAACTTATTTTCAGATGACTGCAGAAATAATGTTTCTCATAACTGTGACAGAGTTATCACACTGTGTTTTTTGAAACTGTCCCCAATTTTTATCTCAGTTTCCTTTGGTTGGTCATATTTTGTGTTCATTGCTGAAAAATAAGGATACTCCAATACTTTTCTGTATGTTTGTTGCCATTTTTGATGTGTTACACAGGTAATGATTTGGCTAGCTCATAGCAAGTGTTTCTAAATATTCTGAACAAAGGATTGTAGTGACAAATGTTGGAATTTAAGATGGTAAAAGTTTTGGCATGAAACTCATGAGTAAATTTGATGAATGGAAACAATGGAGAATAAAAGTAATTTTTTTGTTTACATATTTTTAGACTTCTAGAATATTTTGACTGTGCTACTTTGACTTTTAGATGTTCAAGATTATTACTGGGTAAGGTAATAATAGAATTTTCCAAGTAAATTTAAAATCGGAGAATTATTGCAAAGTCAGGAATTCAGGGGAGGTAATTCTACTTCAAACTGTAGATTTTCTTCTGAAGAATTTCTTTATCCTTAAAAAGTATGTTTTCAGAACTTGATTTTAATGTCTGACTTCTTGACTTACAGTTTATTTTTTTAGCTAGTTTTGGCCCTAAGGATTTGCATATTTGTTACGGGAAAATAGATTTTTACTAATACTTGTACATAATAATAACCTGTCAAAGCAATAAGAGTGGTGGATGTGTGATGTTACATTCTTTGCTGCAATAAACACTTCTTTCTTATTCTTATTTTCCTGCCAGTTTTTCAAAATTTAGAGGGATCTCAAAAATAAGTTTCCATCAAAGGTTTTTTTTTTTTTTCTTTTCAGCATCAGAAGCTGTATGTTACTTAGTTGTTATTGTCGATTTTTGTAGTATTTTCTTTTATTTGCTGTTGATTTTTGTAGTATTTTCTTTTCCTTGCAAAGTGACATGTCATGCTCCTTCATACAGAAAAGAGTGAGAAAAGAGACTTGGATTGTTTTGACAGATACTGACTATTTCACCTTTCTAAACCTAAGGTAGGAACAATTGCACTTATTGTGGGCCTTTTACTTAACTTCAGTGGATCTGGGCACCTGAAATGACATTGCTGGAGGTGTTTCAAAAATATATTCTGAAGGTATTTTACTTACAGTACTAGAGGTTTTTTTTATTTCCTTCCCAGGAAAACCTGAACTTCATTTACCTAATGATTTAGAGTGAAAGATTAGAGCCCCCCCTTTTTTTTTTTTATTTCCCCTTCTGCAAATTCAGTGGCCAGGAAACTTTAGTTTCAGAGAATCCTTCAAAAAAAAATTATGGAATAGTTTTCTGGCAGGTTCCTTAGTCTGTGAGCTGGCACATTTGCAATGAAGTATATTTTATACTATTTGATGACCTGATGTCCAATTCTGTGGCTTCAGAGCCAAAAGGTGTTGCTGTGCAAAAGGTGTATTTTCAAAGTGCTTTGTCTAAAAATGGGGGTGGGGGGAGAAACCACAAAACAAAACAGCTACAATTCCCTGCTGTGGAAAACCTTTATCAGCACTTGAAAATGAGAAACAAAAGGATGGCTGTCTATTCCTAAGCTATTGAAACAAACATGTATACATTTTTAGAAACAGCAAGAGACTGGGGGGATGCTGTGTGGAACAGTCCACAGCAGAAGGACACAAGTCTTGCGGGATTTTTCAAGAGAGATCCATCAGAGAAAAAGCAAGCAGTATCTCCCTTTTCTGTCTGTGTGTGTGTGTGTGTGTGTTTGTGTGTGTTTAAATGATCTTGATGGCAGCAAATTTATTTAGATTCTCCTACTGCTTGTCCATACCATGTGATAGAAACACTCCAGAAAAACATGTTGAAGTGCTCTTGAAAGTGGGCAGCAAGGCTCTTACCAGGTGTGAAGCATGGGGTGCTGGAGTTTATGCAGCTGCTTAGCATGTTGGGGACTTAGCATGTGTAACTAATGTCCTATGCAATGTGCCCTTCATCTTTAACTCCTGTTGAACTCTGTTAAAATGAAGGATATGTTTGTTCTACAAGTATAAAATAAAAGCATGTACCCTTAAAAAAAACTTCAATACTTGACTAGAATAGAAAGTTAGATATTGGGTGGTTAGAATTGCATATGCAAGTTTTGAGCACCTATCTGAGCTTAACACTTAAGGACACTTTATGACACCACCATCTTAGTTTTAAGAGGCACTTATGATAAATACTTACAGGAATGACATCCATCTATTGCCAGATCAGATTGTTTACTACAAAGGAGGAAACAAATTTCACAATCAGAACAGCAAAAAAGCACACAGAGGAAATCTTTCATTGCTATCATTAGTCATACTTAGCTTTCAATAGTAGGAAGGCTGTTTTATGCTTTATATAGGCTTCCTGTTGGCTGATGAAATAAACTCATCTTCAGCTTCTGCTTTTTGCAGTTCCCTGGAGGTGTTCCATTAAAGGAAATCTGTTGATCATCACCAGATACATTAATGTGCTTTCAATATTCAGGGTAGCTCTTTGTTCTTCTGTGTGTTGGTGCATAAGTATCCTTTTTTTTTTTTTTTTTAATTTTTTGTTGGGTTTGATGTGGGTTTTTTGTTTGTTTTGGTGTTGGATTGGTGTGTTTTTTGTTTGGTGGGTTTGTTTTTTTTTTTTTGCTCGGGTTTTATTTATTTATTCCCTCAAAAGCTAATTTTCTTCTTTATTGCAACAACTGAGCATTCTGGAGAATATTTGGTTACTGGTGTTTTGCTCTATGTTTGACCAAAAGATAATTTTACCTCTGCCAATAATACAAATGTTTTTCTGTTGTCAGAGAAGTAAATACTGAAGTTTAACTGAAAATACATAATCTTCTTAATCCTCATTCATTGTACTGAATCATCAACCAACTCAGTATTTCATTGTCTTCACTGGATAATTATTTGTTCAAAGTTAATTTTCTGGAGATTTTGGGGAAGTCTTTCAAACTTATTTTCTGGTTTTAGTTGGTTTAGCTTGTATAGCACAACACGTTTGTATGGTTAAATATATGTAACACATTTGAGACACATAATCATTGAAAGCAACCTCACTTTGTGTTGTTTGATGCTTTCTGAGCAAGTAGATGTATGGTGCTGTTATTGATCCCTTGTAGGAGAAATCCACTTTATTGCTCTTGTATTCTTGCCTGTTTTTCAAAGGATTCCCTACTGCAGCAAGATATAATGAGCAAAGCTTTGCAACATATCAATAGCAATCTGTATGTATTGGTAACATGGCCTTGCATGTCTTAAACCAACAATTTTTGTTCGGTGCTGTGATGCCATGCTTTTTCCCTGTGGGAAGGAGCTGTGCTACAAGTCTATAAATCAGATGATCACAGTTTGAGGACACATCTGTTATTTCTACTTCTTTAGATTACTTTCAGAATAATCTGTAGCTGTCAGCTGGATGAGGTGGTCTGGGTTCCTTTCATGTTTTATGTGATGATATTTAGGAATTGACTCTTCAACGCAATGTGTGGATTCAACTGGATTTCTGTCTTTCAGAAATCCTTCTTAGTTATACCCTGAGACAGTTTACCTGCCCCTTATGTAAGGAGAAAGCTTTGCAGGTTTTAAAGCAGTTTTCATCTGCTTTTATGGAAGGGTAACAGATGCATTATGCATGAAGCTCCTTCTTATCCGAATGCAGCACATGACTCTCATTCAGGCATTGATCTCCCAAATGCCTATCCTCTCAGGGCTCACTTTGATTGCATTTAACATACCTTCATTTAGTGTCAGAACTCCGTTTTAATAAAAGCGACAAGGTGGATTTGTCTCTATGAAAATTCCTTTTGTTTGTTTGTTTGTTTGTTTTCTTTTGTGTTCCCCAACAGATTCAGCTTGGTGGGGAAAGAGGTTGGGGGTTGACTTGGTTTTGCTTCCCTCAGAACAGTACTGAAGTCTTTCTTCCCTGTTTCTTTCCTCTGTGGTCACTGTCTGTTCAGTTGCCTCTCTGCTCTGGACAGCTATTACAGACATTAACAAACCCTGCCCTGAACTCAATTAGAGCACGTAGGAGATCAACATTAAAGACAGAGGGAATGCTTAGAGTAACAAGCCACAGTATTGTAAATGGAAGTACTGACAGGTGGAACAGGCTGTTCTCAACCTAAAAAGCATTGGTCAGACCTCAACTGCTATTTCCCCCCTCTCTTTCTTTCAGTGAAATCTGAGGAAATGAAGTAATGGGAAAGGTAGCAGCTTGAGCTGAACAACTAAAACACATCCTTGTGTTTGTTACTCTGTTTGCTGCAAATGTGTGTGTGGGTTATTTTCGTCTTAAGGTTGTCTCCTGGATGAAAATGCTGGGGTAGGGATTTTAAGAGCTTATATGCACTGTCCTAGTACAGTGGGATCCCATACTGAGAGCTGCATGTAATTCTTGCTAGTAGATAGTTGATTTTTTATTCTATTGCATTTTATTCTGTTTATTTTACATAAAATGATAGAATTTTAGGTGTGTTTTGCTGTTTTATGGTTTTGGGCTTTTTTAGCAAAGTCCATGTTTTTGTGTGAAGAATTTCCTTTAATTTGTACTTTTTCCACTTGTACTTAAAAATGGGAAATTGTAATAAGACACCACAGGATCTCAGTTAGGGTGTAATAATTTACATGTATATTAAGCATAGTATAGTATAGTGCCTAGCAACACAGCAGGCATGACTTATTACATAATATAGAACTGCTTATTGCCTAAGTGAAAGGCAAAGCAGTTCTAACTGATCATATGTTTCAGAGCTCAGTTGCAATAGTCAATTTCCATGCTCTTGCATTTTTCGGGAAAATACCGTCATTGTGTTATGATTCAATTCCTAAGTAGTCATTAGGAGGACATGCATATTGAATATATTAATCATTTCCATAATAAATTATACAACCACATAATAAAAGCACACGTATGCTCTTTGCAAATAGCTTCTAATTCTTTTTTTTTTTTCCTGTATTACTCAATTAAATCCATAAATAGGGAGAGCAAAGCTTTGAGGAAACACCTTATAGGAGCTCTGCCATAACAAAACCACGGGGCTGAAAACTTCATCAGCCTGGGAACCGGAAGCTACAGGCTGGAGCACTGAGATGTCAAAGCACTCAAGGCGCTCAAATCTGTGCATAGTCATCTAAGGGGATCATGGGCTAACTGAGGTGGGCTGGGCTTGGCAGGGGGTCAGTGGCTGTGCAGGGCTGGGTGCTGCTGGGGCTTGCACCCAGGGAGTTCATGGGGCAGTCCCCTGGGCCTAGGGATGCTTCACACCATTTAATGGGCATCAAATGATCTTCACTAGGGTGGAGAGCTGCAGCAGCTAGTATTTGTGCTGTCTCCATTGAAAGGACTGTTGGTTTAAAGTCTGCCTGCACACCTCTCCACTTTATTAGGGCTTTTTTAGCCTGTTCATTAGTTTTACCTATTGTAAAACAGCATCACTGTGACCACTGAAAGCATTTTTCCTCGGAAAATGTATCTTCAATATATGTTAGTTTTCTATTTTTCTCTGTTGTCCAGTGTGTGTTCAAAAAAGACCTTCTACTTGTATTTTCCTTATTGGCTGAAAATTTTGAGAAAAAAATAGAGAAATACATAAAAATATATTCTTTTTAAGCATATTATATGTTTAAGAAAGCATGCCTTTAATCAAAATGTGTAATATATTTGATCATCGTGGAATTGGGGAGATAAAGCTAGTATAGCTTTCTCCTTTAAAAACACACAAAAAAGCCAAAAACCTGTAAATGACTTTTTGTGAAAAGTCACACAATTGACATAGAATGTGGGGAAGTAATTGCTTGGGAAATGTCATGCAGCATGGCACTAATGCCTTTACTGTATATAGTACTAAAATAATAATTTCACAGCCTGATGTCCATGACATTTCAAAGTCCTTGAATAAATTCCTTTAATATTTAGAATCAGTAACACATGCTTATCACCCTGTTCATATTCTTCTTGGTATTCCTTTCTCTCAGATTAAAGGGTAAATGAATTATTTTCTTAGTTGAACGGTTTTTCTGTTGTCTCTGACAGTAAGCCTGGTAATAAAATGTACAAATTACATGGAAGTATAAAATAAGTCTTTACAAAGTGCATGTCTGAATGCACATCCCACTGTGGGTTAGGTAGTCATGTAGCAGTCTGTGGATACCTCTCCAATTCCAGCAAGATAACTTAAACCTGTTATTGACTGCTATTAAGTGATGTAAATGAAGCTTTGAGAAACTCAAGAGTATATCCAAAATAACATAAAAGCAGTAAATGCAATTTGTAGAATGCAACATTTATTATGTTACCTCTTCTGGAACTACAGAATATTACTCCTAATGTTTCTCTATTATGCTGGTTTATATATGTTCTAGAGCTTCCAGGAGCAGAGACAGGCATTTAATCTGAATTTAGGCCAGAGAGTACACGTGCCAGCAGAGCAGATGTGGTGGTACACAGCTGCTGCTGCTGTGACTTGCTGTCATCGTGAAGGAGCCCAGACTTGAGTCCAGGCTGACCCTGGTGGTGTCTTCCTTGACTCTTGTGGTACCAACCTGCATGTGGTGGTAGGGTGGGTAGTCATTTGTCACTCACAGAAAACATGGGTGTGACACAAAAGAGTGGGGCTTGTTTGGATCCTCACAAAGCTGTGAAAATAAACACTTCAGGAGACCCCAGCATCTTTCAGTGACCCAAGGGTCTTTTCCTGGTGGCAGCATCAACCTCCTTTTGCTTTCCTGGCAGAAAGAGCAGCTTTGGAACAGCTCCACGGGTGACCTCCAGAGAGGTCAACTGAAGTTAGAGGAAGCTGTATGGACCCGAGCACTTGAGTACAAATAAAGTTGATCGCCTGACATAGTTGTTCCTGTACATTTAAGTGAGTTTCAGATTTGTAGTGGCCATGCCACTACAGTGAGGCACTGGAATAGGTTGTCCAGGGAGGTTGTGAATGCTTCATCCCTGGCAGTGTTCAAGGCCAGGTTGGATGAGGCCTTGGGTAATATGGTTTAGAGCGAGGTGTCCCTGCCCATGGCAGGGGGGTTGGAACTTGATGATCTTAAGGCCCTTTCCAACCCTAAGCTATTCTATGATTCTATGCCAAAGACTGCCAAAATGAGTGGGACAAAAGATTCAAGTTATGCTTAATTTAAGTATAGCTGCCCTGATAAAAACTAATATTTCTGTTCTTATAAACAGAACAGTTCAGCATTGTCAGGGCCCTTCTGTTAAATGTATGTTTTATTTAAAGTATATTTTTAAAACCACAATTTTAAAACAGGATAGTAAATGGCTGATTGCACCTTTTCTTAGTATTGGTTAAGGTAGAGAAGCAAACTTCTACCCATTCATAAGGATTGACATGACAATTTTTTAAAATTGCATTTCAGAAGTTCTGCTGAAATTCAGTGGCTCATGTAGGGTGTCATAAGCATGAAACCGCTATACAGGACACCTAAACTTTCAGCAATAAGCAACAAAGAATTGTGGGAATAGAGGAGATCTGCTGTCTTACAGCCTCTTTATGCGCAGAACATTTAGTTTAAGAGTAACTGTTATTGTTGTCCACCATGGTAACATTTGCAGTATTTTCTCATGTGCATAATTTCTATGTACTTTTCATGTCAGTTAATACTATTCCAGGAGACCAGTCCTTGAAATATTTACGAATCCTTCTGAGTCTTGAAGCAACCTTCTGATTTTGTTAGTCTTTTAGTCTGGACCCTTCCATGACTGACAATTGGATGTGATCATACTGAGAATGTTTAATGTGTGAGGATTCACAAAACTTACTTTTGATGCTCTGTTTTGCCATTGTGCACCTGTAGGTCATGGCCACAGACAATGTGCAAATGTCCCAAAATGTATTTCTGTCTCAGAAAATGATAGTTTAATCTACACTGGGAAGAATGAAAAGCTCTTCTGAAAGCCAAACTATACAAGAAAAGTGTCAGGGAGAAAAAAGGTATCAGTAGTCAGAAATTCAGTTGTTAGAAGTGCATTTCTTAATATGTGAAATACAGTGCACATCCTATAACTGTTAATGTAGTAGCACAAATAATCATGGTGTTGTCTTGTTTGGAAGTTGAATGAACATAGCAACATTTTTTTGTATTTGTGGAGTAGTCATTAATTTTGTGTTTTTTTTAATGGGTGAAGTATAGTGGGATTTTCTTACAGAACATCAAATGGATAATAGGACACAAATAGCACATATATACTTGCGTTTTAACCCAAGCAGTCATGCATTATTCAAGGTGAAAACCTACTGCCTTAATCTAGAAAACACAAAGCACAGCTAATACTGTTTCTTTTTCTCACAAGGGAAAGAATAACATTTTAATATGTTTAATTGATGTTACTTTATAAACCACATGACCTATATATCCCAGTAATGTGGGTTTCTTCTTAAAAAAGATGTTGCTAATGAACCACTGTGAATAAATGAGGGAGAACAGGCAGTGTTTTCAGGGCTGCTTAGAAGGAAAAAAAAAACCCAAACAACAGATGAACCTAACCCCCATATCTAACAAAGAAGCCACACATGGTCCTTGCTAGAATTGTTCACCTAGATTGCCAGGAATAGGCGCCCCTGTTCTTAAGAGTGGCTGCAGGAAAGGATGGTCTTTTCAGCTGTGATGGATTGGGTGGATAATGTGAATGCTGAAATCTGAGGTCCTGGAAAATCAAACTAAACATTATTTACAAGCATCATTGTATGTTGCTTTGAGTATTCTTTCGATACTAGCAAAGAAATTAATTAATAAATACCCTAATATTTTAATATACTGTTAGTGATTTTTTTAATATTCTATTTTGCTTCCTAATGAGGCTTTTCAAATGCTTCTTTATCCTATTGAAATGGCATTTATTTATATATTTGAGGTGGCACTTTCCAATGTTTGGGAATATCTTTGAGCAAGGAACAGAGTTGATGTTTGCAGAGGTGTTGCTGCTGAATCAAGCTAGAATGAATTTGAGTTCCATTCCCAAACCATATCTGAGGAAAGCCAAAAAAGTTAGTGTGCCCATGAAAGTGCTACATTATGTAAGAGTAGAGGAACCAGGTCTGAGGTACAAAGAAATGCCTTATCTAAAATGAACTCTACAGGAGTGAGTCATTAAACTTGTTTGTAAGATGTTAATTTGGATGGAATAAAAAAGAGCTAGGATGTATCATATGGTGATGGGCATTGCTGAAAGGATACCTTGCTTTGAAAAGTGTATTGCAGGCAAATATACTGGTATTTGCTATATAGGTCGCATGTGTTGCTATCAGATACATACAGTGCCTTTGGGCAACCATCAAAGAGACATTTGAAGATGGTATGGGACAAGCCAAGATGCAGAATATTCAAAGTGGCAATATTAAACTTTGAAACATGGAGGTAGGTAGATATCCTAATTAAAAAAAAAGAGAAAAGAATGTTAAATACTCATAAGCTACAGTTTCACAAACACTAGAAAGTTAAACCATGGATCTCATTATCTAATAATGTCCCTTTTTTATTGAATGACAAATGTGTTGTGATAACTGGAGAAAGTTGTTGGATAGCTAATGTTTACTAAAAAGGTACAATGGTATTGGTAGGTTGAGAGTGGCTAGGCTAGAAAAATAACTCTAGAGAGGGATATGCAGGCTACAATCATAGTTAACAGCTATTCATTTTTGGCAAAAACAAGGATAAAAATCCTCCTTCAATGCATTTATTAAAACTTTGGTGCATAAAACTGGGGATTCCTCCTCCTGGAAAATTTGACTCTCCAGGATACTCTGAAACTTCCTTACTTTGCCACGTATGGCAAAGAATGCGATATGAGATGAGAAAATGAACATGAGCCGGCTTCAGTGTACTCTCGCGGCCCAGAAAGCCAACTGTATCCTGGGCTGCATCAAAAGGAGCATGACCAGCAGGTTGAAGGAGGTGATCCTGCCCCTCTACTCTGCTCTCATGAGACCTCACCTGGAGTATTGTGTGCAGTTCTGGTGTCCTCTACATAAAAAGGGCATGGAACTGTTGGAACAAGGCCAGAGGAGAGCCACAAGGATGATTAGGGGACTGGAGCACCTCCCATATGAAGATAGGCTGAGAAAGTTGGGGCTGTTCAGCCTGGAGAAAAGAAGGCTGTGTGGAGACCTCATAGCAGCCTTCCAATATCTAAAGGGGGCCTATAGGGATGCTGGGGATGGAATCTTCATTAGGGACGACAGTGGTAGGACAAGGGGTAATGGGTTAAAACTTAAACAGGGGAAGTTTAGACTGGATATAAGGAGAAAATTCTTTCCTGTTAGGGTGGTGAGGCACTGGAATAGGTTGTACAGGGAGGTTGTGAGTGTTCCATCCCTGGTAATGTTCAAGGCCAGGTTGGATGAAGCCTTGGGTGACATGGCATAATGTTTGTGAACCCTGAGGTGCTCCCTGGTATGCACTATGTGCCCGAAGACAGGGGCAGCAGCACCTCTGCTCCAGCATCTGGGGTGAGGTTGTTCCTTTGCCTTTGAACAAAGGTGGGGCACACTTTATTGAGTATTTGGAGAATAAATTCTTGAATGTTTGCTTCAGAGGGCAAGGGTTTTTTGGGGGTGAGAAGAGATGAAAATACTGTATTCTTGTTTTAAGTAACAGTGAGACTGAAACTCCCATGAAATAGGATCTTGATGGATTTTAAAAAAGAAAAGAAGACTATTTTAAAGCAGCAAAATAACATAAATGGATCTCCAAATGCACGCTTATAGGTTTCAGCAATACCATAATTCACCAAGAGTAAGGATAGCTCTCAGCTCTTAGAACTTGAGCAAAAAAATAAAAATTAAAACTCTTGAGCTCAACTATCTTAAATTGACTATTTTCTTAAGGGAATAGGAAAACCCTACGTTTGTGTACAGCTATAGAACCAAATGCAAGTAAAGTTTTTTCCCTTCATTTGAACTGCCTGGTTCAAATCCACCTCCCCGAGAAACAAAACTGAAGGGTCATATAGTTGCTTGAATTTCCTTAGGGATGTTATGGCTATTAGGAAGCCACATCAAAAGAATTAGAGTGGTACCTTGACTCTGCTGGAGTTGAAATCAAAGGTTTGAGCAAATGGTATTAAGCCTGATGGTTAGTTAGAGATTCCTGTGCAGTGCCTTCTCCAGTGAATTAAGAAAAGAAACCATGTAAAAAGGGCAGCTAGACAATAACACAAAATTGGAAAAGAACTCTTAAGGAAACTTATTACAAATGTCTAAACCTAGTTTTCAGGATTCACTGAAAGTTTTATTGTACTGAAGAATGGTGCTTGTCTTAATCCAGGAGATCACAGAGAGTTATTTCATGTTAATTCTGCAAACAAAATGCAACATCTTATTAGTTCTTTCAATGCCTGATGTTTTTGATTCTGAGTGGCTTAGGTACAGATCAAATTGTTATTTTGATTGCATCTCTTTTCCTATAGATGCATACTAAATAAGATTAATTAACAAAAACAACAGTAGGGCACCACCAGAGCATGAAATTTTGATGTTTTTCTTTCTCATTTTTTTGAGGAATTATTGGTGGGTTTTTTTTGTTGCAACAGAGTGCTTGACTGTGTAGCAAGTCTCTGCTATGAGAAAACATTACCTGCTGAAACATCTCTTCTGTGGGTACAGTATAGAGAGCTTGCAATTTAGATGACACTACATGTGTTCTTAAAATTTGTGTACACGTGTCTATATGCACTTAAGTAATATGGAGGCCAGTTATTTTTGATATCTTGATTACAAGGTCAGTATAGTTTGTTTCTTCTCAGAATAATAAAGGAAAAGAAAGATGAAAAAATAGCAGTTTCCTAGACTTTTATCTTAGATGCCATTTCAGGAAGTCCTTATGTAGTGTGTAGAAAAAAAAAAGTTGCAGAAAAGCAAAATACAGTTGTATTTTGAGTTGTGTCATGAGTAGTAAGTGGAATCACAGTATTTGGTGAGGAGGAAAGAGATAATCTTTGATGTGCTTTGCTTCACATTAATAATTGATGAAGACTGCATAAACTGATTTTGTTAACTCTTCTTCTTTTACTTTGATATATAATTCATGGCTTAAAAATACAAAATGCCCAAGAAAACTTGTTTGTTTTTTTGTTTTGTTTTTTTTTTTGATCTTGCAAAACTTCTTGAATGGTTTGAGTTTGGAGATTACATTTATTGTTATGAGTTATGAACAGCTGCCTAATTTAGAACAAGGATAAAGAAAAGGAATAGAATAATCAATAAAATTTGAAGTGTCCTCTGTTCTTTTTATACTCCTGTTTTCAAAACCGGAATCAAACTTATGGAAAACATCTATACTGTAAAATGACCTATAACTGCTCTGTTATGTGTAATCACTTGATTTAATCTGTTTCCATTTAACAGAGAAAATATGAGGATCTGTTGTGGATCAGAAGGAATTTATAGAACCTGGCATGAGACTATTTTGATTTTAAGAGGTGGATATACAAAGCTTATATACAGCCTTTTTTTTTTTTGTATTATTTTGCTCGAGATATTAGATTTTTCTTCTTATGATGCACCTGGCTCAGTGAAAAGAGAGTTCTAAATGTTTCAATAAGCCTGTTCTTTATTTTCTACAAACTGATGAAATCACAGTCCCAAACCAGTTGTAATGTTCTCTGTGAGGTAACAGGGAAAGTGGTAACATCAGTTTAAAGGTTTTTTTCCATACAATATACCTTGATTTGTTTTCCTTAGAATTTAAAAAGATACAAATGAGTGGCTTTGCTGCAGAAAATAACCTAGAAAAGAGAAGAAATAGTAGGCAGCAGATACGTGTGCTATAGTGTTATAAGTGCTTATCTGGCTTTAAGTCATGCATGAACCAGCTCTCTGAGGTGCTTTGCTGAAGGTGTTACCTCCACTTAAAGGATTTTTCATTTGACCATCAGTAGTGTTTTTGCTAGGATCTCAGGTGAGGAATGAGAACAAAAAAACCTGAAGAACCTATCCAGTATGCTGCACCTGTGTGTGTGCTACTGAAACTCATCTCCAGTGAGACTTCTGTGAAATTTTACTCAGAGGCTGACATCTACGTCGATTAGGGTTTTTGTTTGTTTGTTTTCATGTTTTTCTCAGGGAGGACATGATCTGCATAGCAGTACTGTTATGACTGGTTGAAGAGTTACGCAGGAAATTGCTTGGCACATGTATAAATACTTAGCTTTCTGCCATGATGGCATTCTATGGTTAAATCCAGTGCTCATCAGATATATACAATGTTGATTATTGTGGAACAAGCCAAGGTTCCTTTTGGTCCTCCAGTACACCTAAGGCTCCTTTTGGTCTTGCAGTACCAGCAAGTGTTGTCAGTGATCAGAAAGTAGTACCATGCAAAAAGAAGGATGTAAACAAATCGTTATGTTGAAGACGTGTATCATTTAGAATAGAAGGCAAGTTTAAGAGCACCAAACCCACTTCTGCCTGCTGAGCAAGCATTTGCTTGCAGCCCTCAGAGCCAGCGCAGGGCTCCCCTTGGTAGTGCTCCAGGGACACCCCTGTTTTGGAGAGGAGCTAAAGTTGGAGTATGCAGCTGGCACAAGTAGAAAATGACATGAGCAGGTTTTTGCAGCCAGCGTTTTCAGTAGCTGCTTCTGCCTCATCTTTCATTTTTCCTGTCTCACAACAGCTCAATGAGGAGAGAAACATCAATTTTTGAAAGTTATTTTTTTATTGCACAGGAATTATGCAGCCATTTAGGGACAGAAACACCATTTTCTGTCCTCCTCATGGATCTAGGCAATCATGTGCCTTATTTAGGTAGGCTTGTCTAATGTGTAGTACCAAAGAGCAGGCAGAAGGGAAGGGTGGCTCAATCTTGCTTGGTATGTACATCCCTGCCTTGAGCTAGAAAAAGAAAAATTCAAACTGCTTTTAATAGCTTTGCTGTAGTTAGATACTGATAACAATAGCTGAGAAAGTATTGTATGCTGTCTGTGCATATGGTTGCAGGAAATCACCGCTGCACAGAGCAGTCTGTAGGCTGAGTGTACTGTAGCCTGAACTGTTCTAGTGCAGCCTTCAGAGTTGTAGCAGAGACCTTGGAAGCATAGACGCAAGAAGAAATCAGAGATCTCACACCAAAGGACCATGTATTGGTCAGTATGAACACAACCCAGAAAGAAACTGGTGTTGGAGGTGTGACCAGCAGCTTGAAGGAGGGCATTCTCCCTCTCTGCTCCTGTGAAACCATACCGGCGGGGTTTTGGAACTAGATGATCTTTAAGGTCCGTTCCAACCCCAAATATTCTATGATTCTATGATAATCATAAAACCAATAGACCAGGTTTAATTGCACTGAAGAAACCATGCTGTCTTGAAGGTGTGTGTCTTGAAAAGCGATGAGAGTAACAGGACTCAAATCCCTTTTATTGTAGGAAATTATATCTCTTAATTGACAGTGAAGAGAAACTGAACCCTTTGATTAAATTGTTTGCCAGTGGCATGAAGCCACTTGAGTTAAAGGTGTATAGGCCAACATATCAATCTCTGAAAACTGATCATAACTGATAGGACAGAAGAAATTGTCTTTAGTTTGCATTTGTAAGCCCGTAACAGAAAAAACTAGTCCAACTACTGCTGATGCTATACATAAGAATTGGGTCATCCTACATCTTGTACTGTATAGGTATGTGCATGTGTATTGTCTGCTATCATTAAAAGCAGAATTACTTTAATACCTGATCTAAGGTTTTGCTCATTGTGTTAAATTGGTCTTGTATCCCACTGTTAAATCTGGATGCAGCAGCTTGTTGAAGTAGAGTGTATTTATGTATCATCAGAAAGGTCCTTTGTGTATTAATTATTTCACAGTTTCTTTTGTGAATATTTCTTCTGTCTGAATAACCTGCCAGGAGTATACTCATGATGAATATCCATTTTCCCATGACTTGAGACTACTAGCAAAAATATCAAGGTTTTACTGTAATTGGTTCTTTTTTCACATCTGTGTATAATCTTTTGATTACATTTCTTATTACATTTTGGTACAGTACAGGTAATTAATACCATATCCTGTGACATGATTTCCTATAAAAACAGACGGTATGCATTTTTCTTAAGACTGAAGTGCTCCACAGTAATTGAATTTTCTAGACTGGAGGCTTAAAAGGAGTGTTGTTTCTGATTGTAAAAGAATATTGCTTTCCCAGTTTCAAGGTGTGAGTTGCGTGCGAGGAATATGCTTTTGTCAGGCTGTAAGCCCAGATGGACCCTGGGGAATCTAAGCAAGTGTTAGTGGATGTGGCAGAGATTGGTGGGGTGTGAACTTGGCATTCTTTTCCCCTTCCCTCCTCACACAATACTTGAAATGAGCTCCCAGCATGGGTGGGATTTCCAGTGTCTGATGTAAAGAACCTCCATGCCTGACGCTCTTGGGATGTTTTCCCAGCAGTCAGAGCTCTGTCATGTTTTTCCTTTAGATGAAACCAGCTTCTTGGTCTTTCTGTTGGGTATGCTTGGGCCATGAGCTAGTCAGATGTCTGTCTCCTCTAGGTCCTTCAGCTCTGTAATTCCTTTAACTTTGGGAATGATGTATAGTGGAATATAGTCTAGAGACCAAGTGTTTTCATGAGTATTTCAAATATAACATGATATAAAAACTTTTGACTCCACATTGTCCCAAGGATCAGAGTAAAGGATGATGAAATCCTTTGTCTTGCAAAACAAACTCTTGCAAACTGTTCACTGTTTTGTTCTTAAAAACAAAATCTGTTCACTCCACTTGGCTTTTCAGCTTGTGGCTTGACTTCCTTTGATTTCTCTTGACTTTTCCCATAATTTTAAAAATAATAAAATAAAAAAATCTATTTTCAGTCGATTGATTGTCTTGCGTTTTTTGTACTTGCTTTTTTCTCTTCCTGTTGCTCAAAAGAATCGCAATTCAGGTTTAATATCTGAAATTCAGACTGATTTTTCAATTTGGCATCCACCAAAACATTCATATCCTGGTTTCTAATAGAAACAATTATGTACAATGTGTATTCTCTCAATTCATATCTAATTTCCTTTATTTCTGTATTTTTATTGAATCAATAAGAGCACAAAATAAGAGTTTTGATACCTAGATGATGATAATTTCTACTGTATCAGACAGAATACTGGCAAAACCTCAGCCTTCAGAAAGCTATTTAAATGTATTTTGAAATTTGTCATGCCCGTGGTTCAGCTGTGGAACAGGAGAAAACAGTTATTTACGCAGAGTGAAAGGAACTGAAGAGTTGTGTCAATTGCAACCTAGATTCCCAGTATGTATTGAAACATTACAAAGCCTTTCACTTCCCAAAGTGCTCATGGTTATCTGCTATATTACATAACTTTAATCTGAGCTGCTTTAGGAAGCAAAAAGGCTCTTTTTGGCATTAAGCTATCTGCAGTACCAAGGCTGACATTTTGAAAAGTAAATGGTAAATCTTGAGTGTCTGAAAAGTCAGTTTAAGATGTCTTTAAAAGGCTTTAAGAAGTTAAGCACATGCAATTTGAAAAATAGTCCTTTTTGAGCCCTCTAAACTTGAGCATCTTAAATCTCTGGCTGTTCCTGAAAAGTTTGTTCACACAATACCTGCATTGCTTTTAATGCAAGGTGTTCTGTGATTTAAGCTATTCATGGGCTGCGTAGGAAAATCTAGTTTACTGTTGCTATCCAATGGATAGCAATACAGCTCTCAGAGAATTTGTTTATGGACAGTCCTTCTTTAAGGTATTTTATTCTTGTATGTGGTGGTTTTCCGTAAGATTTTGCATTTGTTATGAACATGTTCTTACCAGGGAAAACTAGAAACTTGCTAGACTACGAAATGGGTTGTGCCCAAATAAATATTGGCCTCAGAGATAAGGGGTAGGAAATCTTAACTGGCTTTGTTTTAATCTTTGTAGAAATGCCAGTGGAGATAATTAGGGTTGGAAAAGCTAATAAATTGAGCTGTGAATTTATTTATATTTCTTACTAACGCCCACCTCTATTAAAGTGTTAAGATCTGATTGAAGGACTTGACAGAAGAAGTTACAGATAAATAGGCAAAGTCGGTGTTAATACATACCCAAGATAAGACACTAATAGCTGAAGTGTTTTTAAGTAACTCAGAGATGAGTACTTTCAGTGCCTCTTGGTGATGCCAGGACTCTGGGGAGAGTTGGGAACTGTCACCCAGTTAAGCCTGAAGACTGGGACAAGTGAAGAAAAAATGTAGGAAAGAGTGGTTGGGAGGAGACAGGGCCATATACAGTACACCAGGGAAGAGCCTTTTTAAAGGGAATTTGTGCTTGCAAACCTGATTTGGTCTTTCTGATGCAGCTTGTTAGGATTTCCAGAAGTCATTAAACAGTTCCTCTTAAATAAAGGTTTTTAGAAAATGAAGCTGCATGGGAAGGAGGGAAGATCCTCGCAAGTGTGGGTAGCTGCTTAAAGACAAGGTGTCCCTGCTCCTTGCTTGCTAAAGTATTGACACTAATTATGTGAAAATAACAAGTAAGGTAGAAATAATACATAAAAGGTGTTTGTCAGGTGGTGGTGCTTTGTAGTAAGGGATGTTGTGTGCTGCTTATTTCAGTGACTGGCCTTATGCGAACCTTACAAAACTAATGACTATTCAGCTGTGTCACTCTAATCTACCTCTGACCTGATAGCCAACCAATTTAACTTTCTCACCCATCTCTGGTCTCTAGCACTCATTCCCTGTTCACTTACGGAAGTTGGGAACTTGCCTGAGTCACTGTCTTGTTAGTGGGACGCCCAGCACAAAGCCTTTCCAGAAGCCTGAAGCTACCTATTGCAATGCCCTGGAAATGTGTACTCTTGAAGAGTAATGCTTTTCTGGCTTCAGGAAAGTTTGGCTTAGTCCACCTTTGCTGTGGTGGTAACTGGCCAAATGACCAGAAGATCCAGCTCTATCTTTTGATAGCTATAAATTCAAGACTCAGTCAAAATGCTGTATGGTTTTGAAAAGCTGAAACATAACCAGATGGAGGGAGAAACTTTGAGGCAGATAATGTATGTCCAAGGGATTATCTGAAAGGGAGATTAAAAAGACATAAAACACAGAATTAAACATTCAGATCAGACCAAGAAGGGAGCAGGAGAAAAGCTGCTTCAGATCAGCCCAGTGAGAGGAAGGAAATAAATTTGAACTTCTGTAAACCTCATTTAAATTAAAAATGTTTTGACCCCGATATTTGAGACATACTTTAAAATACCCAGTGCGGTTTTAGGTGTTTTCAATTTGCTTATTTTGAAAATTCTTCTGAATATACCTTTGCATTTTAGCCTGTAAGATTGTTTTTGTTCAATTTCAATGTTTCTCTGACAGATGAAACCTGTGAGCTTTTCAAAGACAAAAGCCAATTTGAGAAAGCTGTTTTTCTCTATCCCTGAAGAATATTTCTAAAAGACACAGCAAATGTATTTACACTTTCTACAAGTAGAACTAGAAAACTCTGGCTAGATGTTTCAATTATGCTATAGGCATTTGTTCTTTTACTGTATTTACTGAAGAGGTTGAAGCCTGAAAACTCGGGTACAGACCTGAGCTTCTAACACTTTGTGATGGTATATTGAGAAATAGGGCTATTTGCTGAATTGTTTCATTACTAGCAGTCATTGTTACCAGAAGAGTGCCCAGAGGTCAATCAAAAATGGAGGCATGTAGAGCTAGCCATTGGAAAAATACAATATAACAGATGACTTGTGTCTCAGATTTCATTGTGCTTCCAATCAAAGTAGACTCTACTGAGGGCAGCACCCTACTGGGAAAATAATCTTTGTGATTTCAGAAAATATTTTATTAATGGAACGGGCCTCAGTTTTGGACAGTATTCCTTGTCCATATCTAACTGCTGCATCTGAAAATAATATAATTTATTTTCTCATTATGTTTTATCATTCTTTCATTTATTTCCTAGACAACATAGTACAAGTTTCATGTTTGCTTTTGTCAAGACTATTTGCTTTGCTTTGGGTTTTTTTGTTTGTTTGTTGGCTGTGGCTTGTTTTGTTTTGTTTTTCCATATGTTGGAATCTTCCTAATCCTTGTGTCATTTCTGAGTCACTTAGAAATGTTCTGACTAATGGAATGAAACCATGTGTGTGGGTACTTCTCATTGTGTTTAGCAGTGGCCTTTGTAATAGTTACATCTTTCTTAGCAAGTCCATGCAGTAGCATATAATTCAAGAGTAGCATCATTTTTAAAATTAATCTCAAGAAAAAGTTAGGCTTTGGCATTATTTTTCTTAACTTGTCTCTCAATGGCAGAGACTATTCTAAAAAACATTTTAAGCTTGTGCAGTTACACTTTGGAATTGCATCATACTAAATAACACTTTTACTATAACCCAAAGTATCAGAAATGTTTGCATTGTACAAAGGACAAGGCAGACATAAATTGTTATGCAATTTATATTAGTATTTTGTTATTACATAGGACTTTTTCTTTAAAATCAATAATATTAACTTTTTAATTTAAAAAAATTCTTGATAAATACATAATTATGTGAGGTGAAAAGACAGATTCTTTTTGAATGTTGGTGATATCTTGCCTGCAAGATTTTCTCAGTACTGACAATTAGCATTTATTTTGAAGTTCACTTTATGTTTATTTTGACACTTTCTAGAACTTGGATAATTATTACCTGAATAAGGTCCCTCAAATCATGTTGATTTTCAAAGCCACCCTGTGGACAAGAATCTAGCTTTGCTTACAAATGTGCAAACTCCAAAATAATGCCAATGAAATGAAAGCGTATTGCAGTCATGCGTAGCTTCATGTACCTAGGAAGAAAAGGGATATTTGTATTCTCTGGGAATTTTCTCAACTTATGAAATGCCTGTTTAAATACAGTTGATGAGATGGAAAATCACATTTTGTGTTGGAGATTTCCTGCCATGACAGAACAAATTTCCCTAATAATTTAATCAAAGGATTGTTGTGGGTTTATATGGGTGCATCTAAGGGGAAAAAACTACATCACGTTTCTAAGATTTAAATGATTCAAGAAAGATGAATGTTGTGCTGAAAACTTAATTCAGACTCAGTGATGTCTGATTTTTTGCCGAGTTCCAAATTCTCAGTAAGGTGCCAAAATGGGGGCCAAATATTGTCACTTAATTCTGTGAGGCTGTTTGGATGTTTGGATCGGATAAGAGATGTCTGTGAGTAACAGATTTGCCAGGGTGGTGGGCATACTGCAGGGCTTTCATAACCTGGGCAGCCTGGTGACACCTTCCTAAGCCAGAGCAGTGGCCCCCAGCACTGCTGGGCCAGTGAGTTTGTGCTGGCATTCCCCTCCTTGGCTGGACACTAGCCATAGTGTTCAGATGGCTGTACCCTTTGTGGGCTCTTTGTTTCTGCACAGCAAGGCAGAAAGTGGGAAAGAATGGGTTGAGTGGAGTAGCTGTGACTTTTACCATACCCCTTGACCTGTGAGGTGTGTTTATTTTAATGTTACTGTAAATATCAAAACAAAACATGACAAAAAAAAAAGGACAGGCACTATTAACTGTACTTCTGCTTGATTTTGAAGAAGAGCATAAGTATTTCAGTGCAGCTGATTTTAAAGGATTAATCAAATCTCAGCTATGACTGCAGAGGAAAAAAAGTGAAATCTTGTTTTGAAGGTGGAGTTGAGCGGATGTAATCACCATGTGAATCAGTGGGAGCTATAAGAAGCCAGCCAGACTGAGATGAGGGAGAGGATGACTTTTTCAGAATTAGAGGAATTTGGTGATGGAGCAGCACTTGGCAAAAGCAGTCCCTGCAGTGGAGGCTTGGTGTGCCATCTACTATGGGATGGGATTTCTTCTCGGGGGTGAGGAGAGCTCTTAAAATTATTTTTGTCACCAGAAATAACTGCAGAATTGATCGTGAAAGGATTGTAGTAAAAGAAAAAATCATGAAAAAGCCCCAGAGGGAAAACTGTTGCTGAAACTCTGGAAAGCTCTTCTACCTTTTTATTTGTTTTAAAATGCAGCAACATACTATGTATGAAAAAGCATAGATTCCCACAAAGGCACAGGACATATTTTAGTCCTCTGGAATTCCCTTTCTGAGAATGTGTCTATTTTATTTTCTCTGGAGGCAAACAAAGGTACTGTCTGTAGCAGGTAATCCTGCAGAAATATGATCATCAGAGTATTGCTTATGTTGATTCCTGCTGAGAAATTACAGGGGAAATAGGCTGAGAACTTGCCTAAGTGACTTCTGCTTCTGAAACACATTTAGATGGAAGTGTGGATCTCATAAGATGTAATCAGTTTGCCTTCTGGTGTCATGGTTGTGTTTGCAGCAAGATTATAGCTTTGCAATTGCTGTTTCTGTTAAGGAACAGATATAAAAAGCATTCAAATATAATGTGAAGAAACACTTAAAACTCCTGGGGTAAAATCTGTTTTCGGTTGCTAAGTCAAATTTTTAGTAGTAGTGTTGAGTAAATTTTATATTTAAATTTTTATTCCTCATTTAAGAGAAATTAAAATAATAAATCTTACCTCCAAACTAGGGTATGAACACTAAAATATGATTCTAAAAGTAATAAAAATATTTCCTAGTCTACATGATGTTTGTTAACTTTTGAAAGTGGCCCAAATTTTTGGGCGTTCTCCAGCAGGGTGAAAGGAAGACTATATAATTTTCAGCTGAGTTTAAGAGTAATGTAGTCAAAAACATACTGATATAGATGCTAGATAGTTGGGTTAATATTTCTCTGCTGTAAGCTGTAATTGCTGAATTTCACAGGTATCATAGGATATTCAGCAGTAAGGAGAATGAAAAACTCAAGGTATGAATTACATGAACCTCCACCATAAATCTGAGAGCCAGAAAAAAAACCAGTTACTGCTGTAGAACAAAATATTTCAAGTGTTACAGAACAAAATGTAAAAAAAAAACAAAACAACCCAAATGCCGTCACTTTACTAGGCCATATTTTATTTTGTACACCCTAAAATCAATTTTAAAATGTTTTATTTTTCAATCTCTTTTTTTTCCTAGTTTGCACTAGTCCTGTTATCTTTGTTGATGGGTATAAAAAGGAGATATATTTATTTGCTTTGTAATTTTAATTATTTAGGCTTACATTAATGAGGCTGGCATTTCATAGAAAGCATGAGTGTTGTCAATGTGTTGTTAGAACTGTCATCTGGCTAAAACTGTATATCCTGCCATTAATTTAGAGGTGGCTTTGTGGACTAGATTCAGGCATTTTCAACTGTAAGTATCTTGGGGGAAGGGGGATTGTCTTCACTTTCCTAACCCCAGACAACAACTTTAGGAGCTCATAAAAGTGAGCGGACCAAAATGACATCCAAAATTATGTCAAACCTTTCTTTTACTTTATTTGCCTATCATTTTTAAGTTTTTTTTGTTTGTTTGTGCCTTCTTTTTTTCCTGCATATGCAAAACCAGAAAAAAGTAACAAACTGGTAGTTTAAAAATTACTGCCTGTGCTTTGTTATTAAAATCTGAGTTTCTGAACTACACAGCGCCCTTCTCTCATTTTGTACATCAACAAATTCCCACTGGAACATGAAAAATTGCCAAGTTAAAGTGTAAGGAAGAGCTCCAGACATGGTTTTAGCTATCAAGATGAGTTGATGGAGTGGACTAATGCTTCTATATGTCATCCACTTGTTGCTTCAGTGTGTGGTTGGGGTGGTTTTTGTGGGTTTTCAGTTTGTTTGTTTGCTTGTTTTTTTTTTAATCATGCAGTTGCTTTTAAATGTATTACTTTTGGCAGGAAATACATATTAAAAAAAAAAAAAAGTATTCTTGCAAGTTCTTCTATTCTTTCTTACGAAGTTGGGACTATCTATGATGACCAGTGCACCTAGAGATATCAAAATAAGAGACTGGATAAATCTTAGGACTTACTTCCTTTAATCAATCTTGATTTGTCTCCTTGTTCTTGTTTTTATTTTTTCTGAATGCAGTAGTTGTGCTAAGTATGTATTTTTTCCCCAATCTCAATTATATTTTCCCCATGGCAAATATGTAGTTCATGTTTCAGTAAATCTGCACTCTGTTTTCAGAGCCCATCAGCTTTTGGTGCAATCATGATGCAGTTTTTGGGAGAGGTGTTTTATTTTACATGGGAGTAAACTTTAGTCTAGCAGCCTGTTTAGACCTGCTAATAAACATTCATTATTATGTGATCCGTGGTTCATTTAAAATGAGGACGTCTTTCATGTTTTCTGTTAAAAGTACTTGGTCATTGCTTTTTTGTTCTCCCAGTGCCACAACTGTGAAATAGAAAATGATCCTGTGGCATTTTCTGGGAATAATTTCTTTATTGAAACAAGTGAATTCTAATTCTTTCAGGGTATTCTCTAAAGAAGTTACCCTCTGGCTCATTTCAGAAAACTGGCTCTGGTTTCTTCTACTGAGTAATCTGCTAACAACAAAATACCTGATTTTCTTCTTGGCCATGATCTCTTATGTGTTTGGTCTTTTAAATTAGATCTTCAGTGCTTAATTCCTGAGCTTTTCCTGTAGCAGTGTTTTGGGCATGATTTCATTGATGTTCCTTGCCTCTGGTTCTTCACTGGGAGTGGATTTGAAGGTGACCATGTGCATTTATACAGTGCTCTACAATTGCTGAACAAGATTTTGTGATGTTTTCATACGTCAGGGGCATAATATTTGGCCTGTGATTGTGCCAACCAGGAGAAGCTACAAAAAGAGAATAGCCCAGGCCCATTTCCCTCTCCTACTAATTTTTTTTTCCTGCTTGCACTGCTGTGACTGTGATGAGAAACATTATTGCTTTTCAGATAGCTGTATCAAAAATAGCATAATGTCGCATCATCCTCTTCCAAGGCTTTTTCTCCTTCTCTTCTCTAAAATGACCAAGAACTAGGAGATGTGAAGGTACATATCGTATGTTGTCCGATCAGGGTTGTGGAAATGAAAGTGTATAACTCATTTTGTCATTGTGTTATGGATATGAAAATATAATAAAATTGTTATTATTTCATGTTTTTTCTCCTGTGGGGTTACACAGAACTATATTGCATTCCTGTCCTTAGAACAGGACTGCAAGTTGTATAGCTCTCTACAGCATTTTTCTTTTCCCGATTTCAGTTTTAAACCCAACCTCTTGCTAATATGCAAAGCTATTGTTCAGAAAACCTCTGAAGGAAAATCCATACTTCATTTAAGCTTCCCTTTTGTAGAGGCTACTCAGAGCACTGAGAGCATGAAGGTGTCACTGAGAAAAAGAAACGTAGCCTTGAGCTGGGTGGCAAGTGATGCCTTAACATTGCTAAGGAGATAGCTTTGTATATAGTCTTGTGTTCTCACTATGAAGATGTGCTCTTCTGGTGAGAGGGGAGAAAAGAAGCAGTTTAAAGCTAAATCTGACAAAATGTTCAGTTGTGTTTTCTCAAGAAATGCATTCAAAGATGTCCTAGGTAAAGGACTCCTTTTCTCCTCATGTGCAGCACAACAGCCACAGGCCGGCTGTTTTGAAGATACGAACAACAGAAGCACTAATAGTAACTCACCAGTATTTTCAGATCAGAATATATGGAGATAGTCCTCTCATTAGCAGTCAAGGAAATAATCTCCTAAACACCCATTTCAGGGGACAGTTATTGGTATCGTAGCACTTCATATGAAAAAAATGCATTTTAAAAACATCTTGCTGGGATGTTGTGTCAGAATTTGTAGATGTTGCTTTGATTTAGTTTGTCAAAGATAACTGCAAGGTATTAGGAAGAATGAGGATTAGGCTCAATATTTGTAAATCATTTCCTTCTATTATGTATTTTATGTCTTATGTAGTCAGCTTTAATTTAGATATAGTGGTGATTTTTTAAATAAATACTTAAGTTCCTGGCAGTCCGATGTGATAAATAGAGGACGAAGCCTATGAATGTCATTGGTTCTGCCTGTCCAGTCATTCTTTCCAGGTGGATGGCACTAAGTGTAGGGAGAGGGTAAGATGCCTCATATTGAACAGCAGCAAGTATTGTAAACATTGATTGATTTGGTTAGTAGGCAGAATTTTAATTTACTGATGCTATCTAGTATCTATAACTTGTGGGGAAACTTGGACGAGTGTTTGAGAGAAGAAACATTTTAATAATCCTATTAGGTAAAGCTTCTGTGGCTTGAAACTGATTTTTATTCCCCTCCCTTTTCTGTACTCAAGAAAGTAGCTAGTCCTTTCAGGTGATGCACACACTCAATAGCCTGGCACCTGATAATAGTTCTTAACTGTTCACTGTAATAATTGTATTTTGATAGTCAAGGTAGCAGGAGGGTGCTGCCAGTGCTTTTGGTATACCCATCAGGGTTTGCAACTTTTTCCTGAAGACTGTCAGCTAAGAGCACCTCACATGGAAATGTGGGACTCTGTGTTCTGGCCTGCCATTGAGTGCAATCAATTAGGATCTTAGCCTGCCTGTCCTGCACTTCTTATAAACCTGGTTCTAGTCAGTACTGAAGCTGAAGGCTCCAAAGGGTAAGGAAGAAATATGTCTATCTTAAACATGTTGACTTTTTATATTTGTATGTATGTATATAGATACATGTGTATATAATTATTTGAAGTTAGTATCATCATAGTATGACAGAATAGTTTGGGTTGCAAGGGACCATTAAAGACCATCTACTTCAACCCTTCTGCAGTAAGCAGGGACATCTTCAACTAGATCAGGTTGCTCAGAACCCTTTCCAACATGACCTTGAATGTTTCCAGGGATGGGTGATCTCCCACCTCTCTGGGCAACCTGTGCCAGTGTTTTACCTCCCTCACTGTAAAAAAAACCAACCAAATAATAATAAAAAAAAGTCTTCCTTATATCTAGTCTGAATCTACCCTCTTTTAGTTTAGAGCACATTACCCCTTGTCCTATTGCTATGCACCCTATCCAGCTAAAATTTAATAAACCATCATCAATCAGTGCATACTAAGACACAATCGCTATTATTTACTGAACTTATTTAAAAATAATTTAAAACTGGATTTTTTTTTTATCTGGGTTAGAAATGTTCATAGTTCTTAGGTTTGCTTTCTTGATTTTTAAAACCAAAGTTACTGTCCAACTTCTGTGTTTTGCTTTTTGAGAACATTCAAGCAATCAAATTTTGTGCATGTAGTGCTCCTAGTGAACATATTTTGTTTCCACACTTCAGTATGCACACTGGAAGTGGAACTGTACACACTGCCATGGTATTACTTGACACAGTACTAGAAGCAAGTTCCCAAAACCCCCAACCAGAACCTGGCACAGAACCAGTTAAATATGCCTTTCTTAGCTAGGGTAGTGCAGGATGCTGTATGTGTGTGAATGTGATGAGAGAAAATTGCATTCAAACTCTGGTCCCAGCCAATAAATCTTACAGCAGCCTAACTTTTCTTGGAATGATGCCTTAGGCAAAGCACAAGTGGTCCAGAAAAGGTGGAGGAGGAGGAGGAGGGGGAAGAAAAAAAATCTTTGAATGTCTTCACGATTCTCTTTATCTGTTGCTTCATCATAAATGTGAGTCTCCTTTCGGAGTGCCTGTGTTACATGTATCCTGTAGGGCAAAAGAAACTATCTTGTCGTATCTCCCCATTCACATGACAAGAGTTCTTAAAATCAAGTATTCCAGCACTCAAAGCAAATGACTCACTGTCAGTCCACGATGTGCTTAAAAATTAAGAGAACTTTTGATGTATTCACATAATGCATTCAGTTGAACAGTATTTTCCATGAAATGATGAACCGTGAACATGAAACCAGTTCATTAAAACTGGCTTTTTGCTTCCCCCCCCCCAACACATTTTTCTACATTTAGTTTAATTCTGTTTGTGTTTTAGTCGTACTGGTCTAATGAAGTTATTATCTCACTCTGGTACAGTAAGAATATGTAGATCTCAGTTTGAGCACCCATCTTTGGAAAAGATTATCAAACACATCTGGGCAGATATAACGAGGACCTGTGGCTTTGGTATTATTCATATATGGCTCCAGGGTTGATCTATAAACCTAGCATTTTGTAGTTCCCTTTTCTATTTGAGATGGGGAAAAGACTTGTTTTGTGGCATTCCTCCTTTTTTCTTTTTTCTTTTTTTTCCTTTTGTTTTTCCCCTGTGGAATGCTTTCCTCCTTCCCCCAGTCCCCTTTCTGTCTAGAGTGAATGCTGATTTAGGCTTATGGCAAAAGCTGAGCTTGGAAGTTGAGGGCTGACTTCTGTTCATAACAGAACTGCTGATGTGACTGTTTCTTGGTGTTTTCAAAAGATATTTTCTGACTGACAAACAACATGGCCCATTTTACCAGCCAGAGAAGAAGCAGAGTGATGCTCTTCCTCAAGTCTGTTGAATTGGAAAGTATTGACAGAGAGACTGATTCAGGAATATATTGATGGCAGTAAGTGTAGTTACTCCAGCTGTGCATACATTAATGTCAGATTAGGATGAGCCTGAAATTATTATGAAGAAATTTTGTGCCTGCACCAGGGCAGTATCTTTGCTGGGCTTTGTTGTTTCTGGTGAGGGAAGACATGAGCAGCCCGTTCTGGGAAAGAACAGTTGATACTCATTGATGGGAAAACAGTACGCACTGCAGTGTTGAAACATTATCTTTCTCTTCAACTGCTTTTCCTAATTCAACCTAAAATGAGTTCCAGTAAATACTCAGAGAAATAAAAGTTCTGCATAGTGTTTAAAACTAAAAATATAAAGCCATGAAAAAGGCAGGCATTAGAATAAAATGACAAATTAATAGTGAATCCTCTGTCATGTCCACCCCAAACGTACAAGAAAATTGCAGATAGCCATGGCATCCTGAACAGATTTTACTTGATTATGAACCAAAATTGAGTGCTTACTATTTTCTAAAGGAGAGGGCTCAGGAAATGGTGGAATTGCTGGATGTGAGAGGAGAGCACTAAAAACTTTCCAGGTTCCACTGCTGTTGCTGGTTTTTTTGACCTGCATACAGGAGCTCAGGTACCACATGGATTGTGAACCTTTCTTTATGCAATTTCTATGTTTGCACACAGAAACTGCATAAAGTAATTGTTTTTCTGTGATTCCTTTTCACTTGTCTTCTTCGACTGTGCTTTGGGACACATCTACTAGCTCCAAAATGGCCTAGAGGGATGCTGCATGCAGCAGCAGCCACGTGTTACACACTGATGTCGTTGAACTGGGAGCTGATGCAGGTGTCTGTCACTTTTACCACAACTAGCTTTCTGTTTTTACTGACTGAAGTCATGGTTTCCTGGGAAATTTGCAAGCTAATTATTTTTTGGCGATAATGAGGTCATTAAGTTCTGCATTTTTTGCATAAAAAGTGTTGGTAATGTGAATCAGTGTGAATCAAGTAATGTAATACCGTGTTACAAGTGTAGCAGCATGTGCCCCGAATCTTGAATAGTGGAAAAAAGAAATAGTGACTGCTTTAGGGAACAGGTATTCCCACACCTTCTTTCCATATGCAATACCTGAATTCACCTTTTCTATTTAAAAAAACCCAACACACAACCCTTTGAGCTATGTTATGTACTCTGTTGATATCATCAAAATCTCAGCTATTGTGCTGGTACAATACAAAAATGATTGCACACTGATATTATGCAAAATAATGTTAAAAATGAAATCTGGCAAGCAAAGAGATCCTTGGCAGCTGCCACTCTGCTCACTGGTGCCATTCAGTGCCCTAGATATGCTGGAAGTTTGACAGGATGCAAGAGAGAGAGTTTAATTGGGCCACGGGTTTACTAATTCAACTAATATGAGAGCAATGCATCAATCACCACAAAATCCACTGTTACTTCTTCCTGCCTGGTTCTCACATCTCTAGGAAGTGCTCCCAGTCTCACATGTGGCTCCAGGCCACCACAGGTGTGAGGACTGAAAGGCTGATGCCTCAGGGTTCTCAGGTTGCTGCCTTTGCCTGGGAACTGACTATTGAAGGGTTATGCCTTCCCCTAAATTTGCTTTCAGCTCTGTCTGAGTGACAAAAGGATCTTGCTCTGAAGTGCCTTCTAAATTACAATTATATGCCCTCCTAACTAGGGCAGCCCAAATAACTCGCTGTGCCCTGGCCAATCTGTGGATCAAAATAAATAATGAAATATTCACAGTGTTGAAAAATATGTGTGTCCTGTGGATACAAAAGTAGGAGTAGCTGCTCTGCAACTGAAGGAAAACTGGCAGAACTTTGGAGAGGGAAGGCATGTGAAACTGGAACTGAGGTGCCCCATAGCTCAGACCATAGTTCCCGCTCACCTGCCTGGCTCCTGGATATACAGGGACCTCCGACTTTGTTTTTCCTGTGCTGCAAAGCAAAGTAGTCCCTTACTGTGGCCTGCCGTTGAAGCAGTTGAAATGTGTTGTCCTGGTCCACAGCACATGGGAGAGCTGTTCTGCAGGACCTGTGTCACAGAACTGAATCAAAGATAATTTTTTAATTTGATTCAGACTGTTAACTGAGGGGTTCATCATTCTCTTTAAGATGGAAAATGAGCCCATCTAGCTTGTTCCTCATCATAACTTCTGGCAGTGGAAGGACATTGGGCTAACAAAGTCTTCTATTGCTGTCAGAGGATTGTTCTTATCCATCTCATTTGATTCTGGAGAGATTTAGAAAAGACTTTATAACCTTAATGCAAACAAAACTTAGAAACCCAGCTCTTTGGCAGAAGCCCATTGTATGTCCATGCTGAGAGGGATGCCCTGTGAGTGCATAATAACCTAAAGATGTGTATTCGTCAGATTGTTCACATGGAAAATTGTGCTGAAGTTGAGAAGGTTATTGAGCACTAAGGGTTGTGGATGATGAACTCAACTTTTGTTTCAGATTTAGATTTTTATCTCAAATCCCATATTTTAAAAGCAATAGCAACTGAGGCTTGGTGTTTTTCCTTTTTTTTAAATTTTTTTTATATGTATTAATTTGCAGAGAAACCAAGTTGACTGTCTTATTTTTTTTCTTCCTACTTAGTACATATATTACAGTAAACTGTAAACATCCTCTCTTAAATCTTCAGTGTTAAAGCAGATTATTCAAGGGTAGGGATACAAAATGTGAAGTATGTTATTTCTGCTGACAAAGGATGGAGAGAAGGGTAGAAGATTCTTTTCTTTTGTGGTCACTGCGGGGAGAACTCAACTTTCTAAGACAGGAAGTCTGTTCTGAAGTGCAAGGCAACTGTCATAGACTATTTTAGTTTAATTTAGAATATGTGTTGCAATGTCTTTCAATGATGCTGTGTAGCTTTATTTCCTCTTATAGAAACCATAAATATAAAATTTTATGGGATTTTAATATGCTGAAACCCATGTTGGTGCATTTATCCCAGGAAGGGGAGAAGGTGTTCTCTAGAATCGTGGTTTCCATATGTTATTACTCTGGTAATAAGAAGGTAAGTTTGAAATACTGCAGAGTTTGGAATGTGATAGAATTTGCTTTAATTAGTTTTGCAACATATAGCATTCATATGCATGTTACCAAATGGTTAACACTCCACTGGGAAACCAATGCAATGAATTGGAAATACTGCTAAACCAGAAGAACATAACCGCAGTACCAGTAGGAATGAGTAATAGAAAATATTTGAAAGCATGTGATGTGTGATCTCCAAAGCATTTATCAACCAGCTACCACTTAACCAGTTCCCTAATTTAGCTTATGTGACAATCATCTGTGTTTGATGAAAATGGAGAGAGATGCTAGGTACTTCGCGGTACTAGGTGAGAGCACTGATGATCTCAAAACCACATTGAATGAAGTACTGACACACAGTGGCTGCAGGGAAGGGTAGGCTGAGATGTGTGTTAGGTTGTTAGGTCTGGCTCTCAGTTTCTGGTGTTTTGGGGTTTGGTTTTGGTTTGTTGTGTTGTGTTGTTTTTTTTTTCTGGTACATCTGTTATGCATCATTTTATACATGGACTGCAGCTGTAGAAAGAATGAACAAATTAAGATGCTTATGTTGGTAATTATTTCAAGCCTAGTATTGCTGAACAATGCCTTTTCCCAGGGAAGTAAAGGTACAAATGGAAGAAGGTTAAAGCTGTGTACCTCAAGTCAGTCTCATTTAAAATGAGTTGTGAGAGAACAAAATACATGTTATATATAATTAGCATCTTAAAACTTCATGTTATTTTGTAGTTCTGTGCTAACAGCACATACAAGGAATGCTTAAGGAGAAAGATTAACAGTGTTTCCTGAAGGCTTCAAGGTCACCAATTCTCTGAGTATTTCGTAGTGAAACTCTGTGTCTCTGCTTTCTGATGTGTGTTAAATATTTGGAAAATGAGTTAGCTTGGTTGGTGGTTTTTTTCCTTTTCTTTCTCAGTAGAACCTAGTATTTAAAATTCACAGTCACTGAAATACATATGCTATGTGAGAAGAAAATGTAGACTGTTGGCTTATCTGTAGACATAAGCAGAGGTTGGCATTAAAAATCCTCAACAGTTGCTGCATTTGAGAGATGATATTATCCAGGTTTGTAGCAGTGTTCAGATGACCATATCACACAGTAATATTAAAAAATTATATAGAGTGTCCAGTTTTTGGTATGCTGTGCTCTGCCATTAGTGATGCCCTCAGATAACAGTTTCTGTAACATCTTTTCTGAATATTTTTTTATTTCCAAGTCTTGTAATGTGAAATCTTTGGGTTGCTGAGGAAATTACTGCTTATTATTGTTGTAGTACATCTGTAATAAAACTCTGTAAAAGTTTCTTACCATAAATGGGATCGTTCTCACTTTGAAAGGTTAGTCATGACTCCTCCTAGCCTGTCTTCAGATAAGTATCTTCTGAGCTTTTGGTTTATGGCAAAATGTTGAACTTATGTGAATTTTGTACACCTGAGAATCGATTAAAAAAAAAAAGATTGCTGGACAAAAATAATTGAATAAAACATGGTGGAGATGAGCGAAATGTTTCAAACTCCTTAAAGTTTCAGCTCTTGGAATTGCTGACAGGTGTTGGGCTGGATGATTTTAGACATCCACATCTGAAAGTTCTTTTTTGGCTAAATCAGCAGCCTTGTCTGGATGACTGGGCCTTTGAACCATTCCATTGGAGACCCAGGGCTTGTATAAGAATCTGTGTGGAGATGATGGTTGCACTGGGCTTTTACTTTCTAGAGACATGACTTTGTATGCATTATTCGTTTTCAGATTTTTATACATTTCTGTAGCATTTTTATTTAAATCTTGAGCAGTCAAAGCTACATGTGCTATAATTGTCAGAAATCAGCCTCTCTAAAATATTGAGATATTGTCATTAAAATTGAAGTACTACTAGCTTCAACTCTATGGGAAGTGATTCTTTATGGACAGCTTACGTTTATAATTATACATCAAAAGTCATGTAATTGAGAAGTAGTTAATATAGAATGATTAACAGTAAAAAATAATTTAATAACTCCTGTCTATGTTGTCCAAAAAGCTTTCCACTGCTCCCATTGGAGATGTTTATTAATCAAAACATGCACAGTATATCATTAAGGTATTTTCTTGCATGATTGATTGACTGAGTTAGTTGTTTAAAGGGGGAGGGATGAAGTACTTAAGTATAATGGGAGGCAGAGAAAAAGGGAAGAGAAATTGACTTTCTTCAGGAGACATATTAGCAAAGCAAATGAACAATTTTTGCTTGGTAAAATCAGCATTCATTTTAGCATGCTAGAGACAGTGCATTATGTAGAGCGTCATGCAGGGCTGAAGGTCAAGGCTTGCTTCATTTTTTTCAGTGATCTATTATATCCTCTCATGTAGTTGGAGTCACTGGTACTTTCAGAGAGGAAAACAAAAAGGGAAAATGGCAGCAGGAAGAGATTCATGGTATCTTAACTATCATTGTAATGTGCACACACCACCATAATCAAACTCAAGCGCACTGAATGTGCCAATTAGTTGTTCCAGTATCAGTGAAGCAATTAAAATGAATAGACATTTCTTTGCCATATGATGTAGATGGAATAGAGAGATGAGCTTCCTTCCTTTCTCATGCTGTTGTCACCCAAATACATTGTATTTTCTTTGCCTATGAAGTTCAGTACTGTAAAAAGCAGAATACCACTTGATGAGTGTTTTTGCACTCATTGTTCATTTTTCCTCTTTCCAGACTGGGGACTAATCTGTATAAGACACAAAATTATGTATTTGTGTTATTGTAGAGTCTGGGATCACTACCCGTGGAGCTTTCTCTCTAAAGCAATTCCTTCCATATGGGTGGGTTACTATAATTGTGTCTATGCAGATGCTGAATCTAGTTACAATAAGCAGGAACCAAGGCTGTTGTTTTCTCAGAAAAATGCGGAAGAGCTGGAGACCAAAGCCAGCTATTAATCTGCCCTATTAGTACGTGAACAGAATAACTGATACTTGTTTCTCCTCCCATAGTCTGCATTCATTTCTGGGCTAATTTTTTTGTGCAACTAGTGTACACAGAAGATTCAAAACCTGGTATATTACAGTTCCCTTCTCCTTCCAAAAAATGGGTACTTTCCATAGGCCTCATCTGAACAGGAATGGTCTGTGTGACTAAACAGTATTGTGTCCACTCTATGCTGTGCTGCCCAGTACTAATACTGAATGATAAACCCCCATGGATCCTTCACTCTTTCTTTCCCCCTCCCTTCTGGCTGTATCCCTGTTTCTGTACTTCCTTCTGAGGTATCTGGGTGTGGAATAGGCTTCTGCTGAAGTATATTTATGATGTACTAGATACCCCCATTCTCTTACAAGTATTATTTGTCTTATTAACATATGAAATGTTTTTCAGGATATTTCTGTCTATGATCTTGCACGGCTTAAAATTCACTGAATTAGAAATCAAGCCTTTGGTGAGCTTTTAGGTACTTTAAGTTGTTCCTGCAACTCCAAGTGATGTGAGCTGTGATCTCAAACTCCTCTGTTGTGAAATACTGTGTAAATGCCTTGTTGCTGTGTCTATGGTTTTAAAATCACAAAGCAGCTAGAAGTGTGAAATATTAAGCATATCCTTTTACACACTTAGAATTTATGGTGACTTCGAAGTCAGTCCCCATTTATTGTCTGGTTTGTTTCACTTCAGAAATGACTTGAACTGTGAGCAAAAAGGATCTGACAGTATTTTGAGATAGGCACTTTATAGTTGTGCACTTTGCAACTATACAATAGGACTGTCTCTGTTGCCTTGAATGCAAAATTAGCTTGTTGATACATGCTGCTACAGACAGAGGAACAGATGTAGTAATTCTACTTTATTTACATGAAATCTCTAAAAAGGCATTTTCTGGCAGCATGCTAGGAATAAATACAGTATCAAATATAACCCGCACCATGCTATGTTAGCTCATTCAGGTGTCAGCTGTGCCATTTAGATGTGGGCGAGAGCAGGCAGTCGGATCCCTCCCAGCAGAGCCAGGAGCTCTCCCACACTCGGCACCCTAGTGCCATCCTGTTCCCACTGTGACCTGTCAGCAGGTTTTTGCTGCAGGAGCGTGCTTTTCCCTATGCCTATGGGCTGGGGACCCCAAACCCTTTCTCTAGCCCTTGGGCTGGGGCTCTGGTGGGGGTGAGGAGGGGTCTACCCTGTAGTCCCACCCACTGATAACTCCCCTGTGGGAAGTCTAGAGCAAGACATCAGATGCCCTGTTTTGTTGTTGTTTTTTTTTTTTTTTTATTTATTTCTATTTTCCCCCGTTTATATTTTTTCTATTTTTTTTTAAAGTAGGAGATTCTCAGATTGTTACCTTTTTTCCTTTTTTTATTTTTTTTTCTTCCCCCCCCCCCCCCCCTTCACTTTATGTGAGTTAGAGCTCCCCTAAGCTCATGTTTTCAAGCTTCTTTTTCATAGCTAGGAGGCTCAGGAGCTTAACTGAGGATAGGAAATTGTTGGGGAGGAAGGGACTTTTGGGGTGGGCTTGTATGTGCAAACCACAGAGAAGTCCAACACGTCTTACCTTGGTGAAAAAGTGAGGCTTAAGTAAAACTTTGTGAGCCTCTTGAGCCAGGAATATGAGAATTGGAGAGGGATGCTGAGCTGGCTGCATTGCAAGGGAAAGCTCTTCCCAGGGCACTGTGCCCTTTCCCCTTCCTTCCTCCTCCTTTGCCACTGTGCAAAGGCTGAGAAAGGAGTGATCATCCTTGTGCTCTCCATCACTACTTCACTTAACAGGTTTGAGCCAGGCAGCTGCATATGTTGTTTTCTTTTTTCTCTGTCAAGTATTCAAACTTTCCTATGTGGGGCTGGGGATGTTTGTTCAGCTCATGAGCAAGCATATGCATTAAAGATGAAATGCCTTGACTCTGAACTACAGGCAGAAGTGGTGGGAGGAGACGCAGCTAATTTAACTTGGAGGTTGATTGATGTGTGTATGTCAATTTCTATTAATATTCTTCTTAAATCAATGACGCAAGTGTGTTTTTTTCCCCCCCACCCCAACAGGAAATATAAATAGACAACAAAACAATCCTATCCTTTTAATTCACAATACTCAGAAGCAGATAAGCAAACTCTGCTGTTTAAGAGTGTCCTCCACAGGCTGGCAAAAAATAGCTTATGGTGGTGTTCTTGCCACTTTAAGAATATCAAGATGCTCTAATATTGCTATCCACTCACAGCTAAAATGTATAAAGCAGAAAAAGCAAGTCACTTACAGGTAGACGTAGATAAATTGCTTAAAAATGTGCCATTCCCTCATTAGACATCCATTCACTGCATGAAAAGAACTAAAGGTGTAGCTATAAAAGCCATGTTTAAAATGAAAGAGAGTTGAGAGCGTGAAAGCACAGCACTGTTATTCAGAAGTAGCTTTCGAGCAGAGTTTCAACGGGAAGGTGCTGTTTGGTTGGACACAAATCAGCAAATGTTTAGCTCAAGTGTGAATAATTCAAGCATGCATGAAGAGGCGTGCTTTCTGAAGAGACAAAACGTGAGAATAAAAAAATTCTTCAAACATTTGCATCAGCCTTAGAGGACAATGCGAGCGGCAGGATTTGAAACAGATTTGCAGATGCACTCTTTTTAGACAGGGAGAATGCTCATTATATGCAAGATGCTTCTGTGGCTCATGTGTTTGCACGGAGGTAGAGGTTTGCAAGACTGACGTATCGGATAAAGTCAGAGTGGTTACCACACCGACGGTGTAGCAGCTGCATAATAAATGATGGAGAGAATCATGTTAGGCATGCCCACCTAACCTAACTTGAATCATGCGAAAGGGGAGCTGCTGGAATTCAAATAGACTTTCTGGTTCCCAGCAGTCGGCAGTAATAGAATGCTTTCAGGAAGATGACAGATGCAGGGGAAAGATGCTGTTTTGCACTATCTTGATTTGTTACGGCAGCCAACTTATTGGCATGATGGAGTGACAAGAAAAGCAGCTGGCATGGAAGGTAGGATTATCAAAGCTATTGCATCATTATGAATGTAATTAGAAACTGACCATGACAAAGCATATGTTAGAATGAGCTGCCTCCGCTGGCAGAGGATTTGTTGCCGAGGTCTTGAAACTCTGAAAACAACATTCCTTGTGCAAAATGGATTTTGCAGTTTCATTTATGCTTGTGTTACCCTTTCTTTCCTGCTTGCCTCCAAGCTCAGGGAATCGCTTGCTTGAAAGAGAGCGTTGTGTTACGATGAGACTGAAGAATAAAGTATTTTCTAAGTCTGTGAAGCCTCAGGTAGAGAGAAGCAAACATGCGAAACAACATTAGGAAAGGCTGCCTTTGCTTCACTAGCAGGCTCTGATTGATGTATTGGCATATTCAGGAATCCCGAGGAAATGAAGATGCATGTACTGAATGCTTTGGTATAATGAAAAGATATTATTGCAGGTCTCTGCTTTATAGATAGTTTTGTTTTGTTTTGTTTTGTTTTTGGACAGGTTTTATTCTCCATCAGTTTTTAGCTCTTGACATTTATTCAGTTGTTCAGTATTATATAAAGAAAATACATCAATATCTCCTACAGGGTTTCTCAACAACTCCGGCATCTGTTTCAGCTATTGAACTGTATTCACGTTTTGCCAACTTGATGCCTACCCAGCTGCTCTATCATTTCTTGCTTGATTACTGCTCTTAATTTCTCTGTATCAGCTTGTTTCAGACAGGATTTTGAAAGCTGTTAATGAGAAACGACAGTAACTGCTAAATTATTGAGAACTGGAGTATTCTGTTATTTTTGAAACATCAGAGAGCATTTTTATATGCATTTTATTAAATTCAGATTCTGTATTGCAGCAAGGTTATCATTTAATCACTGAATTTAGCTGTGAATACTTTAAACTGTATGAGTCAGAAGCATAACTTTCCACTGACTATTTTGAGAAAGTTTGAGAAAATTTACAGGTGCTTTCTTTGGTGTATGTATCATCTTAATATACATTCCTTCCTCCTGTCCACTTCCTCCCTCCCTCTCTCTCCTACCCCCTGCCCCCCCCAATATATACTCCCTCTCTGTCACAGTAAGTGGTCATTACATGTATACTGTACATATTGAAATATTTTTTTTATCACCACTAGGGTGGAAACAGTAAGCAGCTCCGGACAGGTGATTTGAACAGGTTTAAAACAGACGTCAGCTCTATCGGAGTGGGTTGTCCTCGATCTAAGAAGTGGTGATTTCTAAATGTAAGGCAGGATCTCACTTTCCTTCCTCTTTGGAGTTGCAACAACCATTCAAACACTGCTTGGTAGCTCACAGGAGATGATTATGTTAAATTATTTGCTTTATTTTGCCTTACAAAATGCTTTTGTTCAATGTAAACTCCCTTATTCATTAGCTATATAATTTTTCCAAGGTGATAAACAAGAAATTTCTTGTCATATTGGATATTCACTTCTCTGATTTTATTTGAAATGATTTTGCAGTCTGAACTGTATGTAGTCTTGTCAAAAGAACAGGCTATTAGACACTAAATGTTGCTGACTGAAGCTGTAACAGTTTGAGAAAGATAGATGTTTCTAGATACACAGCAGTGAACCAGCCTTAGGAAGTTTGAAGGTAGAGATCAATAAAACTGATATACCGATAGCTAGTTTGAGCATTTGCCTGTTTTGATCATCTCTGAGCGACATTGTAAATTATTTTGTAACTGCTGGCAGGGGAGATACACTTCTTAATGGAGAGGATCACTATAGGGTTTGTATAGCCAAAAATAGTTCTGTAGTTTTGATAACAATAACAAAAATATCTTTATTCTATTTCAAGGAAGTTCTGTTAAATTTAAAAATAATATTTCCTTGTTGTTGATGATGAAACCCTAGAGAGAATAACCCATATAAACAGCTTAAGTGCCATTCACCTTTTCAGGGTAGCAGTAAAACTGTTTTATATTGCATGTATTACTTTTATACCACAGAAGCAAGTAGTTGCTCCTTGTCTCAAGAGCGTTGTCTGGCTATCATCAGACAGTAGTTACTTAAAATGGTCTTTTCCTTGTGATGCTGGTAAGCATAAATGCATGCTGCCTGTGGCCATCATCCAGCTGACAGGTGATTTTATAATTTGCTTCTGTTTTATCTTAGTATTTGGTTTTAGCTGTTTCACTGATGAATTAAGAAGACACTAGGTGGAGCTATCTGTTGATTATAAATAGAGCTACAGTAATACAGGCCTGTTTAATGATCAAGCCTCTGTATATAAAGATGATTATTAAAAATAACAATTTAAAATGTTAGGCATTTAGTTGGACCCCAGCCATGAAATTCTAGATCTGGTGGCATTAGAAAAAAATAACTTTTCCATTTTCCTTTTATTATTTTACAAGAAGGTAATCAAAGATGAAAAAATAATAAGGGAAAAGCATCTACATTCAACAAAGAGGACTAGGAAGCAAAAGAACGGAAATAGAAGTAGAAGAGAGGAGAGAAGCAGCTATAAGAGCCAGCAGATGTTTCCACTGTAGATACAAAATTGGATATCTGCATGTATTTGACTGTCTTTAGCCTGATGCACATAGATTTTCTATTGTCCTTACATATAAATCCTTTTTCCATTCTGTCTTCCTGAATTAAATTGTAGAGCTGACATGTTTTAATTTATATATAGATGCGGGACCAGTGTTTTCATATCTCATCTTGGAAGGGTGATCTAAAAGGTGTTCAAGGGCACAGGAAGTTATCACATGTTGGATGACCCTAATTAAGAAAAATATAAGAGGTTATTTATTGAGGGAGGTGGAAGCTGTTTGTATGTGCTCCTTCATATGATTCTGATTATTAATCCCTGTCAGGGATAAGAAATCTGTAGTCGTAGACAGTGTGGTAATACAAGAAAAATACATTCATTTCCACAGAGATTTACAGCTCTTACCACAGATACAGTACGTACATTAAGTTGACAAAAAAAAAAAAAAGAGAGAAAGCAGGATTTATTTTGATACGTAGATACATGAACTGAAGAGCACACCTTCATGTCCTCTGTTGAGTGAAGCACTTGCAGGTTCAGTCAATGCCTTATTCTTACTTCAGTGAAAGGGAATTAGGGTAGAGAGATGCTCAAGTCAGTGAGGAGAACTTGCCCAGGGGAGAAATGACAGCTGTCTGACACTCTAGAAGTAAACAAAGTTTTGAAGGCTAGAGATTAAGCATTTTGAACATTGTCCATAGAAACTTGAGATTTTAGTTCTGAGCTGGCTACGTGAGTTAGAATGGCCTTGAAAAGGTGATGGGCAAAACCAAATTGAGCTTGAACCTACTGCTTGTTAGCAGAGTTTTGCAAGAGAGCAGTGCTGCATTATCTACCTGAAGAGACTTTCTGGTTATGAGCTGTGCAGTTGGTGGTCAACACCATGAGCATGTGAGGAGGTCAGATATAGTGGAGACAAAGTTCATTAGTTTTCCAGATCATTCAGTGTTTTATTGAGGCTAGACCATGATTATTTTTTGTTGTTGTTGTTTTTAATGGATAGTTGTAACCAGAAACAAAGCTTTTGAAATGTGTTAGGATGTCATTACTTCCACATCTCCTTCCTGTACAGTTTTAACTGCTGGCACCACAGGACCTCTTTGCTTTAAATGAGCTCATCCTGATGTGTCCGGAATGTTCCTTCTGACAACAAGATTATGTGTGTAGTCTAGCAGCACTTGGCTTTCTGATGCTGGTCAGCTTCTGCTTCACTCAGCTTGTGGTTCCTGCTGAACAAATTCTAGCTTAGAAATACCCACAGTGTGGGTGTTTGACCACCTTGGTAAAGGATCATGAGAAGCTGAGCCAGGAGAAGAAGGAAATGTACTCCTCCTCTCTGTCACTAAGATCTGTCCATTTTAAATTTCACTGGAATGAGGAGAAGGGTAGGAGGAGGAAAAATGGCAGTGAAAAGTGAGGAATGGAGGGGCTTCAGGTGTTCATGAGACTGTCATTTGATGTGTCCTAGTGTGAGATGTCCCTGCTTACGGCAGGGCGGTTGGAACAAGATGACCTTAAGGTCTTTTCCAACCTTGATCATTCTGTGATTCTATGATTTTATAATCACTTTGCAAAAAAACCTAAGGAAAGGCACGTGTGGGAGTAAAGCTTGTCCAAGGGATATTATTGAGCATCTGGTTATGCACTGCCAAAAGCTTGCTACAAAGAAATGTAACATCTAATCAAAATGTATTAATAGATTAAGCCTATTAGCAAAGAAGGAAACGTTTTTGTTCAAACTCTGTGGGTTTGTTTTTTTATTTTTACTGTGTGACAGAACTAAAATTGGTAAGGGGTGTGTGTGTGTGTTTGTATTTGATAATAAATGCTAAAGAGTATCCTTTCTCCCCACCCCAGGTTAGGCTTATTTTTTCTCCAGAGGATTAAACCATCTATCTCTGAAATCACATAGTTTTAATCTCCATCAGAAATGCTGAGATTTTCAGAAGCTGCTAGTTGTTGCTAAGCACCATGTTAACTTTCTGCATGATGCTGTGGAAGGAGTGAAGGGCAGGGGAAAAAACCCATCTATCTATACAGTTGCTGGACTTTGGTCAGCAAAGACAATGCAGAGAAAAGGCTGATGTTTTATGAAGTCTGATATATTATTGCTTCTTCTTCTCATTCTGGGAAATCAGAACAGAAGATTGCTGTATTTGAATCGGAAGTAAGAAAGCCTTCAGCTTGCTGCTTCACTGAATGTCATAGTGGGTGGATATAGCTTATCTGCTTCTGAAACTGCAAGGTAGTTTAAGTGATTCCAAGTGATTCTTTGCAGAAATGAGGTTATGAATGTAGTTGTTGTGAAGTTCTTGTAGAAATGTCCTGAATGTGATAGACTGAGTAATGCAGTCATGAAGGGAGAGCTGAAATGGAGAGGTGAAAGAAGTGAAGTCAGGGATCTACCATAAATGGGAGAAAAATCAAGTAATAATAGTTTTGCTTGCATCTTTTTCAATATTTTTTAAAATTTATGATCTGAGCATCTGTACATCAGAATAAGGGTGTAAGGTGCACCTGTTCATAAAAACCAGGAACCTTCGTCTGCACTGAAGTTTCTTTAGTTTTTGTATCTTTAAAATAGATCCTAATCTTAAAAAAATGAAAATCAGAAGAGTAAAACAAGATTAGGCTCAGTGTTTCTCATTAGTATCCTGGAGTTACCCACTTTAGAGTTTTACATTGAAACACTGTTCTTAACAAGGTGTTTCTTTCATTTATGTATCCCTAAAGATATTGCACATAGAGCAACTGGTACCCTGACTTGCTTGGTGAAGTCAGAAACAAGATGCTTAAATGGTCAGAGATATATTTGGTTTTGACCAATGCTGACAAAGATTCTTCTTTTTTCTTTGCTGTTTTTTTTTTTGTTGTTTGGTTTTTTTGTTTGTTTTTTGTTTTTTTTTTTTTTTTTTTTAAATCCACTTGCTTCCCTCCCTTCCTCACTCCCTCCTGCTTGTGTCTTGTCACAAGTGGGGAAAAGGAACCAGAAAATGTTAAAGCAGAATTTGAACAAAAGCTAAGCTACTTGAAACTTGTGTTTTCTTAATCTATATCTAGTTTCACCTTCACGTCTGTGTCCTGATGCTTAAGAATAAAGAGAACACGAATTTCTTTTATAAGGTCAGCTTCTTTCAGCTAACACACTACGTAAAAACCACCACGTGCTGTTTTCTCTAGACTTCCTTTTTATGAACAGCCTGTTATTTTTATATGGCTATTAAGTGGATAATATGTTTTGCAACAATTAATGTAAAGATTTTTTGACAAGGTTCATAATATTTTTTTAACCATTTACATATTCCCACAGTATGTTTATATTTAACATGCCTTTATTTCCTCTTATTACAAAATAACATTTATAATGGGAACTCCTCTGTAATTTTATACTGATGGTCCCAAATGATATTTAATAATTACCCTCTAGGTACAAACGCCACTTTTTCAAAGGGCATACTGGAATATTCACCTACTTGTTTAAATGAAGGCTTTTGCCAAAGACCAGACTCTTCACTTTTGCAGTCCCAGGCTGCTTTTCATTCACTGTTGGTCCAGTATAAGATAAGGATTGTAAACACTGAAAAATGCAACCTGTTGTGTTTGTAGTGAGTGCACGCCCTGAATTATGACTGAATCAAATTTCATAGCAAGGCAGAAAAGTATAAAATAGCTGCACATACATGGGTAATGTCATATCTCTATTTTTTCCAAGCCATAATGAATGGAATATTTTAAGATTGATGCTTTGGTGAAATAGTTTGAAATACCATTGAAATATTCAGTGATTGAAGTTAAGATTATTAAGAATTTTAAGATGTGTATGGTTTAATGTCTGTGATGACTGTCAGACAAGTAGTCAAATTACTGACTTGCCTTTCTAAGTGGCCTTGTTTTAGTCTACCAGAAAGTGCAGGTTGTTTATTTTATGAATGAATTTGGTTATTAGCAAAACATTTCAAAAACAGTGAAATTAATTGCCAGCCCAGTTGATCTTGTAATTAAATCTTTGTATGCATGTATCTCTTCAAATATTTCTTCAGAAGCGAAGAACAGAAAGCATGTCACAGATGTTGGTAAATCCCGGTAGCTAATTATATTTATTCCTGGGCTCTGTTATTTTTCACGACTTCAGAAATAATAAATATTAGGTAAACGATTAGTTGTGATGCAACCTGAACCAAGATCAAACAAAGGAACTGGCGGAGGTCATTGCTAGACCACTCTCCATCATCTTTACCAAGTCTTGGGAAACAGGAGAGGTGCCTGAGGACTGGAGGAAAGCAAATGTCACTCCTGTCTTCAAAAACGGCAAGAAGGAGGACCCGGGTAACTATAGACCAGTCAGCCTCATCTCCATCCCTGGGAAAGTGATGGAGCACCTTATCCTTGGTGCCATCTTAAGGCATATCAAGGATAAGAGGGTTATAAGGGGCAGCCAACATGGCTTCACCAAGGGGAAGTCGTGCTTGACCAATCACACAGCTTTTTATGAGGAAATAACATGGTAGATGGATGATGGCAGAGCGGTGGATGTGGTCTACCTTGACTTCAGCAAAGCGTCTGACACGGTCTCCCACAGCATCCTTGCAGCTAAATTGAGGAAGTGTGCTCTGGATGATCGGGTAGTGAGGTGGACTGTGAACTGGCTGAAGGAGAGAAGCCAGAGAGTTGTAGTCTATGGGGCGGAGTCTAGCTGGAGGCCTGTATCTAGTGGAGTGCCTCAAGGGTCAGTACTGGGACCAGTATTATTTAATATATTCATCAATGATTTAGATGAGGGAATTGAGTGTACTATCAGCAAGTTTGCTGATGACACTAAGCTGGGAGGGGTGGCCGACACGCCGGGAGGCTGTGCTGCCATCCAGCGAGACCTGGACAGGCTGGAGAGTTGGGCAGGGAATAACTTGATGAAATATAACAAGGGAAAGTGTAGAGTCCTGCATCTGGGCAGGAACAACCCCAGGTTCCAGTATAGGTTGGGGAACGACCTGTTAGAGAGCAGTGTAGGGGAGAGGGACCTGGGGATCCTGGTGGACGACAGGATGACCACGAGCCGACACTGTGCCCTTGTGGCCAAGAAGGCCAATGGCATCCTGGGGTATATTAGAAGGGGGTGGTTAGTAGGTCGAGAGAGGTCCTCCTTCCCCTCTACTCTGCCCTGGTGAGACTGCATCTGGAATATTGTGTCCAGTTCTGGGCCCCTCAGTTTAAGAAGGATAGGGACCTGCTGGAGAGAGTCCAGCGCAGGGCAACTAAGATGATTAAGGGAGTGGAGCATCTCCCTTATGAGGAAAGACTGAGGGAGCTGGGTCTCTATAGTTTGGAGAAGAGGAGATTGAGGGGTGACCTTATTAGTGTATATAAATATATAAAGGGGGAGTGTCACGAGGATGGAGCCAGGCTCTTCTCAGTGGCAAACAATGATAGGACAAGGGGCAATGGGTACAAAGTGGTTCCACTTAACACAAGAGGTTCCACTTAAACTTGAGAAGAAACTTCTTCTCATTGAGGGTGACAGAACACTGGAACAGGCTGCCCAGGGAGGTTGTGGAGTCTCCTTCTCTGGAGACATTCAAAACCCGCCTGGACACATTCCTGTGTAACCTCATCTAGGTGTTCCTTCTCCGGCAGGGGGATTGGACTAGAGGTCCCTTCCAATCTCTAGCATACTGTGAAATCCTAAACCAGTTACGGTTATGAAGAGGATCTCAGGCTACTAAATTAAGGATGTATCTAGGAGGCAGAAAAGGAAAACGCTTGATGTACCTTGGCACCTTACGCAAACCAAAACCAGTACCACCACCTGAGCTAAGAATGCAGATCAGATATGGTTTGCTTCTGTCAGAGAAGCTATGCTTTAATTTCTGTTAAGTAATTTTAGCAAGTTAAAAAGCAGCAATACCTCCTTGTCATAACACCTAATCCCACAGTTTTCTTACAGGCGCTGTTTGTTAAACTTTATAGACCTAAATGTGACTTCTAATCATCAGCATTAGCTAAAGCATTAGAGCAGATAATAAAGGTCCTGTAACTGTAGAGAACTGGTATGTTGCTGAAGAGTATCAGTTAGGTTTATTCCACTGGAACAAGCAAATTAATTTTGCAGGAGTACTTTGTGAAAGTGATATTTAGTGTGGGTTTCTGTTTTATGTGGCTGATCCATCAAATAAGCAGCAGTCCAAGCAGCCCTGTCAGGCTGCATGTATCACATAGTTCCTTAGATCTGTCTAAGCCTAGGGAGCAGCACACTTACTAATCTATTACTATTTAATGCAAATATTTTATTATTTATTGTGTGACAATAATGTATGTGGCACATGACAAAGCACAGAGAAAAGTGACTTCTTTGCTCTAGGGAATGATACATAATTAATATGAAGGGTCTGCTTCATATCCTCAAAACCAGGCACAGAATGATGGCTGCTAACCTTGACCAGCTGTGAAGCTGTAATATACCCTAAGCAGAAATGGGATTGAATTTTGTGACCCTGACACTGACACACAACTTGAGGATTTTACACTGAATGATAATTGTGTTGCGCAGAGATAAACCACCCATTGATGACTCTGAGATGCCATGGAAACACAGAAGTATTAGTTGTTGCAGTGTCTGTGTGAGACAGAAATAGGTGTCATTGGGAATCCTTCACAACCTGTACTTCAATAGAAACGCTGAAACTGAAAGAATGGGAGAAAAAACATCTGCATTGAAAAAGAGAAAATATTAACTAGCCCTTAGATGTGGAAAAGGTAGAGGTGTCAACTTAGACAACCAGCTTATTCTGCTGTTGCATGAAGCAGCTTATTGGTATCTGCCAGGTCAGGACCATAATATTTTTTACCTGAGTGAGCAACTATCTCAGGACAGTTGTATGTGTGATTGTAATTCAGGAGAGAAGACCTCAGCTATCTGGTTTTTGTTGCAGCATAGTTTTCTGGTTTAACACCTTGCCCTAGGATTTGTAGAAATACAAGAAAGCACAATAAAGCTATTGAGGAGAGGTGTATCAGTGCTGAAATTGTCAGTTTTGTTTTGTTCTCTGGGATTTTATTTGGTCCCAGCTCTCTCAAGTGAGTTTAAAGGGAAAAGAAACTAATACTGGTACTGCTGAACCGATCCACGTTGACAAGACTGAAAAAGCAATTGTTTACCCCCCGCAGAGGTACAGGACTGGAAGCATTGGCCTCACCCACATCAGCACTCCCAGGAGAGGCAGAGAGAGAACAATGGAGAGAGGTTTTGGGGGCGGTGATGCCTGTTTCTAAAGTGACTGTGTGATTTGGTGCAGGTGTCAAGGTGAGGGGCTTCAGAGACTGCAGGGGTGACCTCCATCAGAGAAAGCTAGGGCTGCTCCTTGTGGGACACAGCTGGTTGCAGCCACCTCTGATGGATGCATTGTAGGGCACAGCTGAGCCCCACGACCAAGGTGGTGATGCCTTAGGGAAAGACTTTAAGGAAGGGAAAAGCACTGCCCTACAGGGACTGAGGTGGGGGAAAGTATGAAATGGCAGGAGGAAGATTGAGAAGGGGAGGAGATACTGCAGGTGAGATTCCTCTACAGCCCTTGGAGGGAAGACCATGCTGGAACAGCTGTCTACACGACAGTCCATGGAAGACCAGGTGGATGTGCTGTAAAGGAGGCTACAGCTCATGGAGAGTCCACACAGGAGTGGAAAGTTCCTGAAGGGACAACCTGTGCGAAGACAGGGGAAAAGTGTGAAGAGGAAGAAGCATCAGTGAGCCTGTGGGAGGACCTATGCTGGAGCAGAAGAAAAGTGTGAAGAGGAAGGAGCATTAGAGAGGAGCTGTTGTGGTTGACCCTATTCCCTATCCCTTGGTCTGGGGGCAATGGGGCAGGATTTGGGAGTGAAGAAGAGAAGTAGAGCCTGTAGAAAAAAAAGGTTCATGGGGGACAAGTGTTGTTTCGATCTTTTTGACTTCGTTTTTCACCATCTAATTCCACTTTAATTGAGAATAGATTAAATTATTTTAGAATCATAGAATAGTTAGGGTTGGAAAGGACCTTAAGATCATCAAGTTCCAACCTCCCTGCCATGGGCAGGGACACCTCACACTAAACCATGTCACCCAAGGCCTTGTCCAACCTGGCCTTGAACACTGCTAGGGATGGAGCATTCACAGCCTCCCTGGGCAACCTGTTCCAGTGCCTCACTACCCTAACAGGAAAGAATTTCCTCCTTATATCCAATCTAAACTTCCCCTGTTTCCCCCAAGTTAAGTCTGTTTTGCCCACAACAGTAACTGGAAAGAGATTTTTCTGTGTTTATGTTCACATAAGAGCTTTTTAATCCTATTTTCTTACCCTTCCTGTTGAGGAAAGGGAGTGAGTGAGCAGCTGGGTGGGTGTATGGTTAGCGGCTAAGGTGGACCCACCACAGTGAGGTTAGACTGTTCCAAGGGAGCTTTCCAAATTGTCACGTGGCAATGACTCAAGGTCAGTCATTTTTAGGGGTGACTGATGTTAGGATGGATGGTGTGGACCACATCTGATACTTGGTAAAAAAAGAAAGGTTGTAAAATGAAACCCCTCTCTGTTTAAAGCAGCAAGTCACTCCAGAGTATTATTGCAAGTTTAAAGCCACTGTAGATTGTGTGCACCTGAACTAAGATCAGGAACATGAGGAATTATGTTTGAGCAACTTCAAGAAAGCCTTGGCATGGCTAATACTTTTGTGTACCAGAGAAAGATGTACTGGAATTTTTCATAAGCTGCACTTATGACAAAACTTGAGTTTTAACCAATTCCAAGGATGTATCCATGCTTTTAACTACTAAAAATGAAAGAGATTTAGTGAAATACAAGGGTTGCAGCCTATGGCTATGTCAGGCTGTCCATTCAGAAGGGTAAAAAGAAGAGAGAAAAAACTTTATTGAAAAGATACGCCATAAAACCAATCACACAAAATGTAATTTCTTTCCTTAAAGGGGAAAAAAAAAAAAACAAAACAAGACAAAACAAAAACCAAAACCCAACCAACCAACCAACCCACTACTCAATGGGTGTTTGTGGCATTTCACAACACACTGGTAGTACAGATGTCATCTGTTGTTTCTAGCAGAGTTTGAAAAACAAAGAAAACCTATTTTACTGTATTTGGGTCATTTCATCATTCTGAGATAATCAGTGAAGAGAAAATACACTGTGTCCTCAGGCTGAGAAATGTCTTACTGGGCTGTTAGCAGGTAGGGGAAGAGCTAGCTGTCATTAGCAGGATGTTGAAGGCTGTCTTACCATAACAAGTTCTGCTCTGGAGGGTGTGTTCCTTTCCACATTGCTGACATCATCCAACTTTAAAGCAATCCAGCTCAGTAAAAGTATTTTCTATAAAAGAAAGGTAAGCATGAAGAGTGAATGGAGGTAGGATGGGTTCAGTTCCGTGGTTCATTCCATTTAGGAGCCACTTTGGAGCACCCAGGTGGAATCTTGTGTGAGTGACATCTCAAGGCAAACCCATTAAAAAAATATTTATTTTGGGAGATGAATAAGGATCAGAAGATATTTTGTGGAGGGATCATTACCTTGGGACAATTTTATCTTATTCATTACTGATTTCAACCCTGATTTAGAATTCAGCTGTTTTAGAAGTGAAAACCTTTGTTTACCACTGTCAGCTCTCTGAGCTTCAGCCATTCACAGTCTGACAACACCACCAGGCTTCTTCCTGACTAGAAGGCTGCTGAAGTTCCTCTTCCAAGATCTCAATGGAAAATGGGAAAAGCCTTGTTTTAATTGTTGGGGTTGTAAGCCTTAAGAAGGAAGTGTAATTCAGCACAATGGAAATGTAAAGGGCTTTGGAAACGTGAAGAGGCACAGTTCCTTTCTGAGAGGCAAGACAGGTTATGTTACTTATTTTTATTTATTGGTCTTTGGATTGTACAGCAAGCCAGTGGTGGGTTTGGCCCACTTCTCACATCTGTGAGGGGGATGCTATTTCTGTCTTCTTTATGTAGAAGTTAGAGAACAGAGTTAGACATCCATGTGAATATCAGAGTTCAGTGAATACACATGAAAATCCAGCTTTTCTTTTATACCTCTCCTATCTTCAGTGAAATGAATCTGTGGAGGAGGCAGCTAACTGGTTGGAAAGGACCAGGTTCACGTCTTCATCTGTTACTTGTTGAGGTCAGTTGAAGAGTATTTATGGAAGCCTGGCAGTACTTTCTCTCCTTATAATCAAAGAAATTAAATTATCCCAACCCATTACTGGAATAAAGCGTTAATCTTCACTGCAGATGCATTTTTAGATAAGAACTGGGACTCTTTTTTGTACACTTTGGCATGATGCTTAGCACCTGTAAGTCATTTGTCTTGCTTATTATGCTTGCAAGTAGACTGGAATAGTCTTATTCCATGTAGTAAGTAATGAGCTCTATTGCTCAAGAACAGCATAAGAAATATGCAGTGAATTATTACAAAATTTGAAAATTCAGTAAGGGAAAGCTCATCTATACATGAATCAGGATTGATTTCATTAATCACATTCTTCTATTAGTGTAGTATCCTAAATGTTGACTCCCTTATTCAGTAGTGCTACTACTCTTTCAAGAATAGAGTAGGGCTTTAAGTACCTAATTTAAGCTAAAACAGGTCTGAAGCAGCAAGATATTTATTTTTCTTGGCAAGAGAAGTAGAGGTGGGGTAAGACACACCTTAAAATTAAACATTCAGTAATTTTGTAATCAATGCTTGAAGAACAATAAGTCCAAGTAGAGAGCGGGGGGTGGTGGGGGGAATTAACATGTGGAAAAGTTACTTATGTCTAAAGAACGCATCAAAGGGGTCCATTTTTGTATATATTCAGAAAAGGGCTGTTTTTCTCTATGGATTTCAAATGATTCTCGGCATGTTGCTCTCATGGTGCATGCATTCAGCTCAGAGCAAAAAAAAAAAAAAAAGTGGAAAAAGGGCGATTCAAGTCCTCACAGATTTGCTCCCTTGTAATCCTATTTACAGCCATTTAAGATCAAGTCTGAAGTTTAATATTAAAGTAAATGTTGTTAACCCTGGAAAGTAAACAGCATGAGAGTGATTGAGCTTTTCCCCTCAGGAGAGTGGATAGGAAAAGAGAAAAAAAACCCTTGAATAAAATAATTAAGAGCATTAATTGTTTCCTTTTACCTGTGTTTCTGAACACTGAGAATTACATCTCCTCCAGGGTAATGGTCCTCCAAATTCAGATTTTATACTGTTGGAAAACACTTTATGCGTATATTTGGGGAGGTTAACTGCAAAAGAGTATTGACAGGAAACCATTCCCAGACAGGGAGATGCTGTGCCACGCTGAAACACATACATACAATCGCTAAAAATGTTACAGATAACTGCATGAAGAAGCTTTGCATCTCATGCTTAGTGTCTGAATGTCATGATGTGCATCGTTTGAAACCAGTGCGCTCTGCTCAGGTCTATTTGGAAGCATAAAAGTGATTGGGGTTTACAGAGGAAGCACCTCTGAGCCCATCTCAAATTTCATTCTCCTTTGTAACCTCTCAAGCGGTAGAAACCATAAGTTCACTTTCTAAATCTTCTGTCTCTTAAGGTTTATACAAATCAGTGGTAGAATACCTAGATGTTATCCCTGGGAACTGATATTTTAGTGAGAATGCTAGAGCAAGTATGTTTTCTATCTTTTATCAGTTCTCCTAAAATGTGAGAACAAGAATGTATGCAGGGAAATTGAAACACAGTTCCTTAAGATAGGAGAACCGTTCTTACAGTGCCTGTTTTGTCTTTGTAGCTTATTAGGTGTGAAGTAAAAAAGTCACAACTGCAAAGTTTCAGAAGAAGGTTGATGTTTAACTGACAAAATCAGTTTATTCAGCAATTATTTTACTTTTTTAGGGCTTGTATAAGAGTTGTTTAAGGATCCTGTGGCCTTTGTAAAATATCTACATGAAATCAGTTTTACTTATTTTAGTATAATTATTATTTCATTTTATTAATCAATGCTTAACATTTTTAAAGGGAAGATGTATTTCTTTATTCTTCTCTTTCATGTTACTTTCTTTTCACCTCTCTTTTTACTTTTTAATGTTTGTTACATCTTCCTTGCACTTTGACTTCTTTTTTATTTGCTATTTGTATTGTATCTTATGATGCCTGTAGGTAATATTCAAGATTGAAGGTGCCAGTAGTTAATACTTATAAACTTAATGCATATTGTTCTCTAGCAATGTAAAAGAAATTGTTTGGCTGTTGAAGCTCTCAGATAGTAGCTAAAGTGACATACCTATTTCATACATCACATCAACTTATTTTGCATGCCACTGTCATTCTGCTTGAAGCTATGCAAGATTAGATTCAGGCCATGCAAAACAAAGAGCCAGGACCGGTATGTTGCTGCCACTTTGACCTGTGTAGATCACATTGAGTCTGCTGTCACATATGCTTAAACTGGAAAAAAAAACTGTGGGTGTGAATTTGACCCCCTCTCAGACATACTCGGTAGCTGTGGTAGCGTTTGCTGTTACGTAGCACTGACCAGTCTTCACATCCTACCCGCTCTGTTATTAATATAATTGCTGAAAATTAATAATTTCTTAACTCTTGGACTTATTTAGTATTTATGTCTTTTCTAATATACACTGAACTACCTCCTCCTCAGCCCCAATTGCCAACATCCTGGCTGCAATTACCCCTGCAGGAGGGTTGTCCAGCAAAAAGACAACCCTACCGGAACATATTATTTTGCCCTTCAGAAACGTGTAGCTGTATTTCTAGTCTTCATGCATGTTTTCACACAGAGGTAGTTGTTAAAAAGGGAAAGAAGTTTTCTTTGGATTAATATTCCCAAAGACCTTGTGGTTTTGGTTTTTTGTTTTTTTTTTTCCACATTCAGAGGATACCTTGTCTACTTTTGATGTAAGTATTTTTAGTATTGCTGAGGAACCTGAGTGGGTTGTGGTGGCATATTCTCTCAGCTTAATGTGCTGTTACTTAGGTTGATGAAGCCTGGGGCTCTGGGTTTGTGATTCACTTTGACATATGGCCACTTCTGCAGCAGAGGCCAAAGGTGACTTTATCCACTCCACCTGAGATGTTCTTGAAACACATTTTACTCTTCCAGTGACATAGCCCCAGAATTCTGCAAGCCAGACAATATTGTCTGTCTCTGTCTCCTCGTAGAAGCATGGATTTACAGCCTCTGATTTATTCTTCCCACTGTCTGGTGAAGTTCTAGAAAGCTTGTCTAAACTTGATAGAAGAGAGGAAATTTCTTTTTTATATGGAGATTTTGGAAGTTTGGAGAAACAAATAAGGAAACATTTATATGAACAAACTGATATGTGTTGCACATGTATTTCCTCTTCTAATGAGATAATTGTATTTCACATTACACTAGAGTCTCATCTTGGAAGGAGTCTAGGTGGTTTGCGAATATGAGTAGATTTTGTGCATAGCAATATACAGATGGGTATTATCACTGTTCCAGAAATGGAAAATAGCACATTGAAAATAGGAGATTTAGTGAGCCTGTGGTTGTAGAAGAAACCCATCTCAGTCAAAGGAACAGCGTTTCTGGCTGATTTTGTATCTTGTTTCCTTCTAGAATACTCTGCTAAAGAGTGAGAGGAATAAGATTTGGAAACTCCGCTTCTTTTCATGCCTACTTCATATTCATTTGCTGCTCATGTGAATACAAACTAGCTAGAACCTTACTAATTTTTTCAGCTTTTGCCTGTGTTTGAGTTTCCTTAACATCATAAAATGTAGCTCATCTTTGCAAAGTTTACCTGAAGCCTGTTCTCTTTACCTTAATTCTTCTAAAGTGATTGTCGTGGTTTAACCCACAGCCAGACAGCTTGTTACCCACTCCCCCCCCTTCTTGCCCTCCCCCTACTCCTGGGGGAACGGAGAGGAGAATCAAAAAGAAATGCAACTCCCACGGCTTGAGATAAGAACAGTTTAGTAACTAAGGTAATACGAATCACCACTGCTACCACCAACGACAACAATGATAAGAGAAAACAGCAAAGGAAAGGAGTACAATACCACGCGCCGAACCGCCAGTCCGACCCGGCCGGCCCCCTCTCCTTCCGGATTCCCCCCCAGTTCCCCCCTCGGCATGACGTGCTGTGGTATGGAATACCTCTTTGGTCAGTTTGGGTCAGGTGTCCTGTCTCTGCTTCCTCCCGGCCTCCCCTCCTCCCTGGCAGAGCATGAGACTCACAAAGTCCTTGGCCAAACCAAAACATCATTTTTATCAGCTTTGTTCCGAGCCCGAAAGTCAAAACACAGCACTGCACCAGCTACCAAGAAGGAGAAAAAATGACTGCTGCTGCTAAACCCAGGACAGTGATGCAAAAGGAGATGCCATGTTCCTGCAAGCTAATGCCAATCAAAATACAGGGTTACTGGGGTCTCCCTTTCGTTCCAGCTTTTGCATCCTCTGAACTAGAGGATATGCTGAACTCTCTAAACAAAAACTTTCAACTTTTATTAGAGCTCCACACATTGTACTCTCTTTTGGTGAGGAACAAATCAAAGTTTTAATCTTGATTGGCCTTCAACAAGTACACAGAAGCCTGCAGTCTCCCCAGGCATATTAATCTTCCTTCCATCTCTCTTCAGTTTACCTGTCAGTCCATTTCAGAGGAATTTGGAAAGGAAAAGGCTGAGTTTTGCTGGTACTCCAAGAAAAGGATTCCTGGTTTGCATATTTCGAAGCCTGGGATTTTGCGTGGTTGTTTGTCATTGATAGTGGGGACAAAGGTGTTATTTGTCTTCTTCTACTCAAAGCAACAGGAGAGCAGACACTAGTAGGAATGGTGCTCATAATCTGCAGTAGTAACGACAGTGCATCCAGCAGGAAAGATCACTGGCTCACCATGTTTTCAACTGCTTTAGGGCACAACTACAGTGTGCAGTGAAGAGAGCCGGTGATGAGCCAAATCTGGAACTGGAAACTGCTTAGCTGTATTGTACGGGGGAATGATGACGTTTCCAGGCCTTCAGACTCTTGCAAGGTGCTGCATCCTAAGGATTTGTCAGATGATCAAAGGAAACAAGAGGGAGGAAAAAAAATCCCAAGAAAGTGCTGTGGAAAATTCATCAAAATGTGTTTGTACGTGCATATGTGTAAGTGTACATGCACACACATTCACAGAGAGACAGATAATTGACAGCCTGTTGTATTCCTAATACTCTCTATCCATTTTCTGCCTAGACCACTTTAAATTTGGTGACCTTGTAATGTTTTTAATTTAGTTTGAGGCTAAAAAATTAACTGGAAAGCTGTCATCACAAGTCTAGTTAATAAATACAGTCTCCAATGCAGTACACTTGTTAATTTCTGCTATTGCCTCAAGTTGAAAGTAAACAAAAGTGACTCCCTTTAAGCTCAGTTTCTTCCCAAATTGGCAACAATCACAAATGCAGGAACAGAACTGAATGTGTTTATGGCAGTCATGGTAATTATGGAACACAAGATTAATCTAGCCAGGGAAGATATGTATCTTGGTATTCTCTGCAGTGATAAACTGACTTTGGAATGCAACCTGGCAGAGTGTCAGATGAAATTTGATTTTTCTAGCTATACATAGCTCACAACAGGCCACTGTAATATTTGTTGAGTCTAAATGTCCTGAGAACCTCATGTTGTCTTTGTAGCTTGGGTAGTTATTCTTTTGTAATATTTTATGGAAAAGTCTATAGCTTTAATGCTGAAAGCAGGTAAAAGTCTTTGAAAGATGCTGGAAATAGGAGACTGTCTTGAGCTGTAGAACATGGTTTCTGTTGTAAGTGTGAATTAGTTCTTTCTGAAAGGCCATGTATTCCATGTCTGTCTGCATAATTGAGTTTCACTGGTATTGTATAACATGCTCTGTGTTATTAGAAGATAAGTAAAATTCTTCTGGGGGCAAGATCAGATTTGTCTGAGCTGTGGTTGATTGCCACAAAACCAGGCTAAATGTATATAATTTGTGAAGAAAAATACTGTTATCTTTCCCATAAATTGCGGAGACAGAAAAGATGATACGATGGTGGAGAAATCAGAACAGTTGCTAAATAATTTGCTGATCTTGTTTTCTGTGTCACTGAAGTACTTTTGACAAATACCTGCTCTCTGTAAGTTTCTAGTGATGTCCTCTGTACATGGAGAGAAGCTTAAGAGTGATGTTTATTCGTTTTCTTAACTAAATAAAAACCCTTCAGCGGGCCCCCTTCAAGGAAAGTCTTCAGTCGTTTCAGTAAGTTGTGTAATTTTTGGTTTAGGTCTTCAACATCCAGTCACCAACCTTTGCAGTCAGTCTCTGGTGCTGAATTTGTGTTCCGTAATGCACTCTTCTGAGTTAAATAGCTCATAGATCTGCAGTGTAAGCGCAGGAAGGGGCTCACAGTAGCACTATGTTCTTGTGATATCTGTCTTCCTCTTTCAGTATGAATCGGAGTTTAAGACTAGGGAGTACCGTTAGGTCATTCAGTCAGACCTCCTGTAAACAATAGACCATTACATTTCACATAGGTATCCCTTTGTTGATCCTGATAACTTCTGTTTGGCTGAAGCGTAGCTCCCCAAAATACATGCAGGAAGACAACAAAAAATGCAGTATACATTTGGCAGTATGTTTGAACCAGTTAATTGCCCTTTCTAAGAAAATACACCTTCCATAGCTGAAAGCTTGCCTCAGTCTTTCAGCTCAGTCAACTGGGACACTATGCTAGCTCTCACTACAAAATTTCCTATTCTCAATTTTAACTTGACTTAGCTTCGCTTCATCCATTCATTGACTTTGTCAATTGATGTGTTGGTTCAAGACTGTGATTTCTCCATATACCTGGCCAACACTTTCCTGTGATCTCTCCATAAGCACATTTCCCAAGTGTTTGTTTTTGTTTTACAAATGTGTATTTCCCTAGTTTACATTCTTTTAGAGTGGATTACTACTTCTTCCCTGTAGTCACTTTGTGTCAGCTACACAGTGACTAGCGCCTTTCATCTCCTCTTCAGCTGTGCATAAATACTCTGCCATTCTTGAACTTGGCATACTGGCACTTTCAATTATAATAAAATTAAAGACTCGGTATTTGACACATGCTTTTGTAACTGGTACTTGAAAATAATTTTTCATCAAGAAACTGTGACCTGTTACTGATTGAAGTGATTAGAAACAACCCTTACCAATAACTGCATTTTCTTTTGAGGAGAGAATGGAATTGGAAGGGTTTGTGATGACAGAAAATCTGAATCGCTCTATTTCTTAATGAAGGTTACAATTCCTAAAAAGAAAAACAGTTGTTATTTTTTTGAAAGTTATGCTTCAGGTATTGGTCTTGGATTAACAACCCTGTTGTCTTCCCTGTCTCTTACAGTGTCTGTCTGTGCTGCAGCTTAAGTCTCCCTACACCTTCTGAGGCATAATCAAGTCATTATGCTTTTGAACTTCATTCATAGATGAATGAAAGCAATATGGCAGGCGAATATGGCAAGCCTCTTACATTCTTATTTTCCCTTCATTCCACGTATTACATGTTGCATTTTTAATTTCTTACTGCTATAACTCATTGTAGAAGAACATATTTTTTAAATAGTTTTCTTGAACTTCAGAAAATTATCCCTTTTGAAGCACTGTGTGTATTTACTCACTACTGGTGGCCACTGTTCTCTCTTGGGTCTTTTTTTCTCTCGCATCCCAATGGGAAGTGAAAGATGGGAGGTGTGTGGATGGTCTGTGTTGGACATAGACTTGATTAATGAGAGACTTGATAAATGAGTTTTTATTTTACCATCCTAGCATACATGTTTCAAGTAGGTAAATGCATTAATACTTACAGGTTTCTTAATAATTAATAACGATTTTATTAATAATTTAAAGCCCCCATTACTGTTACTGTAATATGCAGTTTGTTGACTACTACTTCTGCTAATGACTGGGAACTTACTTTAAGACTGGCAAGTTATGTCACTGATTTCTGAGAGCTAAAGGACTAATAGAGTTAACAACCTTATTGTTTGCTTTACTTCTCCTAGAATTTGTTCTGATGTTGGTTACTGCCCTGAACATTTTTGAGACCAAAGTTTACTTGCTGCTGCTCAGAGTTCATGTTGAATCTTGATTCAGCAAAACTCCTGAGTATTTGAAAACTTGATGTATCCCTGAACTTTGACTTGAGTGCGTACTGGTTTTCTGTCTTAGGCAGAATTTTTTGTGCTGAGGCAGTTAGGTTTCTGGAGTTTATAAACACTACAAGACAGCCTTGCTTCTCAGAAGCTATAAGCTGTACAGCATCCAATTCGGCAATCATTTTTCATTCATGCTTTCAATTGTCCAAATAATTGTCATGTCTCTTACATTCACAATGTAATAATGCAGTATGTAATGAAGTGTGCTTTGATATGATGGTCAGAATGTGCTTAGAAATCATTTAAGCATTCTAGATGATTAAAAGTGTTAGCAGAGCCTTTTGTGCTGTGTCTCTTAGAGGATGTGTGTGGGAAGTCCTTCTGATTTAAAAATACTCCTCCCAGATATGTTCTTAGTAGTAAGGGTGTCACTTCAGCAAGTGCTGGCTGTGAAAGTCAGTACAGAGTTGGGCCACATTAACCCAGAAGCAGCTTATCAAGTTCCTAGACGTGATTTAAATCTTACTAATGCAGGTATTGTGTGATGTTGAAGCTGGCATTTTTTTTTTTTTTTTTTTTTTCTTTGAGCAAGTATAGGATCAGTTTTAGGCAGGAGCCTTTGTTAAAGGTCAGAGATCTTTTTGGACATAAGCTTCTGCCAGAGATACCCCTGAAAACAAATATCATTTTGGGGGGAACTTCAAAAAGACCTATTTATATGCCATCAAGCCTCTCAACTCCACATAGCCTTCTGAGGCCCCTGTTGAGTTTAAACATGGTTATTACCAGTTACATAAACTTTTTTCTGTATTGTCTTTTGCAGGCAGATACAAGCTCCCTCTCTCAGTGCAGATTTGCAAGCTCCAGACACACTACAAACTGGGCATGCTAACACTATGATAAAATCATAGCTCTTACTAGGCTTAGTAGGTTTGCTCTAACAGCCTTTTTTTTTCTTTTTTCTTCTTTTTTTTTCTTCTTTTTTTTTTTTTTTTTTTTTTTCCTATAACTGGCTTTGGAGTTTAATAGCTCGCCTATTCACCACAGCCATACAAGTTGCATTTGGCTCAGGGCACTGGCAGAGGAAGTTTTTATGTGCTTGAAGAGCTGGCAGTGGGAGTTTGTGTTTTCCTTGGGAAGAATGTGCCAGTATATGTCAAGAAAGTGAGTTTCCTTGAGCTCTGCTTGTCAGTGGTAAGGAAAAAACAGATTAATTCAAAGACAGGTTTACTGACTGCAAAGGCCAGTGTGGGTCATTCCTGAATATTAGTTCTTGTCAGAGAAGAGACTTGGAAATTTTTCCTAATGAGAAGTGAGGTAAAGGGAGGGAACAGCTCAAAGAGAATAGAAGACTGAGAGGTGAGGGTGGGTGAGTTAAAACTAAAATTACAGTGAAGAAGAATATGAGAGTGGTGAAGAGACAGCCTCAGCTAGGGGTTACTTTTCCAGCCATGAGTAGAACGTACTTTTGGGAAGTCTGCATCTGGGAATGTCGCCATCCACACAGAAGCCGACATCATGGTATGTTCTGTGAATTTCAAGCACGTGTAAGGCAGAGGGAAAGGTATCTTATTTCAGATTACCCCAAAGTCCCAGCAGCGTAAAACTATTTCTTGAATATAACAGGTAATATGAGTGTCTCAAAAGACTTTCACCGGCAACATAGCCACCAAATGGAGACCTTCTCTCTAATAATTCATCTTCCTTTAACTGCAGCTGCTTCAGGGGCCAGATATAGAATGATTACATTATAAATATCAGGTTTCCAGGGTAGACCAATGGTAAGCTAAAATGTCAGTTTGTCTAGTGCAAACACTTGACATATGTTGATCTGAATAGGTTGTAATGAGGTTGGAGACTGTCTATTTGCTCCTGGTCATCTCTCTTTGGAATTTTTTTCTGGGTACACACTTGACAGGGAGTAGATGGCTGGCACTATTTCATCTCCCATCTTCAAAAAACATTCACTGACTTAATGCACGAGGAGCTGAACTGCTAATGCTCTGTGTGAACTTGTCTAGTGGCTGGACTGTCAGAATGATTCTACTGTGGCTTTAATGAACTAGATGTGAGGCCAGTTACACCCTATAAAAGCTGTAATGGTTAATTAAACTATAGCTTGTTCTTCGGTCAGTCAGACCTGAAGGTTACTGAAATACTAGGTGTATATCTGAAAGTGAAGTGAGACTGAAACACACAAGGCTTCTTTTTCTTCCTAGATACTTTGCTTTATTATGTCCAGATGAGATAAGCGACTGAATAAATTCTAGAACATTTCCTTTCTAAAAGACAGGGAGCTTACTTAATGATCCCCAACCTGCCCCTTTCATTCCTGTTTCTAATGCACCATCACTTCCACCCTTCTCACATCAAAGAAGAGATGAAAATGGCACCCTACAGAGATCATGAACACTGCTGTAAAAGTGCTAGCAATGAGAGGTTGATTTTCAGTTTAATATGCCGCCGCAAGCAGCGACTGCTTGATTTCTGCCCTCCCCCACCATCTCCTCTCTCCAGGGATGCAGGTGGCTGTGGCAGTGCTGCAGTCCCGTGTTTACCTGGGATGTTTGGCTCCTGTACTGGCTGTGGTAGCTGGATGCTGAGGCGAGAATGGGGGGGACCACAATACCTCATTTTAGCTGATTCATATTTCAGTGTCTGAGCTGTGCCTGGTGCCTGCAAGGGAAGACACATGCTAACAGCTTGTGGAGGGGTGAGGGTTTTTTTGCAGCTCTGTCTGGTCATGGCTTCCTCTTTGCCTGGTGGCCAGGTGTTACAGAAGCATCACATCTGGCCAGAAGGGGCTGGAAGAAAGAAGCATCATCTTCCCCTCGGGCTCACACCACCATCTGCTGGGAGAGAGAAGGAGGAGTATTGCCAGTGCAGCACAGAAAATGCACAGGTGTGCTAAGAAAATACCTGAGGGAAAGTTGGATCCTGCCTGACTTCAGGCACTTCCACTGGGACTGTGGTCAAGAGCAAAAGGTGCTACTGGGACCACCTTTGGGAGCTCCCTCCCTCCCTTGGGAGCAGCAGCAGGAGTGCTGCTACTGCCTGACAGCAAACTCCCCCAGACACTATGAGTCCAGCACATAGGCAGTGTCAGGCCGAATGGCTTTCACAGTTTCCATTTAGTTTCTAAATTCCAGTAAAATCATCCACACTTATTTGGTGTGTCTCAAAACCTCAGACCTGTTAGAAGAAAGGAAAAAATGAGAGGCAAAGATTGAGAGAGAGGATGGTTTGACTGTGAGAACAGCTTCGCAGAGAAATGGTGCTGTGTGTTCATATGCACGCACTGCACCTACATGGGGAAAACACTTCAGCAGGTAATTATAAATTAAGCATTTAAAAGGTACCTCGTTTAGTGCCTCTGTTTTCAAATAACCAATTAGAAGCTCACTAGCAGAGAGATAACATTTACCTGTAGGTTGAAAGTTATTTCGGGCATTATGAATACTGTTACCACTCCCTCCCCCCCAAAATACCCAAACAAACAAACAAAAAAGCAAACAAACAACAAAACCAACAGAATGAAAACATATTTAATCTAGTAACAGCTGGTTGTTTTCCAGGCATAAATTTTCAATAGATGCTTGAGAGAAAAGGAAAAAATCCAGCTTCAAATGAACAAATCACAACTATTGACTGTAACATATATGTTCTACCAGCTAAGACTGATAAGTGTTGGTTTTAATTAATGTAAGTGCCCCTCCCCTGCAACAGGGGATGAGTAATAATGATTTCTATACAAGCTAGCATTAGCTTTATTTGGCACGTGGCTGCTGCCTTCAAAAGAGCACAACGGAAAGACTTGGGTTTTACTTTTTTCAAATGAGAAACTTTAATTTTCTTTTTGCATACTCTATATTTAATGAAATTGAAATGTTCCATCAGAATGAAGAAAGAAATAAAATCTGGTAAGAAATGTTGTTTTATAAGCTATTGGATATTTTGATAACAGTGTCATTTCTTGGCGTTATTTGTTTTTTTTTTTTTTCTCTCCAGCAGTGCCATTAATTTTCAGTCCCTTCTGCTCTATGTGGGCTGTTGTCCAGTGACCTAAAAGCTTACATGTGTTACAGATTTTGGACCATTAGTATTTATGCATACTGGGATGAAGGGGCACGAGGGGTTATTATTTGAGGAGTTGAGGTAGTGTCAGGCTTTCTTTTTTTCTTTTATGTATATATATAGCATACACACACTTTATATATTGTGTAGCTTGTCTTCTTCAAACAGTTAGACATGATGTTTGTATTTATGGAAACTGTGGCGTCCGGGAACAAGAGCAGGAACTGATGGGAACCATAACTGTAAAAAAAAACCTCAATTTTCTCTGTATCTTTCCTGTCTTTGTGAACTGGGGTTGTCCTCTACTGTCAGTGAGGTGGAGTATCAGTTTCCCCTAAATGTTTGTAATTGCTTGCATAAAAGAGGACTTGTGGCTTGAGCAGGAGTTGCCTTGGCTGATGTGGTGTCTTGTGACCATAGTCACGCTAAATATTTTATGATACCCATGATGCTGAGGAATTTAAGCAGCTTTTGCACCAGTAGACTGCTTGTGGCTGAAGAATATAAGCTCACAGGGAGCAATTAGGGACTTAGTATCCAATATATGAAACAACTAAGTCAGTCCTGTTTCGTATTTTAAAATACCTCCCACCCTAACCAACCCCAACATGTAGTCAGTCACTGTCAGTGAGCATGTAGCTGAGGATGCTGCATCTGAGCTTGAATCCCTGCCGCTGGTCAGAGGTCTTCCTTCAGAGGACCTGCCGGCCACAGAGCCTGTCCAGTAGGACTGTTTTAAAGTTACAGTTATGGTAAGTCCAAAATTAATAACAAAGTATACAGTTTCATTATGTAAGAATTGTTAATATAATTAGAAAAAGTCAAATATTTATCAAATCATAAATTATGTAGGACCTGCAGATATTACTGATCAGCAGACACCAGAATAATTTTCATAGAAGAATGGATAAATATTAAATGGCTTACTTTGCTTTCATATGCGATTAGATAAGGCCTTATGAAGCACTGTTTACTTGTGTTAGAACAGTATTCTCCCTCCTTTAGCCTAAGGATGCCAAAGATAAGTATTCTACATACCTACTACATGCTTTCATTAATTTTTGATTATTTGCTCATTCGTAATTTTTTGCCTTTTCATAGCTTATCTGGATAACTCAGTGCTTAAATATTCACCAGGAGATTTTTCCCCTAGTTTTTATTTTGTTGCCACATGAGTATCATTTTAAATAATGCATTTTTCCATGTGTTAAAGAGGTTTAGATATAAGCTTTTCCTTTTTCTTTTTTTTTTTTTTGCATTAGTAGCCAAGAACAAACGTCCAGCCGTCACTTGTTTAGATGTTCTGTTATTTTAAACCCAGCTGTTTGATTAGTCCTATTTAGAAGATGCTGGAGGCTTTTATGCCCTATGAACACGTCTCTGCTCTTTAATGAACACTTCTGAGTCCTTCAGCAACACAGAATCAGAGCCTTATTGTCTAACCTGTTACAGGTAGCTCTGTTAAAAGAGGCACATGTCATCTGCTGTGCTCAAGTTGGCTTCAATTTGTCAGATGACACTGAGGCCACCCCCTTTGCTAGAACCTATGTTTATAGCACAAGCTGAGAGCTCTCAGCTGCAATTCGTTTTTAGAGTTGTTCACCTGAATCACAGACAGGAAGGGCATGAGGATATTCCAGAGACTGTTTGTCATGAAAGATGTAACAGCGTGTGAAGCCAGTAGCATCAGTGGCACCTGTGCAGTCCTACAAACTGGGTCTGTGATGAAAGGACCATGCTGCACCCTGACCATGCAGCAGGAGCACCCAAGGTACGCATATGGTGGTGATTTTGTCTTGATGTGGACTTTGCTTCTAAGGTCAATAAACCTAGGTATTACTGCCAGTAGCCCATATGCACACAGAAGGCAAAGCCTTGGATTGATGTGTCTGACTCAATACTGAGAGCAGTTAATGAACTTTCCTATGTAAAGGCAAGGGGTGGGTGGGCAATTAGGTATGATGATTAAGTAATTCTGTAACCTTGTTTACCCTTTTAAACAGTGGAAGAAAAAGGCTGCATTAAAAAGTAGAATATAAATTGGTCTGGTGCATAGAAAAGCTAATTTGAAAGTGTGTGTGGGGGGAAAATTATGCCCCTCTAGCACCCTGCCTGTATTAAGAAAATGGGATCATCAGAGGATTCAGAGAGAATGACTTAAAGAAGCAACAGCATTTAAAACAATTAATTCAAAAGTACTGAGTAAAACATACACAACTGACATTAACTTACAGAAGTAAGAATGATCTGTGATACTTTTTTACTTTCTATATCAAAAATACCCGGCAGTGCAAATATCTGGCAGGTCCATGTTATGAGTTCTTTCCCACTACAGAAAGTATTAAAGTAATTAATAAATTGACTGATATTGTTTAATTCTATAATGGGTAATTAATAACAAGAAAAGAATACATGTGAGTTAATGAATGCAGTATTTATATAAGTACTGCAGGGCAACATGAAAGAAACATGCAAATTAAGTTTAATACCCAGGAGGTGCAAAATACGCTGACTCCGTAGAAACCCTGGGATGACTAGGGATAAATATAACTTTAATTCCTTATTTGGCTAATTCTACAATGCTTTAGCAGATTAACCTTTTACTGTGTGTTTGGGTGATTAACCTTTCGGTCATGGTGTCCATAAAGAATTTTTCTCTTCATGCTTGCTCTAGGTGGACAGAAAAGCAAACTGTTCCTTCATGCATATCCTGTGACTTGGCTCTCCTTGTAATTCTTTCTCTGTCCTCTGGTTCTTGAGCTCCTCTCAATTTTGGCTCAATTTCCATCCCAGTGTTTTGAGCCTTTGTCTCTCCTGTGACTCATGCAGCTTTTTGCTCATACGTGCAGATTATCTGAGATACTTTATTCTTCTTTGGTTTAATTATTCTTAATAGTGCTTTCACATTACATTGAGTGAAATTAGATATTAAGTTTCAATTGACTATTAAACTATTTGAATAGAATTTGGGTATTAAAGACAGTAATTTAAACATTAGTTAGTGGTAGACTCTTTCAAATGAGATTTGGCTTTTTTTTTTAATTGCAAAAGTGAGGGTTTTCCTCTGGATATTTATTTAGAAATCAGACAGTGGTGGATGGTTTCTCTTTTCATATAACAAGTTGTATCCAGGATACTTAGCAAGATATTATGTGCCATCCAAAGCATTTTGTTATGCTCTGAAGTTCTTTTGTAAAGCTGGCATTTCTGTTAGAGTACATAAGTGTGTTTTAGTCATCAGATGACCATTACAATTACTTTATCACCTTTTTTTTTTTCCTCAGCAGACTAATCGCTTTCTCATTGATGTGGGCATATAACTGATAGATGGATGTAGGGAAGGCCTGTAAGCAGCAGGCTGCAGCTGCATTAGATTGATGTATCAGGCAGCTTCCAGCTGGGTGTGAAAAGAAGATTACAGGGCTCCAACTGTATCTCCATACGACTCAAAGTGAGCCCTGTAAAATCTGTCTCAAAGATTCAGCACTGAATCCTACAGAACTTCCTATTACAGCAGATGTAGAAAGCACTGAAAGAGGAACCTTCATTTTGAAAGACACCAAGTTTCAGCACGTCATCAGTACCCTGTACTGTGAATGTGTGTGTAGGTACAGGTCTTTAAAACAAAAATAACAGATTCAATTGCCTGGTAAGACTTTCCTATTTTGCTTTCAGATGTGTAAATAATTTTCCTTAATAATAGTAATAACAGGTGATATTAATCATAACAGAATTGCTGAAGGAAGTATGTAGTGCTTCAGAGGACCACCACATCAGGCACAGCCAGCCCTGCGCTGCAGCTGGGGAGGGAGGTAGGAGGTGTGCTGGGCTCAGAGGGCAGGTGGAAAGGCATCTGCCTCGGAGGGTGCAGAAGGTGGAGGGACACCATCAGTCCCATTTTCCAATGATTGCTCCATGATGTGAGGAAACATTTTGCAAAGGAATTTACCTGCCTTTTGTACCTGCTGGTGTTCCCATTGTACTCTTGGCTCTCTGGGAGTCCTCTCCTGCATTGTGGATAGGGGCACTGCTGAGGCTTTGTTTGCCACCTGCAGTCTCCATTGAGAAATGATCTAATCACACAGGTTTTACTGTAAAGAAACCTCCAGCAGTTGGCTTACTAGAAAGTGATGACAACAACTGAACCAAATGTTATGCAAGTCTTCTGGCCTCTTGTATATCCGTCATAAAATTCTATTTTCAGTGGCTATATTTACTATAAATTGTATCATCTGCTTGTAGGTTAAGTGTAAAAATTATGGGATGAGACAACAGCAGTACATAAATTGATACAATTTTACTTCTGCAATTCCATTCAAGTTTTAAAAATCACTTATATAATATAATTTAATGTTTGTAGAGACAACATTTTGTAACTGGATTCCGTTTGCTGAAGATTGGTCAAAGACAAACCAATAAAAATGTTGACTAATTTGTAAGTGTTAGAAATGTCTTAAAGATTTGGCTTTTCTTCCTGGACAACTTTGTATTTCATCCTAACCTTAGGACCTAGCCTCACTAATGATATTGACGCAGTCTCGTATAATTAACTTTATATGAAATCAACTGGTCCAGGGCTCAGAATGAACCCACATGTCCACAACGTTTGTATAAAAATTTCAGTCTTAGGATATTAGTGGGTTTTCACATATTTTTCCTTTTCACATATCTGTCCTTTAGCACTCATCAGTTGAGACTGTGCTGTTTATTGACTAGCATATGCAGCTTCATGGTTTATTTGAGGGTCTGTGAAAGACAAGGCAGCATAATATATACAACAAAAACACTGTTGTGCACATAATATGTACCCAGAAACACTGGGTAGTGCTTTTGTTAAATCACTACTGCATTAGTTTAATGTCAAGAATTCTGTAGCATCCAGTATACAGTTAAAAGCAGACTCCAGCTTGGCAGAATCCCATGGGAGACTGCCCTGAAGGGCAGAGGGTCTCGGAGTACAAGGATGTTCCTTTCTAGCCTATAGGAAATCAAACAAATGTGGCAGGAGGTCAGCATGAACAGAGCTCACAAAAAAAACCCCACAAGTACACCAAAGAGGGTAGTGGTGTGGGCTACCCAGGAGGAACATGGGCAATGTCCAAGGTTGCAAGGGTAGAGAACAGGTGCAGGAAAGCCACAACTTCGCTGAAGCTAAGAGAAGGAAGTGAAGGCCAAAAGTACAGGCTTCTGTACATACCTTTCAGCAAAAGAAAGGCTAAGAAGAATGTGAGCCTTCTGCTCAAAGGAGCAGGGGATATACTAATGAAGTACCTAGTTGAGAGTTGGTTACCTCTGCTTTTTCTGTGTCTTACTATTTTTTTCCTGGTAAATTATGCCCTCATGCTAGCCTTTGAGCCAAGTGGCAGAATTTGGGAGAGTGAAGAGTTGTCCACAGCAGAGGAAGGAAGATCAAGACTGACAGCTTTTAAGCCAATTGAACACACAAGTCCAACAGGCCAGGCAGGCTGCACCAGAGAGTGCTGGGGGTGAGGCTGACAAAGGTCACTGTGAAGCTGCTCTCTGTCATCTTCAAAGAGGTTCACAGTGACAGGAAAGAGGCAAACATTGCTGTCAGCCTCAAGAAGGATAAGGAGGAGGGTCCAGGGAAGGTTGTGCAGCAAATCCTCCTGGAAACCATGTCTGAACATATAAAGGTCAGGAAGGTGATTGGGAACAGCCAGCATCTAGTCACCAATTGCAAGAGATATCTGACCTTCCGGGTTGCTTTCTTTGATGGATTGGCTGGCTGTGGGGAGAACAGCTGAGGTTGCCTACCTTTGGCTTCAGCAGGGCCTTGGACTTTGTTTTCCATAGTATCCTTACAGAGGGATTGGTGAAATAGGAGCTGGATTAGTGGATTAAAATTAAGATGGATGGGAAATTGCTAAGAGGGCTGAGGTGAACATCTCGTTGATATGCGTATCTACCTGATGGGGAGGTGCAGAACAGACTGAGCCCCAGGGTCTTCTCAGAGGTATACAGCAAAAGAAGCAGAGGTAACAGACACGAGCTGTAATGCTGGAGCTTCAGATCAGTGGTAAGAAAAATGCTTTTCATTCTGAGGGTGGCCAAACTGGGCAGTAGGGGCCCAGGCCAGTTGTAGGATCCCCTTCCTTAACTCTGAGCACTCTGTTGTAGTTGATGCTTTGAACAGGTTGTCAAGCAGATGATCTTCAGGGATCCCTTCCACTGAATCACTGTTATTCTCAGCAATTTCAAGGAGTATCAAGTCTTTACTTTTATTTTTGTACATTTTCTGCAAATCTACAGTGATGTAAAATTAACAGAGCAGAGTATCTTTTTAGGGTTCAATTTTAAAGAACTGGTGAAGATGCTGTCTGTGCTGTAAGGTGCCAGACGAGCCCTGATACCTAGAAGGAGCCAAGCGTGCAGGTATTACTTGACCTGCATATAAATCTGCCCGAGATGACAGTATCGTTCCTCCTGTGTAAACACATGCAGTTTCTCACTAGGTAATTAGGGTTGGGCCTGGGAAGGTGAAAGAAAAACAGAAGGGGAAGATGAAGGCTGAGGGATACAGCAGTGGTATCACCATCTTTCCTTCCAGTGGCATTCACAGCAGAGATACTGAAATTCAGAACAAAGGCAGGTTACTGAATCTTCTGTACATTTTTTGTGAGATTGAAACCTCAGACTTCTATGAAATCTGAGCTAATTCAGTGTGCTTTGAATACATAACTGATTAGACTATTTTACCAGATTACTGTAATTGCAAAGAAAGAAGAAAAGGCTTGTACATGCAGTAAAAAATGAACAAGCTTCCAATATGTGCACTTAATTTTCTTATTCCTGGAATACTGCCTCGAGCTTTCCCAGAATACAGTAATTATTATTTCTGATCTTATAGTTAAATTGAAGGAATATTTTGCCAAGCAGCTATTTTGAGAATTCAGTTCATCTAAATGAAAAAAAAAAAAAAAACAAAAAAAAACCCACCAACACCACAACAACCATCATTAAATAGCAGGTTTTCTAAAGTATCTAAAATTTATTTTCAGACATGTTTCTAGAGGATAACTAGGAATTTGAGTGTCTGAAACACCCAAAAGTACAGTAGAGGGTTATTTACTTTTGAGTAAATGTGAAAAATTTAGCAAGTGATAAAGGACTTATAACCTTGTTTTGCTGAATTTTGTGAGTAAACTTCTGTGAAGCTGGTTGGAACTCAGTAGTCTTCAGAAGTGAAACCAGACATGTGAAAGCTTTTGACTCCTTTGCTCTGTTCGTTTTTCTCCCAGCCTTCAATCTAGTACTTCATAAATATTTTGAGAAAGATGTACTGTCTGGGGAGCAAGCAGTAAAAAGGCTAACTAAAAGTAAAATGTTTAAAATAAAAGTTGATTTAGTTCAGATGCTTTAAAAGTGATATCTAAAATGAATGGGCTAATAATAAATATTTGGAAAGCATAGTTTGCAACAAAAACCCGTATTGAGCTTTCTAAGAAAAAAATTACAGAAATTTATTTGTGCATGACTGTTGGATATTCTTTTTATGGTATGTTAAGTTTATATGCTGTATGTAGGTACTGTATTTGTTTTGCTGTAATTTCTGACTAATTCCTAAACAGAGGATAATTAGTTTCAGTGGAACAGTAAGAATGAAGTATTAGTTTAAAGTTTCATTGAGCTATCATGGGAGGCTTAATTTGGCTCATGTTCCTGTCTAAGGCATTGCCCCGGCTTTATTTATCCTTTTTGTTAGTTCCACTAGGGCTAAATTGTATATTGTCTTTTTCTAATAGTAACTGCTGCAGTGCTGATGTCCCACACCCTGAGAACAGGTCTCAGGAACATCCCCTTCTAGGCTAAATGGCATTTTTCATATGCATAGTTATGTACATGAGGAAGTCCAAGCATCTTCCAGGGGAATAACTATCATAGCTCGTAACTATTTAAAGTCTTTTAGTTATTCTGAGATAAATTGGCTTAAAATATAATTTGCTTTAAGCCATGAAATGTAGCCAGTCTAGTAAACACTAAGTTAGTGAGTTCATTTGGTTGAAGATGTAGGTTTCTACTTGTATTTACGATCCTAAAGAGTTCAGATTATGTAGAAATGCCCTCAGTCTGTCATTCAGTAATACCATACCATCTCTGGCAGAATTCCAGGCAGATTTATAGAGTGCTTTTAGACAAATATGAGAGTAAACTAAAGCTGTCATATTAGTTTGCGTTGGTGCTGAGCAAACTAGTTCAGGCTCGATAAGGATCTGTGTTACATCCATTCTGAACCTGGGCCAGCTTCTTATTTTTAGAACTGAAATAGAGTTCACATCTTGAGGTCTTGAAACATTTTTCACTTCTGGCAGATCTGGAATTCCAAATGGCCAAGTACCACTTAAGACTACACTTGTAGTATTGTTAACGGTGGAATTACTGAGGATAAGCAAAGGAAAAGTTTGGTGTGGGGTTTTTGTTTGGGGTTTTGTTTGTTTGTTCTTGGGGAGCTTTGTGTGTTTTTTGTTGGGGGTTGTTTGTTTGTTTTGGTTGGGGCTTGCTGGCCTTTAGGGCTAAAACAGCAGGCAGAACTTAGCCAGCATTCTGGATAACTGCACACATACGGTACTGCTTGGGTGGTTTGTCTGAGGTCAGATTATTTTGTCTCTCTAAGATTATTTTGTGTAAATACAAAAAGTGTTTATCTGTTCTATTTGGAGTACACAAGTGGGTTGTTTAAAACTATTTCTGTGCAGAACAGATTCTATAAACTAGGGTAGTTACAGGTCATCCAGACAAACAGCTGTAGCACGTGTTTTCCTCTACAAGTTGTACCTGAGAATATCTTAAAAACTTTCAAAATGCTGGCCTTCAGAGAATAACTGTCTATGACAGGCATCCTTAAATAGCATATCACTTCCAGGCATTTTGAGCTGAAATAGGATTTCAGAGTTAAATATTTGAGTTTTTGACTGATTATTCGGTAGTTATGCCTAGCATGCCTGCTGTATGTGTCTCAGCATCTCAAGGTCATTTCAGGCCTCGCACGATGGATGTGGTTATGTTTACTTTGCCATTTTGAACGTGTCTCTTGCTGGTTTTGTCCCCCTCACTGTGCTATGTACATTCAGCTACTCCAGCACCTCCTTGCAGGGTCATTGCTCCTGACCTGATCATCCTGGAGCTCTGCTGGACTCACTCCCAATTTGTATTTGTCTCTCTTCTTCGGAAGACCTGTACTGGGTTTGTGTGGCAAGGTTTTGGTAGAGGGGGAGCTACAGGGGTGGTTTCTCCAAGAAGCTGCCAGAAGCTTCCCCCATGTCCAACAGACCAATGCCAGCTGGCTCCAATATGGACCCACCACTGGCCAAGGTCAAGCCCATTGTTGATGGTAGTAGCACCTCTGGGGTAACATTTAACATGAGGGGAATGGGAGGTGGAATAAACCCTGTGCAATTGCAGCCAGAGAGGAGTGTGAATCTGTGAAAGCAATAGATCTGCAGACACCCAGCTCACCAGAGCGGAGGAGGTGCTCCAGGCACTGGAGCAGAGATTCCCCTGCAGCCTGTGGTGCAGACCATGGTGAGGCAGGCTGTGCCCCTACAACCCATGGAAGTCCATGGTGGAGCAGATACCCGTCTGCAGCCCAGGGAGGTCCACATTGGAGCAGATAGCTGCCTGCAGTCCCTGGAGGGCTCCATGCTAGAGCAGGTGGATGCTTGAAGGAGTTTGTGACCCTGTGGGAAGCTCATGCTGGAGCAGGCTCCTGGCAGGATCTGTGGCCCCATAGAAAGAGGATCCCATGCTGGAGCAGGTTTGCTGCAGGACTTGTGACCCCCACGGGGGACCCACACTGGAACAGCCTGTTCCTGAAGGGCTGTAGCCTGTGGAAGTTACTCACACTGGAGCAGTTCATGGAGGACTGTCTCCTGTAGGAGGGACCCCATGCTGGGGTAGGGGGGGAATGTGAGAAACCCTCCCTGAGGAGGAAGGAGTGGCAGAGACAGCATGTGATGAACACTGCAACCCCCATTCCCTGTTTGAGTATGCTGCTCAGGGAGGAAGCAGAAAAATTGGGAGTAAAATTGAGCCCAGGAAGAAGGGAAGGGTGGGTGGGTAGTTAAATATTTGGTGTTATTTTTTGTAATCCTACTCTGATTTGATTGGCAATAAATTAATTTCCCTGAGTCAAGGTTGTCTTGCCGGTGGTAATGATTGTCTGTCCTTATCTTGACCCACAAGCCTTTTGTTGTGTTTTTCTCCTCCTGTGCAGCAGAGGAGGGGAGTGGTAGAGCAGCTTTGGTGGGCACCTGATGTCCAGCTGGGGTCAACCTACCAAAAGACCCCTGACAGTGGTCTAACGAGTGCTGAGTAAAAGGAGAAGATAGTGGGGCTCAGTAGAAGGTTTCTTACCCCATAGAAGCACAGCTCCAGCCACCTTGCTTGAATGTGGCCATGCAGTGTCAAACTCAAAATAGTATTTGACAGACTCAAAATAATTTGCTGTGTAATAGTACAATGAGGGGACGAGGTCCTTGTAAACTGAGCCAGCCAGAAGGCATAATGAAAGGATCAGAGAGGATCATCATTGCTTTGCTTTCTGGCCAGGGCATGGACCAATACTGCTGGGCTGTTACAGCTGCTGTGCTCAAACAGGTGAGCAAAAGGACAGGACAAGGCAGTGTAGGGGAAGGATTTTCCAGGTGTTCCCTTCCTATATGCACCCATGCATCAGGGCTGTCCCATGCAGTACAGTGTTTTGCAAAAGGAAAAGTGCCATGAGCAGCCTTCATGTTTTCAGTGGTCATTTTCCGCAGTTTCTAAATCTCAGACAGACTTGCTGTTTGTTCCTTCTTGCCTTTTAGAGATTCAGGATGTACTTTTAAACTGAATCATCAACAACTATTCTGCAGAACATGATGCAGGGCTGAATGAAGACTTACAGTCTCTAATGTCTGATACAGCCTTTGCCTTAGCAGAGCTACTGCTGTCTGGTTTTCCAATTAGAGTGGCCTTGTCTATTCTGACTTCTTGGCAAGGGAAAACATTGATTCATAAGTAGTTGACTTCTGAGCCTGTAAGTTTAGCAAGACTAAGGAAACTGCTTTACTAAAAACTAACGGCATATCATACCCTTCTTTCGGAATGCAGTTATTTTATATTCAAGCTTCTCAACAGTTCAAGAAACTCGGTTTCTTTCAGTTTTCATTGGGTAATGACCAAATCAGATTGAAATAGTAACTTCATTTACCATTTCCTGCTCAGTAATAAATTGATTTGGGGAGGAGAGACTCCAACATGTGGGATATTCCAGTGCAAGTGTATGGATTTGGAAGTCCTACACTTCAGTGATCAGATGATGAAGAAAAAAGGCTCAGGCAGCCCTTGATTTTTAAGGTTCTTTTTATAAATGCTGTTAGGATGGCACAGTGAAAGACAAATTCAAATCATACTTTTTATGTAATAGTTGCCATTTCTCTAAGGATCTGAAATACCCCATTCATCAGTTCTGTTATCTCTCGGCTTGATGAGCACTTAAAGCTGAAACATGTAGCTATCTTAATCTACTACTATAGAGTAGTAGATTAAAAAAGCACTGTAGTGCTTTTGGATACGTAAATTAGAACCTGCACTGAGGCACTTGCATGATTTCTTACACTGGCAGAAGGCAGGCCTGAAAAGGCTAGACTTTTTTCCTGCCTCTTGTTAAGCTAATTAATTTTTGAAACTCCATGTGTTGCTGTTTTTTGTTCCCCTCCTTATGCCATCTGAAGAGAGATACAAAAAGTCAAAACCCAAACCAAAAAAATCAGTACTATCCCACAGGATTTTACCTGCTGACTTAGACATTATAATCATTTTTGTGTGCTTAGCAGGTGTTGCAAATGTATGAGAGTGGAATATTAATGGTAAGATAGTTGTGGAAAAGAACAAATCACAAGTGCAATCAATCTCACTTGTGTCTTCAGAGAGGAGTGTACCATTGGGTTTAGCAAGAGCATGACAGCTTGACAACTCAAGGTTACTTCCCTTTGAGAAGTAAACTCGTGGGCAGTGTGTGGTGGCAAGATTGTAGTCAAGAGGGGTAATTGAGGTGAGTTGGGCCCTGTGGGGGTATCAATGGCTGTGCAGGACTAAGTGCCACAGAGGCTCACACCCAGGGAGCCTGCAGGCTTGCGGGGCAGCCCCCTGAGAATGTTCCTCCTGATATACAGCCTGAGCCTCCCATGTGTCTGTTAATGCTCCGTGTCCTATGCCCTCCTGCCACACACCACCTGTTCAACATGCTCACTTTGGTCTTAACGGGGAGAAAGAGTAACATATGGGAATACTTAGGAAGAAAGGTGGAACACATTTCTTGCTAATGAGAGGTAAAAAACCCATAGTAACACATTTTTGATAGAAGTAGCTACAGCTTGTGCTGCCGTAGTTGTTCTGTTCTTGGTGGTTATGCCTGTGTTAAGATATATTTGTTTTCATCAAAGATGGTGAGACCCAACAGATGTAGGAGGAAGATTAAATAACAACAAAAAGCAAACAAATAGAAACCTTGTCTTAAAGTACATTTTTACATATGGAACAATTTTGTTGGTAGGAAAAAGCCTCCTGTACTCTACTACTACTTGGAAACATTTATTGGTGCTTTTTGTTTATAAATGTCATCATGAGGTTCAAGCACCTGGTAAAGCTGATGTAAGATTTTCTGGCAAAGTGAAGCTGGGAGAAAGCTAACACCTTTCCCTCATGGTTTAACCCCAGCTGGCAACTAAGCACTGCATGGCCGCTCACTGACTCCCTGCCTGCCATGGGGTGATGGAGAGAGAATCAGTACAAGTGCAAAACCTTGTTGGTTAAGAGAAAGACAGTTTAAGAAGTAAAGGAAAAGCTGTACATGCATGCAGTGCAAATCAAGGAATTCATTCATTGTTTCCCATGGTCAGGCATGTGTTCGGCCATCTGCATCAAAAAGGTGGGGCTCCACCACACTTAAATGGTGACTTGGGAAGACAAATGCCATCAGTGAATGTCCCACGTTTTCCTCTTCTCCCCCAGCTTCATGTTCTGAGCATGATGCCATATGGTCTGGGATAGCACTTAGTCAGTTGGGGTCAACTATCCCATACTCCTTGTGCACCCCCAGCCTACTTGCTGGTGGGGTGGGATGAGGATCAGAAAAGGCTTTTGCTCTGTTGCAAGCACTGCTCAGCAATAACAAAACATCACTGTTATCAATGCTGCTTCCATCACAATGGATGCTGCTGGCCTCATACCAGCTACTGTGAAGAAAATGAGCTCTAGGCCAGCAAAACCAGCACATACTCCCAGGGTGCCTAGGAGATGTGGCTCAGGGACTGCAGAGTCAGTCCATTCTCCTTGAGGTCCCGCTACCCACTGTGATTCAGCAGACCCAGCTAATCCATGGCTCTCCCCACACCTGGTGCAGATGTGGTCAGTGGCAGTCAGGGCTGAAGGCAATGTAATGCCCATCATGATGATTTTCAGTGTGTTGAGGTGTCAGCTTAAAATGCTGAGCTGTGTGGATATACAGAACAGCAGCCTTTTGTGAAACCAGATGAACATAACTGCACACAGCCAAGAAAGTCACTACTGAAAGGTTTCACATCTGAATGAACATGTTTGGGCCATGGTATTTGTTGCATTTGTTAACTTCAGTATAAGCTTCCTGAAGTTCAGTTAAGGCCTTTTGTTAACTGGGAGGAGAGCTTAGTCTGCTGTTTCTTAATACAGTTTTACAGATGACAAGCTGTATGTAAGTCTAGGCAGGGTACTCCCACTTTGTGTGAGTGTGTGTTGTTTCGGTTTTTGGTTTTTTTTTTTTTTTTTTGTTTTTTTTTTTTTAAATCATCTCTATAGTTTATAAATGTATTTCAAGAAACAGTAGCAGCTTCCACTCTTCTTTTATAAAAACATGAGATGAATCTTTAAACTGACAGAAATTGAAGTCCAATATAAACATGAGCATAATGTGAACTCTAAAATTTTAAGAGCACAAAGACAACTGCTTGCAAAGCATTAGCTGCATCTGCAAGCAATTAATTAATTTAAATTGAACAACAAACCACTTCTTGTAGCTGCATTCCCTGCTTTGTGATAAATTGATTAAATCAGTTGTATTAATGAGGTCAGCCTGTTGTGGGATATTTCTAATTCTAGAATTAGTGAGGTCTGAAGTTGTTGAATTAGGAACCTCCATCTTTTGCTCAGAGGTTGGAAAAGCCTCATAAAGGCACCTGTAGGTGGTAAGGGCTGTAAGATTTTTAGCACAACACCTCAGCATTTGAGAGCAGGCATAATGGTCACCCATGAGGTGAGCAAAATGCAGTAATAGTAAGCCTTTGGTTTCCAGCAACAGTCAGAAGATTGAACTGGTTTCTGGTTTTGGAGAAAGTTGTGCTATTTTGAGGCAACTTTTATATCATGAACCTGTTCTTTTCTGAAGCTCTGGGAGCTGTAAAGGTGTAAACCATCTGCATGCAAAGTAGAGGTGAAAAAAGCCCTCCAAGAAGCTGTAAAACAGTGTGAACTGTTAATACATTGTTTTGTTTGCCTTAACATCTAAAGATCTTTTTGTTTCAGATGAATACAGAACCAGAGGAGACTCCTAAGGTTATAGAATTATCACTTTTGTCTTCTCCAGAGAGAAAACAAAGCCAGAAAATGCGTTTGCCACTAATTTGCTCATGGCTAAGAAAAAGAAGAGCTGTGTTTCTGTATAACCTTCTGAATTTCCTTTTGCTTCTTTCACATCACCCAAATTAAATCTGAGGGTTACATGTCCCTGAACTTTAGGAAAAGGAACTACTGACTTTAGCACTAGTGAAACCTTTTGACCTATGCTGAGAAAAGGCACATTATATGGATGTCTTCTATGCCTCTCCATGTATTTTAATAAGTAATCTAATGATCTCTACAATCTTTTTCCAAAAGTTAAGCCTTGAAAAATATAATTAATCTATTCCAAACTTCTGCTACACTTGGGGACTTTTTATTTGTATTTTATGGCCAAAAGAACCCAATAACAAATACACAAAAACCCAAACCTCTTTGTTTTCGACTGATGTTGAAATAGCCATCTGTGATCCTCTGAAGGGATGTGTACATTCTTGTAATTAAGATAGCCTGGAGTTTTACAGGCTTTGCATTTTGCATGCAGGAAAATTGGGTGGGAAAAAATGGAAGAAAAGGTACTTGAATAAAGACATGCAACTATATTCTGTATATAGGGGTGTAATTTCTGCACATATAAAGATAGGATGATTTAATTTCATTTCACTTTTATTAAGAAACATGCTATAAATACCTTGACTGTAAATAAATGCATCTTTAATGCCCATGCCAGTACTTCTTTGGCCTGAATCAGTTGATTAACACAGCATCAACACCCCAAGGCATGCTTAGACCTTTGTTTTGGTTTTGTTTTATTTTTTAAGACTGAAGTCCTATTTTTGTGTTATGAGTAGAAGGTAGGAAATAATGTGAACATTTCTTTCACATCCACACTGCATTAGTGGCTAAGCTGAACCATTTTGCTTTAAAACTCTGAGTTTGAAACTGCTGTACCAGGGGAAGCTTTACAAAGCAGGGAGGATGCAGCTGACATTTGAAGATCTGGGCTGTTGTGTCACAAGTCAGGCCAAAAGATGTCAATCTAAATCCTAAGGAGAAAAGCAAATTAATGAGTCAGAGAAACATACTGGTGCCGTGTTTTTGCCCTCAGGACCTGAAACATTTGTTGGTTTCAGGGGTAGAATACCTTAAAAAACTGTTAAACTGGAATTAAATTTTAACTGTTTTCAAAGATGGTTCTGAAGGAGGGGTTTTGTTTGTTTTTATAAAACATCCTCTAACTGTAGATGCAGTTTCTGACCCAACAGCCTCCTGTCTTGCTAAATCTTGGTGCCACAAAGCTCGGAATATTATACTTGAGGTTTACCACTATGAGTTTATTCTGTTTCTAAGGCATCCCTCTCTGAGATTCCCAGAGAGGGGGAGGGTGTTGGCAACACAGACATGCAGCTCACTCCAGCTTTGTCAGCTGAATATTCCTAGTTGATTGCAGTGATTTAGTGGCTTTTATTAGGACTGGAGAAGACTTCAGGCAATTCCATTAGGATTCTAGGTTCATTTTGCTTCCATAAAACTAAACAATGATGCAAAATAAATGCTAGCATTGTGCAGATACTGAAGTGCCAGCTCGTTTTCTGAGAATCATCCTGGCAAGCCTGGGACTTTTTATTATGGTATTTTAATTTAATGGGAAGGTCTGTCTCAACACCAGCATGTGTAAAAGAAATGCAATTTTATTTCTTTTATAGGAGTGGTCAGAAGCAATTTATGGTTTTTAAATCAGAAAATGTTTACTAAGTAGAGATGTAGATTTATATGATTTACAGAGGCATTGAAAACCCATGGCATTTCCAGGTGTTTTTGAATGTGCAGTGGTGTTTTTCTGACAGATTATGCTGGATCATTATAATACCTAACTGGTGTTTTCAACAAACATTTTTAAGGAAAGCCTATATCTGTGGTAAATCCCTAGCAATATGTGAAGTTTTCTTAATCAAAGGGTAAGCATAGGTGGCAGCAGGGAAAAACCCAGACATAGAAGTTCAGAAGTCATCTGGTGAGGTTCTTGGTAGGGCTTTGATGATATTAGTGTTTTCACAGTGATGTTAGAAATGCTAGCAACCAGACTTGTCTGGAGTGAAGAGAAAAAAAATCAAATTTTTCTTAAAGACAGTGTGAGAATATATGTTTATTTTGAGTAAACATATAAGATGTGCTACTGTTTCTGAAAATAGAAATCACACTGTATACATATGGCTTTGGTTCTGTTGTCCAGCTTTGACTTGATTTTCTTTGGTGTTTTTTTATTTTGGAGATCTAGTTTTGAGTGCACCTCATTGTGGGGTAACTGGTAGCAAACACTATTTACTTCAGAACTTTAAGACTTTAGCCTGCTTGTATCTGTGAAATGAATGACATCATGTAAAACATCATTGCAGCTCTTACAGAATTACATGACAGGATGACAGTATGTTATTCACAGTTCAGATGACTGCAGTACAGAATGTAAGGAGCCACGATGCTATTATTTGTCATGTTTGAATTTTAATATTGTGTTTTCTATAGCTTTTAAAATACCATGCATTAAACATGTTTCAGAAACCACAGTGAGTTGTGTATTCATAGTGTCATTACAGAAAAACAGTCTGACAACCACATGGAATGATGGAAATCCATCCTACGTCCCCTCTCTATTCTCTTTCACTGAAGTTGTTAAAAGGAAACATAGCAGCCTGGAAGGACCTTACATTTAAAAGGTATTGTGGTGATACCTCAGAGGTAATAGCTTGTCCCTTGCACTGCCAGCTGGGTTACAGACATAACCCATAGAGTCTGGAATTAAAAGTATGAGAAGATAGGTGTCTCTATTCAACCACTGCTCCTGCCTTAGGAGGAATTGATAGCTGGGAGATGCTTTTTGTGTGTGTGACTGAGTAGTTTATGGGAGCCTAGGTAGAAAAGAGCAGTTATGTTTGCCTTCTAGGACAAGATTAAAAATAGGATTTTTGAATCCTGGAACCAATTTTTCTGGGGGAAAGGACAGTAGTTTTGAGCCAGTAATGCTCTTGACTGCGTATCTTTATCACAGATACCTTGAAGCTGTCCTGCTAGAGAGCAGAGTGAAAATAGTGTCAACAAAAAAATAAAATGAGAAATTACTCTTCCATCAACCCATTCCCTGAAGCCATAGATGGTGTTGATTGTGTCTTGTCTTAGCAGCATATACCAGGAAGGTAAAATGTGGTAATAGGAGACAGAATATCTGATTAGATTGAGAGGCACAGTTTAAAAAACAACCGTTTCACATTTATTTGGATTAAGTTTCTGAAGACTCTGAGCAGTGAGGTGACCTTTTAGTTGATTAATCCCACACTGAAGATTATTTTTGCTGAAAGAGAAGCAGTAGACTAAAAAAATAAATAAATAAATAAATTGCCAGTCAGAATGCAGTGGTTTTGTAGGAGCTGGTCATATTGGTACTAGAATAAGGAAAAATAAATAAAAGAAATTGCTGAGACCCCACTTTACTGCTGCTTGTAGAGCCATGTGCAGCCCTGATGGCAAAAGAAGATGCTGGGGGTAGTGATGGGGCTTCACCTGCTGTGGTACCTGGCTCTAGCAAGGGAGAAGCACCTGTTTCCCAGCCACTGCACCTCAGAACAGCTTGCCCTTCGGGTCCCCCCTCTGGCACCAGGGGCTAGGGAGCACTGCTTGCCCCGGGGAAGGAGAGGGAAGCCACCTCTAATGAGGGCCAAACTTGCTCTCTGCAGCAACTTGACAGGGCTGCACCTGCTTATTAATGTGCTGCCACAGTAGAACAGTTTGTTCCCTCTGTGTCTGTTAAGAGGATTTTCCTGTTTTACAGTGTCAAAATCCTGCATAATTTCTGCCTGATTTTCATGGAGGTATAATCAGACTTTTTACTCGGCTTCATCTCCAAAGACAGTTCTCTGCTGGTGTTCTCTTAAAATAAACCAGTTCTTTAATGAAACCTCCTGTAATGAACTGTGCTGTCACTGTAATTTTGTTTATGAAAAAATATGAAAGATATCAAGGGAGCTACAGTAATACGTGTAATGTTATTATAAGAGGGCCTTCTGCCAACACTGGAAAGCACAGTTCAGCTCTTTGAGAAGATGGAGTATGTTCCTGTGCAGTGGAATTATAGTTCAGTTTATGTTTCTTGGAAACCTAATACTTACATTTATTTTATGACATCTCAGATCTCCTTAAATGTTAATTGAAATAGATCTGTGAGGCTGAAATAATGGAAGATGCTTTCTCTACAACATGTTATTTTGGTTTGGATTTCTTTATTGTCTTTTGGCCATTAGGACTGTATGAACCATTAGTGCTTGTCTTATTTTACAGGCTGAGCATTAACTTTATTCTAAATAAGAGGATGTAAATAACAAATGTTTAGATAGGCAGAATTATATTGTGATCTTATAAATTCATAAGAGCATTATGGTGTGTATCAATGATAATAAAGCTGAGTAGTGGTTACACTGAGCTACCGTGAAACTAAGAATAAGGCAAAATGAAAATGAATGATGAAAATTAAAAGAATAGCTTGACTGAGGAAAAGCCATGTATAGTTTATAGCCTCCTTTCAATGCCTTCTCTGGGCTAAAACTTGTATTTGATTTCCACAACTTTTTTTCCTGAATAATGATTAGGGGATTAGGCTCTTATTTTAGTGGTATATAAAAAAGTTTCTGGGGATCACAGATGAAGAGATGTCTTGCCATCATTTTAACCAAATGTCTGATATGAGAGCTGTATGAATAATTTACTCAAATTTATGTACTGGCTGTGTCACACAACAACAGCATCAAGCCCCCCCCCCCCAAAAAAAAAAAAAAAGTTTTTCAGATCTGGCTTTTTTCTTTTCCTGCAGAAACCAGGAATTGGCATCCTTTGAAAAGCTCCTTATGGGAAAGCTTTCCAGTGATATAATTCATCTAGCTGTGAAGTGTCATTTGGAAATTAAACATGAAGATGCTTTATTTAGAAAACATCAAAACAATCTCTTCCACAGAAAAAACTCCAGCTCCTGTGTTTGGAGGCATGAATCACAAAATTCAATGAAGTCCATGCATATTGACAAACCAGATTAGTATGCAGGCTTTTTTGCTTTGTTTTCTGTTGTGTCTTTGAAGTTGCCAGCATGTCCCAGGGTCCCTGTGACTGAGCAGTTTTGATTCAGCTGCCACTAATCGTACCTGAGTGGGAAGCAGAAGGCTCTTCTATCTGTCAGCCTTTTTTCTGTAGGATGGTGTATGCCAGAGATAGATCATGTCTGCTGAGGGCTGTGATCCAAGTCTATTGAAATCACTGGAAATCTTTTCATTGATTTCAGTGGGTCTGAGCTAGTACTTTGACAAAGGATTAATACCGCTGCCGCTGCTTCTCCTCTCTTCTCCTTTGAGAATGGAGAGAAAAACTGAGATAAGTTTTGGGGAAGGAGCTGGCTGAAGCAGACTCTTTGTTTTTCTCAGTGGTTGGGAGGTTGTGGGAGTAAGGTATATATAGAGAAAAAAAAAAAAACAAAACAGAAAAACAAACAGTGAATTCTGCTATTTTCTGCCATAGTTTTAGTGATGTACAACTGAGAGAATGACCCTGGACCTGGATGATAATCTTCAGTCTCCCTGCCACTGCTGTGCAGTCATGTGTAACTTGTCTGTAACCCAGAACAGGATGTTTTTCCCAGCATCATGGTGCGACAGCTTTGAGGGTGAGACAATAAAATTGCAAGATGAAGGGCAAAGGGATGTGTACAGTGTTTCTTGGAACTTCTTGCTAAAAGCAGCACAGCCCATTAGCTGATGAAGGGAGGGAAGACTGCAAAGCACTTATCCTCCCAGAAATGACTGGGAAGAGAAGAGCTGGGGCTGTTGTTGGGAAATGGTCTAATAGGGGGTCTGAGGCGTAATTTGGCACAAGGTCGGAATTGGTCTTACCTCAACATCAACAGACCCTGCAAGTCTTGGCAATCACACCGCTGACACCTCTAAAGTGCAGTAGGATGAAATCCTTCTACACTGCATCTTTATACCAGTGGCTGAGAAGTCAGTGAAACTATTAACTGGAGTACTGATTACTCACATGAATAAAAGGTTACTAATTCAAAGCCATAACTGTCATGCAAGTGGTTTACAATATGGACAGTGCTTTCCTCCTGGTTTTGGACACAGTGTTTTTAGTAGTTTTTGGCAGAATCTTCGGTTTAGGAGCCAAAACTGAGGCTCACTGAAGTGTTGGACAAGCATTGCCTGTTTATATTTGAAGGCACCTACCTCTGCTCATTTCCTCTGCATGCAGACATGCTTTGTGGTTTCCATATGCATCTAGTATTTGCATCAGTAGGTTTCTTTTCCACTGACAATTATTAGCACTTTTTATGGAAGAAAATAAACAGTTTTTTATTGTAAAGAACCATTGAAGGTGCCAAGTGGAGAAGGGACCAGAAGGTTGTATGTGATGCTTTGCTCTGGCTGATAAGTATTTAACAAGAACTGAATTTGTACAGTTGATGAGACTCAGAACATGTTTTATTGTGCACATAATCATGTATCAGTGAAAATTTGTCAATTTTTCCATTGTTATTTTAAAGTGCATGGAACTGCTAACTTTTTAGCATAGAGAGTTGTAGAGGAGTACAAATGAAGTGGTGTTTTGAAATGTGGTGTCAGAAATATATTTTGTACATGTAGTTACTTGGTATGATATTAAAACAAGCAATTCAGAAATGTTAATGATGAAGTTATAGACATTAAAGCCTAAAGTCACCAAACATAACATTTGAGTAATAACAACACCAAGGAGAAAAATAAAATTAAATACAAGCAGAATAAACTGGCACATTGTACTGTTAGTTTATTAATTTTGATCTCTGTAGCATATGGTAGTTCCATGCAGCTAGGGGCTATGGCCACCTGTTAATACTCCAGAGTACAAAAGAAAGAATTTGGTTGTTCACTGATGAAAACCACAGTGACTTCCATATTCTGATTAAAATCCACTTTCTTTTTGTAGTACCTACTGTGTTATTTTTTCCAGTATGAGTAACTTTTTAAAATGCAAACAGTGCTGCAGATTTCGTGGTGGTTTATTTAGAGGAAATCCAAGCGTTTTTTTTTTCCAAAACCCCCATTAAGGCTTTAGAGAATTTATATTGAAAAATGAGCTAGCAGCGACACTTTCCTATTATGCAAAAATGCACCACAATTTTTTTTTTTTGATGCATTTTAGTGAAAAATAATTTAATTAAAAATACATTGTTTGCTATAGGTCTCCTAATATAAAATAACTGAGGTAGCAGTATAACCATACTCTACAAGAAATGGTTCAGAGGTTCCAGGAAGCACGTCTGATGCTTGTCCAGAGAAAGGCTCTGAGCCATTTCACCCCAGGTGGCTCGTGGGTGTCTGGCAGGGAGGCAGTGCCTGGCCCATGGAAGGTGGGTCCCTGCCAGTTTCATCGGCTGGCTGGCACAGCTCAGTGATGGAAACGATGGGAGGCTTCACTGTGCCTCGGAACAAAGTGCCACCTTGCAGTGGCAGCTACACCTCCCCATGTTCCCTCCATGGCTTCCCCAAAAGACATGAACCTGGTTTACATCATGTGGAGTATGTAAGGTCTAATGGTATAGTAAAGCTGTGGCTGTCACATAGCGTTCAAAGGATAGGATGTAATTTTCATCTTACTGTATTTCCTCACTTGTTGCATCTTGGTGACAATTTGAAAGACATACAGATCCACCAGAGCCAGTTGGTATTCATCTACTGGTCATTCTTCATTTTGGAAAGAGCCTTTCTTGGAAAATCCATGCAGTTTGGAACCAGTTGTAGTCTCAGATGGTGTGTTGTTGCAACTTTGGATATAGAAAGCCTGGGGTTCTGGAAGGCTTGCTTTTTAGACTGGTATCCCAAACTCGGGTGTAGAAGGACACTTGGCAACGAGGTAGAATGGGGTGCACAGAGGTCGGGTGAGAGTGGGGCTGTTCTTGCTAGTAAGCAGCTGAAGGAGCAACCGAAGTGGCCAGCTCTGTTCATCTCAGGTGGTGAAGATGTCCCAAGGGTTGCAAGGGTCTTGTCCAATTGCTTGGCATTGCTGGGGTTTATTGCTAACAGGGAGTACTTCAGAAGTTTGCTGTCCTTAATTAAAACTTTGCAACTGTAGCTCTTTCAGCCCAGAGTGTTCAGATGTTTATTTGCGGGAACCACACGGCTGGCATTCCAGCTTGACCAGAGTGTGAATCAGAAGTGTTCTCCTGTAATCATTATACTTTTTAAGCTAGATAGCTTTATCTCTTATGGTGGCAGATGTGAAACATACTCTAATTTTGTGTGCTGAATTATTCAGATCACTGTGGACATGTCTGTGTATTATTCATGTAGAGTTGACACTCGTCTTTCTCTTCCTGCTCCCTTTTTTAATTTTTTTTTTTTTTAAGTAAGCTTTCTTCTGGATATTTTTGTCAAACCAGGGAGTTTTAGGGCACATTGCTTTTCATTTCTATTTAGTGTACACCAATGAAAAGGAACAATTAATATTCCTCACAATATGGTCTCTTGTTCACTGTAAATTAAATAAGAACCTTCAGCTCATTTTGCACAGGCAACTGAATAGCCATACTACATTATTATATTAGCAAAAACAGTGTTTTCATGATACATTTGAGCATAAATAGATATTGCTCAGTATATGCAGATGGTTGATCGGAAAAGCGCTTGGCTTATGCTTACAGGAATAAGAACTTTGACCAGTGCTAACTATGATAACAGAAATTGCACTAAAATTATGGCGTATTTCCATAGAGTACTGGTGTTAAAGCTTCAGCTAAGTGCTGAATTTTGGGGTGGACTGATCATAACAGATTATTGAAGTGATGGTAAGCTAAAGATGGGAAGAGACGCTGAAGAGCTTTTAGAGAAAGATGTCCCCAAGACCACAGAAGCAGAGCAAGGGTGGGATACCTGTCTGCAAACAAAAAAGCTTGTCTCCTAGATTGAACTTCTCATAACAGAAGCAGCTTTTCCTTCCTCTAACCTGTTCTATACTTAGCGGTGCAAAGGTGTGGTTTCCATTTAAAAACAGGAAGGCATTTATGCCTCTTCTCGTTATATAATCTCATACGTGTTCTGCCTCCAGTCTTGATTTTTTTAAAAGAGAATATGCCCGAATGCGTTCATGCTTTTGTAAAAAATGTTTAAATTTCCAGTTAAGGGAAATCTATTCTAAGACATCTTACTGTGTTTCCATTACTTAGTTCGGAGCTAGAAAAACACTACAAATGGTATACACAATGTGTAAATTTATAGCATCAAAACTGGAAAGAATTACCAAAGACTGAAGACACCACTTCCTGAGCCAGACCAGGTGCTTTTTGTAGCACAGTGCTGTCTGTTTTCAATTTTCTGTGGAAAAATCTTACATTTGAAAGCAATCCTTGTGGGCAGTAGGCACTGTTGTGATATGGGGAGACCCCCGAGGTGTGCCCTACCTGTGCTCAAAGGGGGGTGTCCCACAGTGCGCCAGGCTGAGGGCTGCACTGGAGCTGGTCTGGAGTGCTCTTCTGCCTCCTGGTTATCAAGGACCCTCTAAACTAGAGGTACTGTCTTGTGCCTTATTGTTATCTTTGCTTTGCTTTCCCAGGTAAAAATATCACAAAGAAAACAAGCAAAAAATTCCTCTTGTTATAGATCTGCTGGTCAATAATTCCCCATTTTCACTGTTTCAGCTGATAAACCCTGTTCGCTTCTCTGTGCTTTTCATTGATTTTTCTCAACATCTGTGGCTGAGCTTAAAGCACTCTTGCTGTTTAGTAGGTATTTGTCAGGCCCCACAGTCCTGGTGGCCAGGTGCAGGTTGTGTGAGTGCCCTGTGCATGCAGGTTTTTCTGAAGACAGCTGCTGCAGAAGAGCAGTGCAGGCCACTGGCTTCCCTGGGAACCTGGGGGGCCAGAGCTGTGTTATGATGGGGAGGACATGCCCCCTTCCTCTCTGCCATGGGAGCCATACTTAGTTGCTTTCAAACATATTTTGTTATACAGACTCTCAGTCTGTTTTCCCCCCATCCCCTGCTAATATACAATTTGTTTCTACTCATCTTTCCCTCCCATCTTTCCCTCTCATCTCTGTATTTTCTTTACAGAGAGTCACAGAATCACAGAATGGTTTGGGTTGGAAGGGACCTTAAAGATCAAACAGTTACAAACCCCTGCCATGGGCAGGAACATCTTCCACTAGACCACGTTGCTCAAAGGCCCATGCAACCCAGCCTGGAAAACTTCAAGGGAGGGGCACCCACAGCTTCTCCACTGATTCAGTGTCTCACCACTCTGTGAAATATTTAATCCTCTTGTCCAGTTTAAATCTACTACCCTATTTCAGTTTAAAAACATTGTCCCTTGTCCTGTCACTGCAGGTCATGATAAAAAGTATCTCTCCATCTTTGAGTGAAGAGTTTATTCCATAATCCAAAATGTCCTTTCTATTAGCGCTCGCCCACTGCTGGAGCCGAGGTGGGACAGCAGGCACGGAAGGAGAACCACAGCTGCAGTTGGTCTTCTGAAATAGATCCTTTAGAGAAAACAGGAGAAATTCACATGAGAGGCCTTGAAAGGGTTTAAGGACAGTCTGAGAAGCAAGGTGGCAAGCTCTTGGTTTAGGGTAATTAATTGCGTACTCAGGTTTTCAGCATCTTTATAAGTATGCTTTTGAGATGAAGCATCCCCTGTGAGTTCTGTTCTTATCAACAAGTATATTACCAACTGGGAGCCTTCTAATTTCCCAAAACACAGTTTAGTCAAAAATATCAGTATTTGAACTTGTGAAAAATCTCAGTGTTTTCCATTCATAACTTTTTGCCTGTATTTCCCTTCCCCTTACAAACCCTTGCCTGTGCTACTTTTGACTCAGTTATGTTTCTTTTCCAAATATGGTAAGTGAACCAATGACAATCAGTTTATCTAACGTTTAGTCAGTGTTCAGAGTAAAGAGCAGGAAAGTTAATGTAAAACTCAGTGCTGCAAGTAGCTGCTTGGGCACTCTGATTCTGAGCTTTACACCTTGAACCATGTGATCTACTCATATATTCAGAATTAATAAAACCATTTATAACACTCATGCCTCTGGTGAATGAACTGTAGACTAAATATTATTTTAATAGTATGGTGAATTAAATGTGAATAATTCTAAGAATAATTTATGCTAATCATAGGAGGTTCATGAACGGAAAGAAGCAAAGTTGCCAGCTTACTCACTGCAAGTTAGTTGCCTCTCTCTACAACTAATTAAGTTCAAGGCTTTGAATAAGTAGTTCTAAGTTGCTTCATTACATGGCAAAGTGCAACTTTGACCTGTCTGGAACACCTGAGCCACAGCACATTAGGGAGGTTCATCATTTGGTAGCGCAAGCTCCAGCATGCTTCCTCTTCCCTGAATCAGTCTCTGCCCGATTACTGTAATGCACAGCAAGTACTTTATAGCAAATGCAAATAACCTTCCAATTACATGACTGAAAGGAAAGACTTTTAAAATGCATGGCTTTTGGTGGTTTGGAAAAGAAAATAAATCTTGCTTTTAGTTCCCAGTTTAAATTTGGTTTGATAATGACAATGAGTTCTGTCTTAGTTTTTTTCATAATTAGGAGGGACCAAGGGAACATTATCTTTTTCAGAGTCTTATTTCTTGTTTCTTTTGCTGTTGCTTTATATTTGCTTGCTTTACTTTTAAGGATGATCTTGCATATTCTTGACCAGAAGTTACTGGTTTAAGTTTTATTGTGTCTCTGATAAGGCTCTCTCACTCATGGGTAGGGAGCCCAGGGGATATTAATGTCCCATCGCCTTTCTCTCCAGTTAAATCCCTAGTCTCTGCTGCTTGCCCTTACAGTTTTCTAGAGATAACTTATTAGCATTTTTTTTTAGTTTATTTTTTCAATAACTATTTAGCATTTTTTCAGAACACCAGCAAAATCCTTGGAGCTCTTTTCTAGAAATTAAGGGAGCCACTGGTTTTCTGTGGCAGTGGTCCTGTCAAATTAATTAAGGATAATTAATGGTGATGTAGATTTACTTGCAGTCATCTGTGTGCCTAGACGTATAATAAAATTCTGGTTCCCATTCTTAAGAGGAGCCAGTCCAGTTTTTGTGACAAAACATTGACTCAAATCAGTCTGACTTTTGAAGCCTTTTTTTTTTTTTTTTTTGGTTGGATGTGTTGTGGGTGTTTGTTTGTTTGTTCTTTAATGCATTATTTTTAAAATATCTTGTTTCAGATTTATCCATAGAGCTTCTGACTGTTTCGGTCTGTCATAAGTCCATTACAACTTTGTTGCATCTAAAGTGCAGACTGAGTCCTCACCAGTTTGGTATGCTGAAAACATTGCTGTGGGGGGAAGTAAGAGAGCTGCTGGGCAAACCTAGGATTAAAATTTTGACAGTCTAATCAAAGAATTCACTGTCCAGTTACAGTGCTATTGACACTTCGTGATCATATGATTTATGGTTAATAGCTATACACAACCTTCCTAGTATCCACCCTTTTCTCTGTGTTAGTTCACCTTTCTGCTACCTCCTCTGCATTTTAAGATGGAAGTTTTTCCCAGCCTGGGCCGGAGGAATTCAAGGAGTCATTGCATCCCTCACAGTCCTTTGCTGCAAGGAGGGTGATGTCACTGTTAATGGTTTCTTCCTTCTTGCTCCAGGATGCACGAGTGGGTTTGGTATGCGTGCTGCCACACTGTCACCTTGCTGTCTAATCCCATGTCAGACACTCTGTGTGTTCTGCTTTTTAAATATGGTTGCTAGTACTCCTTTATTACCCTTAAAACTGGTTTTGCCCAGGCTGAACAGGTATGACAATGAGGGATACCACTCCCAAGGGGTTTATAGCCCAGGGTCTATGGGGGTCAAACAGTGCCCATGTTCTTGGGTCAAAGGCAGTTCATTTTACACACAGTAATGCCTTGATTTTACTGTGTACCAGTTACAGAATTGCATGTAAGAAGAGGTTTGGGCCCTGGGGAGCCCCCAGGGGGATGCTCCACCCAAGATTCAGTTCCGACACCCACTGTGCAGCTTTCAGTCCGCATCCTGCCTTCATAGAGCCTCCAAAGTCTTATAGAGGCTTTAATATGAGTAAGCCAGGAGATGCCTGTGTAATGAGGCTGGTGGGCAGCTGGGCATGCAGACCTCCACCTTCACTGCAGTCAGCCTCTGCATGATTGAATTGCGTTGGTTTAAGAGAAATGTTTCTGACAGCATAACTGAGCATAGTGTTGCATTATCATTATTATTCTCTCAACCCCTGGAGATAGTTTTAATGGTTTTGCTTTTCTCTGTTGCCTTTTTACATGCGTTTTAAAGTTCCATTAATGTGGACTTTCCTGGGTCTCCCTGCACATCTGTAAACTGGTGTTATAGTCTCTGTGTGTGTATGAGTGTGAGGGAGGAAGGGGAGCGAAGGGAGGGTCTCCTTTTTTTCACTACCTTCCAGATCCTATCAGAGACAGTTTATATTTGATAGAAGGCTTGATGTGGTTTTGCATGTTAGATGTCTTCATATTGTCATTCAGCACGCTTTTTAATTTTATTGTTCTTTTCATTTTAGATTCATGTTTTTTCCATATGTAATAAAAAAATGTAGGATTTTTTATTCTCTCTGGCGGTTGGAGGAAACTCTCAGTTAATAAAAGCCCCTGCTCAAATAGAAGCATCTTTGATAAAAATTGCCCCCCAAATAGTTTTGTCAGAGTTCCGGAATCTCACATCCTGTTTGTCTCAGGGATGTGTCTCTTTCGGGGAAGCTTTTAAACTGCATTTAAATTAACTGACTGCTATTTTTACATAAAGGTATGTATTTTAGCAATGTTCCACTTTTGGAGGAAATAATTTTTAAAAGATGCCTTTAAGACACTGAAGGTTTACATCTATTTTCTAAGAATTTTGTTATGAAATGTTCAGATAGATTATTTGCAAAATGAGTGAGGCAAGCAAAACCAGACTTAATGCATGACAACCTCAGCTTCTCTTGAACTTGAAATTTAGGTGTATTTTCAGTGGAGCTTTTAAATCTTTACCTTACAATGGCAAGCTATTTATTTCTAAATAGCAGAGGTGAGGCTGAAGGAAAAAAAAACAGTTTAAGGACATAGAAAGAGAAATAATCTATAAGGGCATATCCACAAGTGGAAAAAGACACATAAAGCTGATGTGGTTTTTACAGTGAGCTAATAGCTTAAGCCTCATCTGAGACCTTTAATTGAGCCCTCAAATTGGCCCTGTGTAAGATAACACCATTTTCTGAGTTAAGGTAGGAGAGCTTCCTAACACTAGGGTGTCCACATGAAGAGTCAGAAGTAATTACTGACAATTAAATTCACATGCACAAAGTCCTCCATGCAGGCAACCACCAAGATAACTAGAATGGACCATGGGATTCACGTGGACGATGAGTATATAGCCATTGTCTCAGGCTGTCATGAGAATATTCATGCATATGAAAACAGCATTGATGGGATTTAATTTCGAGATCACTTGTGGCAAGAGCTTAGCACAACAGCATATATTGCAATTAATATCTTTAAAGCAATTGTGTATGTTTATAACATATCCTGACATCAAATCATGGGTAGTAATCTGATAGTAATGCTCTGGAGGGGCATATCAGTAAAATTTTTTGAACTATGTTGAGCTCTAAGGCTTAATAGGCTAGGAATGAAGTAGGGGACAGGTGAAATATTTCTATAGTAATGCCATCACACCTTCTCAATGTTTTCTTCTGTAGCAAGAGCTTAGCTATTGTGCAATACTTGATAAAGTTGATTATGTGAAGAGATACTTCCTGAGCAAGGATTAGACTCAGACAAATTAAAGATTGATAGATTAGCAGTTTCCCTAGAAAAGAAATCAAGAACTGTCACCACAAGGAGCATGTACAATGGTTCATAACTTGCATTATCCATCACTGAATTGTGACTGGACTGATAGCAGTGAGTTAAGAAGATCCAAGCTGGTTTATGCAGTTTGTGAACCAGGAAAGAGTCATGTGTATCTCTTAGTTGAATAATCGCTGAAGTAATTTTGTGAACTGTAGCCACATAGAAGACTTCAGTGGTCTTAAGGTTTCTCTTATTTCTCGATACATTTAAACTAGGGTGCCTAGAAGACCATTCCAGTACTGGATATAGCAATTACCCTATTTCTGTCAAAATCTGTATTACAGTGTGTCCTGGACATTTGCCATTTCCTCCCACATTCCTTGTCTATATATCTACTATAAAATGATACTATAGCTGTGTATGCTTGCATATGTTTATGTATTGTATTTGTGTATATGTATATATCCAGCCACATACATTTACCAATTTTACTTTTCAGTGTAGATTTTTTAGTCAGTCTGTAGGGATAGTTATTCCTAATAGGTGGATATTTCCTTCTGCTTTCTCCCATGCTCTCTGCTTCTAATGAAGCTCTTGAGCGAAGGGAAAGGCACATAATCTTAAATAAAGTAGAATATTGTATTATTTCAGTTCCTCTGGTGATTTATGTTGGAAACACACTTAACCTTTTATTTTCCCATGCCATGAATTGAACTGCAAGGGGATATATATGTATGTGATGCATATTTTGGGACTTAGGTGACTCCCTTTCTCTGTATGCTTCAAGGAAGGAAGAAAGGAGAAATGCTATGTTAATAAACAAGATATTTTGATATAATGACTACATAATTAGTAAATATTTCTGAAGTAGTATCAGTGGTAACAACCAATGCAACTTGCATATTGGGAAGCAAAGGCTGGTATCCTCTTTCAATCCATGAATTCTCTAAAGCGAAGAATGATTTTTTGACTCCTTGCAATATTTTGGAAATTATAAACTAAGGATACCTCTGCCTTACACATCTCTTTAGTGTTAGTATTTATCCTTTCTCCTGAATGTATATGAACCCGTATTCAAAAACAGTTAAAAAGTCACACTGCATCATGTAGCGATGACTATACTGTTACGCTTTACAGAGTTGGATATTCATGTTTCTTGTGAAACTGTGGAAAAGGTAAACTGATTTACATATTTTTGTTAAATAGACAGTTATCTCCTCTCGCTTGTGCTGCCATCAGTGGTTGTCACTTATTAAATATCCAGTTACTTAACTTGAAACGGGAAAATCTTTCATACCAGGAAAAAAAATTCCAGAAATTAAAACCACCACCGAATTCTTCTATTGATAGTTACAAAAATGATGTACCGTTTTCTCTCTCACAACTGAAATGAAATGCTGCCTCTGCAATGAGACTTTGAATGCTGATTTTCAGCTGTGAGCATTTTCCTAGCTGAATTATAAACCCTTGAAAGCAGGGTATATTGTAAAAAGGTGGAAGCTCTTTAATTTTTTGTCATGCAAACACTGCTGTACTAAACTGTGTAGCACTATTAAATTCAGAGGTGGCTGTAACTGCAAAAAATGAGAATAATACCAGTGATTTAACCTGTGTTGCACTGTTCCCATCAAAGCTTACTGGCAACATTTTGCCTGAAAGGCAATGGGACAGAGGAAATAAAGAAACGACTGCCTCTGCTGGGGCTGAAAAGAGCTGGTATGACATTGTTTGCAGAGTGTTGCTAAGAACTTGAATGGGGAAGAGGCAGGTGATTTTCCTTTAGGAACATCTGAGGAGAGTGTGGGAGGAGACCTGCTGCCCGCACCAAATTTCTGCTGGTGCCAGGGAAGAGGTTGGTGTGAAGGTGAGCTCCCAGGGTAGCTGGGTGACATGAGCCTTCGGCATCCACAGCATCCAGTCACAGAGCCCTGTAATTTAGCTACATGTAGGTTGAAGAGGTACTTCTTTTTGCTTGTTTTGAACAAGCCACCTGCTGATTTTCCTTCCTCTTTTGTCTCTTTTGTATCCAGCTCTTGTGCCAAGAGACATACTGAAAAATTGTTCTCTGTTCATCTTTAAAGACTCATGATTTAGTACACCTCAGTTATGTTCAGCTGCAGTCTTTCCTTTTCCAGGTAACTTAAATTCATACAAAATGTCCTGCTGCGTCAGACCAATGATGCATTGGGGCTGAGATTATTTCTTCAGCAGATAGCAACAGGACATGTTAGTCAGGTACAGCATGTGAGCCTGGGCACTTCCTGAAGTCCATTTTCTCGTTGTCCCCCAGGCACATGCAATTTATGTATTAAAAATGCTAGTGGTTACATTCTGGCCCTATTCTTTTTAGTATCTGTTTATAGACTTGTACCAGCTGATAAGCAGCTGCCTCCATAAACTCCTTGGGAAGTAAGATCCAGAAGCTGGTAGCCCACTGGCTGAAAAAATACATTCTTACTGACTTCTAAACCAATCAGACATCATATACCCCTAGTTTTCATGTTGCAAGATTTGGCAAGTAACTTCCTTATGACACTTGTTCACCCCTTCATGCTTTTCAAGTCTCAGTCCTATCTGCCCTATGTACCTTGAGCCTTCTCTGCAAACTGAAGCATCCCAGCAAGTTAAGTATGCTTGTAAGCAGCTCCAGCCCCTTGTCTCAAGTTGCTCTTCTCTAACTCTGTTTCATCCTCCTGCACACAGCCCTTCAGGTATGGATGCACCACAGGCTTCTGTAGCAGTGAAGTGAACCCGTCAGATTTGTTCCCAGCACATGTGGAGGTGCCCAGCATTAGGTTGGCTCCTCTTGTTCACTTTGCACATTGAGATGATGATTTTGGAGAACTGTCAGTGATGATGCCAGGACCTATTCCTGCACTCGTACCTGCCAGTATGGGCCTCAGCCCCTCTCTGCCATGGTTCAGATGATACGTCCCTTGATATATAATTCTGTGCTCCTTCCTTGGTTGTGTGCATCCCCTGGGCAATATCTTCCTCCTTGTCAGGTTCAGAGGACCTAACCTGCATGCTCATTCACATTCCCCTCACCTTAGCTTGAAGGCTCTTTTTTAGTCATTCTTTATATGGAAGACATTTCTCCCTAGCTTTCAATCATTTCTGTTGTCCTTACTTTTCCTGCTATATCTTTTTAGTCATAGGAGAAGTAGAACAGCCCACAGTATTCAAAGTATGAACATCTGAAGACTTTAAATAATACTGTAATGATATTTTGTATGGTGCTCTCTATTTCTGTCATAGTAATGGCCAGCATTTGATTTGCTTTTTGACAGCTTGTAAGATGGAGTTGATATTTTCATAGACCTTTTATAACTCTAAGATCTCTTTCCTGAGTGGTAATAACTAGTTCAGAGCCCATGCTGAGTACATAAAGTTGAGATTTCTTTTTTTCCACATATTCTCGATATTGAATTTCATCTGTCTTTTTTATCATCTAGTTGACACTCCGAGACTCTTCTGCATTCCTCTGCAGCCAACTTTCATTTTTATTTCCCTTTTATTTCCCTGAATACCTTAGCACTATTAGAAAACATGAAAGTTGCCTTCTTTATCTAGATCCTATGTAATGGTATAAATTTACCATATTAGTATATATTTATATTGGTATATATGGTATATGTTCACCAGCTCTGACACTGATCTGTGAAACTTGCTGGTGACATACACAATTGAGAAAGCTGAATGCTTTTGGTATTTTTTTCCCTTTTGTCTGTTAACAATTTGTGAGAGGAATTTGACCTCTTATCCCATCACAACTTTGTTTCTTTATAGAGGATCAGTATTGACATTTTCTTCAATTGTATAAACTATACTTCTTTTGACTGTGTGCTTAGTGATGCCTTCAAAGAGCCCTACTAGATAGAGGAAGGGTGGTTTCCCTCTGTAAAAATGCATTTCCCACTACTTCATATCTGTGTCTGTTAATTCTGTCATTAAAATTTCTGTAAATTAGATGGATACCACAATCAGACATTATGGGTTTTAGTTTCAGAAGAGTTGTTTTGGTTTTTTTTTAAATGTGGATTGCATTTCGCACCTTTTATCCAGGTCATATTGACACAGTTTTACATGGTAGCTAAAGTAATTATTGTGATTTTGATGTATTTTGTACTTGAAATATGTATCATCATCAAATAATTTCAAGCTTATTTGTATATTTTAGATTAAAAAGTAATTTTTTCAGTTGTACTGGTAGACTTTGATGCATCTATAGTCTAGTCAAGAACATCCTTATGAGAAAATCTATACGGGTTGTCATTGGAATGATTGCAGACTGAGAGTACTTTAATCTGAAACGGTTTTTCTGTTTTTTTTTTTTTTTTTTTAAATAAATAGTTAAAACCAAAGTCATTACTTGTGCTGCACTGGTAGGGAATAAATCAGGTATTTAAACATTGGCCATTTGAAATGTTTAACAGTGACTGGAACTGCTGCCTTGGGCGGATGGTTCTCACCCAGTGTGTGTGGAAGACCTGTGCCTTTCAGGAGAAGCAAGTATAGGCCAGGTAAGATGCCATGAAACACCTAAAATAGTATTAGATAAATGAAGTTCAGCCATCCGAAGCTCTTGTAAAAAGTCTGCAGAGATTGTAACCAGTACTTAGATCTCCAAATTCGTGTGCTGCTGTTGTCCTCCATATGGGATATGTTGCTCTATTTTCCATGGATTGATCAATTTTAAAGAATTTTAAATTTAGTTCACCTTATCCAATGTTAATATATCAACTAGTTTTACTTATGTAACATGCATAATCCATGATTTACTGCATAAAAATAGGTTAAGGCAAATTTTACTCATCTGAAAGCAGGCACTTGGGCTGTGTGTAAGAGGATCTATAAATAGAAAAGACTGCCAAAAATTTCTGGTTTCCATACTAATAATAAAGCTGTCCCAGTTCTGATCTAAATTATATTTTGAAATTCACATGAAATATTTTTAGAGGAAGTAATTCTATACACACAGCACACAACTGCTTTGGAATTTGTCAATCCATGGGTCTCATCACATACGTATTTGCATACATACTGCATAAGCAACTAACATGCTCAAAAAAAAACCCCAAAAAGCCCTCAATTTGAGGTTCATGGATGAAGTTAAACATTTTAAAACAACATTAAAAATAATTCTTCAGAGAATAGACTTTTTAGGTTTTAAAACTCCTTAGTTGGACCTCCTATGTTCAGTTCAGATTCACAAGTCACTTCAGCTGGCATAGGTTTACTGCAACTAGATGACTTAGTGAGTAGCTGGCTGTACTGATGCTCATCTTCTAAAAAGTGCATGCCTTCAAATAGTATCTATGTCTGTCTCTAGAAAAGTTACATGAATATTAATGCAATTTATGCAGTGATAATGACTCTTACAAATTTCAGTCTCTGATGGAAATGACTTGGAGTCCTGAACTGATCATTTTGATCTACTTTCCTTAGCCATGGAGTTGCTTTGAAAATCCTGAGAAATGCAGAGCCATTCTGTACTTATCTCTGAAATAAGTTACCTTTTAAATTTATCTTTTTTTAATTTTTGTTTTTAGTGAGAGTTTACCATTCTGTTGTTTTGCTAAATAAGTTGGGTAACTTGTTGAATAAAAACTAATAAGTTTGCAAGAAAACTAAATTTTTCATTTTCTTCTCTGCTAGATTGGAGAAAATTATTCATGCTTTCCACTTAAAGGTCAAGCACTACCTAAGCTACTTGACAAAGTGTGTTATTTAACCAAAGCACTTCACCAGTGTAATTCATCAGGAATTGAGTATCACACATTTTGGGTGATACAAAGAGAGAATGCCTCCTCTGCTTTAGGTAAAACATTACAGATTAGATAAACAATAGATAGATAGATACATAGATATGCCACTGTTCTGAAAGGACACAGAATACCTGCTATTGCCAAACTGGAAATGAAGTGCACCTCTTGTATTTAAAAGTAAATAGATAATAGGAAGGAGAAGGGTGTGTGTGTGTGAGTTAATTTTTCGGGGTTTTAATTAGCCTTCTCCCTCCCCCAGTATGTTAGATTTACTAATTAAACATTGCTGTAAGAACATATGCTAGCATATCTTCGGTGTTATTGATCTAATCACATTAAAATATTATGAGCACTCTGCATATTAAATATGTAATCTTCTTAATCTTATAGTGCTGAGGATCCTATATGTTTGAATTTACCTAAGACTGAACTAATTTCTTTCAGGCCTAACAGATAATTTGTTTTTTACATGTGTGATTCTAACCCTGCTAGAATACAAGAGAGAAGAACATAAACGTGATTAAATTTAGGAAGGAATTTCCAATCAAACCAGGTTCTGTCATAGGACAAGAATCTTGAGCCCTTTTTAAAAAATTATTCATATTTCTACAGAGCCAATTACCTCTTTTTAGTGGGAAAAAAATTCCTAGTGATGCTATTAGCAAGAATTTATAGGCAGTTACTTGCAAGGCAGTTTCATGCTGGCTTTGTGCCCTCCTGATCAACACTGTCCAGTTTGGCACGGAATTGGGTTTGCAGCATTAGTGATATCCAGTATGTTTTTTGCTTTAAGTAAAAATTTCTTTGGTTTTATTTTCTGTGGGTTTATTTTTACATTCCCTTAACACATTTTTTTGTTTAGTGTCCTATTTTTTAATCATAGTTCACTTGCAGCAGTATCATTTTGCCATCATCTTGACATTTGTAACATCAGTTCTGCAGATCTGAATTAACTTCAGTTTGCCATTTTGATGTGCCAACCTGCATATAGACCTGCACAGAAATAATTTAACATTCATCCTAGTGTGTGCATTAATGATTCGTTAGACCTGAACTAACAGAATTCTATCATCATAATTTGCTCTCATAATAACCCAGTCTTCACAAATTTAATGTGACAGTTTTTTGCCACTGTGACTAAGGTTTGGAGGAATTGTCATCCAGGGCAACCTAAGGTGAAAGCAACGTAATTAAAACACAGACCCTTAATAGTCCTGTACTTTAAGGAGTTTGACACATATCTTAACATTTAATCATGCTGGCGTTTAGCACTTGTTTAGCTTGTAACTATTTTCTGTGTGGGAAAGAAAAAACCCTGAAGTTGAACAATGAGTGACTGGCAAAACTGCTGGTAGAATTTAGTTTTGGGATTGGGCATGTACGCCTGTGTCTGTTGGCAGCTCTCCTTTCACAGCACAATTAATTTTGTTTATGAGATGAATACAAACTGTATGTGACAGGTTGTATTAACCAGTCTGTAATTTTGGTTCAGAGAGTTACAGAAATAGGGAGGTGAAAGGCATTAGAGTTCTTCTACTGCAAAGTACAAAGAGAGAAATGAATCGAATACATTTTGTTACTCTTGACAAAATTTGTTAAACTTTTCTAGCTTCCACTTACAAGGGTTTGACAACCTCTGTGTCTATATGTTTTCATATACTTAAGTAACTTGGTATTCTCACAATGTTCTCCTAATATGAAATCTAAGTTGACTTTACCCAAGTAACACCCCTCTCCTTGGCATACATGAAAAGTAATAACAGCATTGTCATCTATAGATGTGGAAAGGCAGCAGCTATGTACTCCTTTGCCTTTCCTTCGAGACTAAACATGCAGTCTGTCTTTACAAAGGAAACTGTCTGTTTGGATATTTGTGATGCTTAACTGCTCCGTGTTTATCTGTGGCTTTTATGAAGTGTTGTGTCAAACCTGGACACAGCTGAAACATTGACTGGATCAGAGCAAAGCTGTGAGGTGACTGCGATCCTGAGTAGGCAGCTGGCACTTCAGCTGTGTTTCCCTGAAGGAATCTGTGTTTATGTTAGCAGCTAACACACGTCCTATGTAAAATGACCTTGAGTTGTCTTTGGCAGAGCTGATGCAGCTTGCCTGCAGACCTAGGTGAATTCTCTATCTAGTTAGTACGTATGGATTGTTGACTCTGATTCATAATTACCTCTTAGTTCCCTATTGATATTCTTTGCAATCAGCCTGGCATTTTTCCTCTGTTCCTTAGGTATGGTATTTGCTTTTGTTTTTTTAAATACCTACTTGTCTTCTAAACAAAATTTGGTTTTGTTTGCAGTTGTTTGTTTTTAACCATAGGAACTTATTTTCTTAGTAATGACATATAGGCACCTAAGTATTGTTTTCAAACATCTTCCAATTATCATTCACATTTTGGTTTAAACTCTTTCTCCTTACCTTTGAGGGTTTATAATTGTTTTAAACTTTGTGAAATTGAGGTCTCTTAAATGATGAATAATATGCACATGCATTGTTACCATCACCAGCACTCGCTTGTGCGCACACTTGATCTGTCAGTGACTTACAGGCATGTTAGTGTGCATGTGTACATGAAAATTGGTTAGCCTTTCACTATTTACATGTGATGCAAATAATTGAGTTCTTATTAGTTGCATTTAAGCAACTACTCATTGTGGGGTCTGGGCTCCGTTCCTCTCTAATGTTGATAATGTTGAATGCAGGTTGCCCTTGGGAGAGTTGCAGTGGCTTTCAGAAGTGGGTAAATCTGACATGTTTTGGACCCACTCCCAGAACATAACTGCACCAAAAGGCTTTACTTTGAGCTCGGGGACCTCATGCAATGTGCTGTGTCTTACTACTGGTCTGAGTGCCCATATTTTCTTCCTGTAGATGTTGAGAAGTTGGGGAGAGACAGTCTGATTTAAGCCTTTCATGGTCTGGACACTTAACCAAGAGTGTGCTAAGAAAAGAGAAAGCTAGTGCCAGACACCCACTCTCCTGCCAAGGGCAGGTTGGGGCAGGAGTCTATTTTAGATACTCAGACACTCTCCAGAGAGGGATACTCTCAGTAGGTTATGTGGGATGCTTATGGTCATTGGACTGAATTACATGCCTGAATCTAGAGAAAAGGAATTATTAGTTAATAAGAGTCTCTCTTCTGGTCATATAAGCCTCTCTAGAGACATTAAGAACAGATTTTTTATATGAAAAAATGAATAATTCTAATTCCTCTTTATTACTTGGTCTCCTACCATGTATATATCAGTAATTAAAATCTTTCTCATCTCTTCTTTGTATCCTTAATATTAGTTTTTATATAATTTGCTATTATTTCTTACAGTTTCCTTTTGATGGCTCAATATATCTTCTGAGTAGTCTGGTCAAGCTGACTCTGGTTAAGACTGATTTCATTTCTGTTGTGGTAAAACTTTCTGAAAGTCGGAGAATTGGTAGGGTTTGAGAATAAAGATCTGCAAAACACCATGTATATGGGAAATGGAGGCAGCAAATACTGTCCTGCTAAATGTGATTGGGACCTTGTGCCTAAGAGAGCTCCCCTAGGTAGAAAGGATCGTTTGTTCTTTAGGCTGAAGCTTTCCAAAAAGGATATCGATTCCTGCTTGCATGTTATGTTGAACTAGTATGAAGTGAGTCCAGCCCTTCTTTGTTCTAATGCTCTCCAAAAAACAGTAACTCCTATTTTAAGGTAACTATGGCACGAAGGAGATAGCATGCTTGGGGAGAGCACAAGCACAGTAATAAGCCACTGTTCTGGTTCATATGCTAGAGCATGTTTTCGAACAGAAGTATTTCATGATATAGGAATTAATGGAATGGAAACTAGATTGTTTTTAACAGTCCCCAGCATATGAGAGGGCTTTGCCTTGATCATTATATTATCTGTTAATTTTCAGTCTATAACCTTGTATCTTCCACACTTTTTCTTCCTGGTTTGCAGATCAAATAAGCATAGAGAAGAGACGAGAAAAAAAACACAACCCAAACCGAACACAACCTTGCAACCTGTACTAAAACTCCCTACACTGTATTCCTTTTTGAAGTAAAAATAGGCTAAGAAACAAAAGAACAAAGGAAAGTTCTTCAGTGGCTTACATTGGGAAGATTTCCTTTTTTCCTTTTTTTTTTTTTTATTTCCTAGGAAAATCAGAAGCTGTCTGTTTACTTCTGTTGTGATAAAAATGTCAAAGATTTGTTTTTCCTCTGTTGCTGAGACACAACTGGTTTGGTTTTGGTTTTCACAACAGGAAGTGAATAATAAAAAGACTCAAAGCGGGGGCCACCAGGGCAAACCCCCACACTGTGTATTAGTGCTTAGAAGATTCCTATCCCAGTTCTCCCTTCACATCAGTCCCACAGTCCCTAGAGCTCAGCTCTTCTTCCCACACAGATAGATGTGATAGATTTGCAAATACTGGCAAGAGCACAGAGACATCTTGTTATGAGCCTAGTGGCTATACTGAACAACAGGCTTGGATTGCCTTTAATTTTTTTAGGTCAGTGTTGGCGGGGAGCTAAAACCAGGGTGGAACAAAGGTTGAAATGTTTTCTGAAATTATAATCAAAACATCATCTGTCTTAGGTTTATGTTGTAAGTGCTGTGCCTGATGTTGAGTTGTATTGGCAAACAACATGTGCCACTGGGATGTCTAAAAGTCATAAGAGGTTTGTAAATCAGTTCTGCATGGCATGCTACCTATTTGTTATTTTCTTGTTTTATCTGTTAACAGAAAAAGAGATGCTGTATGTGTTAGACGATATAAAGGGCAATATGGTGTGCTTTCTTTTGTTGGGGGTTGGTTAGATGCTTATATCAGAGTAAATTACGGTGAGATGGAAGATCTGTTACTCTGTAGAGGATGTTAACATGAAGTTCTCATTTATTTATGTTGAACTGGGGATCCTTCCTCCCATATAAATTATTCTGGCTACTGTAATATTTATTTTCTATGTCAAAATAATAATTTTCCAATCGCATCTTCTCCTCCCTCTCCTGCCCCCTGCCTTCCCCTGCCAGAGAAGGGCAGAGGAGTCCTAAATTTCAGTGTAGCCTTTTAATATGGTACAGGAGAGGAAGAGTTAGACACCTGAGAACTTGGTTCCCATGGCCAGCCTAAGGTTTTACCGTTATCTTCAAGTCTTAACCTCCCTCTGATTTAGCTTGCTGACACCATAAACTTGGCTGCCAAATTTGGTTCTTGAAATCCATTTCTTTCCTAAGGTCATGATGGTGTATGCTGAACCCAGTATCCTGAATGGTCCCTGAACAGGCAGTTTATTGTTGGGCCTTGTTTTCTGATAGCTACTGGCCTCTTTGTCATTTTCTCCAGCTCTGCATTCCTGTCACGCTCATACCATTAGAAAGGAGATATTTTCAACTTTATCAATACTTGCATTTTGAAAGGACTTCTCAAGCAGGAAAACAAACAGCCTCTGTATAAAGTGTTTGTTAATGGGCAGCTAAAAGTCAGCCTAACCGTTACTCTGAAGAAGACAGTTTTCCTTATTTAACCCATTACTGACTGTAAAAGAGGAAGGCAACATTAAGAGTTTCCAGCAATCTTTTAAAAAAAAAATTAAAAGTTTTCCACACTTTTCAGCTTCTCTGTGACCTTGAAGCTTGCTCCTTTTCCCTCTTGTACTACAGGCATGGTAGTCTCAGAGCACTGAGCAGTGATGCTGCAGGTCAGAACCTGGCTACTTGCAGTATCCTGAAGGAAGAGTGAGGCAGGTGGCCTCTGACTACCTGCATTTATTGAGTGTGCTTTAATAACTTGACACAGGTCTACAGTGAGGCCATGACTTTTGTTGAAGAGAGCCAGAGCTTTTAAGGCTGGTTCAGAGAAAAAAACCCACACTATAAACAAGCAAACCTGGTGTGTCAAAATGCTTAACCTGTGCTAGGTTGTACATGCAATATAAATGTACACCATGCTGGACAATAGGGACTGACAAATGTGTATAAAACCTCTTTTCAGTAGAGTTGTTGTTTTTCAGTGTCAACCAATTACAGCATTCATAGCTGCTGGAAATAGAGGAAGGGAAGAAAACCTGGGTTTCCTGCATCTGGGTAATTAAGTTGTAAGCAATTGCAAACATTACCACTAGCACTTACTTGAGCCATGATTTAGAAGAAACCATTGAGTAGCTCTGTATTTCTTGCAGAGCCTGATCTGAGTATTCTCTGATGGTCTCAAAGACATTGTCAGAGACGATGAATAATACACATGAGTTTTGTGGATTATGACTGAAGTTAGGTGTAAAACAGACTGTCGAATTCTGTTGAGATGAAGGCCCTCTGATCATATTCAGAAAGAGAGATTTAGGAACCTGGAAAGATTCGAAGAAAAAGTTTGTCACCTTGAAATGAATAGGAGCCAGGAGGTTCACAGTTCTAGCATTAGACACCTACCTTCAAGATAACTTTCACTTGTAGTCTGTAAGTACATTACTGAGCCTCAGTTATTGACAGCATGTGCTATCAAGGGTGACATTAGATATTTTAAAACAGGACTTTTGCACAATAAGCAGTTCGTTTCCTGAGTTTGCTCAGTCTCCTTCTCCCTCAAATAATCAAAATGCTGCTGCTGTCGCAGCGTGCAGTGCTCTGCTTCAGATTATTTTCTACATCAGTTCATGACTTGCAGTTCCTGTGGGCTGCAAATTAATCCTTAGGAGTCTGTGGAATGTACTGTACATCCAGGTTCTCCAGTGTATTAATTTGACTATTGGTGTAGAAAATGCCAGTGGCTTTAAGGTTATATTTTGCACTTCATGTTTGTGTTTATTTTTCTGTATAATCCAGGAATTTACTTATAAATTTTTAATCACCATGAATCGACACTTGAACCTTTAAAACTGAAAAATAACTTTTTTCTTTTCTTTTTAAGGGAAAGATTTTTTTAAACTCGTGAACAGCTTAAAAGTGTTTTTTCAAATGACTTTTCAAATGTAACCACGAATTAATAACAGGGTTCTTTATGGCCTATCTCAAAAGGCCAGATATATACTGTACAAAGCACATACTAGAGAAAGAAGCCTTACAAAATCTGTGTTTAGGGGAAGGATGTCACAGTCCCTTTCTCAGATATTGTGATGATGCCTGCTTTTCCTTGCAATATAAACTAAAATGGCCTGGGACTGAATGCAGGGAGAGAGCATAAGCCTGTGTCCCACCTGTTTAGGACCAGCAGGTTCTGGGATTTGGGAGTGAAGGGATGGTCCCTTTAGAGAAGAGGCAGTGGCAGGCAACTTGTGTACAGTCCCGCCTCTGCTTCTTCTGTAGGGTGTTTCTGGGCTGTGAATAGCAGCCCTACCACGTGCTTTTGTTGGGAGTGGAAAGGTCAATTGTAAGTCAATAGCTTTTTTTTTTTTTCTTTTTCTTTTCCCCAAGCAGCTACTGACTCACCACAACCTGTGTTGGTATTCACACATTTAGTTTGGTAACAGCACTGTTTGGGGTTTGTTTATTTTTTCGCCCTGCTTGGGAAAGAGGTTGCAATCCAGAAAGTCTCATCTGGGACAGAATGGTTGAAGACAGGAGGGTTACTGCATCTCTCCCAGAAATGGAGGATCCTGTCTGGGGATGGACTGGGAATCATTTGTGGGGGAGAGGGCAAATCTGTTCCATAGGGCTCTCAGGAGAGCTGCACTGAGGGAGCAGTAAATGCTTTCACCCTGCTCTGTAGCACTGACTGTTCCTTGGGAAGCTGTAACACATAATTTAAATCCATTGCACATGCCACCCTGAAAGCAGAGCCTTATATGTCGAGTGCATGGGCTGTCCTATTATGGGAAATCAACTTTGTTTTGAGGGAAGCAGAGAGCGTTGCTTCTGCGCAGGTCCTGGAATTTGAAACATTTAGGGGCCTCCAAAGAGCACTGGCATTAGTTACCATGCCGGCTGGGTGGAAGTGAGGATCCTTGTCTCTCCCTGCCTGGGACACAGACCCTGCCATCAGCCAGCCAGAAGCTCCATCCCACTGGGGTGCTTTTTGCGCTCTCCTCTGCATTGCTGCTGGAGCTTGTGCTGGGACACATCTGTCGTTACGCAGGGACAAGCCTAATTCAGCAAAAGCTACTGGAGCAGCAAAGTTGGAATATACTTTGCCAAGAAATATTTTGCTGTTGTTGTCTTTTTCCTCCTTTTTTGTGAAGAGATTTCATGTCTGCTCACATGCTTTGGTATGAGGAAGCAGAAGATGATTGTAAGTATGAACAGACTGGCATAATTTATCACAATATTCACTTTGACAGAACAGTGTAGTGCTATGCAGCCCACTAACAGTATGCATTTTTAAATGTTTACTTTCCAGCTCTAAAGAAGGGAAGCAGTAGAGGAGGAAAATAAAGAGTTGGTTTTTTGTTTGTTTGGGTTTTTTTGTCTCCGTTAAGGGGGTAATATCCTGGATATTATGTGTAAAAGGTGCGCTCCAGAAACAGTACCCGCCTCTCCTTTGAATAAAAATAAGCCATTTCTTCCTGAGGCTCACCATTTATTAAAGCATGGGGTTAAAAAACCAAGACTTGAGAAGACAGACCCATACATTTGGGGAAAAAACCCCAAACAAACAACAAAAACCAACAAAAACCCAACAACTGTCATTTGCCTCATAATTGGGCAACACAACAAAGGCTTAATCAGTTTCTTTGAACTTTAATAACATATGTAGTTTCACTGCCTAATATAACTTCTGGAGTAAGAGAGCTCTTCTTCCCTGGCTGCTGAACTGTCTGGTAACAAGCAAATGAGGGGGTGTCAGTTTTGCTCCAAGTAAGCAGCAGCTGAGCTATCCCATGTGCTTCTCATAAAAGAACAGGCATGTTTTCCAGACTTGCGCTTATTTGTTACTTTAAAGCTGTCCTTTCTGTGCAATAAGAAAAACAGAGGATGCCAAGAGTAAGAGACGGCCAAGAATGGAAGAATGTCAGAGAGTTTTAAAATCCATCCACTGTGCTCCCAGATGATCTTTCTTCTTCCTCCCCACTCAAACTCCCAAAACAGATTGTACTGGAGTAAAAAAGTGTCAGTGTTGTCCAGACTTTATCTATGGTCCCCACTTTCAGCTTAGTCCTGTGTCTTTATAATAATAGAATTTCTGGTTTTCTCTGTTTTTCTGATTACAAAGGTCAGGGTCATACATACACACTATCATTTTCCCTAATAAAGATAATGTACTGTAGGGTTACTAACTTTTGATGAAGATTCCTGAAAAAGACTGGTTTTGTTGTAAATGACAGGAAAGAAGCTTAAACCAGACAGTTTCAGGGTACAGGGGTGGTCTTATGCCACAGTTTGCTTTCACTTCTTTCAAGATGAGCTGAATTGTGTTTTCTTGTTCAGTAGCTACACTTTTATCAGCTATAAATTTTCCAGACAGTTTTGTACCACTAGGAAAGGTCTTCATAGGACCCTTTACTTACTGGACATAGTCTGACAGTTCAAGAAAGGGTAGAATAATGAGATCATCATTATCACATATTAAATAATTATGAGACAGATCACTTCAATTTTGAAAATACTGGGGGGTGAGGTTAGGAAGAAGAAATGTCGTAGGTTTCTCTTAAGAGTTTTTACTCGTGTTTCTCCAGAGAAAGATGGGACACTGTAGAGCAAACCATGTAGTGCCCAACCTTTTCCACCAGTCCTCTTTAGAAAGGAATAATGAGGATTTGTTGTCTTAATTTTTCTGTATACTACTTTTCCAAAAGAGTCGCAATGTCAGCCCAGACTGCTCTTACTCAGCCTTGAGGAGGAGACGGTGTTATTTTGGAAGCTGGGCAGGTGCTTGCCAAGTAAAGGGGAAAAATCCTTGCTGCTTAGCTCAAAAGTTATAATTGCACTCTGAAGATGTAGTAGGTGAAAGAAAGAAGGAAAATAAAAAAATAGCTGCATTAGAGGTTTTGAAAAATGTGAATAGAAAACCTGGGTTACATCTAGCAGATGAATAGCGTTCAAGACAAGAGCCATTAAATCACTTGCTAAATTATGTCACGTAACTGTGTTCATATCTAAAATGAAAGGGAGCTGTCCTAGTGCTTCTTGGGAATTATTTAGTGGAATTGATTTCCTCACCTGTATCCTCACTCTTTTAAAGGGCATGGCATTTTTCTCTATATATTTTTATATATTTTCAAGGTTCTTTATAGTTGTATTTCAGTACAAAAGGAAAACCCCTATCCGCACTTTGTGACAAATTGTGCCCAAAATAATGCTCTCAAATTTATTCCCAGCCTTCATCCAGTCCAAGTCACTTATACTTGTTTCCTGTGCTTGTTTTGCTTCTTTCTCTATATTGGATGAAAACTTTTTACTCTTAAAAGTGACAGCAGTCACACCTCTGAATTGTTTTTTTAAATGCATCCTTTCTCTTTTCTTAAAATCCCCTATCCAATACTCCATCCATGTCTGCATTCACCTTTTCCTTTTTCTCCTCTGCTTCCTCCTGTGTCACAGCAGCAAAGGCAGGTTCTCCACTCCCTGCTTTCTCTCACGTCTGCTGAGAATGACCTTTGTGAAAACATAAAGGTATTTATCCATCACCAAGGGCTTTACTTTCTTTCCTGAGCTACAGTGTTTACTTCTGCCTGAGTTAGACTTGAAACTCCTTGGGGCAGCCACTGTCTTTTCCTAGAGTCTTGCAAAGTGTTTGACAATGAGACCTAAATAATAAAATGGCGGGGAAATGAGATATCATAAATTTCATTTTGTTTTAATTAAGATGAGATTAGTCTGAACTTTATCTTAGAAGCCAACCTCCCCAGGGGATTCAGTATCATATGCTGTATTTCTTCTTCTAGCAGCTATAATCCTCTTTCTGCATCCTTAGTCTGACATAGAACCAAATTCCGCTTGCAGTGCCACATAGGCATCCTTTTTCTCTGTTTGGATTTGCACAAAGTAGTGACTAAAAATAGAACTAATCATCAAACCGGAGCCAGCGCAGAAAAGAAACTAAGCCTGCCTGAAATGTGGTGGCCACAAGAGGTCTCTTACCAGTTGTCACGGGTTCGCTTAGCAGCAGCCTGTCTGGGTTCATGCTTTAGCTCAGGTCAGAAGTACATTTCTGGAGCAAATTTTCAGATGTCCCTGCTTATTACTGTGTATCAGTGTGCACCACAGACAACACACCCTGCATCCCTCCTGAAGGAAGCTGAACTTGGAGAAGTACTCTGGGTTCAGCTGTTGGACACAAACTCTCAGTATATGTCCAACAGTATGTGAGGCACCATGATCACACAGAAGCCGCTTCAAAATGAGCCTTGTTGTGGTTCATGCACACCTTGGGGGAAGTGGAGTGCTGGGTTGGTAGCACCAACCCCTTCATGTTACAAAGCTGCTGCTGTTGAGCCACATGATTTACTGTGGCCCAAGACACCTCACTGAGATAGGAGGAAGATGGCAGCAAGTTTCTTTTCATCTTGGATGTGAGGAAAGAACTGCTTAAAAAGTGACTCCCCAGCTGGCGTAAGAGGGTGCTTTATTCTGTCTACTCCTGCCTAGTGTCCCCTCCCTCAACTCTGGTCCCCAGACAGTCCCTGGAACACATTTGGCCATGGCATTTTCCAGGGCGGTTAGTGTTCAGGGGACTGTATTTACAGTTGTGACAGTGTGTTACACGTGAAACTGGTGATGCTGTGAAAAGTAACCCCCTCAGTGGTTTGTTTGTTGGTTTTTTGTTTTGTTTTGTGTTTTTTTTCAAAGGAAAAGATTAAATTGTATTACTAATAGAATATAGTTTTCTGATCTGATAACGTTATTTAAAAGTGGAAAGGTACAATATTAGTAGAAAAAAGTCAACCCTTGACTAATGCTGTGAAATTATTCAAGCCTCAAAACTGTCTAAGGGGTTAAGCACTTTTAAGTGATTGCCAGAGGGACCAGGATTAAGCTCATATATTTTTGCTGTGGATTAATGTTAGACAAAGTCACATTGAACAGGATTGTGAACCAAGCAGACTTGTTTTGAAAAGGCTGACTTGTTGATTTTCACAGTGCATTTTCAATTAAATGTTACCCCAAAGCTTAATTATCATTTAGTAGGATAACCATTGTACTGTGTTACAGCTAACTGCTGGAAAAAAGGCTACTTGATAAATTTAGCGGAACTTTATAGCATCACGTTGCTGTTGAGGATGCACTTGCGATAATACCATATTGCCGTCAGGGGAAGTAGAATAGCACCGGGAATTTTAAATAGTTGTGCCTTATTGAAGATTGAGCTTTGTAGAAAGCAGAAATAACGGTTAGCTGAGTGTGGCTTTGCAGAACGACTTGCCAGCTGGGCTGCACCAGGGAACAAGCTCCTTCATTTTCCTGGAAAAACACATATCGAACAAAGGAGTTGGTTTTTGGGTTCAGCGTTCTTGCTGCAGAGACCACAGAGACTTCCCTTCTAGGGTACTTGCCACATGTGCAACAAGTTGGAACATTTTTAATGATGTGTTTTGAAGGATGGATAGGCTGGATTTTAAGAAAGTAATACTCTTTCTTGGTTCTGGTTGCAAGTCCTATTTTAAGTTTTGGGTATTATTTAGAGCCACAAGGTTGATAATACTTGGGTGGTTTTCTGGTCTCTTCTTTCTCTAATTCTGTGTTTTTAAAATAATCCATACCCATGTGATTAATTTTTTATCAGTTGCATGCAGTCTTTTATTCCTAAAGCAAAATATAGTTTGCAAGTATTACAAGAATATGTAGAAGAAAGAAATAGTATTATCTGAGCAAAACCGTTTGTTCTTGTAATTTGAGTATGTTCATACAAGATAACTGTTAAGATGACACATTTACACTTAATTTCTTTTTAAAAACATTTTTAAAGGATCATCATTTTCAGCAGAAGCCAAGTAGCATAATTTTAATCATAAGAAGATACTTTTGAAAAAGTTTCCTCATAAGAAAGATTATAGAAATGCATTACCTAAGGGGGTGTTTCTTTTTTCCACAGCATTTTTCTAGGTATCCTAATGGTTTGGGGATTCCTTTTTCTTAAGTTTAAAACTCTTCAGTGGGTAGGGATGACCTAAGTGGGGGCTCCATATACCCAATTTTGCTTACCTTTCCTTTGCTAAAAGGTTTTGAAAGATTCCTGGGAACCTAGTGGGATTATGAGCACCACAGAATGAGAGAGGTTTAGTCAGGCTAATCAAACCCTTTGTACCTGTTTCTTTTAACCATTTTATTCCTGTTTCTATCAGTAAAGACTGAGAAAGCTGTATGTCTCCTGTTCTCCAAAAGTGTCCCAGTAAAAACAGCAAACCCAGTACATGACATTCTTAATATAAACTTACGAAGAAGATAAGCAAAAATTTACTTGTAATGTGCACTGGACTGGGGGTGTACCCTTATCCTGCTGGATGCCTAATAAGCTGTATTTCTTATAAAGTGTGGAAGTTGTTATCAATTGTGAAAAATCAATTATGCTGACTGCAGGAATGCGCCCTGAGCATAGGATGTCCACTGGGAGCCTCCCTGTCTCACCCCACTGGTGCTTGCCATGTTCTACAATCAGTGGTTGCCCATGTAGCTGCATGTGTGCATGCATGTGCTCTGAGTTTTATGGAAGATTATGCACGGGTAAGGCTTTAATTTTGTGTAGCACAGGGAAATGAAGGAAATTAAAAGGCGATTGGAATTTGACATTTCTGCCTTTTTATTCTAGAAAATACTTTGATTAAAGTGTTGGAAGCCTCAGCTAATGGAGGCATTTCTGCTATTTCAGATACACAGGGTATGAGATTTGAAGGCAAGCCAAATCACAATGAGATGGAATAACGATGTCCTTGGTTTATTTTTTTTTTTTTTCACTTGGTACATTCAGGTTTTGATTGGATTCTGTGCGAGGCAACAGTTTTCTCTCCCAGAAAGCAGTGCCAGTCCTTGGAGGCTTGCAGCCTGTTATCAAAGCAGAAACATTTTCTTTTGAAGGTCATGGATAGCAATGGCAGGAGAGGGAGATTAAAACCAAAGGGGTGGAGGGGGAAGGAGGGAGCAAGGGAGAAAAAAAAATAAAGAAAAATTTCCTTATTGGTCCTAACCAGGTACAAGCTTCTCATAAGAAACATTTCTGCAGTAAGACCTACTACTGCTTTAACCCAGCTAGTACTCTGCTGATGGTGTATATAGCAAAAGATTTGTGGAGAACTCCAAGGTCTCTGTCCATTTATTCTCCTCCCTCCTAGCCCTCTTGCTTTTGTCGCATACAAATACTTCAATACTTCCCCTCATCTATTCTCTATTTTGTTTATTTTCCCCACTTTTTTCTTTCCAAAAGACTCTTTATGAATTATTTCTCTCTGGACAAATTTCAGACCTTCACAACTGTTTGTTGAGGTGGTGGAAAATTAATATAGGCACTGTATTTTCTAAAAGGTTAATAACATTATATAGTAAGCCTTATTGGAGGTGTTAAAGAGCACCTTGTGAAGTTCCTGTATGGTGAATGCTGTAAATAAGCAGATGGGAGCCCATGATGCATTTTGATGTAAATGACTGATGCTGAAGATGGGACTAACAGATTTGTGCCCATTTCTTCAATACAGGAAAAATGCTATTAGAAAGAAAGATATCGTGTCACACTCCTGTGTTTAGAAAGTTTAAGCCAGCTCCTCAACACTTCCTGCTTGTCTAATCCATCCTAAAGCTGATCAACTCATAAGAACACGAAATGTGAGGATGTCTGTTTGGGGCTGGGGAGAGCAAGAAGGGCAGCGGCCCCCCTTGCTGCAGAGAGATACAGGTGGGGCTACCACAGAGACAGTGATCCTGCTCAGCTTAAAAAGGGCTTATTAAAACTGTCCATGAAAATGAAGCGGAAGAGGAAACTCAGGAGGTAACAACCTGTGATAGGCTGATGGCAAATTTATGAATGTGATGTGAACAGCCTTACTAAGTAAAAAAAACCTCAATTTAGTCTCTTTTTTTTGTTGTTGTTGTTGCTTATATTACTAGCAGCCCTTGCACTAGATTTCAGGAATACAACAATATTTATTTTATTAATTTGATTTCATTTACTATCAGCCTTCTCTTATCATGTGATTTTTAGTACATATACTTACACCCTGCCGCACCCTTCCAAGCCCTTCAAACAATGCTGAAAATAGAAATCAGTATATTTTTATACCAAACTCTATGGCCACATTTATAAATACTTCATCAACTGATGGTTACTCACTCTCCAAAAATACAAAAGAACAAGCTTACAGTGTTTGCTCTGCTTACTCTCTTTGTTTACAGAGGAGAAAGCTTCAGCTGCATTGTTGTTGAATGGAAACCAAAGGTGAAGCCAAGTAACTTCTCACAAAAAGGAATTCTTGTTTTCTCGCCAACATGAGAACAATTCCTTTTATAGTAGTCTGTAAAAGAGAATAATGTTCTAGGGTTGATTCTGTTCCTTCCCTTCTTAATAATTAAATAAATCAGTTCTGAGAGTTCTAACAGGAGCAAGGAGGGAAACTTTCAAGTATGAAATAGTGAATTTCAGGAGCAGGTAGATAACAGTAGAATGTACAAGAATGTACAACACATTAAGTATAAGGAAAAAAAAACATTATAAACATAAGAAATCATCACAAGTCTGTTGTTTAGTGGTTTGTTTTTGTTTTTCTTTAATTGCTTAAAGTTCTATGATATCTGCATCCTTGCATACAGGATGGCCCAGTGATACTAATGTAGATTTAAAAAATGTTGCTTAAGATGCTTTCTGGACAGCATATAAATTGAATTTGTACTAAATTGTATCAAATCTCTGAATTAGGAGTAAAAGGTTTCCCCAGTGAAGTGGTTTGTTTTTTTACCTGAGTGGATGATTGATGTAAAGCTTTAGAGAATGTAAGCTGGGGCACATTTTTGCCTCGGGAAAGGAAATCTATTAGATGATATTGTCCACTTCTATTTCCTGTTCAAAACAAGGCACATCTATTCAGAATCAATTCAGAATTACTGCTATTTTTAGCACAGTTGCTAACTTAATAGTGTTTTTCAACTGTAACAGCTAAAAAACATAATTGGAAACATTTTCTGTTTTGAAACAAACTGAATGACAATGAACGTTCACTCTTTCATCCTATAAGGATGAGCCTATTTGTCCTTTGGGAACAGCAGCTGAATTTTGAAGCCCAAACTCTTTCTGCTGATTCTATTGTCAGCTCTCTTATTTTCTCTTTAGTTCTTTTGCCATGTTCCCTTTGTCTGTGTTGTGCCCATCATTGCTGTATTGCTTTAGCTCCTTTAAATAAGCCCTTTCCTCCTCCAAGAAGGCTTGATAATATTTGCATATTATCTTAAGATGACTTAATAGTCATTTTGACAATTCTTTCCAGCTGCTGCTACTGCTGAATTGATTCATTTTGTTCTTGAGATTTTGCGGGCAAATGTGAAACAAAGTTTTCTTGACCAGTAATCTGTTTAACTCAGGGAAGGACATGATTTGAGCTTGTTCCAAATATGACCAGAGTTTTTTCCCTAAATTTGGCTACCATAGACACAAAGCCTACTTTTTCTTATCTGGGAAATTCTTATCTAGAAAGTGAAAAATGTCTTAGCCCTAAATAGTAACCAGGGAGTCCATTTTTTCCTGGTGCAATAAGTCAGTCTGTGGAGGTTTTTTTTTCAGACAGACCGTGAGTTCCTAAGGGGTGTTGTCTTTGAGTCCTTGGTCTTGGAGTCCTTCCAGAAACTGTTGCTGAAATTTCACATACCAGCTGAGACTGGAGGTGCCTCTGGAGATCATCTACTCTAATTCCCTGCTTAGAGCAGGGTCAAGTGAAAGCTGGTTGCCCATGGCAGTGTTGACCTGGGTTTTAAATATCTCCAAGGTTGGAGACTCCACAGCCTCTTTGGACAGGCTGTTCCAGCATCTGGCCATCCTCACAGTAATTTTTTTTCTTCTTAAGAAATTTAATTTTCTTCTTAAGAAAATAATGGAATTTTCTCTCTTTCAATTTATGCCTATCGTTTCTTATCCTGTCAGTGGGCACCAATGAAAGGTGGTCCAATCACTTAACCATTTTTATGGACTCTTTCCGGTATGTCCCTTGTCTTTCTTGTACTGGCAAGCCCAGTACTGGACGCAGCACACCAGCTTTGTCTGACCACAGTTGAACAGAGAGGAAGGATCACCTTCCTTGACCTCCTGGGTGACACTCTGCCTAAGGCAGCCCAGGATACCATCAGCCATCTCTGCCACAAGGGCGTACTGCTCTCTCATGCCCAACTTGGTGTCCATCAGGACCGCTTTTGCAAAGCTGCTTTCCAGCTAGTAGGTCCCCACCATGTATTGGTTCATGGTGTGGTTCTCCCTCGTGCAGGAATTTGCAGTTCATCTTGTTGAACTTCGTGAGACTCCTGTCAAATCTCCAGCTGGACTTCATACAGATAGTCCCAGCCTTTAAGCCCAGAAGTTCAGCTAATTTTCAGTACACCTCACTGGCCACTTACCTAGTCCATACAGTTTGTTTATGAGAATCTGATGAGAAACAGTGTTGAAAGCCTTGCTAGATCAGGATAAAAAAACATTCACTGCTCTCCTCCCAAACACTGGACTAGTAATCTTTTTGTGAAAGGATTGGTCAGGTTGGTAAGGCATCATTTCACCATTGTAAACCCACCTCGTCACCTTCTTGCCCTTCATACTTTAGAAAATGGTTTTGAGGATGATTTACAGATTTCTGAGAGGGTTTGCTTTATCACCTTCCGAGGTTAGCCAGGTCCTTCTCCTTGCACTTCCTAAAAATTACTGCATTTTGCATTCTTGCCAGTCCTCAGGAACCTCCCAGGTTCACAAAAACCTTTTTCAAATAATCAATAGTAGCCTCACAGTGACATCAACCAGCTCCCTCAGTGCTTTTGTTTGCCAGCAGCCGTTCTGACAAGTGGTTGGAAAGTGAGATGGGGGTCTTTCATGTGTCTGTTGATGCCAGCATTTTGCATGGCACACATATACAAACATCAAAACTGGCCATATTTGCTCATGTGCCCATATTATAGATAGCTGCAAATCAATTTAGAGCTAGTCTATAGGGATGTATTCATTTGAACTCTCTAGCTTCTCTGAACATCCTTTTACTGTAAAGTCCATCCTGAAAATAATATTTAGTGTAGGATGTCCATTATTTGTTTAAAGTCTGCCCAAGTTTAAAATCTGTTTAGTACGTAACATTAAACCTGCAGTAGCATCAGAATATTTTTTGAGATTTGTTTAAAAATTGTAAGTTAGCAAAGTGTCTAAGGTGGTGGTGTAAATTATTTAATTCATAGTCTGCAAAACATGGTTATTATTTTGAAGACTCCTTGGCAACTTACTGTCAGTGCAAAACTGCATAAAAATCTTGAAAGACCTTCAGTTTAAAAAGATATGAACAAATTGAGATTTTAGTTCCAATATCCTTAACTAAAAAAAGAAAATCAAAGCACAACCTTTATAATGTTTGTTGCTTTCCAAATCAATGCCATTATCCAGTGTACAGTCAGTGTGTCTCTCTCATAGAAGTGTGTTTAATTTTGCCACTTTAATCCTTTAGATGTAGATAAATTCTAACTGTGATGGGGGACATTTAACTGTGATGGGGAACGTTACTGTGGGGGTCTGCTGCAGGCCACCGGAACAGGAGTGCATGGATGAAGCCCATGATAGGCATGTAGGATCAGCCTCACACTCATAGGCCCTTGTCCTCATGGGGGATTTCAACCACCCCGATATCTGTTGGAGGGACAACACAGCCTGGCACAAGCAGTCCAGGATGTTCCTTAATTGTGTGGAAGACAACTTCCTCTTGCAAGTGAGGACAAGTTGCAGAAACTGCTGAAGGAGAGGGTGAATCGAGTCAGTTTGCAGAGATGAATGCCATCCAGCTGGAGCACCTCCTGTACAAAGACAGGCTAAGAAAGTTGGGGCTGTTCAGCCTGGGTTGTGAGGCACTGGAGTGGGTTGCCCAAAGAAGTGGTAAGTGCCTCATGCCTGGCAGTGTTCAAGACCAGGCTGCACAGAGCTTAGGGTAATATAGTGTAGTGTGGAGCTTCCCTGCCCATGGCAGGGGGGTTGGAACTAGATGATCTTAAGGTCCTTTCCAACCCTAACTATTCTATGATTCTACAACTCATGTTTGTTGAATCTTTCTCCTTATCTGTCTTGTCTTTTTTATACCATCTTGTGTTGTGATAATAATTTCAGTATGCTTCCTTATTATTTTAGAGTACCAAACCCTAAAAAATATTAATGATATATTAATTATTTTTCCAGACCATATTTGTTTATTCCACCTATGTTACAAGCCTTATTTTTAATTGCATTTTCACTTGTTAAAGTGCTTTTTTAACTGTTAAATAGCATATCCTGCAATTATAGGAATTTGTAGTGCAACCAAATGCTGTCTGCCTGATAACATGGTCTTCTCATTGTCAGTCCCTGGCATTATTTTGCTTAGAAGTTTCTGAAGTTTAGCACGAGATGTTTGAAGTGAGATATTTGAAATGTTGACTTCTAATCAGAAGTCATTCAGTGGGAAGGCTTCCCGTATTGGAAACCTGAGGACTTGATTTGGAAACTTGTACGATGTACTTCTGTTATAACAGCTTTTTATTAAGAGAGAGAGTATTTTTGAACCAGAAAGAAAATGTACTCTATGTCACAGCTTCCAGGATTCCTGAAGTTAATCCCACTTCTATGAAAGCTATATTCTGTTTCAGTTTTACAGCATATGAATTAGCATCCTCTTAATTTTATTTTATTGTAATCCTTTATATTCTAATTTATTACTCTGCAGCCTATTTCTTGGTCTACAGTGATACCAATAGCCATGGCCATTGATGGGAAATTGCTTTTAGAAATCCACTATTTCTTTTTCATACAGAAATAGAACAGCCCTCTGCAATTGCCTGAGGCCTTATCCTAAAAACCACCAGAGATTACTTTTTGTTTGTAATTTTTATTTTCTACATGGTAAAATTCCATTTGTGTTGGGTTTTTTTTTTGTTGTTGTTGTTGTTTGGTTTGGTTTGTGTTGTTCGTTGTTTTGTTTTTTTTCCAAGGGCTTTTTTGTGAGAATATGTTCCTGGGGAGTTGTTTTACTTGAGTTTAGAATATGCTAAGAGGTTTTGGTGTACTGTATATTCTGTACAGTCTGCAGCGTGCAGTTTGAAGTAAAGAATGTGTCAATAGTTTGCTTGGTAGACATGTAACACTGCCAGTGGGTCTACAAGCTTAATTGGATATTAATTGCCAATATTCTGTGCAAACTTCTGAGGCCCAGATAGGATTATGAATTTGTAATCGTTGTAATAAAATGCCTGGCTATTTCTTAGTCTATGAACTTGAATACTGAAATTGGGTGGAAGAGAGCAAGTATTTGCTGTACAGAGAGAGAAGTTGTCATTGCTGTGGCCAAGGTTGAACTTGTAGCCGGACACAATCAAAGGTGTTGCTAGAAAGAGGAGGGCCCTAGAGGTGAGTTTATGAAGCTTCAAGCACCTTATATGCTGGTAGTGATAGTTATTAGCTGTTGCAGCAGTCGTCAAAAGACCTAGTTACTCTGAGACGTATCGCACAATCTAAGTTGAATGAATGTATAAATCTTTATAATTATTATTGATACAGTATAACAACTGAAAGTACTGTTTGTAGGAAATCGTATGAACACTTCAATTAAGCTATAATATAAATGCAATTTAAAATGTAACTGCAGATTAAGTGTAACACTCAAGCCTGACTTCATGCAGAGAAACCCTCTTATGGGGCCCTAACTATTAACAGTGCCATTATAATTTTTAACAGAGAAAAATATCAGTGCTGCAAGCTAGTCATAATTGCGCCAGAAAATCAGTGAATTCCTTGTTTCAGTGACTAATGCAGTCAGTACCCTGGGTTTCCTTATGAACAGATTCTTTCTGCCACAAGATTTCTCTACGCAGGTAGAGTTGCTGACAAGACAGGCACTAGTTAGCAATTAAGTCTAAACAGTTGCGGGGCAACTACATGCACCCAGGCCTCCATTTTGTATGTTCTTTCATTTATGCATTGACATCTTGTAATGATTACAGTAAAAGAAATATATTTATATATTTACAAAACAGCTACAAGAATTTGTTTTGGTGATATGGATATTATGGTAAATAGCCTGAAGAGTAGCAGGCTGTTGGAGATAGTAAGAACTGATGGAAAAGCAGAAACATGAAGACTGTATGAAGCCACATGGGAAAGTGGGGCAGAGGGAGGAAAGCCAGAACTCATGCAGAGAGGATTCAAGGAAGGCCCTGAGACACATGGCAGCCACAGAACTGTGCCACCAAAATGCAAGCTTGCATAAGAATAGAAGGTGGCAATATAAATAAGAGTAGCAGATATGGGTGGTTATTTTAACAGTCTTTACTTTTAATCTGTACGTTTGTGTCACCATGTCATCTCACAGTGGTTGGCAAGTAGGTTTGCCAGACCTTGCTGCTGGAGTTACAGCTTTCACAAAGTGAGTGTGATAACAAGGATGGGCAGATGCAGGTTTCTAACTCAGGCCCCTTTCCAGTTCTCCTCTTCTTCCCTCCATGGCAGGTCTGCTGTATGTCTCCCTATAATCTAAACCATGTTGTTCTCTGTGTAGAATAAGCATTACTGGTTCATAGAATCACAGAATCAACTGGTTGGAAGAGACCTTTAAGATCCTCAAGTCCAACCATTACCCTAGAACAGCCAAGACCACCACTAAGCTGTGTCACTAAAGGCTTCATCTACATGTTATTTTTACACTTGAGGGATGGTGATTCCACCACTGCCCGGGGCAGCATGGCATAAATTACAGATTATGCATAAATTGTGATTGGCCTGATTAATCACAACCTAAGTTGATTTATACCTCGCTTGTAATATGCCTAGATTCTGTTTAGTTTTCACACTTATATGTTTATATGTGTTTATATATATAAACACCTATATTACACTCCTTCAACTTGAGTCTTGTCTGTGGATAGGCAGGACTTGGTATGAGCTTATTTATTCTCACTGAAGCTCAGAGGAGGGCCTCCATAGACACCAGCAACTAGGGGGAGTCTCTGGGAGGCACCTGTGCTCTTCCAGATACTGCCTTCAGGTCTCTGCATTGGCTGTAGCTGTGTGGGGTGGGACACATCCAACTTCTGCACTAATGGTGGAAGCCACAGAGGGAAAACTGATGCTCATGTCTGGGCTGAGGCCACAGCCTGACAGGCCCACGTACTTTTGAAACAGAGATGTATTCACTGGAGGCTTGAGGGAGGGAAAAGAGAGGATTGCTGCAGTTTTGCAGTGCTGGGGCCATGGGACGTCCTCTGGGGCTTCTCCCATTATCCATTGTTTGTGCAGCGGTGCTTCTGCCAAACCACTTTGTCAGCTGCATGGTGCTGGCCCTCTTTTGCTAACTTTTTTGTCATGGTTCTCCTTCGCCCCCATCCTCCTACTTCACCAGAAAAAAAAATTAGACTCAGTTTTTTGGTATAGTTTGAGTAAAAGATGTTTTGAAGCCTGTTACAGCTTGGCACAAAAACCTGGGCAAGTTGGACTGGGCTTGATTGCTTTAAACAGCAGGTAACGGGACCACTGGCATATGTCCTGCTCAGTCTCTTTCTTCTCTCTATTGTCAGTAAATTGAAGTTTTTTAAGTAGTAACACAGTTTGCTGTGGCCACTGATATGAATCCCTCTTTTCCTTTTTTTCAGACAGATTCCTCATTACTGCTAAGAACTGTCCCAGCAGTTATAGTGCCAGGCTTGACCTCAAATCATCATCAAGATACACTAATCCCTTCTCCCTGTCTGAAAGGATCTTAGTCCCTTACTGCTTTAGAAAACTAACACGGCAACAGAACAAAACAAAACAAACAAAAAAAATCCTCTTTGGAGCCTTAGTTATCAGGCGACAAACAGGAATTACTGTGAATTTTATTTCCATAGTATTGATAATACTGTATCTTGATCTTTGAAAATGTCTGTTGTCATCTGTAGTACTTTACTGTTTATCTTCAGAGAGCATAAGTCCCACTGTATGGTGGACTCCTCTGAGCCAAGAAAAACAAGTTAAGTGCTTCCCATGACAGAAGTATCTCCTGGGAACCTAATTCACATCTCAACTGGGAGAAAAAAGTGATTCAATGACATTAGGGAAAATAATGTTTGTAGTTTCCTATATATTGAAAACATTGTGTACTGTGTTTTCCTAAAGAAAGTGGGAAATTCGGTACTGCTTTCATATTTAATGTATGCCACATTTAATGTTACAATACTGTGACATATTAATAAACTTTAAAATCTCTTCCTTTGACCATTTACCATGAAACTTGACTGACTGCAGCTTCTCTGGTTTATTAATTTGTACACCTAAGTCAAGTACAACAATGCTGTGTTCAAAAATTTCTTTCGTTAACAACTTCAACTTAAACCATACTGTCATATCAAATCATCATACTGATAATTTTCTCTCTTTTGCTTTTACTGATGATTTTCTCTCTTTTTTGTCTTGGAGCTTACAAAGTGGGTGACCTCACTGCCTGTTCAAAATTAGTATTATTTGCCTCCCTTGCAAGAGGTTTTTGCAACTCTGTGCTGCAGTTTGTTTAAACTCTTGGGAGCCCACAAGTCTGCTGAGGAACAAGATGTGGAAATTTGCCAGTCCAGTCGAGCTTTAGTTGATAATTTTGCTATTCAAAGATTGGTGTGCTTGGTATCCTTGTATAAAATTATTTTCTCCATGAGGGTACTTTATTACAATGACAAAGGTACTGAGATACCACTCAGTGAGAAGGATCCCTCTTGGATCTTTCCACATCTCTATTAGAGTGTGAGGATTACTGTTACTGGCCTTTCTAGGCCACTTCAGGGCTTGTCGTGCTTTGAAGAACTATTAATACTCAGGTCCTTAGAAATGGTTTCTGTAGCTAGCAAAGAAATTGTTCCTTTTTGCTTTTTCATTGTTCTGTGTGATTTGGTCCTAAGATATCAGATAATTTGTTTTGTCTTTTCTCCTCTCACTAATTCATCTATGTTTTGTTATATACTTTGATAATACAGAGCATTCTGGATCTAAGATAGGAGCACTTTCCCCTTCTTTGTAGCTGCCCTACAAATGACTCAAAAGGTATCAATTGATAATATCCCTGACTTAGAATACTGAACTTGTAAGAGACTTGCACAGAGGACATACGTGGCTCAATCAGCAACTGATTTAAAGATGCACTTACTATATGTGGATTCACTCTTTTCCTGTTAATGCAGATGTGCATCATTCAGAATGTGGGGAGTAGTTCCAAGGACTATGTCACACAAACATGTTGTTATCATTATTGCCTAAATATACATTTTACCTGGTTCAGTATTTGTGGCTAAAGCTAAACTTTGCCTATTCTCTGACTAATGTTTGAGTTTGCTTTAGAAATGTTTAGAGAACTTAGGAAATCTGCACAGGTTTAGCAATATGATAATACTGTGGATGTGTATATAGTTTGTATGTATAAGAAAGACATTATGTAAATGTAGGATGATATCATCATTTTACTTACAGCTACATCTATAGTTAATTACAAATTGAGAAAAGCCTAAAATATTACCATTACAAAACTGTAGGAACCATACTGAGTGAAAACCTGTATTCTCCCTAGTGATGAAAGTTAAAACTACTGTACTAGTTAGCCATGAAAAGGCTAAGAGGGGATCTAATTGCTATCTTCACAACCTAATAGGTATTTATGGAGAAAATTAAGTCAGACTCTTCTCAGGGGTATACAGGGATAGGATGAAAGAGGTTTCCAAAATGAAATTTTTTACAAGATACCAGGAATATTATTACTTTTTTTTTTTTTTTTTACTGTGCATGTCACCAGTTAAGCTTCAGAGGAGACTGCCCAAAGGGGATTGTTAAATCCCCTGCCCTGGATGTGTTCAAAACTCAGTTGGGCGCAGCCCTGAGCTACCTGATCTAACTCTGATGGTGAACCTGCTTTGAGCACAGTGTTGGAATAGATGGCCTCCCTGCCAACCTGTATTATTCTGTATTTTTTGTAATTTTATGCTTGCTTTACTAAGAATGTCCTAGGCAAATTTAATTTAGAATAGAGGTATAGGTCAATAGACATTCTAAGAAAACCACTGAAAATCTGTAACTTATCTGTTGAACCAAACATTTATTCTTGGAAATTATTATTTATTTTATTTTATTATTGTGTTTTCCACAACCTGTGGTGTTTGTTCCTCAGCTCCCTATCCTCCCACACCTTGGCAAATCCTATTTTGCATTTAACTTTATTTCAGTGAGATATCGTGCTAGCTGGTTATTTTCTCAGTGTAAATATTCCAGACTGTAGGCTCCTGTAATTATTAGAACTGCTTCTTAATGATACACAGAAATAACAATACTTTCTGTACCCAATAATGCAATCAAGAATGAGCCTTGACATGTTTAGATCTGTGATAGGCAGAAGGCTATTTTTCGTTGCACAGTAATTGTGCTTAAAGCTCTGCATAGCCGTTTGTCTCGATCTGTGGGCCTTGCACAGACAGGCCTTCTCAAAATAGTTTCCGCTGCACAGAAGTAAAACAGATTTGACCTGGATTAAGTGGAGCGTAGACTCCTAATGATCCAGATGGATGAACATTCCTGTTTGGCAGAAATGATAGTTACAGTGTTTGCCACAAAAAAATGTCAGCAGTTGCCTTGGTTTTCTACTCAACAAAAGGAGTACTTTTAATCTTGGTCTAGAGTGGTTAGGGCATGACTGCTGTGAGGCATTTCCTTTGTAAAAACCTTATCTTAACGTCATTACGAATTTCACAGTGAGAATCCGGAGCTGGAACGGTGAGTGAGGTTTCTCCCTGTGATTCTGGCTGGGGACAGTATCTGCCACCTAGCCCTGAGCTGGAATAAAGCACCCAAAGAAGGAAGTTGTAACACTGTTCTTTAAGTAGGAGGCATGGAGATTCTTACTTCATTCACATCCCTTGTGCAGAAATCAGGAAAACATCAGAGAAGCTGCTCTCATATATGCATCAGGCAATAATCTGTAGAATGTAATATTGAAGATCCCAACAGTTCATGTCCAAGTGCAGGAAAAGCTTTGTGGATATATCTGTTCTCCAGGCTCCTCTGTTTGCACAAAAAGGGAGTGCATCAGCCTCTGCCGGGCCACCAGAGTGAAACCGTATCCCCATGCTGTGCCTTAGACAGAATGCTGATGTGTTGCGTGCAGCTGAAATAGATGATACTCTCAGTGCAGATCCTTTATCATTACCCCTTCTGCCATCTCATTCAACTTCGGAGAGCTTTCCAATGGACTGACAGTGCTTCTGTGAAGCATGTAAGGGAAGGGGCAGCTACTGCTTACTTGTCAGCTGCCCTAACCCAACTTTGCTGTCTATTTGCACTTGTGCCAGCTTCCTGGAAGAGGAATGGGCAAGTGCTTATGAAATAGGCTTGTGTTCATTCTGAATAGGTACAGATACATAAAAAAGCAAGGAAATACACTTGAAAGGCTATATGTGTTGGGGGGAAGGATTATATATAAAAGGGATTGGGGTTTCCTACTTAAATACTAGAAGAGAACAAGCCCTATCTCTGTTATTCAGTATAGAAATTCCTGCAAATTCACTGGCAAACTGTGAACAGTACAGAAAGACCATGTAACTTAATAGCTGCTCTTCCAAATTCTGTTTTGACCTTTCAGCTATAAAAGGCAATTCCTTAGAGTTTCCAAAGGTACAGTTCATTGCTCTTTGGTTTAGTGTTACAGAACAAGTATAGTAAGTAATAGACCTTATTACAGTTACTTTTTCTCTTTGCAAAACCATAATACACCTCTTTGACCTTTACAATAAAAAGTGCAAATACAGTTCAGCAAATGTTTCCAGCATTAATTTCTGTTATTCAGAATTACAAATAAGCAGGTCTTAATCCATATGGATTGTATAAAGCCTGTTTTGCTCCTGTTTGCTTTACTCTTGTTTTGATAGCTTTTCTTAGTTCCCCTTCACCCAATATCCCCCTTGTTCTAAAGCCTTTTCTTAGTTTTTCTTCTGTTTGTGGCCACACAGACTAGAAGATAAATTTTTGTACACTGTGAAGTTATTTGACAAAAAAAAAAAAAAAAAGAAAACAAACAAAAAACCCCAACCCTGTAAATCACAATAAGTCAACCATGAAAAATTGATAAGAAATTTTCAGTTCCCTACTGCTCTGGGCAACCTATTATCCTTTTCTTCCACTTACAAACTTAGAAACCTGAAGGTTGTTTTGTTTAATCTTTTTTCTGCTGTTTGAGCCTGTTTGTTTGAGAAGGAACTGACTTCTATGCACTTGTGTATGAAAACCAAAGCATTACCAAATTAATGATGGAAGCAGGAAGAATCATAGGATTTTTTCATTATTAGGAGAACAAAACATTTTACACTTCAAGGGTGTGACCTTAGTAAATTCATCACTTAAATGTTTTCCTTTGTTTAGCTTTAGGAAAAAGATAGCACTCTGTAAAATATCCGTTGCTGATATACATGGATATAATTCATTTGACTTTAATTGAGGATCTGGCCAGGCTTTGATCTCTTTTTAGAACTTGTCCAACTTTTTCCCTTTATGGCCAACAGTGTAGTACCAAATTTCTGCTAGCTGAATACATGCACTATATATAAAAAAAGTGACTAGTGACCTTTAAATAGTTACCAGTGGGCAATTTTTAACTCATTATAATAGTTTGAAACTATTTGGAGTCCCTGGCCTTGCTGCAGTATGCGACACATTAACATTCCAGAGCCCACAAGGACATTTACTATGAATCGCGACAGTGTTTTCCTCTGTGGCAGCTTTCAAGTCTTCACTTTGTAGCTGAGTCCTACTCTGAGTGACTCTACAGTGGCAACTTAAGGAGCACTGAGGAGGTGCAGTATACGAGAAAACAGATTTCAGCCAATGCCTGTATCCAGAAAATAGAAGCAGGCACCCTGGAATCTATGGAGCTCCCATTATCAGCTGGCGAAATACACTGCAAATGGCAATAGCTGTCTTAAATTTGAACACGTATACTATCTGCATCTAAATACAAAATAAAGGTTGCAGACTAACGTTTGGAAGAATGGGGGAAAGGTTTTTTTCCTGAAGCAATAATACTGCACAGAATGATTTTTTTTTTTTTTCTCTACAAATACAAAGCTGTTATACCATCATTGGGAGTGACTGGCTTGTGAAATGGAAGTCCAAAAAAGCACACTATAGAAACCAAGTGTGGCAGTATATAGGCTCTATACATACATGATTTGCTGAATCCATGGGGTAGCAGAACAGTGACTATGCTTCTTTCTAGTTTTAATTATATCTTTATTTTCTGCACAGTTATCTGTATTAAGTATAAATGGAGCTGTATTACAGAACACATCATAAAAGGGGATATCTTGAATAAGGAATAAAGGAAGAAATAGCTGCTTCCTTCAAAATGTCAAATAACTGATCTAAATTTTCCATAGGAATAAATATATTCTAATAATTGCTTGAGTTTACTGAGGAAAAATATCAATGCAAGACCATAAACTGGAGTGGGATACTAAAAAAATCTCAGACAACTTCTATTTTATTGTCTTAGTCTGCTTTAACAAGATTCACCAAAGAGCAGAGGGTTTTATTTTGTAAAAGGGACTAACTTTCTTTCATTTCATTCTGCATTTTAAATTTGTATTTCAAATACTCCCCAGCTCTGAAAAGCAGAGTTGGCTTTCACCAGCCAATTGATGCATATTGGAGGACTATGGACAAATTTTACTTGAAGTGACGGTGTAAGAACTGCTGAAATTATAAGGGAAATAAATAGATTATATATCAGTTTCTCTAACAGGAATAAGTGGTAATGTTTCTAGGAATGATATTAGTGGCTGAACAAATGCTGTGGCTATTTGGGAACTTGTATGACACTACCTGGATTGGTCAGGGAACTGACCTTTTCAGTGAGAGTTTTTTCAGGTGTAAGGGCTATATTGCTCCTGATTTGTTGTTGGTTTGTGAGGTTGGTTGTTGTTTGGAGGATGACTGAATACCATGAAATCTCCTTCCCCTTGTTAGGGGCAGTCTTTGCCTTGCAGAGAGTGTTGCCTCTGTGATGAAGTGCCATGATTTACCATTTCCTCATGTAGTGCGCATTGCTGTGGTGACTGCATTTTCTGTTGATATTTGTGCTTGTTTACAGAAAATATGTTGTGAAATGGCTGTAAACTATAGCAGGGCTTTTAGAAAAGAATCTAGATCAGAAAGAGTTTTACTGTATTTTTTCCCGTATGTTGGCTGTGCAGTATGCAGCTGAAGTAGTCCTACTACTGCTTAAAACACATACATTGCTTTTGTTCACAAGCAGAATGAGATCTTGTGCGCTCCTGTGCTAGAGATCGCTCACATCACTCTTCTGACCCTGGGACACACAGATCAGCAGTAGCCTCACAGCTGAAACTGTAGCAATAACAGGACCATGGGAAGGAGAGTATCGGGCTCACAGACCTGATCTGGATAAATGTATGAGCATGTGAGGGTTAGTTTGAGCTTTATCATACAGTCAAAACAGTAGTTCTTCAGAAAAGCCCAAGTTTAAATTGAAGCTGATGGCTAACTCTGGTGAATTGTACCAAACTTTGTTGGTTTGTGAAAACAGACACAAAGATTAGATAATTCCATAGTCCCCTGTGGCTGACCTGAGAGTCTGGTTCCCTGTAGATGAAAGATTAATGCAACAATAGTCATTTAGTTTCAAATAATGACAATATTCTATGTGGCCCCTTTGTGTTGCTTTCATATTAGAGGACTTCTTCCTTAAAATCTTTCTGTGCAATGCTGAGAGAGAACTAAATCAAGTAATTCTTCTCTATCCCTTTCTTGACAAAAAGGGTGAGTGGAGAAGTGACCTTTGAACAGTGCAGAGTTGAAGAACTGTAGTTTGTATGAACTTTTTTTTTGTCACTAATAAAGGAGCCCTGTCCTGTAGGAGACAGAACAGATAGCTATGAAGAGCAGTGCAGCCCAGCATGAAGCTCTACCAAAATAATGTTTAGGTATACTCACCTAGAAATATGTTGATTCGTGTTTTTTTTTTAGTGCAAAAGGTAGGTTGTTCCTCTTCAAACAATGAATAGGCATGTTACCATGAGCTTGTGAATTTGACCTGTGTGGGAGCGTATTAGAAGTGTAGAGAACCTCAGATCTGTGGAAAGACTTTGTAATTTATGTTTCAGAGGAAGCTATGTGAAACTGATATCAGGAAAAGCTTGGCTATTTCCTTCTAGTTTAAGGGTATTTTTTGTATTTTACATGACAAAACTCATGTCAGATCAAAAGCCCACCTTGACCCACATCTTGGATTTGATACTGGCTGTCATGGAGGTAGGACTGTCTTAATATGTCTATTAAGATATTTGCTCAGAAAATAATACAAATTTTAAAATTTAAGATAACAGTTGATGTTACCTCATCACAGGTAGACCACATGAGTTTTTTTAAATGCTTTTTAGCATTAGACTTTTAAGAGTAACAAATTATTTGAAGGCTAATTTCTAGCAAAAGACTTAAGTTTGTTTTCTTGCAGTGGCATTTATTTGTGATTAAATTTGCAATGTATTTATGTGGTGAGGGATACTAAGAAGAGGTAAGAATGAGCAGTATGAATGTCAAGCTAGAAAAATAAAAGGATGGGATATCCTGATGCTGGTGTTATTTAGTTGTAGAAAAATCCTTAAAGGATTGATATGTCCTTTGTGTTCCATTTCTTGAGATTTTAAACTCAGGGGGTGAAAAACATGTACTATAGGGAATGGTTATGTCTTCTGTCATGAAGACAAGTGGATGAGCAAATAGCTCTTCTTCATCTATATGGTCTGTCGTTCATTTCTGCTAATAAGGAGATCTTGGCCAAATGGTATTGCCAGTTACACAAGTGTAGATCCAGGACTTAAGGGTAAAAGAGATTAGAACTTGGCTGCTCTCCCCATCTGTGTCTCTCTCCCTCATGCTTAGCTTCTCGGACTTATTTTTGTTTATCTTACCTTTTGTTCATTCTCATAATTCCCTTCACCTTTATTTTGCTTTGGTTTGCAAGGTAACATACAGATTCTCTGCCTCATTAGCGGCCCCCGTGTTACACAGATCTGTTGCTAGCTTGCTCTACTGTTTTCTTAATAGTGAAAGTTAAATAATCAAGAAAGGCAGAATGGTATCTTAATCTGTCAAAATCCTCTCTCCTGTCATCTTTTGTGATCACCTCTATGTACATGTACCTTCATTGTTCATAGTAATTTTTGACAGTTATTCCTGATTGACAGTAATAGCAAGGACAATGTGCTAGAACTTTATCATGATAGCTGGTAGAAATCTGTCATGCTGTCTTCATAACTTTCACCAGTAGCAAGTGAGGGGGACAGGGAAGTAAAGATTGATCTCCTTCCTGAGCATCTTATATTTGTTATTTTATTTTTTTTATTATTTTGTTTTAGTTGCTTTTTGGTGTGGGTTTTTTTTTTTTTTTTTTTTTTTTACATTCCTTGGTTGCTCTTTTCAGTTTTTCCTTTCTTTTCCTGAACTTCTTGCTCTTCCTTGTTTTCCTATATGTACGCTGCTCTTGGAAAATTTTCTTCACTTACCAATCTCAGTTACATTTTTTTTTCTCTTTTTTTTTTTTTTATTTCTTTAGGCTGTGGTTTTCTGTCTCCATAGCCACATTACAGAAAACTGTTTTGGAAGGGCACCCAGTCTACTCATGAGCCCTGCATAGGCAAGCAGTGAAAACTTCTGTTTTCTCCCTTTCTTCTACTCCTGCAAACCTATTTCTGAATCATCCCTGACAAGCACATGGGAGTACTGTGGGGACCAGGACATGGGCAGGTGCTCCTGCCCAAGAATCTAATGGATACCTGGGGAATCCCAGGTTAATTCCCAGACTAGGCAAGTGCCAAAAGAAAGCAGCTACCTCTGGCCTTTGTGGAGTCGAGAACTTAACTCCAGTGCTCTTAGAAGTGAGTGAATAAATGTTTAACCATTCGTTCAATTTTTTTATAAATAGGGTAAGGAATGGAAATAAGACCTTCAATGCAAGTGTCTTGCACACTAATGAGATCTGCAAGGTGACAATTGATAGTACAATAGTTCCTCAGTCCTTTGTGAAATACCCAAAGGTTCTACCCAAGCAATAAATTAAATTTATCTGTTAAATCAAAGTCTTTTTAAAAATTAAATGCAAAGAACATTTTTAGTAGCTTTTTTATTATCACAGACATACTTTTATAGTGGTCTACAAATCACTTTTTTTTACCTTCAATGTCACTGAAACTCCATATGATTCAAACTAGATTTGGTAAAAATTATTTCCTTTTCAGGCTGACATACTGTACATTGAGTTCTAGTTCAAGGTAGGTACTTTTTATTAGTACAGTTAGATAGATTTCACCTAATTTTGGATACATAAAAATTTATCATCTGCATTTCCAATGCCGTCAAAGCAAAAAGAATGACAGGTCTAAAGGGTGATCCTTATCAGGCAGCTCTTCCTCTAAAGGTACCTTTCCTTCTTGTTTGAATACAGAGGAGGCTTAGGCAACTATTTCAACTTATAATTTTGAGCTGGCTAATTTAACACTTAATACTCAGGTTTGGCATATTCTAGAATGTGTGAGGAGATGGGCATGTCTGTCATGAGCAGTGAAGTGATGGAAAGACTTGCTCAAAGGGGAAGAGCTGTAGCAAAGCCATGGATCAGAATCAGTACCTTCATGTCTGCTGACCTTTCCTGGTCTGCCAGGCCATTCTTGTTGCACAATTTTAAGCGATTAGTAAGATACTAAGAACAATATGCTCCTAGATGGTGCAAATCATGGGTGAATGATTTTTCCCTTTTCCAAAGCTTTTTCCATGCTTTTATCTTTTTTTGTCTTCCATAATAATGTCTGTGTGGGAAAGAAAAATCTTTTTATTATTAATGCAGAGAGTGTAAGTATCTTTTCATAAGAGGCAGTTAGTCTCCATTACACATAATTGACCAATTACTGTGTCAACACACAAAGTAAAAACATGACCCATTTTGATATTTCCTATTGGTATTACACAGATTTATTACATATGCTAAATGAATTACCTATTTTCCATCAAGGCAGGAGTCTAGAGAAGATGAAGTATTCCCTTTTAGTTTACCAAATCTTGTGTAATACTTAATAGATGTGAAATACTGACATTTGAGTATACTTGTCTTACTTATTTTTATCAAATTTAAAATTGTAATTCCATAGCAATGGATTTCATAACCTCAGGCCACTGGGTTTTGGCACTTGTTTTACGTTAGACAGGAGCATAAGTTAGATTAGGGTTTAATGTGAAGCACTTGTTTTTTTGATATTCCCATGAAAAAAAATCTGAGAAATGTCATCTCAACACATTTTGCTAGCTGAAAATCTGCCTTACCTGAGAACCAGTGTTCCAGATGATAATTTTGTCATAATGGATAGTTTTCAACTATGAGACCGCCTTAGGGCATTGCTTCTCTGGAATTGGCACTATTTGTCATCTCTTATTTTAAAATCAGTAGGTTAATAGAAACATAAATGCAGTGCATAAGCAAAGCTTTTATTTTTTTATTGAAATTGCAAGTACAAGTTCTGACATCTTATTATTTGAGATAGTATTTCTTAATAACTAGACTCATATGAACATTTCCAGTACTTTGGATTATTTTATTAAATAAATAATATTTTTATTAAATTTTATTAAGATAAAATTTCAGCAAATAAATACAAATAAAATCTTGAGCTCATAAATCACAAGATACCATATTTTATGGACATAATATAATGTGTAAAAAGTGAAAAATGAAATTACAATAATTTTGCATAACTGCATTGAAGAGGACTTTTGTAATTTTTATAAATAAGAAACTCTAGAAGTAGTATCCCAGATCTACCACCTTATGTGACAGTTCTGGTCCGGTTGTTTGTTAATTTTCAATGTTGTTAAATTTCTATGCATCCCAAGATGTGATTTCATGATAATGACATACCTGGCCAGCTGCAGTGACATGTATCTTGCTTTAAGGCTCGGGAGACTAATCCCTCTCTGATGTGTTTGTTGACTTCAGACAATTCAGACAATTTCATTGCCTGAGGAACTGGTGACGTTTCTTGCATATGGCAAGAGAAATAAAGAAGTAAAGCTTGGTACATAAGTTAAACACAATTTTAAAATAAAGTCAGATTTGTCTACAACTTGTAAATGTCATGCTAATCTCATGCTTTACTGAGACATTGGGAAGCATAATCTTTGATTGCTAGACAATGTGAATTGTATAGGTTTTAGCAATTAAAGCAGTATGGTAAGTATTTCTTTAAGTAGGGGTACTATTTTCATAGTGCATCTCATTTTGGATTATTTTGACTCATAATATGCAGTTTAGATAGCAGGAGGTCATAGAAGGACAAAGAAATCTTTAATTATTGTGTTGATCTGACCTAGCATTGCCTTCTGCTCCCTGCAGTAATAATGGCAAACAGATACTATTTTTGGTCTAAATAAAGCAAACCATGCCAGTTAATAAATCTTTTCATGCACAGACAGCTGGGTCAAATGGGAACTCCCTTTTGAGAGAGAATTAGAGGGAAAGAATTGAACTTTTGTACAGAGTATTTTTTAAAAAAGAGAAGTGGAGAGAAAATTGGTCCCTTTTTATTAGGACTACTTGGGTGATGATTGGGTAGGATTTTTCTTTTTTGCTTTAATTTCTGTTAAATACTGTGTAAAATGTTACTTTCTATATACAAGTCTGGAAACCAGAATACAAATTCAAATAAATAGGAAATTATGTTTTTTTGGTAATGATGTCTTTTTGTGACAGCTTTTATAGTGGTCACTGAGCCTCTATCTGATAACAATGCTATGTTTGAGAAATTAGGTGAAAAGCCTTAATAGAAGTTAATCTCAGGCTAAGCCTTGTCCTTGCTCGCTGTACAAGATTTTTGAATGCGAAACCCTGTGGATGAAAATGTCTGTGCAGGGCTCACTGTAGCATCTCCTGTGATCTTGTTAGGATTTTTATGCAGGTACTGTGGTTGATGATGAGGTCGATGAACAATAACAGCATATGCAAGTATTCAGGGAAGCACAAAATTTTCAGGCAATTTATGTTCTCGTGTGCTCTGTTCAGAAATTCAGCTCTCAAATTACAGCTAACAAGCAACAATGGGTCCATTTGTGGGCATGAATAAAGGGATCAGAGAGGAATTTACATCATCCAGCTTCAGACATTATTGAAATGCCTAGACTGGGATACTGGGCTCCCTATGCAGTTAATGGAGGGGAAGACTTTCTATCCCGTGCCTACATCTAAAAGATACAACATGTTTGCAAGAAGGCATAACTTAACACAGTATGCTGTGGTCTTCTGACTCCCTGGCCATGCAAACCAGGGATCCAGCTACCTTGTGTTCATGGTGGTCCCCACAAGGCCAGGCATCCTGGCTCCTTACTCTGGGAAAGATGGATATCCTGCAGGGAAGAGGGAGGTGATATACTCTTGGGTCTCACTCTCAGATAGAGTTGAGTTCTACTCAAGATGTTCAAGGGAACTCCAGGCTTGGGAAATACTTCTTTGTCCCCACAGTTATAGTTTGAATTATTCCTTTTACACTCTATTTAATGTGAAACGGAGTTGGGCTTCTAATTTATGTATCCAGGTTGGGCAACATTATTATTCTCAGAAAAGTTATATTTGGCAATCATAAACTAAAATTAAATAAAAATATACCACAATATAGCATAGTGTGATATATTCTTCAGGATGATTTGGGATAATAAGTTGCCCAAGCAGACTCTTTGGCAAAGGCCTGGTATCATACAGATTGGCAATATGACTGGTATTTATGTTTGTTAAAGTCAGTGGGGTGGGCGACTAGGAGTTTATATTGAAGAGATGTTTAAAAAAACCCTGTTTGTGCAGTTGCATGATTAGTCATTATTTAGTTAAGAACACCAGTGGCAGTATGATTTCATTATACAGCAAATTCTCCCGCACTGGAATTCTGCCCTTCTTCCCTCAGGCAGAAGTTTTTGTAAAATCATGTGAAAAATGTAAGGTGAGAAATGACCCATAGAAAAATTGCTGATTGTCAGGAAGTGAATACTGTGTCTTAATTTTTTCATTTATTTCCATTGCGTTTTAGAGAGTTTTTATTGTTTGGTTTCCTGTTACATTTTTAATGGAAAGACCATTTTCACATACTAGAAACACATACTTGTGGAATGATTTAGGTTGGGAGAGGCCTCTTGAGGTCATCTGGCCTAAAACCTCCTCCCAGAACAGCTGCTGAGATGGGGCTCCAGGGCCTTACCAACTCATCTGTGAATCTCAAGGATCAAGATCTCTGTGCCAGTGTCTGACTACCCTCACACTGCTTTTTTTTGTAAGATCCAACTGGAATTCAGTTCCAGTTAGATGTTATAAAAACCTAATTGGGTTCCAGCTAGTGCCTACTGGCTCTCAATTTAAGATTTTCTGATAGACAACTCCTTATCTTTCTCCTTTCTCCTTCTTCCTTTACCCAAGTAAAACCTATTGATCTGTCTTATACGGGGTAGTTTTCAAATAGAACAGTTGCAGGGATTGAAGGGGAAGGGGACAGCCAGGAAAATCAAATCTACAATGGGGAAACTAATGTATTTTCAGCAACAGATCTCATAGCAGACTTCCTTAGAGAAAGGTCTGCCTGGGTTCCTAAGGAAAGACCCCAGCCAGCCCTCAGCCAGAGCTGGCTGAGGTGAGGGGATCGCTCTGGAGCAGCACCAGTTCACCAGCTGAGAGCATATTTACCCACATTGGCATGTGCGGCCACCAAGCAGAATGGAAATGCGATCTGGTAAAGCTGAAGCGCCCATGCAGTCTTCTAGCTGATGTGGCTAGTGAGAGGAATTAAGAGTTGCCAGCATATGCTAGCAGTCCGAGTGCAGGCTCTTTGGGCACACAGAAGATGCAAAAAGAGTCATAGTTTTAATTTTATTGTGGTTCTGTCTGTTGGCTTAGCACAGAGATGCTGTTTATCTGGGATTTCTTTTGAGATCTGAAAAAGGAAGGAAACCAATATAGGAGCAAAAGAAAAATAGGACTTTGGTTACTATGCAGAGCTGTTTGATCAGACTTGTTAAAAAGAATAATGAAAATGACTGCTTTTTAATGAAGCTGTGCATTCAGCACCAGTTATAAAAAGGTCTGTAGCTCTAAGTCTGAAAATACTGCATTGGTTTCAGAAAAGATTTTATGAACATCTGTTTTTCCAAGATGAATTTGGTAAAAAAATAAGTCAAAATGTCAGTCAACTAAATATTATTAGTTATGTATTACTAGTAATGAACTAGTAGCAAAGTTCTGGATTTTTTAGTTTGTATATATGTGTGCATATTAGCTATGGGTGCATGTGTGTGTGCATAATGACTGTATGTGTAGTATATCTAATCACATTTACCATATATATTTAAGAATTAACAATTTCTGTGAATTAGTGTTTTCTTTCTGCCATTTCTTATGTGTCTCTTTATAAAAGGTTTGGATTGCCATATTTTGTGTGTTCAGGCTGCAGAGGCAGCAAGTGTTGAGGGTAATCTGTAGCATGTTCATTTATTTCAATTGTAAAATACCTCCTGTGCTGCAGATGAAATTATGCAGAACAGTTTTAGACATGAAACAAGCATGTGCATGTACCAAAAGAAAAAAGAAATCCAAAAAAAGCTCTCTTGGAAGTTCATAGCAATAATTACACATTCTCTCCTATCTCCAGACGTAATTTGCAGACAGAATCTCCTGAATTGGTAGGTTTGTTCATTTTAAGGATTTGACATATGTTGTGCTTATGCTGGAGCATTTCCAAGACTAAAAATGTCCCTGAAGAGATAAAAACAAGCCCTCTTACCTGTGAATCTTAGCTTTTATACTGGGTTACACGTTCAATATTTTATGTGTTCAGCCCATCTATCTTACTGTTCCCTGTGGACCAAAAAGGTGGGGTACAACCTGCAAGGCACATAATGAAGGTTATCTATTCTGAGCTTTACATGCACCTCCCCGTTTTATCATCCTGGAACATATTTTTTTATGTTAATATTTCCCATTAAAAGAGATCTTGATATTTATGTAAGCTTTGATTGAATTATTTTATAATAGGAAATCAAATTTATACTTAAACCCTCACTGTAAGGAACACCGATCAAGGGCTGTAACAAAGACAGCCCTTATGAAAAATATGTCACTGAAAGTACATACCAGGGGGCAGGGACTAAAGCTAGGGAGATACTGAAAAGTGACAGGAGTGGGTATGGTTTAGGTTGTTTTTTTTTTTTGTTTCTAACCAGGCAATCACCTTAAGGTCAATTCTAAATACATACTGAAGTCAGGGAGCATTTATATTCCGTGAATGTCTAAGGTGTTTTAATAGCCAGTATCCTTCTCTGGGCTTTATCCTTTTGATGTTAAGACAGGTACAAGTCTGGAAGCTAGTTCACAGTGTGTCTTGGTGGGATGAAGATGAGCATATGCTTTTCTCCAGCAGATTTACAGTGTGCTCATGTCACTACACTTGACAGGAGCACACCTGGATACCTCCTTGTTCTCCTATCATCTGTCTCGTGTGTGCTTCAGAAGCCATGAATTATTCACAACTTCTTAGAATATTCCTCTGGATTTCCTGTGCGAGGCCCTCAATATTGTGGCTTTTAAAACTTGAAATGTAATTTATAGGGGTTTTATTATGTCAGTTCTGCAAATATTTTCCTGTAGTGCACTTTAACCTTCTATATGCATGAACTGATTTTTTGTTTTCAGAGGAACCTCTTCTTGCTTACCATCATTTCCATTCAATTTATTTGAAGTTTATTGATTGATAACAATGGGATCATTTTGAATTTATTCTACTTAAAACTACCTGCTTACCATTTGTGTGACATCTGTGTTTTATGAGTGTAATGGGTTTGTAGGATCATTAAGAATTTTTATTTTTCGTTTGTGCTTTGCCATTTCTCCACTACTCTTATAAATTTCCCAGGAAGTTCATTTTTAGCTTCCTGTGTGATAAAATCTCTGTATTATTAAGTCCCTCTGAAGGATAGCACTTAATCCTCATGTCCTTTTATTCCAAAGCTATATGTATTACTGTAGCTCAGCAGTAAGTACAGTTCAGCTGGCCTAGTGTCCAGCAACTGGACTCAGTCTCAAATCCCCTGCTGCATGCTTCACATGACACTAATCTGTCATTTTAATCCCTGTTGTAATGAATCCCACACATACAGAGTGAATTGCATTATATTGTAAAACGGTTTAAAATATTCCAGTGAAACAGTTTTCTATTGGAAAAGGTCTGGGTTTCTTGAAGCAGGGAAGTTTCACAGCATCTTTACAGTCTTTAATGAAGAACTTGCTTGCAAGAGTTCATGTTAGGAAGGAGTTTCCCTGGAGTTTGGTGTTTGGAGTTTGCTGGATATTGTATCAGACTGCAGACCATCTGTTAATCCAAACGATATAAAAATGCTAAATTTCATCTGACCACACAAAATCAGGATGTTGGGGAAAATGCTAATCCAAATGAACTGTGTACTGATAGACATGAATATACTTGTTGGCTGTCTGTGCTGAAGGGGTACATGTACATGCACACAGAGAGAGTATTCTCACCCTGTTGACTGGATTGTGGGAACATGATCAGAATGTGTGCTTAATGAAGTGTGAGTAATGGAGGTGATTTAAAAAAATAGCAGTGGAAATGCTGTCTGGTTTAGGCTGACTCTCATACTAGTTATTTCTATATTTCACCTTTCAGTCATTTTTATAAGCTTTCAGGTGCTGCTGCCTTCAGGACATAGTCATGCAATACTACAAATTAGCTGTTTAACAAGAGAACCTAATTTACAGTTTAGAGCAGCATTTAATGGAGAATTCCCAAATTAAATTTTATTATCATTCTGCACAGAGCACTGATGAAGTGTTTCTACCTCTGGGAATGGAAAGCAGGAGTATGTGCACACACAGAGGATGCTGGGAAAAGTCTGCCCTGGCTTTAGTGCACAAGGATTTGTGATCTGCTTTTCCCCATCACACGAGAATGCCAAGATTCTTAAAAGTAACAACTGAGCAACAGGTTAAGAACAGAGGAAGCTTGAGTTTTCTTTTCCTTCCCTCCCTCCCGTCTGCCCTCATTCTGTCCCTTCCTCTTTCCCTCACACATGACTAAAATGTGGGATTTATTGCCATGGAATGCTTTCAAAGTGAAATTATAGTTGGAATTAAGAAGCATCTGGGAGAAAGCACATAAACAACCCAAGGGTGGTTGAAACACAGTGCCTGGGGTGCAAGAAGTCCTTTTACTTCAGGCTTCTGGAGGCACTTGGGAGGCAGTGGGAGGTTATCTAGGCATACCCTGCTCTTAAATCCTTCTGATAATATCTGCTGCTGTCCAGTAAATGAGCATTAGCTGAGATGGTCCTTATCTCACTGTAGGTGTCTATAATATACAGCTGTACCTCCAAGGAAGTGACCTGAGAACTGAGGCTCAATTCAGCGGAGAGAAATAAACCCTGCAAAGAGATTTCAGAGAAATTATTCATTTGATGTTAGATGCCTGTTCTAGGCTGAGATTAAGGAGGATAGTTTATGAAGGCAGCCCAAATGACTACTTCAGATGTAGAGTTACAAAGTGTGATTGGTCCTGAGCTAACAGTACTTGTTCCTCTCCACTGGCTAAAAATGAAGATTTGAGTGACTAGTCAGAGGTGGATGCTGGTCTGCATTTGGTCACATCAGTCCCAATGTTTGTGTGGCTTTGTATTTGAAACAGTTTGAACTAACCATCTACATCTAATTTTTCCCATTAAACAAAACCAAAACCACAGTAAAGTCTTTGTTTGAAAGACATTAGAGACTGAAGAGCAGAAATTAATACAGGTTACAATAAGGACAAAAAACAACAACAACAACAAAAAAAAAAACCAAACAAACAAACAGACAAAAAAACCACCCCTGCTTAGCATTTGCTCTCATGAATGAGGACTAAAATTTGAAATTTAAAAGGAAGAGAAATTAAGTATACCAATGCCAGCATCTAAAACTTAAGAACCCTTTTGGAAGAACAGGAGCAATATATTAGTAATTCTCTCTTAGAATTAACGTAGCAGCACCTGACAAAAAGAGGGGAAAAAAAATAATCAAGGTATTTATTGAAACAGTGACCATATACTGAAACATTAAAAATACTTTCAGTGAAATTCATACTAAGGATAAAAATTATCATACAGACTAAAAAGTTACCACACTCATTCCCAACTGGGATTGAGGTATGTGGCAGACCAGATGTAGAACTCACCTAAACCTTTATACGGAAGATGACTATCAACCTCTGGCAAGGAAGTTCATTCTTTTTTTCTCATGTCCTTCCTCTCTAATGTGATCATAGACCAGGAAAAAATACATTACTCATCTCACCAAAAAGCTAACTCCTAAAATTTCCAGCATAAATTTGAACAAGCATAGGAAACTTTAGGGCAGTATCATTATTTTTTATTTTCATAAGACAAGTTTCTAAGTCATCTGACACTAGCAGTTATGTTTTATATATAATGTAAAATGGACAGACATTGAATAGTAATCTAGCCTTTTTCTGTAATATAATTAGTCTTGGAAAAAGTATACAATGAAATAAATCACCAGAGAGAGTAAATGTGCGAAAGACAAATGAGCGAAAGTGTACAGTGTATTAAAAAAAATAATCCAGTTTTATGGTGTTTATTGTCCAGGAAAATACTTCATTCTGAGGCACCAAAAATAATTAGGTGTAATCAGCTCAATTGTCTGTAAGCTATAACATGACCTTTAGCAATGGCTGTAAATGATCCGTGCTTAAGTTTGTTTAAGCCAAAGCAAAGAGTTTGCCTGAGTTGAGTCGGCATGGGGTCAGGCCCCAGCTTATTCTGTATGGAGAATATCCATGTGCCACAGGTGGAGACAAACATGAAAAGTTCAGTTATTGATAGGAATTTCTGTATGTGAAGCCTAGACTGAATCCCATACTTAACTGCATTTACAGATTTGGTTTTCTGAATCGCAACTCAAGCTGCCTCTCATGTTTTCATTCTGCAAGTAGGAAACCTTGTTGCCAAAAATTAAATTGATTAGAGACTATTAGGTTTTACAGCTGGATTGGACAACTGATCAAGCAGGGAAGTGAAGGCACTTCACAGTTTATTAGTTACTTAGTTCTTTCCAATGCCAGCTTTCTACCAAATTGTATTCCTCCAGACTCAGAGCTTAAGGATGAAATTCTAATGTGAGGTTTCATCAAATTTTATTTCTGTCTTAAAATAATTTTTTATTTAAAATATGTACACTGTCTAAAGGAGGAATGACTTCAGCAGTGTGAATGCGTCATGCTGATTAGGACACTAATTTATGTTCGTTTTTACAGCATTTCAGCTACCGTATGTAATCCCTATCTAATGCAGGTTTTTGTTACTCTAACAACTAAAATACTGGGTTTTGCTTTGAGTGATAAATAAATAATTGGGATATCAAAGGAAGTTTAAGCCTTGTCATGTTTTTAAATGATAATCTAACAAATTAATTGCTAATTCATTTTCTTCTATTTTTAGTTAAAAGAAATTGCTAAATATATTTTTAGCAGTCAGAAACAAATTAAAAGGAAATACTTCCATAGAATATCAAGGAAAAGAATAAGAGACTGAGAAAAAAAGGACACCCCTCCCCCCCTTATGTTTCAGTATTGATTGTACATGGAAGGGAAAACAGCTTTATAAATTGCAGTGCTAAAAACCGAGTTGTAACAGATTTTCTTGCATCAGTAAAGGTTTGACAGCGTTCTGCACACAGCCCTTTATTTTTGTTCTGCATGAAGCTGATCATGCTGCCTTTGTAAAGCGTTTGCTGTGACATCAAGGGGAGTTGTGCCTGGATAAAGACAGAATGATCAGTTATTGTACTGATATTTTAAAGTGAATGAAAAAAAAAAAGAAGAAAAAAAGAAGTCTGATTATGGAAAGAGGCTCTAAATGTTGTTGGTAAACACATTGGTTTTGCTGCTATTTAAATGCATTTGTGCCATAACACAGCTGCCCAGATACCTTCTCTCTACCTTCTCCTCTGAAGAGAAGAATCAAAGTGAAAAAATTTAAAAATTCTAAGCTGACTTTTTAATGATCTCCTTGCTCTGTTTATGTGTCTGGCTGAAATGAATACTTTTGTGTTTCAGGCCTGTGTGTCTCATTCTTGCGGCTGGAGGTTCTACTTAAAAATCACAAAACTGTCAACAGGGGGAAATAATTCACTTTCACCTTCCCAAAACTGTTAAACCCCCATTTTTTTAATAACAAAGCACAATTAAATAAAACTGAATCTGACTTTTTACCAACTTTTATATCTTTTATAAAATCAATTGAAGTAATTAGACTAAGTAACACATTTAATTTAAAATATTTTTAGGCTACCCATAATTGATTTCAAGACATTGACAGATTGCTGTAAAAAGCTTGGTTTTAAGCAGCTGACAAGCTGATGACAAGCATTAATGGATTTTGCAATAAAGAATTTGAATTGGAGAAGAAATTTTGTCAGAATAAAATGCATGTTTCTGTCATAAAACTACATGACAATGAAGATGGATGCTACATCAGTGAAAACATCCTGAAAACTAAGTTTGAAACTTCTTGGCAGAAATTATAATGGCCTATAATTACAATAATTGTGTTCAAAACCAAAAGATTTAGGGTTTAGTTACTTGTATCACTAACTACAAATATGATTCCACTTAAATGTAGACTGTTAAAACCTATAGTAGAAAGAAGGAAAAAAGCCCACTAAGAGAGTTGGATACGTATGCAAGTAAACCTAAGTGATCTCTTGGGTACAGACAATCTTACTGCTACTAACTACTCAGGACATAACTGTCCTTATTTGAAGGTTTGATCAGACTGGAGCTTGCAAGACGATGTGCTCTGATTTTACAGAACTTCTGTTCTCTTGTGCCTGTGTTTGGTAGGGTATTTCATGAGCGTCTGTGAAGACAAAAGTGAGTCTCAGTTACTGTATTGTAATTATACATGCTTGTCTTGACCCAATAATCTAGTTATGTCAGGAGAGTAAAACAGAGAGAGCAAAGCTATTTTAGAGTTTTATAAATAAAGTGCATCTGTAGAATAAATTCATAATATCTGATAAGGTCATGATGAAACTGTTTAATGTTCTATGGTAAAGACAAAAGAATTCTATATTTTTAATAGGTTTATTGGAGCGGAGGGAGAAGGGCTGACCCTAACTGTGCAGAAGCATAGTAGTGAAAGTACAAAGTATTTTGTTTTATAAAATAGATAACTGAAAATACATATTTGATAACAGAATTGACAGTAGCATATGTGCACAAGACTGACTATCACAGTGTAGCTTCTTGCAAAAGCAAATTAAAGCAGGTGAAAATTGAGGGAAACTACTTTGGGCATGAGGGACATTGCCAGACATTTCTGTTTACTGAGGCTATTACAACCCTGAATGCAATGCCATTTAGAACAGCTATCCACAAACTTTGATTAAAGTTGAACATGGAATTTCTTAATAAGTTTTTACATTTGGAAAGTATAAACAATTACATATATTAAATCAATACAGTCTGTGTTAATATATTCAGAAAGCAGTAGATGATTTTGGATCTACCGGTTCACTGTCACAGCTGTAACTTAGGTGTATTTCACACTCTGACATTTACTGTAAGCAGTTTATCACAAACTAATTTGTGCTGTAAGAATACGTTGCAGCAGGTATTTTGGAGATGTTTTTACATTCCACAGTATTGGGTAAATGGGTAATATTTACATCTCAGGTTTTCTCTTTTTCTTTTATACACACACTCCAGGGTTCTCTGCATTTCTGTCAAATCTGTGCACCTCTATATTTATGTAAATACACATGTACATCAGGTTTGCTGGAATGGTGACTGTCAGTCTACATAATTACATTTTGGTCATAGGATGGTAGTGGCATCAAGTGTTAAAGCATTAATGATATTCTGGGAGGAATGGAGAGTTGCTGTTCAAGCTTGCCATTGCTGTTTGATTGGAGTCTAGCTCAGTTGTTAATGATACTAATGCTACTACTAATTATTATTTGTTGTTTTGCTTTGTTTTGGGTTTTTTTAATAACTACTTTCCACTCGGAAGTCTGAGTCTGCCCTTAAGGCACTCAACTAATACTTTATACCTCAACATATAGAGGAAATTCCATATTCTTAGATTCTTTATTTTCTGCTACTGGATTTCAGTCCATTTCTGTTAACATGGTCTTGAGCATTGTGCAGCTCTTTTTGTCTGATATTTCAATCTCCCTGTTTCTTGACAGTGATTCTCAAATTTTTTGTCATCATGCCACTACTTTGGCATGAACTGTTAGCGTAAAGGTCATTAATGCCTTCTGTCCCATGAACGCTTTAAAAAATGACTCAAGGATCTTAACTATTTGCAAGTGATTCCCTTTCATCACACTAATTGACATTTCTCCTTGTTCTTGCTAGTCTTGAGTTTCTTTAATGAATTCCTGTTTTTCTCAGGCTTGTCTTCCATTAAACTTGCCTTTTTGTTAGCTGTCTTCCGCTGGTGAATTCTAGTCACCTGAAGCTTAGGTACTTGAAGCACTGTCAAATGCTGATGTTCAGACAGACTAAAACCATTTCATTTCTTTGTCTAGAAGTTCAGTTATCTTATCAGAGGAGGATATCAGGTTAATCTAGTGCAATCTTCTTTTCACAAACTCATGATTCATTTTGTTTTCCATTTACCCCTATATTTGAAAGCCTAAAACCAAGGCTATATAACAAAATTAACTCAGTAAAAAGAATGAAGTGGAGAAATAACTTTAGTTAGTGCCATCTCTGCAACTGAAACGTAAGACTCCAGATATTGTACAGGCTTCTTCTAAATGCATGTCACATCACATATATGCTATAATGTAAGAGTTAAAGCTAAGGCATGACTTTAATCTCATATTCCCTTTTATTTCTGTGCTATACAGAACAGATGATAGAGAAGCCAAGTTCCACTTTTGAAGCTTTTTCCCCTTTTGGTAGGTACAACGTAGAGGCTTTTTAGATTTTGCAGTTAGTTTGTCTCAAATCTGCTGTATAGTATAGTCCATCTTTATTACTATTACTAACACAGGGCTGATGAACATTTGCTTATCAGTAAGAGTAGCCTTAGAATATTTGCCATGCTAGTGATCAGCAAATCACTCCTAAAGATGACTCCTATCAAGTGGGTATCAAGCAAATATAATTAAATATAAAATATTAAGAATGTTTAAGAAGATACTTAAAATTTTGCAAAATTTTCTGTTTGCTTACTATGTATGTTGAGAATCATAGAATTGCAAACTCATTTAGGTTGGAAAACACCTTTAAGATCATAGAGTCTAACATAACACTGCCAAGTCTACCACTAAACCATGTCAACTGCCACATCCACATGCCTTTTAAATACCTCCAGGGATGGTAGCTCCACCACTTCCCTGGGCAGCCTGTTCCAACACTTGGCAACCCTTTCAGGGAAGAATTTTTTCCTAACATCCAATCTAAACCTCCACTGATGCAACTTGAGGCTCTTTCTTCTTGTTCTGTAGCTTGTTATTTGGGAGAAGAGACCAACCCCTACTTCACTACAACCTCCTTTCAGGCAGTTGTAGAGAGCGATAAGGTCTCCCTTGAGCCTCTTTTTCTTCAGACTAAACAACCCCAGTTCCCTCAACTGCTCCTCATAAGACTTGTGGTCCAGACCCTTCACCAGCTTAGTTGCCTATCTTTGGACCTGCTCCAGCATCTCAATGTTTCTCTTGTAGTTAGAAGTCCAAAATTTAACACAGTATTCAAGATGCAGACTCACTAGTTCCTAGTCCAGGGGACAATTGCTTTCCCTAGTCCTCCTGGCCACACTATTTCCCATATAAGCCAGAATGCTATTGGCTGCCTTGTCTACCTGGGAAGACTGCTGGCTCAGTGTTCATGTTGCTGTTGGCCAACACCCCAGGTCCTTTTCTGCTGGGCACCCTTCCAGCAACTCCTCCTTAAGCCTGTAGCATTGCACGGGGTTGTGTGACCCAAGTACAGGACCCAGCACTGAGCATTGTTGAATCTCATACAAACTATCACTTTATCTGCAAGTCCTTCTTTGTTCACAAACAAGAGGTTCAGTGGGGTGCCTTCCCTAGTTATCACACTCACCAACTCTGGCAGGAAATAGGCTTCCACACACTCCAGGAACCTCCTGGACTGTTTCCTCTCCAGCGTACTGCATTTCTGGCAGACTTCCGGTAACTTTCAGTCCCTCATGAGAACAGGGACTAGTGACTGTAAGACTTCTCCCAGCTGTTTGTAGATTATTATTTCAACTGCCTCTTCATCCCAGTTGGGTGGTCTATTACAGACTGCCACCATGATATCTGCCTTATTGGCCTTCCTCCTGATTCTTACTTGTAAATACTCAACCATATCATCACCATCATAAAGCAACAGAGAGTGAAAGCACTACTTTGTTTAAAATACCTGTTTAAAAATATTGATGTAGAGCACTGATGCTAATTTTTTTTTTCATTGCCTGGTACTGTGGTTTCTCCTAATGAGAGGAAAAAAAAAGACACTCTGGCAACATCAGCCCAAGGCTAAGTGGCAAGTTGGTTGGAAAAGAATCAATATGGAAAGAGTTCTTTTTGTCTTTCTTCTTAAAACTCAAACATATTTATGGAGGTTGAACTGTTTCAAAAAGGTTCCAGAGATAGGAGAGCTTCCAAGTTCAAGGTGCTGTGGTCTCTAATGGTAAGAAGAAAGCATATTCTGGTTGAACTGATTGAACCTTTTCATTTTGATTGTTTTACATATAGCTATTTTGCAAAAATCAATTAGGAAGATACTGGTTCAATTCCAGTGTAAATAAATAAATTAGCTGATAAATAAACTGATGTTACCCATCAGTTAGTTAAGCACTAAGTAGTAAGGCTTTATAGAGAGGAACAGCAGGTTTTTCTCTTTCTTACCCTTTAACACAAGTACTGAAAGTCAGTTATTGCTGACAGTCTGCCAAACCATGTTTAATATATATGGCCTGGTTTGAAGAAGTAAGTGCCTTGGTTGATGTTTTGTTTTGTTTGGTTTTTTTTTTTTTGTTTTTTTTTTTTTCTTTTTTTCCCTCTGGTCAGTACTTCATAGCTTTTGGAAGAGAAGCTTTTAGATGCTGATATTCTTTAATGCCTAGTGTATTTACTTTGGTAGGTCTTGTTTAGAAATGGGTGGTATTTTGACAGATACAGTACACTATGCATCAGTGTACTTAAAAGGGCATCATTTGGTATTCTTGGAGATTTTTGAGGAAGTTTGTTTCTAGTTAAACCAGCATTCTTTCCATCTGCCATTTGATGTAAGCGTAGGACAGGGAACTGTGTACAGAGTAGAAGGTCACAGCTGAGCCTTTTTTTTATCTCCAGTGATAACCTGAAGTTCATAGAATCATAGAATGGTTTGGGTTGGAAAGGACTTTAAGATTATCTAGTTCAGATCGCGCCTTCCCCATGGGCAGGGCACCTTCCACTAGACCACATTGCTCAAATCACCATCCAGTCTGCCCTTGAACACTTCCAGGGCAGCCTGTTCAAGTGCCTTACCGCTCTCACAGTTGCTTCACTGCCTTTTGGCTAAGATCAAACGTAGTGCGTAGTTCATGTACAAGGTGGAAGGCAAAGGATATACTGAAATGAGGAAGGGGAACCAAGTAAAACCTATTTCTTTACCGGGGGGTGCTGTGCAATTCTGCAATTCATTAGTCTGCCTGGAGACTCTGACCTGGTGCTAATTTAGCTAACAAAGACAAGCAGTGTGCGTTTGAGCACATTAATGATCAATTCCTATTCCCATTGTATGAGAGCATTTCCCAAAGGTCACCAATCTCTATGCTGCCTCTGCCACTGCAGGTACACAATAGAGAAAGACAGGGGTGGAGGACGGCCAGCCCCTTGTGCCCAGGTTGTTCCCCCTTTGAACAGGCAACCAGGGGTGGCCTGCTGCAGCTCCCAAGCCTGCCTTCGCCAGCCCTCCCCAGCTGGACAAGAAGTTAAAAAATTGCTGCTGATCTGAGGAATGGAGGAGCAGACAGCACAAAGGTGGAAAAGGAGAGCAAAAACCATATTTTATTTATTCTCGGTAGAGTTCTTAAGCAGAAAGTTAAAACCAAAGGGTTGGTTGGAGTAGTATGCCAGTATTTCAGTGATTGTGATTGGAAACTTTCTTCACACCTTCTGACTTAGTAGTGAAGATTTATATGTCCATTCACAGCTAGAATATCATCTTGCTTTTAAAAAATAAAACATAAGATTGCCCTCTTTACTTTTAGACATTCTTGTTATTGCAGATCAATGACAAGGAAAAAATAAAAGAGTTCTGAAATGTTTGTATATAATTAACAATTTATCAAGTTGTCTTATAGCTATATCTGCTTGCTTTATACTTGCTTAAAGAAGGTTTGAAAAACTGCTTGTATAGCTGGGGAAAGAAGTAAACAGTTCATGCTTAAAAAATAATAAAATAACTTAAACTCCCCAAATCAAACAACTATAGGCATGTCTTAAATCCCAGTTGTACAATTATTTGAACATATATTTAACATTAAGCTCAAAATGACCATGAAACCAAAGCTCCTTCTGTATTTATTTGCTCTGTCTTAATTGTACTGTATGTGAGGGAGTGTTCGCATGTTTGATAGAGGATTCATAATGGCACATCCAAAAGTAAGCAATGTTTGACAGAGATTATATCATTAGAAAGGCAAAAAAAAAAAAGAAGAATGTCTCATAGTAAGGTTTATGCTTATGCTGTTTGCTTATCTATATATTTTAAATGTGCTTATGCCAGTTTATCGACCCCCAAATGATGGTTTTTAACCTAGTCCTGGGAACACGTCTCAAAAAATTTGAGACTTTGTCAATTAGAGTCAAATTCAAACTGGTTAAATCGAATCTATTAATCCAAGTAATTCTACTATAATACTGTTGATATGGCATATCTCAAACATAATAGTGATGACATACAGTGTTATATAGCAGTTAACATCATACAATTCAAGTCATTCGTTATTCTCCCTCAGAATCAAATCAGTTTGATATGCACATCAGATTTCCCCATCCTGCGTTACCTACCAACTCCACCCAGTTCATTGAGCAAAAGCAGACCCACAAATGGGTTTGCCTTTGTGTGAGGCAGCAGTAACCCATCCTGTCTTTCATAGTATATTTTTTATATGCATTACAGGAACCTTATCTCTTTCTACAGTACGTAACATTTTTGGTTGGTCTGGGCCAGCTTAGTTGGCAGATCCTCTAGTGTTAACCAACAAGATTGCTATTGCTAATTGTGGATCCCAGTGTTTGAAGGTACCACCCACCCATTGCTTTCAGCATAGTCTTTAACAGTCTATTGTATCATCTGATATTCCCAGAGGCTGGTGCATGACAGGGAGTGTGATGTACCCACTCAGTGGGATGCAGTGTCTGTTGTTGGGGTTGGAGTAGCCACAGTGCCTCTCATTTTGTTGTCATATCCAGAGGACTTCCTTTCCTCTTGAGGGTACTGAATAGTGTTGAACAGGTATGGGCCAGGCCACAGCATGTTGTGGTGATTTGTGTCTCTCTGGAATTGTCAGGGTGACTGCATGTTTTTTCCAAATATTTTACTAGATTTTCCAGATTCTGTACTTGTTCAGGGGTAAAGTTCCAAAACTGTAGGTGCCCACTGGCCTAGGTAATTGCCCATACTATTCCACATCCTCTGCCACTCAAAACTATCCAGCCTCAGGGCAGATCCCTGGGTGGTGTTCTTAATTAGTTGTCCTTAAGCAAGACCTGGAAAACATTCAGAAGTCATAGCAATAGGAACATGCTGGTTTGAACATCCAAAGGATATGTAAAATTCTCAAGAGGTATTGTTACTAGCCTGGGGAAAGGGTTGACGAAGGGAGGTGTCTCCTCCATGGACTGAATCTCTGAGTAGAAAAGGTAGAATGTATAATTATTAATAGTTTTAGATAGATGTTTCCTGAAGTACAGAGTTGACAGCAATGCCGAGAGAAAGTACCACATTAGTTTTGCAACCAGCAATTCTATCATATCATAAATCAGTGTTACAAAGGACAGCAACAGGACATGCCGAGAGGTAAAGACATGAACCAAAGACAAGTGAAAACTGAATTGGAGTTGATTCCCTAGGGACCATTAAGATTAGACTGACTTCTCTGTAATGTTTCTTTTAGCTTTGGTACCACATCCATAGTTTTAAGATAGAATTACAGCTTTTCTTTCAGAAATATATCAGATCATTACTTAAAGATCTGGGGAGAACACCAGAACTAGAAGTATTTATTTAGCATAGTTCACGTTTAAAAACTTGCAGTTGCTATTTTGAACTTGTCCACCTTCATCTGGCTATTGTTACATACTTTGTTTTGCTATCTTTATAGCTGTCTGCTATTACAGCTTTCTTTCCACATAGATATTTTTCAGACAGTAATTTCCTCTTAAACTTCTCTTAACAGTCTCAAAATTGCAGACAATCAAAAAGGTCAAAATAAGACAGGTTTCCAACTTTGTCTTTTGCCATTAATGAGGTTGAGCTAGGCCAGGGGTGCCTAGCCTGTAATTTTAAAGATGACTTTCACTCTTTAAAGTAATGAATCTCTTCCAGTTGCTGCCTGATACCTTTTCCTCATTATGTGATAAAAAAATCAGCCAGTCTTTGTCATGTGACTGTGTATCCAGTCATACGATGAGAGCCTGTATTTGTTCAAACATTTTTCCTTAGATGATGTCTCCATCATGTGAATGAAGGTGAAATCCCCACATCATGTGTCTGTTTTTAAAAGCTCTGGTCTTTGCAGTTCCATTTTGAAAATGATATTATATGCTACTGCTGTATTTGGAGAAAATGAAAAGGACTTGCAGAGAAAAAAAAGGAAAAACTGAGGTTTGTGTTAGTCTCATAATCAGTTGTTCTGCAAATGTAGACACAGCTTGAAAATACTGCATGAGACAGTCATTGAATCCACCTGTATGTTGGTCTCTTTTAGAGAAATACCAATCCCTCCGAATATTCAAATATGTCTCTGAAAGGAGACTGCAAACAGAAGAAAATTTGACCAAGTTCGCGTTGATTTTGTTAATAAAACTCCCTACTGACTTCCGTAAGTTGGGATAAAAATCTCAGTGATTGTGAAAATCATTAAACTCATTACTATTTGTGTTGTTCCTTACACTTAATTTATTTTTAAAGATAACTAGTATTCAACAAGTTGGGAGTAATCATTCTTCTAAAACTCTCAAGTATAACCACTGTTTGATATTTCCACAAACCTACTTTCTTGAAGTATAAATATAACTGTTCCCATTCTCTGGATAGGCAAAGAAAAGAAAAAAATAAAAGAAGAGAAAACCTACTTACTACTTTATTATTTTTATTTAAAGAAAAAACCCTGAATAGTGCAAATTAAGTTCTGGTTGTGTTCTTTTATTAACCTTTCTGAGCTTGGATTCAGGTCCAGAGGCTGCATTACTTCTTGTTTAATTTGCAACTGAAGTGATGAATATGTTAGTGTATTTTACAGTTCACATCTTAGATGTTATACTGAACATTTGCAACTTGCTTTCCATATGCAGGTTCAGGAATGTTTAATTACTTGGGATCAAAACAGCAAATCTCTGACAAGCATTCTAGAGTAAATTATTGTGTAATCCCTGTGACGTTTTAGAGGTGAGGAGTAAGGGAGGGGAGCAGTAAGGATAATGTTCCATTGGGCCCCATGACTCATACTGTTTAGGAACCCTGGATTTATTGGTCTGTCAAGTGATTATCAGCAAGTCTGAGAGAAAAGTTCAATTTACACTAATCTTAATGGTCAGTTTAATTCAGTTAAGGCCTTATCAGTGAGATGAATGTTAAGAAAGTTTTACTGGAGACTGGAGTTATTGCTGTAAATGAGATCATTTAGGATTACACAAGCCAGGCAATATAGAGCTTCCTACCAGAGTGAGACAACATAGAAAAAATAACTAGTTAAGACAAGTTGTGACTCAGTACCAGACTAGTGCTCCAGAATGGGTCAGTATTGTGCTGCTGGAGCCATGCTACTTGCTACTTTTTGGATGTGATTCTGATTTTGGGGGTTGTGCTAGTGTTTGGTTTTGTTGTTGTCTTTTTCTGTTTTGTTTTGTTTTACTTTCTTGGCACAGTATGTAGTTGTGGGATGAGAGTAATGTTGCTGGTCAATGTAAACCAGCATATATCCTGAAACAAACACACACTTCCTGAATGTAAACAGGTATTTTTACTGCTACAGTAGTATCTTTCCTTTCTTTAATAAATAAGTTAGACTGATCAAGCTTTAATAAAAACTGAATATAAGTGTTAGCTCTAGTTTTCTTATAGATGAGCTCATTTTTATTCAGGTAAAAATGGACCATACAATGGGAGTATAAAATGAACAGGACTTTCAGGCAAATGAATAAGACCAAAAGACAAAGAGGGGAAAAATAGGCCAAAAATCAGGAAAGGAATTAAGGGGTCTGTATTTCCAAATAAATACAGGAAAAAAAAGTAATACACTGAAGGTCAGGGGAAAACTGATATGTTTTCCTTAATTCAAGTGTACTGGATTTACAGCTCACTTTTATTTCCTCGGTGGTGCAGGGAGCTCTGATAATTAGGCTTCCCAAGGATGCATACAGCATGAGCCCGTCTTCGTTAAGGGTCTGGTTTAATACTCATCTTGCCAAGGCTCTTCGGTTGAAAGCAACACTGATGTAGTCTGAAAGTGTCCAAATACCCCATTCCTTATCCATAAGAAACCAGACCAAGGAAAGCAGTGCTCTTGAGGGGCTGTGCGAGAAGGATAAGAGCAGCAGAGATTTTTTGAGGAGTGAGGAGGCTGAGGTGGTGGTTTCAGTTAGAAGCTGCCCCAGACATTTTTTTGTAGTGCTCAAAGGGAAAAATAAATGTAACTGGATCAAAAGTTAAGCCAAAAAATGTGCAGGAGAAGAGTGCAGGAGAAGAAGGTAATAGTAAGGACTGCCTTGCAGAAGTCTGGGGAACTCTGCCAGAGATCTCTTCCACTGCCCGAGGAGACATGTGGCAAGAGATAAGCCTCAAGAGAAAGCAGACACTGGAATATCTTGTGATAATTCTTACTATATAGCCCGCCTAATTATGACATTATACAAATTCCATGCAAAGAGCAATTTATAGCAAATTTGGATTATAAAATTCAGTGAAACTGTGGTATATAAAATTATCAGAAATCGCATTTGTATCATAGTTTTCTGACAGTTGACTGTAGATAAGGTTGGGTTTTTTGGTAATTCAGTACCCTGGGAGGTCTGACTGGTCTTTGAGGGTGGGTTTGCATAGAGATGAGGATTTATTAACATCTTTTACTTTATCACAACGTCAGCCGGCAATTGGACAAGCTTCAGTACATACTATCAGTACATCTGATAACATCTTTAGTACCCACGTACATATTTTAAATTCAATATATATGGTCTTCTAGGGCAGAAACTGTTTTTTATCTCCATTCAACCAAGTAGTCATACTGCTACAGCAATAGCCGGTCCTTGAATATTCCTGAGAAACAGTCAAAATGCATGTAATTATAATGGTCCTGTAATTTTGAAAGGAATTAGGATTTAACAAGTCTTTGCACCTTAAATTTTAGTTATATTAGTCCTGAAAACACTCCTGACTCCAAAGATCTATTTCTTGTATGTTAGTTTTCAGGCAGATTACAGTGTGCAGTGCAATAATGGCTTACTAACACACTACAGTCGTCATTCTCCAGGTTGAGATGGCTAAAAGCCTTTGCAACAAATAGGTAATTTTTTTATGATTTACTACAACTGTGTGGCAAAACTTACACATTTTGATCTCCTGACCTAATGAGGCAGTCCTTTGTTACTACAAACAAGACATCAGACTAAATAGACACATTTGGGTTAGGTTTACATACAGTATCATCTGGTACTCCAAACTGTAAAAGTATAAAGGAATTGAAAATAGAAAAATGAGGAGATACATATGTGGGTCATTTCAGTTGCTTTCAGGGACTGCAAGTATGATACAGCAGTAATAATCTTCTATCTTCTGTTCGTATCTTCCTTTTTGGAAAAAAAAAGTAAAAAAGCTGTATCTTGTAACGCTTAACAAAGCACTGTTTTAAAAACTGTGTGTATCTTTGGCAAGCTGGTATCACTTGATAACACTGGAAAGAAAATGTGTAAGACAGAAGTACAAAAATGGGGAAGCAGGTTGATGAAAATAGAATTTAGTGGTTCAAAATATGTACACACCCGCCTTGGAACCCTGAAATATAAGGATATGTTAAAGTTAATGCATGTATATATGTATATATAAATTATACAGAAGTGTGATACAGTGTATGAAAGTACAGAACAGCTTCATTTGTATACATTTATAGGAAAATATACAAACGTGCTCTGAGCATTCAGAAAGGCCTCTCAAGTACAGCACAGCTATCTTCCTCTGTAATATGACACTAAGTAGAGCAGATGTTGACTTTTGATCTTGAAGCAAAATCAATTTCCAGTGGAGTTTTGCCTTTGACCTCAGCAAAATCATGATTTTGTCTGTGATTTTATCAGTTTATTCTTTCTGAAAGCCTTTGTGGGTTTTGGTTTGAGGTTTGATTTGTTTTGACTTTTTTCTTTTTTTATAACTCTGCTCTAGCTATTCTTTTTCTAATCCCAGATTATCTAAAGTCACCTTAGCCTGAGGAAAATGTGTATCTCTCTCTATAAAGCTCATTCAGTAGTAAAAGCTCTCAATTATAGAAGAATATAACAGGTGTCCTTGTAGAAGGCTCCTTCTCACAAGCAGTTTGTACGGACTGCTTATACTTTCTGTATAATCTCTGATTTTTCTTGCAAAAACATGCAAGTTTGTCTCCATAAGTACTTTAGAACACATGAGAGAAAGATAAACAAGGTATTTGTTGTGATATCAAACTACCTACATGGTGTTTATTTTTCAGTGGCTGAGTTCCCTTTAACAGCATCTGGTTCCTTGGTGATTATGAGGCACAGCTGCTCCATGTAACACCTTCTTCCTCAAGTCAGCCCCTTAGTGGGTAGCAGTGTGGGGTAGGGAGGTTTTAGGAGTGTGTAAGGAAGAAAAAGATTGCGGTGGGCATGGCAAGGGGAGGAGCTAGTGAAGACACTGGAGCAGGGTGGGAGAGATGGTCCTTGAGTGTTCTGAGCAGCTCTTCCAGCCCATGAGGTGGATGAAGGTCAGAGGACAAGAGCTGGTGTCCCTAAAGTATGGCTCTCCAAATGGTAGGATTCCCATGTGGGGGAAGAGTCCAAAGCCAAACTGTAGTACATGATTTTTAGACTTGCTTTTCTCAGCTGATTTGTGGCTGTATGCCACGCATGATGTGAAGGGTTGTGTTTCACAGAGGAATCGTTTTAAGATTCTTTTGGATGTGATAAAAAAAGAGTTGTAGACCCTCTTGCTATTAGTCCAGATTGCTTCCAGATTGTAACATTTCCTTCAAAAAGAAGTTCTCTCCTTTTGCAGAAAGCACTTACTTTTTGAACAGCAATAATTTATTCTAGGTGTAAGGGAACCTGAGCAATGGTTCTTAAACCTTTAGGGGTGTTTTTTTTCTTACATCAGGTGATGATCCCAGTCAAGACTGTACATACAAGCGAATGTACCCCTCCTGTGGAGCTTAGGAAAAAGAGAATAGAAAAGCTTTTGATAAAGGCCAAACAAACATAAATGATGAAAAGTAACAGTTTCTGTGAAATCAGTATTTTAACAAACTCTTTGCTAGGTCAGGCCTGTCCTTACATTCCTATGGTACAGACATATAAAGATGGAAGCAACTGCACATGCACATCTACCCTTTCACAGAGCAATAGAAAACAATTTCTGTAAGGTAGATAGATTGCACTGAAAATTGCTATTTCTTCTTCCCAACTGAAATTAAATTAAGCAACGTGTTCTGGCTCATGCTAGACTCCTCTACACTCTCTAAACATTATTTTAATGTGAATTACAAATTTGTGTAAATGAGTGGGTTTTTTTGTTTGTTTGTTTGTTTGTTTTTGTCTCATTTATTACCTGTTTATCATGTTAAGATAAAATTTGTCAAAGTTTGAAGGTCCTGGGGATAGACACTGCGTCTAGTCCTGTGTTTCTACAGTATCTGTTTCTCCAGGACATGGATGTGACAGAGGCCTCCCTGTTGCAAGTTACAAACAGTGATGATCACAGCATCCTATTTGTAATTACTTACTACCTTTTCTGTGTTATGCCAGTGATGGAATAAGCTTGTCATCCTTCATATCATGCACAGTTTCTGCTGACTTTTGTCTGGAAAATGGGTGAAAGAAAGAAAACATGCAACCTGCTCTCCTCATAAAGGGAGGCTTGAAATTGCATCTCTGAGCCTCCCAGAAGTGTGGCAACATGCTATTCTGGTGTGAGATGCACTCAGCCCTGCTGTAATCACCATGGCATTCTCCATGCTGTAAATGGCATGGAGAATGTGTCAAGATGCTGCAGTACCTTGTTTGTGTATTCAAGTAAAAAAGTTTTAGCTACTGTCTTTCTTTCCATGACTGACTGAGTAGTTCAAATGGCTTAATCTGACAGGTTTAACTGAAAGCTAATTTCAAGTAACCGTCTGGGCTGTTGTCTTAAAAGATGCTAGTCTTGATTCAGCCCCGAATAGGACATGAAATGATCTTTAGTTTTAGCTGAATGGGTTGTTACAGTGAAAAAAGGGAGGCTGAGCATGTTTCCTCCGGTGACAAAAACAAAGCACAGCAAAGTTATGTTCAAGCTGGAGTCTACCTGTTTGGGTTTGGTTTTGATTTTGTTTTTGTTTGGGTTTTTTTTTTTTTTTAATGTTTTTCTTTGCTTGCAGTTGAAGTTATGTTTAGTAATTTGAACAGACCCATTTATTAGTATTTCTAATAATGCATGTTACAGCCTTTTAATGCTCTGTGGCAGTTCCACTGTGAAAAGAATAGGTTATAGAAGATACACCCTGCTCCTTAGGGGAGAAATGTATTTTTCTGAACATTTGTGTTTTGGGGTGGCACAAAAGGAATTGTGTCTGACATGCTAACATCTCCATCATGTGAAATCATTGACTGCGTGGTTTGGGTGGGGTTTTTTGGCACTATTTTAAAAAACGTAACTGCCAAATTTGGGGGTATGCTGCATTTAATTACAGGTAATCAATCAGGTGAATAACCTTTGAAATTAACATTTGTACTTCATGTGGTGTTGTTTGTGGGTTTTTTTTGTTGGTTTGTTTGGTTGTTTTTTTTTTTGGGGGGGGAAGCCCAAAGAACAACAAACACCAAGCAAACAACTAAGTCTTGAGAAAGAAGTAAATTCTTAATAATGAACTCTACAGAGGTCTTAGCAGGACCACGAAGCTGGACCTTTCCAGTAACAGTGATGCTTTTCTCAGTACAGGATTGAAGGGGAGGGAGAAGTTGTGTTTGACCATGGTAAATGTGGGAGAAGCCACCTTAACTTCAGAGAGTGTATCAGTATTCAGGCTGTCTGTTCCTTCAGAAGCAACTCTGTACCAGGCTTTTGTGTTGAAAACAGAAAAGACTGGACATTTATTTTTTGTTAGGAGGCTGCTATACAGTTTGTGATTATTTTTTGTTGTTATTGGTTTGTTGTTGGTTTTTTCTCTTTATTAGATCTGCTGTTAAATTTGTAATCAATATTATTATTTTTTTAATCTACAGAGATTCCAAGGTTTATAACTCCCAGTTTTACGCTGCTCACAAAGCCAGTTTTGCTTAGTTAATAAAACCAGGTTTTACAGATCTTCACAATGCTTAAATCCAGTATCACACTAACCCAGAATGGAATGGTCTTAAGTATTTACTGTCTCCACATCTCCCTGCCTCTTTGCAGTCAAGATTTTATGCTGTGCTGTGCCTGACAAACCACATGCTCTATAGCCCAGCTGAAAGTGTAAATCTTTCCTCAGTCAATGCTGGGCCCACTGCTTTCTCTTGGCAAGTGTTTTAAAACAAGCCTGTTAGCTAGTAAAGGAGCTTCTGAATTCATTCTCCTAGAATCTCTAAACTTGGATTAAAAAAGTTTTATGGGGGAACAGCCATTAACAATTTAATAATAATCAGGGTAATGAGAATAATCAGAACAAAAACATAAAGAAGAAAGTTTTGTCTACACACATCCCCTCCCCCTAATTATATATATATTTATTTATATATAATATATACCCAAACAACCAACACTTTCAGGCTTAGAGCAAGCATGTTTGTTGGAAGACAGCAGATGGTGTTAAAGACAGTGACTTACCCTTCCCTTCTTTGAGTTTAAAACAGAAAAAAGGGGGGGGGGGGGGAATCATACCTCTTGTATTTAATTTGCTGACTAGGATTAGGGAAGAATATCCTGCATATGGAAATACACTGTCATATATATGGCAGAGATGTAAGATGGTTTTCAGAAAAGAGTACACAAACAAGACTGCATGGAAAAGCAGTTACTGTTTGATGAAGTAGGTAGCCTTTTTTTTCTTGGGGACTTTAAGCCTATTTGAATTGGATTGTAAAAGCAGGAGGAATAATCTCCCACACACAGCCGTGTGCTGTACTCTGGCATTCGCACAAAAAGCAAACAGAAACATGAAGGTTTCCAAAATGTTCCCTTGCCCTGCTTCCCCAGAGCACCACTGCTCTGCTGCTGAAACCTGCCCTCCAAAAATCCTGGGTGAAACAGGAGGGCGGCTGCTGCTGAGGAAACTAAGATTACTGATTAGGAGAGAACATAATCAGGTAGATAGAGCCTGTGTAGGGAGAAACCATTTCAGGGAGGAGGGAGGGAGCACAGCACATGCTGACTGCCTACCTTGGGAGAGTACCTCACTGCTGTTTAAGAAAACAAAATTTGCTGCGATTCTCCTGTCAGCTTCGGAGAAGACAGTGCTCTTTTTGTGCCTGTGAAGCTGGAGGGTGATTACGTGCATGCGTTACCTGCACCTGGCAATGAGTCTCCCTCCAGGTTTCTCCTACTTCAAAGAATGTATTAAAGAGAAGTACCCACGGGGAAATCAACCAAGTGCTTCTCTGCTTACCTGATTTTAGAAGGTAGCAAGACGCTGCGGTGCTGGCAATGCCTGGGGAAGCCTCGGGTGAGTACCAGCTGTAAAAGAATAGGAGGAATATTCAAAAGAGTGAAGAACAGCAGCAGTGCAACCCCGAAGACAGCATTTAGGTCAAGTGCCTGACTCTCAGGATGTCTGTGGCTGGCTGGGGTGCTGCCTGCCGCGTAGAGGGGGCTGTGGGATGTTCCTCTGAAAGGATTCCAAAGTTAAGGGCAAATGGGGCTCCTGGAAGGCAACTGACCCTGTCTCAGCACCAGATACTCATGCCTTGCATAACTTTATTTTTAAATCTGATTTAAAACTGTTTGGGGAATATCAACAGCATGTTAATACAGAAGGGAAAACAAACAAACTTTCACATGCAGTAAGTCTTTGGTTAGACTAAAGAGAGATTTTTATTCCTCCCTCGCCCCCCACCAATGAATGGTGTTTTGAAATTACAATACTGAGGGTTTACACAGTCGTAGATAATAGATGCTAGCTGATCAAAGAAGATTTAATAATTTTACTAAATGTGCTCTTCATTATAAAGACAGTAGAAAGACATAAAGTTGACTGCAAACAAATTTGGACATGGTCAAATTAATTACTCAACTAATGATATAGAAAGAGCTTGGAAATTGGGCCATCGGGCACAAACAACCTTGCATTCAGTCCAGGGTAATTGCATAGATTTGTCTGCAGAGGATAGATTCTGACAAGTAGCTGAAGTAAGTTCATAGCTTTCAAGACATTTGGAAATAAATCTTGAGTGAATATTTGACTATATCTGCAATACAGTGCTCCACTGGGGGCGAAAAAATTAATGCTAGCTTCTGTTATAAATAGGTACCTTGGTGCATTGTAACAAGTTTTATTCAATTCTTCTTCTAAAAAAGGAGTGAGAATACTTATTTTCTCTGAAATAAAGATTATGCTTCATGCCTCATGCAGGAAAAAATAACCCAAAGATTTTTGCAGTGGTTCAGAACTGAAGTATCTTCAGGGTATTTACAAAATAACTTTCTCTTCCTAGTTTTTGCATCCTTTCCTATCTTGGAGATGTAAAATAATGGTTGCTACATCATGAGGATGTCTAGCATTGGCATGTTGGCTGCTTTTATAAATCCATCCTTACTGGATTGATTAAAATATCATTTCCTGTTATTAAGTAGCTTGCTTTAATCTTCTTTCTTGGGAAAAAAAAAAAAAAGGAAGAAAGATTTTGGTTTTATTTCTATTTCAACATTTGTGCTTTATACATATGACACTTTTCTGTGGAAACTACAGAGGCCAGTTAATGGTTTATGAGTTCAAGCTGAGCTGAATATAGCTAAGCTCTGTCTTGCTTGACATTTCATCAAAAGCTGTGTTGATTTGCAGTGTTTACAGACCTATTTATTGAACTTTCTCAGCTTGAACTATGCCACCAAGCTTGTTGACATTGCTGAGTTTATCTCTTGGTGCTTGTGCAATCTCAGAAGAAAAGTTTAGAACAAATGAGTTATAACAAACTTGTCACAGTTCATAAAATATGCAGTTAGGACAATGAAATTGATCTTCTTGTTCACTGACTACAATACATTAGAGAAATCTGAGTGGGCTAACACAATCTCATCAGGGTAGGTGAGCATGTGTCCTACTCTCTAATATAAACTCTCAGATTTGACGGTAGCATCTTACAGGTTTTAAAAAGTAGCTCGTAAACAGAACAATTATTTTCAGTTCATAAGACTATTTATATTTAAAAATAAAATCTGGCTGGTTTGCAGCACAAAATAACATAATTATGTTACTTTCATACAGATACTGTTTTATGAGGAGTGATGTATCAAATGAGCAAATAGCAAATTGAATCAGACGCTCATAAATACCATACAAAGAAGAAAAAATAAATTCAGCTTTTAACAGTGAGAACATCCCATGCCCTGCGTTACTCTCCAGAACATCCTGTCTGCATGACCCCTATTTTTAGCCGATAAAATAAGATACATCTTGATATATATTCTACTACTATTATTGGATCAATAGTGCATATTATCATGGTTTCAGACACTTCTCTGTAACTTGAACATAAATAGATCAAAGGTAGTGCAACTGCTTGGCATCTTTGCAAAGGCAGCAGAAAACTATGCTCTATTTATTCAACACTAATGAAATGGATAGTTTAAGAAGTCATGAATTATTTTTTTTTCTTTTTTGTTTGCAGGGGAAACTGTTTTCCCATGTGAACATTCTCATGGTTACCATTAACTGGGTTAACATAGTTGTTCATTCTCCTTTTAGAACTGTGGGTATGTAGCCACTTATAAACATCCAAAAGGGAAACTGGATATTTAAAAAGAAAGTTGGAAAATTTTTCCATGTAGTTGAATGGTCTTTGATTGGGCTCTTGGTTCCTTTTCGTCAATCAATGAATGAAGAGCTTATGCTTTTCAAATAAAAAGTAATCGCTTATTGATTGTTGAATGCAAATAGTGTTCCAAGGGTAGAATAAGTAAATAAAAATAAAAAATCATAGGAGTGTGCTGAAGGGGGGAATATTTGCTTTGCTTAACTATTGCTGTATTGTGTAGCCTGCTGAATTATCTGGGTAGACTTACTAAACTCAGGTATCTAGACAGTAGAGAGCAATAAGCTCTTTCAGCAAGCAAGTCCAAGCAAGAAATTATCATTGGCATCTTGTTTCCTCAGCTGCCTGTGCATTAGCAGATTAGCCTCCTAACTGAAATACTTGAATTTGTATAATGAGGGAAGCCACAATATATTTATTAGAACCTTTTTATGAATAACTTCAAGATGTTGCCATCTGATTAAAACATGCTTAAATAAGTAGATATAGAATATACCAATAAGCCTTCATAGTTACAGACAATTTCTTAACTCTATGGAAAACAAAACCTACTTCGCAAAGAGAATTTAAATTATCAAGGATTTATCATGAGAAGTTCTGCAGTTAATGGTGTTTGGTGTGCATGTGAGGGTCAGCTTCAGCCAGTCTTCAGTCAGCCTGGGGAATCTACAGAAATCCACAACTGCTTGAAATCTCTTAAAGTATTTAAATGTATTTCATAGGATTGTATCTTCCATAAAGATATTTCTTATTCCAATCTCTCAAGCTACTCTCCTCCTATGCCATTTGTCAGATTGGCTTATGAATTTTTTTCTCTTACAGTAACAGCTTCCTGTGGTCTATTTTCCTTTTTACATGATGGTTCACCAAGAAGAAAGGCAGACATATGGGCACTAAGTGTCTTCAGTCTGTGCTGACTGTTGTACAGTATATTGGTCAGTGTCGTATATGTAAAAGGTTCTTAATTTAGCACTTAGTAGGACCATTTATTTTCTGTCTGAAGTTGCTTTTTTTGAACCTATTAGATTAAGGGTAGTATTAGATTGCAACTAAAATGTCTAACAATCTTATGTTAATAAATATCCTTAAGCACACCACATACATCATATGTGTAACATTGAACAAGATAAGACTTAAATACATATAGCCCTGTGAAGTAATAAAAAAAGGAAGAAAAAAATGGGTTTTACTGTTTATTGTATTCCAAACAGAATGAAGAGTGTATGAAAACTTCCACCTAAATTTTATTAATCCAGTCTTAAGCTTTCCGTATGTAAATTATCATAAATGTATGTGACTTTCAAATGCACTGTTCAACTTTGCTCACAGTTCAGCCCTGCATTTTGTCAGGTACTTGATGTGTTCAGCAATGACTTATTTCATGTTGGCTGGAGAGTACCTTTTTTAATACTCATCCCAGGAATAACTGTTCCTACCAAATAAAAGGGAATTTGCTGTAAGCATTCCAACATGTGTTTGACTTCACTTTGTTGAATAGCTAAAATGTAGTGATGATAGCTGGAAGCAGAGTTTCAGGTGGAAGTATTGTGGGTTTTGCAGCCTAATCATCTACTAGAGTAGGATGTTCATCCCAAGAAATTCAATTTTAAAGTAAAGATTATAGTGCATGTTAGAAAGTACCAGTTCAGATAGGTCGTAAATACAGGCATAGTCTGTGCAGAGGTTGGCTGAAAGGCTGTCGTGTTGCTACTGAGCTAGGTGTTTAAAGATTATAATAAAAAGGTCAAGCTAGCATTTTATCATTAAAAAGTAACAGAGATAGTGAAGGATATTGCTTAGCAATTTTTTTTCCCCTCCCTCTCGGAACAAATTTTGTGTACAGAAATATATTTAGGCAGTTCATTTCCATTTAAAACTAAAAAAAAAAAAAAAAAAAAAAGTGAACTTTTATGGACCTATTTTACATAATAAACGCTAATACTGATAACGATTGGTTTTAGAACTTTACCCTTGGTCAAGGAAAAGAAAGATGCTTTTTGCTATACTTTTATTTCTTTCAGATAAAACATAATGAGCCTAGCAGGGGAGTATCGTTGCCAGTTTCAGAGGCAGTTGTGGGATAAGGAGTAGTAAGCAAATTTCTTGAGGTAAATGTAAAAGGTTTCAAAGTAAAGAATTTGAGATAGATTTTCTACCTCCATGTTATAGAAAGGAAAGGCAAGAAATTCCAAAACCAAACCAGTAGTTCCTCTGATTTTTTTTTTTTTTTTTATACAGTTAACCATGTTCAGGCAAGCTGCCATTGTGTCAGTTTTGTACCATTGTTGTGAATAAAGGCACAAGTTCTGTTTTGTACAGTATTTAAAATATAAACGTGTCAGGCAGAGCCTATACTTCCTGCTTGTTTTGTGTTGTGTATATCAGCAGACACCCAGCCACCTACTAAATACTAGTAGGAAGTGAAAACATTATAAATAATAACAATATACAGTTTTTGGAAGAATAGCCATCTCAAACTCCTGGTTCAGGTAAATTGATAAGGATAGGGTGGGCTGTGAAAATTTGACTATAATACGTAAATCATATGTGTATATAATAGGTAAAATGAGTATATGATTTTCCAAAGTGATAACAAGGCAAGTGTTGGATGTGAGTCTTCTGCTGATCAGTTCAAGCATATGTGATTGATTTGTCTGACATTTTAATGAGATTTTTTTTTCCCCAGTTTCCTCAATTTTTGTTAATCTTTGTCATGTATGTCCTTAAATAAAGACACAGGTCTCCTTTATAAATGGTCTGATTGAAGACTTTATCTAATTGTGGTCTTGAGATGGTTGGTGTTTTTTAATTGCTAAGAACTATGATCAGTGGAAGATGTCATGTTAAAGCACTTCAAGATAGAGTCTAGAAGAATGCTATTCTTCATTAAAAAAAATAATGTTGGCCTTACTAGTTTTTCATTGGCCTGGCAAAACCTGTTGATTTGAGAATGTGAATGTAAAGCTTCTTTGTTCATTCAGGATTTTGTCCTGAGAAGGTAGTGGGTCACAGGATGCTATGTTTAGAGGCTGGTTTCTGGGTTAATCTCTACATTTATAGTATCAGCTGACTTTGGGATTTTTCTTTTTTTTTTTTTTTTTATGTGCTTCCTCACTGAAACAAAATAACAAAACAAAACCAAACAAGACATATATATCAATAAAGATATTCAGAAATTGTAAGAATTAACAAAATGACTTTTGATTGCATTAATTGTGGCCTGGAAAAGACTGATGATGTGCACACACACGTATATAGGGAAGAGGGTCTGAATTTGTTTGTTGACATGATTAGTGATGTGCCACCTGTAGACAGGTATATATATCCATAATTACTGGAGGTAGGATGCAGCCCCTTAGCCCTGGTCACTGGTTAGAATTCCTGCCTTTTCAAGTGATTCAGATAATTCCTATACTGTGCTTTTACCATTTACCTATGTGTATGTATATACACATCCAGTGAATTAATTGGCCAGTCTAGATTAAAAGCTTTAAGCAAAAATATTAATCTGCTTAATTCCTTGTTAAAATAGTCTTGGTCTAGCATCTCTAATCAGCCTTTGGTCTCCATTGACTTTTCATTCGGCCCAGGGCAAGCAAGCTCCAGGCTGCTGCTCTGAAAAGCTGTAAATTGAATTGCCATATAGGTGGCTGGTCCTGCTCTTCCCTCTGTCTTCATCCTTCCACCTGCCCTTTCCCCATCAAGGGCCTGCAGTGGCATTTGAGGATGCTATTCGATTGCCATCAAAGTACAGCCACCTGCATCCAAGTCACTGTAGTCTCTGGACTGGGACAAGCCTTTGCTACCTGGCCAGTTGAACTGGAGGGGTGAACATGGCTGTGGCCTGGAACTGAGTCTTCACAAATTTTCCACCACTAGCCAATAAAATTACTGCTCCTCAGATGTTGGGACTTCTCCAGCAAGAAAATTAAAGTTTGTGTTAGTGATGAGAAGAAAATAAAGTACTTTTATCCTTCGCCTTTGCAAAGGGGAAACTAAATCTTGGTTGTGCTTCTGAGAAGCTTGTGAGTCAGCTTGCTCTACTTATAGAGAATTGAAGACTTTGCAGCCATATCAAGTTACTCTATTTTTTGTGGCTCTCCCATTGCCTAGAGGGTTGATTTTTCTGAGCTGTGAGCAGCCAAACTTGCTAAATTCATATTTTATCATCTAGATGAAATTTTCATAATATCGGAAAGCTTTACTGTGTAACTAATTCAAACCTTGTTAGTGTACTGCACGGAGCTGTAGATGTGTCAACAGAGGTCTGTGATGAAAGGAGATCCAAAGAACAGTGTCCTTAGAGATGTCATTAAGATCACTATGGGGTATATTTGCAGTAGTGTGACAGTACAGTCTTCAGAATATTTACATTTAAATTCCTAACTATTTATGAACTGTAGCAAGCAAAATCTTGTACATTTTATGCTTACATGTTGTAACTTGAAAATTCATCCTGGGAAATTCTGGGTAAGCTCTTCAAACAACTGAATTTATACAATTGATGCCCATTTTTGCCTTATAGCAAAAGGAATCAGGGAGAGAAATACCGTTTGAGGTTAAACCTGTTGTGATCATTTGAATTATTAAAATACTTGTAAAGGACTGGTATTGACAAGTAGTAACCTCCATCTCCCCTTAACAACATAGCAGATATTCTGGTGGTTTGTAGAAAGAGTTACTCCTACGGAGGCAGTAGGAGTATTTCTGAAAGTTGTAAAACAGTTTTTTGATATAAGAGGTTTTTTATAAGAGAATTTATTGACCTATTTAAGAAGAAAAATTAATAGAATTTCTAGAGTTGTAGTAGCATGGCAAAACTGTAATGAACATGGGTGAATAGCACATACCATCAGAAAGTGATGTTTTCTTTCAAGTCATCTGTCCTTGGATCTACCTGCAGTCTTTGCTTTCTGGATTCCCCATACGTGCAGACTGTACTGAAGCAAGCCTAGAGCAGGGCTGCCAGGATGGTTGGGGACTGGAGCACATGGCATACAGCAGCTGTGTTTATTCACTTGTCAGAATAAGACTGGGTGAGAGGGATAGCCATCTACAACTACCCTGTTAGAGGTTTATAGAGAAGAGAGAGGGAGACAGACATGTAGAGGTGCATGGCAGTAGAACAAGAGGCAAGGGATGTGAGTTGGAAGAAGGGAAATTCAGGTCAGATATAAGGAAAACTTACTCTCAGTGGTTGGTCAGTGAAATGGATTATATAGAGACCACGGGATCTCCATCGCTGGGGACTATCAAAACCCAATTGAATGTAGCACTGAAAAATCTGCTCTTGCTGACCCTCCCCTAGCTATGAATTTTGAACAAGGGACCTCAGGAGGTCCTTTCCAACCTCAATTGTACTGAGGTTCTAGCTATAGTGTTCATATTAAGACTTTAAAGATGCACAGTACTTTGTATTAAAATATCACTTTTTTATATGATAGTTTTAATAGTTTTGGGGTTTTGATGAATGCAGATTCTTAGGGCAAGAAATGTCCTTTTAGGAACCAGATCTATTTCTGGACTAAGTGAAGAAAACTGATAGAAAAATCAGTCTGAATATCAAGTGTTTCTGGCTAAATCTTCTTATGATGATGTCATGTTTATTAATTTTTCAGTTTGGTTTTAAAAAGTCAGTGACATCTGAGTCCCAGACAAATTCTGAAGTAAAATTTTCCAAAGTCAGATAAGAAAGGATAAATAATTAAAAATTACTTTTCAAATTCTGTTTGCCTAGTATTTCCACTTTGCACAGGTAGCAAATTTAAATTTCATCAGAATGTAACAGAGGATTGTGTGTGGCAGGGTGCAGTAAATCTTTCTGTGCAAGGGCAGACATCATTGATCTGCATTATGTTGAACTTTTGAAGCTTAATCCAGATCAGTGTCCTGAGCAGACCAAAATGCAAACATTTTGTAAGAGAAATGCTTTGAATGAAGTCTGTTACCAATCTTTTAATTTTTTGTTTCTTAGCAGCTGGTCTTTAGTCTACCTAATTGCATTATAATGGCTTTATGCTACACCAGATGCCAAAGGAATAACATTTTTCTTTCCTGGATATCAATGCACTCTCTGTATTTGGAATTCTGGTTTGTGGTTGTGCCTGTGGTAGGTTGCGCAACAAGCACACCACAGGTATTGGATTCTGATTTTATATTAAATAAAACTGAATCCTTTTAAATCTCATTGAGAAATAAAGTATCTCTCTAATTGACAAAATTTTGTTAGTGACTTGATTTGTAAGTATTTTAACCTTTGTTCTGAGGGCAAAAATAATGACTTATGTCTTGTCGTTACTAGTGTTTGCTATAATGCACTAGCTTATTTCCTTTCCTATTTACTAGTCTTTATTAAGTTCTTTTTATATGCATGGCTAGACCTATGCTGTGGTCTAATTTGTTATGTTGCATGGAATAAGGCTTTATGAGAAGGAAGCAATCTGTCGTTATGTGGCTAATTGCAGGGGCAGTCATAACTCATGGAAGCTGTGATCAGATTATGTGTGTCCTCAGCCATCCTTGCTTGCATCTTATTAAAAAAAAAAAAAAAGACAAGGAAAAAAGCAAACCAAACCAACCAAACAAATAACAACAAACAAAACCAACAAAAAAAAAAAGGGAAGAAGAAAAAGACTTAAGAGTGTGGTTGCAATTTCAGTCAGTACAGATTTATTGTTATTGAAGAAGGCTTCTTCCTTTCCTATTTGATTTTTTTATATGCCCTGCTTGGCAACAAAGTAACATCATAGGAGCTCCCTTTTAAAGCTTGAAGAGAATCTTTACATTTGAAAATGGAAAACTGATTTTTACTAAATGGAATTCTTAAATTAATCATCACCTGCTATTAGAACAATATCAGTTGATAACATCTCAACCATCTTAATTATTTTATAAATTATTACATAGATCCTGCAAAGTGTCATTTATTAATAGTTGTATTGTTTTCTTTTGTGTAGAAGTAGTGCACTAAAATAATTTATAGCTACATTTAAGATGCATCTGACCTTATCACAAGGAAAAAAAAAAGTTATTTCTAAAATATTTTTCTGTTTACTGATATAGCCCCAAATTGCTATCGACCTCAATATTACATAGAAATTTAACTCATTCCTGTCACACTAACTTTAAAAAACCTTTCAGAGGGCACCACATTATTTCTGAAAAATGGTTTATGTGCTTTCTTTTAAAGTAACTGCTTCCTAAAAAGGAACTGTTTTGCTTCTGAGACTAATGGGTACTAAGAGCATATTAAATGTTTACAGGATAAATTTCCTGGTAGTGCCTGAAGTACCAGAGCTGATGGGAGTGGAGGGCAAACAGGGTGGTGTTGAAACTTTACATATGTTACAGGAATACAGCTTCAGATTCACACCCACATGAAAACATTTTCTTTTCCAATATCATTAGTGGAGATCTTGGACCAGATTCAGTTGCTCACACCTAAGGAAGGTTCTAATTTCAAGCTCAATCTCACTCTTCAGGTTGTTCTTCAGTTTTAGAAATAAATCATAGAAAATGCCTTTCACTGTTTATTTTTGTGTGTGCAGAAACTAGAATTGCACATTTCCAGTCATAATTTTAGGGTAGTGTTTTCTGTTTCTCAGTCTGGAAGTCAAAAAAAAAAAAAGGGGGGGGGAAGGGTGGATGAGGGGAAAAATAACAAGGAAAGGGCAAGTGAACAACAAAACCTGCATAAATCTGTTAATGAGGGGTGTGTGTGTGTGTGTTCCAGAACAGAGATAAACTTTTCATTGCTTTTAGAGCATGAATAATTTCAGTATGTTTTATGTCTTACCTTTTCTTCTGATCAGTAAAACTGTTTAATTATCATTTCTCCCGATGAAGTGACTAGCCTACAGTTAGATGTTATGAATAGCCCTCATCCCTTATGAATGAGAATTCCCTCCTGCTATTAGTAACTGTCAACATGCATGATTGTTTTAGCAGTAAAAGTCTTGGTAGAGTTCCTCAGTAATTAGTTTGTGTACAAACACGACTACCTCTGCTAGTGGGAATAATGGGATGCCATTAAAGGTAAAGCCAGAAAAGATCTGACTGAAGTAGATGAATCTTCATTACAGTCTCACCATATGACCTTTATCAGCATCTCAAGCTTCATTACACACACAAGGTTGTTCCCCCAGATTTGTAGTGATAGCTTATTTTTTAGTTATGTGGAAATGCAGTTTATTTTCTTCCACCTGGATGCTACTTTTCACCAGAATTTATTCAACATCTTTCGGAAGTTGCCTTGCATAACCAAAGAGTAAGAAGTAACACTGGCAAATGTCTAGGATAGTGTGCAGCTATTCTTTCTAAACTTCAAGTGGCCAAACTGTGTAATAACCAGTGGATTTTTCATAACTGCTTCTTAATCTCCTACCTTTTCTTTATGTGGACTCAGTCATTCTCCCTGAAACAATACAAAAGAGAAAGAAAACTGTATGCTTCAGGAATAGTAAATAGTTTGACTGGGCAAGTGTCAATGTAATGTCATGGTTCTTCTGTCAGTATATCCTCCAAGTAATGGATATCCATCATTGCTATTTAAAAGGTTACCTTGATAACTCAAAGGGTAAGTTGTCTGGTAGGTTTTGGATGAGCTGTATTAAGTTGTAAGAATCCCCAGGAAATTGGATCTTGTTTAGACTGAAGAGTGCTTGTTCCTGTGTGATTTTCCCAAGAGTCACTTTCTGCTCAGATTGCAAGTCAGCATTAGCCAAGCTGGTCCAAGCTGGCAGGATTGTTCCACAATACTCCTTGTAAGAACTGTGTGTTTTGGAGTATGTACTCTTGTTCAAAAGTGACAAGAGAAGCTCAGTAAAAACATCCTGCTCTTTTCAGCGGAGTTTTTTCATCAGTCTTCAAGCATACTTTGAGCATCAGTTCCACATCAGCAAAAAGAAAGAATGCATATTTTATATTTTCATTTTATCCTCCCTTGAGTCTCTCTTTTCTTTTTTTTTTTTGTCCTTTTTTTTTTTTTTTTTTAAATCACGTGAACACCATTCACCGACTGGTTATTTCTTTTACTGAAGGTTTAGTTGCAATGTTTAAAAATTCATAATTCCATTAATAAGCCATTTTATTTTAACATCACATGTTCATAACTTAGCTATTGAATTTGATAGATTTACATGCAAATATATTTTAATTCTACAGTTGTATTCATCTGCATTATATTAGCAGCTTTACTATGTTAAGTAACTTTTTTATTGTCCAAAAAAATATTCATTAAAGTAGTCTAGCAACTTTTCAGCTGCATTTTGGGCAAGTGTGAACTCATTGATTCCTTTGCTCAGATTGTTACTTCGTTATGGAAAAAATTCCATTTCAGAAAAACCTGTTAAGTTGTTCCATTTTGTTATTTTCAAATCACCATGATTGCCTTGGTATTAATCCCTTTGGGTTTTAGGTTCATCTTAGTAAATACTTCCATAAACTCTCAAATTGAAAGCCAAAAAAAAAAAAAATCATTTTGAAAAAAGAAAAAAATACAGCCCACCTTTTGCCCTAATTTGGGAAGGAGAAAAGGCTCTTCCAAATTGCACAGTATGGGAAAATAAATTCTTTTTCCTTCCTGATACTAATTTGCATGTGATCTCTCTTTTTTTTTTTTCAGTTGCATAGACAAGCTTTTTTTCTTTTCTATCACATCTTACTTTTCAGTCAGCAGTTACCCTTAGTGCTTTTATGTAGAAATGCTCCTACTCGACTAGTGTGATTCCTCAAGAGATGTTGTGAAATAATACTGACAGATACAATATAGTGCTCTTGTAAGAAGGTGCGTTTACTGTCTGTGAATTAGATTCCACAAGTGGTATCTGGATAATATAAAGAACTTGATGCATGGGCAGTTTTGCTTCTCAGGTTGACCATAAGGAGTTAAGAACGTGAAGCACTTCTATGCAGGTTGTAGACTGGCTGTTGCTAATTCTCCTGTCTTCACCAGTTGATGTAGTATCAATTAGCAAATATAGGTTTTAATGCTGCCTTTAATATTCATGATTCTTAATTGCCTTTATTAATTGAGAAGAAACACTCTGATGCACAGTGCTTGACAGGTAAGAATTATTATTTGCTGCTTGTGTTGGCAGTTGTCCAGGAAAAGTAGGTTACTGAAACACAAGTATATTCAAAGATCTTACCCACAGATCTATTCTTTTGGCAGTGAGTTTCCCTGCTCTTGTTAGACCATCTGAATAAGGGAACTGCTGATGGTTCAAGTAGAACATATGAATAACCTGGTTTGAGGAATCAGATGTGCAGGGTTTATACAACAGGGACTAGGCACAAAAGAGATATTTTTAGAAACTGCAAACCTACAGTTATTTTAAATAATTATAAGAGTGGAAGAAATAAATGGGACTAAAACTAGAGAAGCAGTGGTATTTACAGGGAAACTTATCTGTTCAGATTTTATTAATATGTTTTTCCACATATGGCAAGTTTGATTTGTATATATTTTTGTCTTTGGGCTATACACTTGAATTTATGGAATATACTTTATGCTCAGGTGTTTCCATTTTTTATGTTGTCCATACAGCTTGGCTATAATATACTACCTTTATGGTGTTATAAAACCGACCTGCTAAAAATATCCTTACAGTTACTAAACTGTATTCATTTAAGCATTTTAAAGGCCGTTTTTTACTTTCAACCAGCTTTAACTACTGTTTTCATATAGCTTGAAGTAAATGGCAATGACATTTAAAACTATGAAAGAAAGACTATGTTTTGGGAAAAAAAATCAGAAAAGCTTGCATTCTAGCAGCAAAAGTAACTTAAAAGGAGGTGCTTGCTGAAGCTAATTGGATTTAAGTTTGTGTTTGCTTTTCAAAGAGTCTTTAAATTCTTGGTTTATTTGAATGCTTTCAAAAAATTTAGTTCAGCTCAATAATGCTAAAAATTAAGGAACAGGATAATATAGCAAGACTGGTGAAGTGTGATTACTGTTTTTAATGAGAAATGCTTGCGAGTCTTTCAGTCATTTGTATTCAAAGGATAGATTCTTAACTGGAAAAGGTGGTCATTCTGTGCTCTGTTGTGAACAGAAATGGCTTGATTTTTTTGTGTTAATTAAAATTAAAATGTTAATTTTTCAGGAGAGCTGTAAAATAAATTGAACTGGATGTGGCTTATACAGGAAATGAGACTTATCAGTTAATTTAATTGTCTAAGGTTTGGCACTTTGGCTAATAAAATCAAGTCTCATATAATTTTGCTTTTGCTTTTCTCAGTGTTGGCTTGTAGAAATCACACCAGAATTGTGCATCATGAGCTGCTCTGCACCAGATGGACTTCAGAGAGATAATGGAAGCAATATTGTCCCCAGCTTGGCAGCTGTTGCATGGACTTAAGCTGACCAGCTGTACATCATGGGCTTTTGTGGAGGATATTGCAGCAGTAATCTCAACATTTGTAGGGTTCATGGACTGTTGTGAGTGAAGGGGGAAGCTTCCTTCTCCACCCTTGCAGAGAAACTTTACAGAAGTTGTGGGTAACCGTGACACTGGTGGGGACTGCCACTTCAGCTGACATTTTGTTCTTGCATCACTTCTTACGCTTTTCATGGTTATGCAGCAATTCTACTGTATTCTCAAATTGGAACAGTTTAAAACATCCAGAACTGGGAATTGTTTGTAAAATAACAGAGAATAAGAGAGGCTGATTAACAGAAGGTTGAATAGCAGCAGGAATGGATGCTTTCCCGCAGGCTCTCCAAATTTAACTGTGATCGGATTGCTGATAGCTTTGCCCAATTATGAAGGGGCTACCTTCCCGTCAGTGTTAAAAGGATGTTTGGAAAGAGCCGGGGTCATGGCTGCTCCTTCTGACGTATCTGTAACTGTGTTTGCGTAATAGGGAAATTATGGTTGTACTTCTAGTGAAAGATTGACCTGTGTATGCAGAAATACCGGTTACCAGCCTCTACAGTGTATGCATTCACAGCTGGTTACAGTGTTTTGGATCATCTGGAACTGGAAATGTGTGACTGCTAGAGAAATAGGATATCAAGGGCATCATAGTATCAGAAACTTCAATTTTTTAAAAATATCATAGAAGCATATCTTCACCACCTTGTTTGACAACTTATGCATATCAGAAATTCTTCCAAAATCAGTGCTGTTTTGTCTGTTTCCAGTACCAAAATACAATGAATTAAAAAGACCCACAAAAAACCCAATCAAACAAAAAAAAACCTCGCCGTCCCTCACAGAATTATTGTCTGAAATCTGCCAAACTTTTCCTCTTTGTTCATGGAGGAGACAAATTACTCTTGAGTTAATGTACTGAAGATTTAGATGTTCTGATCCATGTATACAACATGATAGCACAGATACCTGTACATTCAAGATTTATACCAGTGATTCTGGTAGAATATGACTGCTTCATTTAAGCCTTTCCTATAAGGTGCAGATTTTCAATTATACTTGGCTGTTAGTTGTGTAACTCCACATTTATTGTGTAATGATATTTGATATACTTGAAATTATCTTATTAGAGATACTTCTTCACTTGCTACTTATTTTAATTGAAGGCCAGTGATACTTGAAGGGACATGCTTTTATATAGTAGTGAGCATATAGTTAAAATTGTGAGAGAGAAATTTCACAATGCCTTTTAAAAATTGTCGCAGAACCATAGAATGGTCTGGATTGGAAGGGACCTTAAAGATCATCTAGTTCCAACCTCCCTAGTGTGGGCAGGGACACCTTCCACTAGACCGGGTTGCTGAAAGCCCTATCCAACCTGGTACTGAGCATTTTTAGGGATGGGGCAGCCACAACTTCTCTGGGAAACTTGTGCCAGGGCTGCACCACCCACATAGAAGATTTTTTTTTGTTTGTTTGTTTGTTTTTGTTTTTTTTGGTAGTATCTAATCTAAATCTCCCTTCTATCAGCTTGAAGTCATTCCCTTTTGTCCTGTCACTACCTGCCCTTGTAAAAAGCCCCTCTCCAGATTTCCTGCAGGCTCCCTTTAGGTACTGGAAGGCTGCTATACCGTCTCCCTTCTGAGCTGAACAACCCCAGCTCTCTCAGCTTGTCTCCATAGAAGAGATGCTCCAGCCCTCTGATTATCTTTGTGGTTATCCTCTGGACTGTCTTGAGCAGGTCCATGTCCCTCCTGTGCTGGGGACCCCAGAGCTGAGCACAGTACTGCAAGTGGGGTCTCATGAGAGCAGAGTGGAGGAGAGAATCACCTCCCTTGACCTGCTGGTCATGCTTCTTTTGATGCAGCCCAGCATACGATTGGTTTTCTGGGCTGCAGACGCACGCTTCCAGCTCAAGCTGAGCTTCAGTAGCACCCCCATGTCCTTCTCCTCCGGGCTGCTCTCAATCCAGTCTCTGCCTAGCCTGTATCTGTTTGTGTCTGCCTTGACCCAGGTGCAGGACCTTGCACTTGACTCTGCTGAACTTCATGAGGCTTGAGCTGGCCTGTCAAGGTCCCTTATCCTTAATTTCTGACTGGTTCTAAGAATTCCCTTAAGACCTTTGATATGTTTAACTTTGTATATTGTTGATCATATGATAAGATTGAAATTATTATGACTGTTTTAATGCTTGCTGCTTCTATGAGCTTTGAAGTGATCACGTTACAATTACATGATCTGTGAAATACATGTAAAGTCCCAAGTTAGCTTAGCAGAAATCAAGAGGAGAGATTTCTTGTAAACTCTAAAAGTAAAGTCTTGTTAGTAGTTTGTTATCACTTTCATCCTTGCAACGTCGCGTCTTGGCAAGATGTGATGACTCATGGTTGTTATAGTTGTCAGTTTGGTATTGGAGCAGAACAGCTTCACAAATGTTCTATTAACCTATCTCATAACCCAGTGCCAAAACACTTTCATCATCTAGTCTAGTCCAACACGCTAATATAGCTAAAGATTTATTGTTTTATTACTCAGTGCACAAAAGTCAAATTATTTCCTTGGTGTCAAAATTAATTTCCCAGAAATCGTTATCCAAATCACCTCTTCCTATTTCTGTTCCTCCTACTTGCAACAGTTTCTAACCAGCTAAATTTTGGAGGGGCCCTGTTCCTTTTCATTGACATATGTACAATTGCCAGTAGCCTTTCTGTGGTTTATACTGTATGTTTTAATCTGAGGGCATATTAAGAGCTTAATGGTTTTCCATGGGTCTCTTTACTGGATTTGTTCTAGTTTGATTATACTATTTCTATAATATAATCTTAAAGAGAGGTAGAGCTAGTCTTTGCTCTTCCCATAGACAAAAGCATATACAGCTTAGAGAAGCAAGTCACTGGTTCCGTTTAATGGTCAATTGTCAACAAAAAATGAAATAAGCCATGTGGGGAGGCATAAAGACATTCCTGTTTGTAGCTGCTGGTTGCTATTTCATTTGGATTGAAGACAGACCAGTTTATACTAGAGCTGCTAATTAAAAAATAGTCATGAATGTAGAACAGAGATAAGTAATAAGATGTCCTAGAAGCCGATTAGATTTAAAGGTGACCTTAAATGGTCAGGTAGCATAGGCAGATTGTTTTATTTGGGTACACATTTGCTTTTGCCTTCTCACCCCACCCCTAAACGTGGAGTAATTAAGAGAATGAATATAGATGAAATTTCAATGATAATTTAAATAATTTAGCATTGCTTATAAGCCACTGTACCTCTAGTTTATGAGATTGAATTGCATTACTAAAATAATGTAACATGCACTGATAATACAAACGCAACATTTATTATTGTAACAATGCAGTTACAGTAAAAGTAGAAATTACATTTTCTAAAAGCAGTAATAGTTAACTGTGTATGCTGTGCTGGTTCACTTTTTTACAAACATATTAAATGGAACATTGCTATTTTTCTTATTTAAGTGTAGTAATTTTATTGTTTGAGCTTTTTTGTTAAGCATGTGAAGCACATTAGAATGCACTCTAATATAAATAGGGATTCTTCTCTTTATAGTATACAGTATAGGATGGATATAATATGCAAGGCACGAATGAATAAATTCAGATTGAGAAAATTCCTCCAAAGAGAACTCGTGAATTTGGGTACAGGCATGGTTAGAATGTAATTTTATTTTACAATAAAATACTAAAATTTATTTGTTTATTGCTTATTAAAACAGAGCTAAGGATTTCCAGAACTTTATTTGAAAACTGAGAGGGGTCTCTACTTTGTGCAGAATTTCTGGCAGCTTACCCAGCTTTGCTTCTCAGCTTTGCATCATCTGAGCCACAGCCTTGTGCCTTAGCCTTTTCATACCAATCCAGACCGTTATTTCTTAGGAAAAAACAAATATTTACTTTGCCAGAGTGAGAGACAGATAGGTTCTGTTCCTCAAAGATTAAGGGTCTCCTGAGGAACAGGGATGCTGAGGTGCAGGTGCCTGCTGAAAACCACTGAGAAGCACTCACAATCGAATCTGGAAGGCCCTATCCTCAAGCACAGAGCATCTTCCCTTAATAAAAATACTGTCAAAACCAGCTAGCTCTAGAGCATTTCTGTGAGTGAATAAATCATTATGTTCTGACATGCAAGCATCAAAACCGTGGACATAGGTTTCTAATTGGCTCTAGACAAGGATCACAGTGAATCGGCAATTAAACACAAGCTGTCAGTGCAGTCCTGTTGGTTGAAAGAGTAATCCCCACGTGTGCAGGCAGGGAAGTTGTCAGAAGAGGCTGGGAGATGACTGCTGCTGTGAATAACAAGGACGAGGGAAATCACCCATCATCTGGTCTGCCAGTACATCTTGTCCGGGTTGCTGGTGAGGCTGGCATGGAGCGCATGCTGCCTGTCAGGTTTCCAAGGTGTGTTAGAGAAGGTAAGCAGCAAAAAAATTAACTGAAGAAATTACTTCAGATGAGGTCCCTCATAACTTTTATTTCAACATAGGAGGAGGCCTGGATAGTTCATGCAACATGAGGCAGAAGATTCTGGACAATAATTGGATTTTCCCCTTAGAAATGATATGCATAAACAGAAGGATTGAAATGAATTGCAAACATTGGATCTGTAAAAGCTTTTATTTTTTTTTAGTTATTTAATGACAAAGATTAATTAACCACTGAATCAAATGATGAAGAAATGTTTTAACATTTTTCACATTTAGGTATTTTCAAATCAATAACACCACCCTTATGAATGTTATCTTTTAGCCAAACATGAATTGTTTGGCTTGCATTATGGATAAGTAGGTGAAACTTAATGATCTGTGCGCAGGTTGTATTAAATGATCAAATGGTCCCATCTGGCTTTAAGCTCTAAATCCACTTAATGAGTGAATTACATTAATATCCACAGTCCTTTACCATGTTGAATATTAGCTCTCTTAAAAAGAGCTATAAAAGTTTCTGTTGGGACAGGAAAAAAACGCCTTCTCATCTGTGTTTCACCTCTCCTTGAGTTTAATTTATAATATTAACCTTAGCACAGTTCTTGTGCTGTTGTTTGGAGAATATTAGTGGGTTAGTGTAAGATTCCAATTTCTTATGTTGATAATTACACATTTATCTAGGTTAGTTATATGGTAGTTCCCATTTTTAAGGTGTTGTTTACGAAATGGTGCAAAATGAGCTAACATTTTCTAGGCTGTTTTGCTACATCAGGCTGATTACTTTTGCTTGCATATTTTGAAGCTTCCTCTGAAATGTCTGAGCTGTTCCCTAGAACAAGGTGATTAAGAAAGATGACCCTGCTGGCAGAAAGTCTTCCTAATGAAGTGCCAGTGTTCCCTGAAAAAAAGTAGCACTTTGGAGAGCAGGTTTGAAACAGAAGTTCTGTATCTGCTCAGTAAAGATTTGTTAGTATTTGTCAATCATTTTCTCTTCAGTATGCAACTGTCCTAAACATGCTTGAGCCTGGGGCTGCCAGGATTAGGCCAAGCTTTCCTTGCTGATTTTCTGTAATGGAGGGGCCTGCTGTTTCATTTCCTCTAGACAGAAAATGAGTGTTTTTTCCCTGAACTCCCTCAGGAGCATCATTTTTGATGAGAGGAGAACCAGCTGTTCTGCTGAAAAAGAGACTTGTGAGACATGAGGTTGGATACAAGCAGGAGTTGGTGGCTAGGAAAGTGGATTGGGCAAAGGAGATGATGGTCACCAAAGCACAATCCTTCCTTTCTAGTAAAGTGGGATCCTGCAGAGAAAACATAGACATGGGATTTGTCATCTCCTTCACGTCTGACGCATATTTAACTTTTCGTGTCTTAATACTAAATGCTTCTTCAATTTGACCTTTACAACTGAAGACTTACGGCAGGTGGTGGCAGGATTTGGTAGAGCCAGTGGGAGGAAGAGCAGTGGGTTCTGCCAGTTCACAGAAACAAGAAGGTGGTTGCTACCTCAGACACTTAAGTAGCAAGGAAAAAACAGAAAACATGGGAGGAAATTATGCATGACACAAAAATAAGTCTTTATAAGCAAAGAAATGGAGGAGGCTTGAGCTTGTGTTCGTATTATCTTGTTATTAATTTCTTTATCAGGAAAGCTGTTGGGCTGTCAGAGTTGTGAGGTTTGTGCACTGCCTGGCTGTATGTTGGTTGGGAACTCTTAGGTTGGGAAGATCACTTATGCACTAGAAAATGGACTTTAAATTAAACACAAGTCTATTAGCTGTGTTTATTGACTTTTTTAGAAAAGAATATAGTATTTCAGCAACATGTAGTGAAAGAATATGAATAAATACTTCCTTTTATTTGGAGAAGTTTAGGTCTTGTAATTATCTGTAAAGGAGTCAGACAGTGAGATGGGGTCTAAGTCTTTTGGATTTGTCTGGTTTACACCAGATACTCAGTACCAGTTGTCTGATGGAAATAGCTTTTCAGCGCCATGCAGCTGCCTCAGCTGTGCCACGTTAGGTTAAGTGGTAGTTTTTATGTTTTTTTAATTGTATTTTATATACTAAATTAGTATGTTTGTGTGGTTCTTGGAATTCCATTTGCAATATCATATCTGTGTCATTTATAATAAACTATATTGTGTGGCTGTGACAGTTTTGTAAAGTTCAGGGTTCGTTGTGGGTTCTGTGTGCAGTTTTTTATTTGATCAAACTTACAAAGATGCAGCTAACTACATATACATGGACTAAGGAGGTTTCTGATCTCTTCACTATTGCCATATTTTTCCTTGAAAGAAAGAGGGTATGTTGAGTGGATTTTTTTGCATAACTCGTGAGACTGGGGATGAAAAAGATGGAACATGGTAGCATCATGCTTAAATCCATCTAGCTTGTAAAACGCATAAGCCTGTATGCAACATTTCAGTAGCCTCTTACCTTGATTTGCTGTCTTAAATTCTCAGGGAAAAATGGTGTGGCACTACTTTCCTTACTTTTTACCTACATTTCCTATGAATTAGGTGTAGGGTAATGATTTGACTGTAAACATAATCCATCTAAAAATTTCCTCAGCTTTATCTCTTTGCATTTCTGATAAAGCTGTAGTTGGGAATTAAAGAGATTATTTTAATGGCTGCCGAATAATTTACCTGAGGTGCTATAACCAAACTCTGGCATTTATATTATTCAAATTGTCTGTGCTCTTTTATCCTTGATAACTTGAAAGGATTAAATTGACTTTATGGGTTTATTTTTTGAATGGAAGCAGATGTGAAGTTGGAGAACGTGCATGCACATGCAAATATTAATACTCTATAAAGTCAGCAGTTCATACTTGTAAATGTTATATGCATGCTGAATATCCTATGTTAAATTTCATTACATCATTTATAGTGTGAAATTGCTAGGATATAACAGAGATTACTTCCTGCCATTAAATGTTCTGTGGCTTTTTGGCAGGAGTTAGGGGTGTTAACCTCAACTGCCTAGCAAAAAAATCCTGCTGTGATAAGTGTACTGTCTATTTAATTGTTCCCATAAGATTTTATCGAAGTGTCTCATCTCTCTGTAAAACTGTAACATTGTTGGCCCAGACTGAAGTTCAGTCCCAGCAGGTTCTTCATTGTAGTGGAAGGTAAGAGGTCTCTTTATCAGATGCTTTGAAGAATCTGTGATTGAGAGTGCTATATATATGTAAGTTGTTGATGCCAAAAATAAATCAGTAATTAGAAGTGATGGGAGTGAGGCAAAGTCATGTGAAATTCAAAATTTAATTTGATATATTAATATTTTAAAGCAAATATGAACATGTGCTTACTTTGGGCTGCAGTAGCTCTGGGCAGCATTTTTGGTTTTTTTGTGGTAGAAGAAATGAAGGTTTTATAAGGAACTGCCAAGGCTATTTTTGCCTAAAATATCTGTACTTTCTGGTGTACACCAGTGAAGAGTATGATATATGTTGCTTTATGTGATGCTTTATATTGAAATCGACCCAATAATTTGCCTGGAACAAGATTAATGAGAGTTTTATTTTACAAATGTTTTTAAATGTGGGTAAGAATTTTACAGGAAAATTCCAGTCCCTCGTGCTCAAGATTTCAAGCTGACCGGGATGCAGAGGAAGAACTGAAATAGCCCAGAGTAGCTCCAAAGAAGGCTTTGTGGGCTGCTGTTGGCGCAAAGGCTTCTCAGCCCTTCCCCTAAATGCATTGGCTACTTCTGTGCCAGCCTCACAGAATGGTACTTATTCATCTAATTTAATGTGGTGTATTTAGCTTACATTATCTAAAAAAAGGTATTTAGCATGTGCCAAAACTCCATTGATCGCATTATAGTGTGTTCTGGGGGTGGGGGAATAATTTTAACCACAGACTGAACCTACTTTTCTTTTTCCTTTAAATTTCACTATCTGTTCAAATTGGATATTTTGGTTTTATTTTTAGCTGGCAGTTGTGAATAGCAGCTCTTCACTATGAAAACATCAGGGGTTTTCAGGAATCTTTAAAGAAAAAAATAGTATTTTGTTTGCTGCCAGTAATTATTAGCCTGAGACATGGCTTTGGGACAGGTAGGGAAGCTGAGCTGTTTTTAAGTTGAGTAGGTTTTTCTTCTGGAGTGGGTTTATAAAAACTTAAGTAGGTGCATTTTGTATGTAACTGACAAGATGTTCATTGTGAGATTTTTTGAGTTATACAATTCACCATGATGGATTTCATTAATGGCATGGGTTTGAGTAGGCAAAATTATGCACGTCTAACAATTGCATTTCTATTTTTTTTTTGTGAGTTACTTGAAAAATTCTCTTTCCAGCAATGACTCCTCACCATTTTAGGGAGCAAACACTAGATATCTACTGCAGATTGGTTAAGCAGTGTTCTGCTGTGGACACATGTTGTTTGCAGTGTGTCCATAGTACTTACAGAAATCTGGATTTGTTATCAGACCAAGATTGAAGATGAAAACATTCCTTAGAAAAGGAATGCCTTTCACACAGATGATGTTTCTGAATTTGGATAGAAAAGTTAGTGTTTCTGTGCCTCAGTTCTTCTAACCAAATGTGCATCTTTTAATTCTGCTTCTCATTTCTGTTAAAGCTACAAGAACTCAGTCAGTGCGTGCAATATAAACTGTACCCATCTCTGTGTGTGTACATGTGTGTACATAACTACCAGGTTGTGAGTTTCAGCTGATCCTTTTGATGCACTGTAATACAAAGCACATCAAATCTGGAGTTAAGAGTTCAGATTACAGGTGTGGTTAATAATGCACTTCTTTTAAAGCATCCAGATCTAGCAGTGCATTCTGATAGCCGGTAGTAAAAGCTTACTGAGACAAGTGAGACAGTCATGCTTACACTGAGAAGGAGCTTTGAGTCATTTGTTATTTGACTTATTTATTATTTAAGCTCTTCGGTATTTTTGAAAAGGAGTACTAATTCTGACATCGCATCTGTAGGAATGGTTGTACAAGATGTGTTACAGTAGAGGATACAAGCATAAAGGTTCCTGAAACTGTATTTCAGATTCAGGATTTATATAGATTTATATGTCAGACATGTAGAAAAGGGAATTGTGCTGTATCTGAAGAATTAGAGATCAAAAGTGTTGTTAATCGTTACTTTAGACCTGAAGACACTTGACTTAGCCTATGTAAAGTTCTTCGATGTCTGAAAAGCTGCAGTACAGGAGAGCCTGAAGAAGTTTATGAGGAGAATGCAAATATGTTTAAAAAGCAGGTAAACTTTTGATAGTTTCTGCATCAGGATCTTTTCTTCCATGCAGTGGGAGACATCCTTCTGCTCCAGGTCCCTGTGAAGTTGTCTGTAAGGCCACAGCACAGCTCTTGATTTGGCAAAAAGTTCCTACTCTCAAGCCAAATGACAGCCTGTTGCACAGCTGAGTGATGTTGCGGCTCCTCTTGAGCCCTGTACAAGCAACCACACACAGGCTAGGATGGAGAATAGGTATCTACCATGTGCTGTCTAAAGGGCATTGGCTTTTGCACCAGGTCTGCTGGGAAACAAGTCTAACCTGCAGACCATGTAGAGAAGAAATCAAGATGTCATAAGAATAATCCATCTTGGAAGAAGCTGTCGCTGCCTCCCACGGAATTGCTGTGTGTGCAGCTGTCCGTGATGTATTTTTGCTGCACAAGGGCTATCAGAATGATTGTTCACTTATGTGCTGACGTATCCGTATTTGGCAGTCTGCAACATCTCAACTGAGTAGGATTTAAAACATGGCAGGGTTGTCCAACTTAACGACAGTTTGGGGTGATTTTGTTTGACTCACCTGTCTCTGCCCTCGGTTTTCTTTCTTGTTTTTGTTTAACTCATATGACCAAAGATATTACACTTGAAAATAAGGAAAATGACCATTTTTGAGCACTGGATTGATACCCTGGTCTACTGTTTTAACAAACCTTTTAATTATAGCCAAGGTAGTGTAGAGGTCCTTAAAATACTTTCATTGCTTACTTTGGGAAGCTTTCTGGGTAAGACTTCTGTGAAGTTAACCTTTTGGAAAAAGGCTAGAAATTAAAACTGAAAGGATATAAACATGCAAACACGGGATGGTGGGAAAAAAAACCGGCAACAGAAATAGCAACTTTCCACCATTGGCAATAAACTTTTTTTTTAATTTTTAATATTCTAGGTTTTAGCAGGAATAATTTGTAGTCTCCAAAAAGACAGGTACATCTAAAGTCTAATTCCAAAGAAAGAAAATACAAGGTTTCAGCCACTACTGTTTACTTTTGAAAATAGGCTTGACTTTGTATAACTGGCTTTAATAAAAGTCACTCAGCAGGCATCCTACCATCATAGCTTAAAACCTAAGCAAATGTGTTGCCTTTGCTGCTGCAATCTTTTATTTGTCGTGGAAACCAACAGTTAGTATAATGCAAGATAAGTAACTGTTTCTTACATGTAAAATGAAACATGTTGTGTACATACTGTTTACAAAACACGTGATAACTTTATTATATAGCTGTTGGCACAGCATGTACAATTTGTCCTAGTCCCCTGATCCAAGCAAGCACACCTTTTGGGATGTCTTTCTACATGAAGATTAATAAAGGTGCTTTGTGATCTGGTGAAAGTCAATGTTTTTACTGCTGAAAAGCTGATGGAAAAACTGAGTTGGTTCACCGTTTACATTCATATTTAAAGTATGGGATTTGAAGCAATTGTAGGAACCAAGGCAGAACTGTCTCCAGAAGCTGTCATAATTTCCAGGTTTTTTTTTTTTTTTTTGCAGTAGAAGCCAGAATGACAATAGCTGTGTAAAATCTTGATCAATTTTTTTTTTTTTTAATAGCAAAATGAATTATGCTGCTTCTCTGCAGTGCTTCTAGCCAGTCTCTTTGCAGGTGACAGTGATAGAATTAAAAGAAAATACTGTCACTAGAAGATGATTGGCATTCTTAAAGGTAAAACATTTAAGGGCCTTTTTTTTAAATCCAAGAGCTGTTTTTGCTTCATGCAGATAGAAGATTCTCCTGCAGAGAATGATGGCTGATGTGAATGCTGGCTCAAGAAGAGAAGGCTACTACGCAATGAAACTGACTTCTCTTAGCAAAAATGCATTTCCACAGAGCAGTTAAGAGCTTTGACTTTCCTGACTGATTTTCTGGCAGTAATTTACTATAAAGCAGATTTATTTGTAGAGAAAATGTGTGCAAAATCATGGCCAGTGATTTTTTTTTATTTTTTTTGACAAAGAAAACCAGAATATACATTACCTATTCATTTCAGTGTCTCTGAATCTTTGACATTGTTCTTCCTTGAAAATCCCCAGATGAATTGACACTGAGCAATTGACATACCTTAAGCTAAGGCACCAAGACTTCTGCTTATAAATCAAAGGCTTTCTGTCAGGAAATTAATACGAATATTGAAAATCAAAGGAAATTAATTTTTCAAGCTATAATAGATATTGTCGAAAAGTCTGCATGGAGCTGATGTCATGATCTTATTTCCCACATGTATATTTGCAGCAGCGTGAGTAAATTTTTGACTAAGGATGCTGCTAAGTAGTCTAGGAGACTTTCTTGAGCCATACATGACCCCATGAAATAAAACTGAGTGTTTAAAAATACTTATTCATCATGTAAAAGCTTTTAAAATTTGGCATCTTCAACTAACAAGTGAGACCTTCAATATGCCTAATTGCAAGATAGGACAGTACTGGTACAAGAGACAATTAATTATTTAAAACAGTTTAGTAGTGCTATGCTTTTAATGAGTTTCTTCAGCTGGACCCCTGTAGTCTCACAAGGGTATATACATTATTAATGAGGTCTCTGCAATATATTTTAAATATATTATGCACTCATTTTCTTGGGGTTTTGGATTGAATTTTAGTGTTCATTCTTCCCATTCAGCCTAAACCAAACTAAAGCTTGAAAAATAAAAGCTGTTTTTCTTTGAAGACACTTAGTTGAAAGGTGCAGACTGAAGTTACTTCGACACCATATGCTTTCTCTTTCCATCTTGCTATTGGCTATTCACATATGAGTTTTCCAGTGCATGATGCTTCTGTAAATGACACGGTTTGGTAGATGATCTTGAAGCTTTTTTAGATGTCTTATCTTAAGTCAGTGATACAGGAAAAACATTAGAACTATATTCCATATATTATGTCATAATTTCATACATCTGTTCACAGTTGAGCTTCTTTTTAATGTGTTATTACAAGCATAGTAAGAATAGGCAACCTAGTGAAAGTGATAAAAGGTTGAAGAGGGCATTCAAATGGCAGTTGTGCAGTGACTAAACCTGCCGTTGTGAATTCTTGTTACTTTTATGTAAGGTTTGGGAACTGTGCTGCTTTTTTTTTTTTTTTTTTTGTCAAATGGAATTCTAAACTGATATTAGATGACTATGTAGTCTATTTTAGTGTTTTCATATTTGAGGGGGCAATTTAAACTGATTTGGAGAAGATGCCGAGCACCAGGATTTATGTGGGAATGATACAAATGACAAGCCTTCCCTAATGAATTGCTTCAAAAGAAAAGTACCGCCTATCAGACATTATTCCAAACTTAGTTAATTACCCTGTATCACATCTGACAAGTACAGAAAAATAAGAGACTGATGTTTCTGACCTCTAATTTGAAGAGATCTTTCCATCTTGATGTTGTTTTAATCAAATAGCACAAGGTCTCTGTATTACCAAGTCACAGCTGCCAATCAAGAGAATTGCATTCTGCATGACAGCTCCAGATTCTCTTCTTCAATACTGTGTGGCTTTCACTCCTATTAAAAGTGTGACAATTTTAGTCTTTATTTTTGTACTACCTCTTGAAAGGTAATATAACCTTTCAATAAGGATATATACGAACCATTGCAGGTTGTTTTTTTCTTGCAACTTCTTGTCCTCCCAAGCCTTCTGCATATATGAGACTGATAAGAAAACAGATAATTACCTTCAATACAGGCCTAACTGCTTGATATTTTACTTAATTTGTGAACAGAATTTTTTCTGATCACAATTTGAACTTTTTTTTTTTTTTTCCTAAGACCATTTACTACTATTTGAAGCTTTTCTTTTACATACTTGAAAAATATCTCTCACTCTGGAATATTTCATATATAAGTATAAATGGTTGTGTTATGAACTGAATAATTAATTTAGTCTGACTATATTTTAAATGATTGGAAAAGAGTGTATGAGTCTCTATGGCAACTTTCTTTTCTGTAACATCTCTTAATGTGAAAATTCAAGAAAATCTATACTTAAATTAGTTAAGGTTAAATTAGGAAGATGGTACCCCAAATGTGAGGTCTATTTATTATTTATTGCTAGGCTTCTGGTATTTCTTGTAGAAATTAACATAAAATACTCTTAAACTTGTGATGCCAACAACTAGGAAATGCTGTATGTAAAATACTCATGCACTCATTTGTTTTCCCCCGCTGCTGCTCTGCGTAGTGACATACTGTTGCACATTCCCATATAATCTCAATGTTTCATGAACTTTGGACAGTCTGTTTTTCACTATGTCTAGAAAGTGTTGTGGCATTAATATCTTCATTTGACAAATAAGAAGTCATGTCTCAGAGCTATCAAAGTTAGAGGTTTATGTTAAACTGGGGATCCATCTCAGAAGCAGCTGTAATCGGTTTTTCAGAACAATTAGTGCTGTGGCTTTGAATGTTTCTAGGATGCACTTTCATGGTAGATGTGGTGCAGATATGTCTTTGTGAGTTATCAGCTGTGCTTCTAATTTTTGCCCCTGAGATTAAACTCATAGGAACATAGCACTCTCTCAACAGACTAAGTACTGGGATTGGCCAAAAATATCCTTGAGTGTGATTTTTTGCAGACATTTGACAATGCAGGAACAGCGCAATTTAGCACATTGGGTGATCTGGGGTCTGCGTCTTGCCTTACTTCTCTGATTTTGCTGTGCTTCTCTATTCCATGCGCAAGCCCTCCTTTTTTGTCTACCTCCATGTCATAAATTTTCTCACCACAAATTCAATTAATTTTAATGAAAACTTGTGTGGATTTATGATTGATTGGGTTTTGTTTGTTTGTTTGTTTGTTTGTTGAGGGGAAGAGGCCTGTCTCTGTGGTAAGCCATTTGGTTCCTCACTGATTCTCATGGTATTTCTTCTATTTTAATTCACCTTCCAGAGCCATTCTCACTTTTCCACACTATGGTATGTTTGAAGGAAATACTGAAGTAGAGTAAGAGCAGAAGAAGCAGGGCTTCATCTTCTGTGTCCATTGCAGTAGGAGCCAGTACAAATTGTGAGAAAGTGAAAAGGTTTTTTACTGACCGCTCGCTGGTGCACTGCCACATACGTTGTACTGAAATACAGTTGCCAGGTTCTTCTGATGGCTGTCTTCTCCATCAGACACTGGGATGGATATGTCCCAGCCCAGGCATACTTAATTTCCTTGCAACTCAAGGACATGTTGAGATGCTTCTCAAGAAAATAGCTATGACTAATGACTTCTAAATAGGTCTTGTACAATCAACCCTGTTCATATCAGTCATATTTTGGGGGCATTTATAGCTTTACAAAGGAGATCCTTAATCTTCATAATGGCTAATAAATCAAAACTAACACCATTGGATTTGAGTTGGAGGCAGCAGCTGAAACACAGAAACTTACATGGCTTAGCTTGTACTCTGTTTTGTGGCAGAATGCAGATGTTATATTTTTATTTTATTTTTTTTTTTTAGCTGGAAAAAATGTATCTATCTTGCATAACTAATGTTATTCTGTTACAGTTACTCACAGTTTCAAACCAATTGGAAGAATATTTTTTTGTAAGCCATCCTGCATGCTGCCTCTTGGTGCAAATTATCATTTAATTAATACTTTGGTCTTTCACATGACTTTTATCACCTCTGTGATCATTTCAAACATTGGAAGTGCATTGTTACACAACATCCTTAAGAGAGTGGGTACAAAAGGGAAATTTATATTGGAGAAGTCTGTTATATCTCATGCAGTGGGATAGGTAGCTAATATTTGCTAATATCTTCTAAAGTTAAACTTGTTGATACATGTTAAAGCATTAGCTGTAAGCAGTTGCTGCATCAGAATTATTGAAAACACTTTCAACCTTATCTCTGTCTGTCATGCACTGACAAAAATATTTGTGTATGGTTCAGATGAAGGGACCCTGCTTTCTTATTTATACAGTGTATACAACTGGATGATGTTAGTAAGGTGTGTTGTGTTTGTTACCGTGCTAGTGACATTATCACAGACTTTCCAATATTATGTGATGTGCTGTATATCTCTATGTTCTTGTATTTGTGTTCTCAGTAAGACGTTGCTCAGTCTTTTAGCAGTTTGTTACTTTATAGTGACAGAAACTCATTGGAAATATAAGTTCATTAAGTCAATAACCTGAAAAAGTACTCTATTTAGGTTAGTTTGTCTTCGTTTTTTCTATATGTGTTTTGTTAGTGTGCAGTGAATGATGATTTTGAGAGAGAATCTTTAGGATGGACATATTCTGGGTAACAAGAGGAAATTGATTGTGGAACTTTCTTGTCAAACCTATGTGAATTTGGATTTCAGTCATTGTTTCTCAGATGGCAAAGCAATTACTTGTATTTGCTTGGCTGCTGTGGCCAGTTATGGACAAGGCTTCCTAGGGGTTGGCTGGCTTGATGAGGTGGCTGTTCAGCTATTATTTTATTTCAGAAAACATTGAAGTGATTGTTCATTATATTAGGTAGTAACAAGGTTCTCCTCCCAACAGCAGGTGCAGAGCTATAAATGGCCATTAGGATGTCAGGTTTTGCTTGGGGACTTTGGGAGGATAACAAAGGTACTCTCTGGCAGTACAAGCTGGCTTTTATTACAAGTAAGGGAAAACTCCAAACCAGGTCAGGGCAGTCACAGAGGTAGTGGCTTATTTTTCTGTGTGAAACTAATTAACTTTACTTCAAAGCTCATCTTTTAGTGTAAGGAACTTGGTTGTGTAAAGGCACTGGAAACGTGATTAGCACATACATAAGTTAATTTTGCCCAAAAGGAAACCCCACAGAAGCTCTGTTGCTTTATTCATGTTTCAGTGATTTGAAAAACAATCTCCACAACCCCCTGCCTCCTTTTATGAATCGTTTGGACTTAAAAGTGTAGTTTGGGGCTACATACAATTTAATCAGTGACCCTGCAATTTTAGTGTTTTATTAATTTCCAAACACCACTTAGGACATGGTTTCTGTATCCTCAGATACAAGGGCAGTGTCATAAATCTATGGAATGAAAATGCTGAATAAGATGTTCTTCATAATACGTAGACAGGATACTGATCTATAAATATGAATGTCTTTTGTTTATACAACAGTGTAGTAGTGACTTGCATTAAAAGTGTATTTGCCTTCATCACAGTGATAAGGTTTGATTTGTATCTCTATGCATTACTTTCAAAGTATTATTGCCTGTGTCTAAAGACACACAAGAATCTGCAGTGAGTAGCTATTCCAGAGTGAGTTCTGTGTGCTTTTAAAAATTACAGATCCAGGGTAATGATGTCATACTGAACATCTGGGATAGATGAAAGCTATATTTGGTAATAAGGTTGAGGTTTGTTTCCTCTATCCTGGATTCTATTTTGAAAGGGGGAAGAGGAAGCTGAACAAAATCATGCTTAATAACAGTAAGTGCAGAGGATGTGCACCAAGGTTGAAGACAGTTTCAAATCTTTGCTGTGCTTTAGGAACCTAAGCTTGCCCAGTCCCTAGCAAGTGGGATCTTCTGCCTAGGTCTTCCTCACTGTTTTCCATGAGGACTGTTACCCTAGGATAGTGCACAGGGGAACAAGGCCTTCACTGGCATGACAGATGTGGGAGTTATGGCAACCAACACTGAATGATAGAAGTTGATGATGTGTCATGAAGGCAGAATGAAAAAACAGTAATTAGCTATCTTTCTAAAAAAGGAAAGGGAAAAGTTCAGGGGTTTTCCAGTCACTGACATGTGCTGTGGCATTGAACCTGTTGCATGGCAACTCTTTCTTTTTTTTTTTCTTTTTTTTAAAGGAATGTTGTTACCCATAAAATCTGACATATGCAGCTTTTAAAAATTATTTTTAAAATTATTATTTGTTTTACTTACTTTTTTTTATTATTTTGGAGTGACTTTGTATGAATAAACACTTATTGTAATCTCTTATCTGATGTTTTACTAACTCTCTTTGCCAAGTTGAATTGTATAGGTGTTTAAGTCAGCTAGCTTTATAGGGGATTCCTCCTCTTTCTAGCAGAGGTAAAGCAGAATTTTATTCCAACTTGTTTGATTTTAATTGTGTAGAAATATCTTTGGAAAAGCTGCAAATGTATTGCTGATACTTAACCATCAGTGGGTTTTTTGTTTTTTTTTCCCATGATATGAGAAGATGAGTAGCTGAGAAGCTGCAGATCAACCTTTTTTTTCCATAGAAAATTTCTAAATTCAACTAATTACACTGAATATCAGCTCTAATTAGGCCTGGAAAAAGGAAGCACTTTGGGAACAGGGTGAAAAGAAACCAAATTATTCAGCATACTCTGATACAGCCCTGCAAAAGGAAGCTAAGAACCAGAGAGATGCTGCTATGGTAATGCACATGCTAAACATGCATAATTTTAGCAAGTATGGTCATGAATTGCTGGAAGCAAAAGGTTACAGACAGTGAAGGCATTCTGGTTTTCAATGTCTTTTTGTATATTTTACATTACTTGAGCTGTGAGATAGAACAAATTTTAGTATAATGAGCAACGCAGGATATCTGTGAAATCTACCTGCTTGGTTGCTCTTCACTTTTGAAATTCACTTTGTGTTTTTCTGTAAGAGGGTAACACAAGGTGGGCAAGGGTAGCCTGTGGGATTGAGAGCTATAGATTTATGAACAGGTGTTATATTGTGTGTGGAAACTTAGATCCCCTTCATCTTGATTAGTCCCACAGGTAACACAAGGGTTTATAGAGATTATATTTCCTAATTAGAAAAGACTTTAAGAAAGAATTGATGAGAACATAGAATAGCATTCTTGCAGAAACATGGATTTCATATATGGACTTCTGTTTTCCTCCAGCCAAACACATCTTTTAATATGGGGCACTTCCTTAAAAAAAGGACCTTTGCATTGAGCAAATTGTCAGTTCAGGGAGCTTGGAGTGAGGTGGCTGTGTAGTTTGTTCGGGTAAGCAGATCTGTAGGCATTTGGTTCCTAGGTAAGCTCCAGCTTTGTCTTCGACTTCTGATTTTGTCCTATATGGCAATGCTGTTGATCTGAAATGAACAAAATATTATCGCTGGCTTTTGTAATAATCAGATCTGAGTATCCTACATTTATTGGTATAGGAGAAGTAACACCAGAATGAGGTCACAATAAATCTGGGCCTTTTTCACTGTTGAGCCTTTTTTTTTTTTTTTTTCTGTGTCTGAATTCCTGTGGGCACCCAGAGCTTCAGACCAAGCTCTCGGAATTGTGTGATCTCTACATATTTGCTAAGAAGCCCCTAAGGTCCATTAAAAAACCCCAATATTTTAGTGTAATTTCAAACATTCGTAAGAAAGTACATGTTGTCTAGACACTTAATTATAAATTTTCTCATGTGACTACCTATTAAGTTCTCTTAAGAATAATCATTAAATAGGAAGAGGGAAGAAACCTTTTAGGCATTTAAACTGTGGATTGAAGAAGAGTATGATTTTTCAAAGATACATCAGTAACACAAACTTTTAAATATCTATTTAAATTTATATTTTTAATATTTTAAAGGATTTGTTCAATTTTAATTGCAATAGTCTATTTCTTAAGTTACCTAAAACCTTGAATTCTGTGAAATAGTGGCTCATACGTGTCTGTTGCAAATATATGAAGATAGTTCAACCCTAATTCTTACCTTTCTATGCTGCTAATAATCTCAGTAAGGATTGTCCTTGGATGTAAGAATTTCATGGCTGGTTTCTTTTTGTATATGTAATTTGGTAGAACAGTTGATACCCGTGCAGAAACTTCTTTAATGAAATAACACCTTGTAGTAAAAAAACCCTCCACTTTTAATTATATATCAGGAATGGGTATTAGCTAGTCTGTTAAATATTGCTGAAAGCCTGCAGTTCTAACAGTGCAGATGGCTGAGTAGCTTCAGAATTCTCGATCATTTTTATTTTTTATTTTTTTAATAAAGGTGTTGTACGTTGATACTGGTGCAACGTATCTACATATTTAATGTTGTCAATCAGTGCAGCAAATTAACGTTCTTAATTTTTGAAAGTGTTGTATGACAGGTTTTAACATAGTGAGCCAGATTCTGTTGTCTTTCCATATTGGCATGAACTTAATCTGTTCACTTAGTTTCACTAAGATGGTTTCAGATCTATTGCAAAGTTAGAAAAGGTAAGGCCACAGTAAATTCTGTATCCACCTAAATAATGCAGTTTATAAAAGCTGAATTAATGGGAATGCTTTACTTGAGGAAAAATAGCTATTTAGTAAGTGATTAGTTAAAAGGTTACTATTTTGGGCACTGTTAAATTGTATACATCTGCTTGAAATGCTGTACTTAGCTTTTGGAGGTTTTTGTTTATGAACAGTCTACAAATTTTTTCAACACATTCATCATCCACAATTACTCAAATTTCAGTGAATAATTATTAACACATTGAAGATTTGCAAATATTTGTAGTTCTCAATTCATATTTTGAAATTAGCAGTACTAATTCCTCATCTGAAAGTCAGCTTTAAATTAGCTGGCATAATACGTATTTCCAATTATGTTTTCAGAGCTACATTTTAAGCTGTAGAATTCAGTTGAAGTTTTACACACACAGAAAATAGAAAATTGAGGGGTTTATCTTACTCCATCAGGAACATTTGCAACAGTAAAACTTGAGTGCCTAAATATTATTAGTACAACTATTTCATCAAACTGAAGCTTTTAAATGGAGTGAATATTTGCAGTACCTTTTTCAGTATGACTGATACCTCAGCCATTAGCATTTGTCTCTTGATTGGTACGCTATCTGGTGGCATCTCAGAATAATATTAAACTGCTTGCAGATCTTGGGCAATTTTCTATTTGTTGATTAGTTAAAATCAAATTGCATGAAAGCCCCAGGCTTTTATTCTTCACTGATGATGCAAGTGAAACGGACGGCTGTGAACCAGAGTTACTTCTGGCTGCTTAGGGAATGGTGTCTTTTCTTGCCACAGCAAGGAAAAAGCCTTTGAGAGCAAAGCAACAGCTGAATTGCAGCTCTCATCCCTTGTCTTCCCTTGCTTTCTGCTTGGCTGTGCTTTGGGAAAATCCTTTTGTGAAACGTGTTGTATCACTAGAACCTTTAATGCATATAGTAATAAACTCAGCTAAGTTAGCGTGAATCAAAGTTTAGCACAGGTCTAGAGAAGGTCTAGTTGATTATCTGGATATGGCAAATTGGACCATATCAAGAATTCTGCTTTGAATCTCTCTGGATACATAGATGTGTACATATATGAAAAACAATCCCCAAGTGTGCTTTCTTGCACTTGTCACTTATCAGTGTGTAAACCAGCACATTTTAAGTTGGTAGGTTTTTGGTACCATTTCTTAGTATGGAATTTCAGAAATGGGCCTCTGTTAGTAGAAATATATAATTTGTCATTTAGTAATATGTAATACAAGTGTGCATGTATGCCTAACATATAGAAGTAATTTTCATTCTGTTAGGCAGTGACTCTTGTGTCATACCAGTTCACCCTTTTCGCAAAGGAAGCAACAGCAGTTATGTCTCATTATGGAAGCTTGTGCTGTCTTATGCTGTTAGTAGAGACACTAGTACAATGATATTGCAAATATAGTTGGGTTTGTTTAAATGTGACAAATGATGCTTGTTGGCTTTGGTAACTATTAGGATATAAAATATATTGGAATTACGTATGACACTGCTAGTTAGGAAGAGGAGTATTACAGAAAATGGAACAGAAATTAAAAATGCACTTTATGATGTCAAGAAATGCCACTTTTAATTTTTTGAGTTTTGAAAGGAGCTTGGAGTACCTATTTTAACACTTAGTTCTAACTGTATTAAGCAATTTCATTGTATTAATTAAATATAACAATGGTACTCTATTCAAATGAGAGATAATATTTAAATGAATAGATGGTTTTCTTCCTTGCTATAAAAGAACAAGGTGTATTTCCAGCAATTTCTCCCCTTAATAGCAATTCTACAGATGGATTCACCTTTTGACTGGGAGTATTTCCATGCATTTAATTAATGAAATGGCATAGCCTTAACAGTCTTTTGTACAACTCTGTTAATAACTGTTCATGTAAATTAAGAATAAAATATCTTCTCTCCAACTAATTTTAAGTTAAAAACCCAAAACAAACAACTACAGCAACAAAAACCCAAACAGAAAACAGCATATTTTTTGTACATATCTCCTATAAATGCAAAAGCATTTTTCACTTCTTCAGATGTAAGTGGCTACGCTGGTTGCATCAGGGAGCTCTTGGGACTCATAGCCATGCTGCTTGCTGCTTCAGCAGGTGCTTCACCAGCAGTAACAAGAGGTATGCATAAATTGTTCAGGCATTTTAAGTCTTCAGCTAAATAGTCAGGCATTTTCAAAGAATTTCTTCAGGGATTACATCTGCAAAGTAACCCAAAGCTCCTGACTGCTGGGGCTCATTACTTGAAATACTTGTTGATAATTGGCTATTTCATTATGAGTCTCCTGTACCTTGTATGTACATCTTGCAGAAAAATGTGGAGGCACTAATTAATCTCAACGGTTGAGGATAGTAGTTTGCAAAAAAATATTCGGGAGTGGGAAAGATACACATGGTCTGTGGCCTTTGTTACATACAACAGCTCTCAGAAATGTAGTTCATGCCTTTTAACTATTATGCCTAATTGCAGTTTGTAAAGTGAAGATGACAGCTGATAATAACACTGGAAAAAACCAACCAAACAAAAAAAACCCCAAACCAACAACCAAACCACTGCAACCAAATGTACAGTAAAGAAAGAGCTGCTTACACATATAGGTTAAAGTTTATGTTCATAAATTAAAACATGGGTTAAGGTACAGGAAGTACATTTAATGCTCACTTCAGTGTCATTAGAATTGAAAATCATCTTCATAAATACTTAAAAGTGAGGAGAACACTTTGAGGAGTTTAATAAGTCATCAAACATCATTGCATATATGTGCCATCTTTCAGAAATATGTGGAAAGCAATGTTAGTGTATCAGTAATACAGAGATGTGGCTGCTTTGAACACTTGCACAAGTGAAGATCACATATGTGATTGTTTTGCTTCCATCACAACTGATCTGTCATTGGGCTCTGATGTATCTGAAAGTCAGAACTCACTGCAGAAGCTTCAGTACTTTAGTCATATATGTCTCTCTGTATATGTGTGTGTATATATATATATATATCTCTGTTTCAGTTGGTTTCTTGGGTAGTCTTTTAAGATACATTTCACTTGATACAAATACTGCAAAATTTGAATATGGATGCATTTGAAAATTATCTCATGCTGATTTTTTTTATTGTTTGCAGTTTGCTTCTGAATCACTTCACTGATATCTTTGTTTTTATAGTCTTCTGAATGTGCATAGAAAGTCAGTGTTAGTTAACAGTTTGTCTAGCTGAATTCCAATTTTGTGGAATTAAAATTAATTCACCTTCACTTTTTCATCTTTGTATCATTGTCTAGTGTAAGCAAGTACACAAAATGTTAATACCTGGAATGTTTTTCGCAGTAATCCTTCATTATCTAAAGCAGCATCTAATTCAGTAATAATTAATTCTGTTAAATAACATCTAATCTCAACTCTTAAACTTGTATAATGCTTACATCTCTGATAAGGCTTGCAATAAAAATCAAAGCCAACTTTTGAGTATTTTTGTCTGCCACTCTCACTGGATGTTACTTAACAAAATAAAGAAACATTTTCAAAGATGCAAAGTTCTATGGAAAATATAAATCAAGAAAAACATAATAGCCTGGGAAGGCTATTAAACTTTACAAACTGATAATGGGCTATAATTCCATACTACGCTTATTTTTAGCATTATTATTATACTTGCCAGTTCTCTATGTTGTTTAGTCTGCAAAGACTGTAATCCTCATTAATGATAGTAATCCAGCAACATAGAATCATAGAATCATAGAATAGTTAGGGTTGGAAGGGACCTTAAGATCATCAAGTTCCAACCCCCCTGCCATGGGCAGGGACACCTTGCTCTAAACCATATGACCCAAGGCCTTGTCGAACCTGGCCTTGAACACTGCTAGGGATGGAGCATTCACAACCTCCTTGGACAACCTGTTCCAGTGCCTCACCACCCTAACAGGAAAGAATTTCCTCCTTATATCCAATCCAAACTTTCCATGTTGAAGTTTTAACCCATTACCCCTTGTCCTATCACTACAGTCCCTAATGAAGAGTCCATCCCCAGCATCCCTATATGCCCCCTTCAGATACTGGAAGGCTGCTATGAGGTCTCCACACAGCCTTCTCTTCTCCAGGCTGAACACTCCCAACTTTCTCAGCCTCTCTTCATACAGGAGGTGCTCCAGTCCCCTGATCATTCTCGTGGCCCTCCTCTGGAATTGTTCCAACAGATCCATGTCCTTTTTATGTTGAGGACACCAGAACTGCACACAATACACCAAGTGAGGTCTCACGAGAGCAGAATAAAGGGGCAGGATCACCTCCTTTGACCTGCTGGTCACACTCCTTTTGATGCATCCCAGGATACGTTTGGCTTTCTGGGCTGCAAGCGCACACTGAAGCCGCTTCATGTTAAGTTTCTCATTGACTAACACCCCCAAGTCCTTCTCCGCAGGGCTGCTCTGAATCTCTTCTCTGCCCAGCCTGTAGCTGTGCCTGGGGTTGCTCAGACCCAGGTGTAGGACCTTGCATTTGTCATGGTTAAACTTCATGAGGATGGTATTCCTTCCCTCCAGAGTATCAACCAAACCACACAGCTTGGTGTCATTGGCAAACTTGCTGAGGGCGCACTCAATCCCACTGTCCATGTCAGAGAGGAAGATGTTGAACAAGACCGGTCAACATGCATCAGTTCAAGCCATGACACTGCTTTTTCCTCTTCTTATAGCCAGGAGGGTGACTTCTTTGCCAAGTATGTGTGAAACAGAAAAGTTTTTTGTTTTGTTTTGTTTTGCTTTTCTCTGTCCATGCAGAGTTTTTATTTTTCAAATTTGAAATATACACTAAGTTTCTGTGTATGTTTATGTTCTAGCAAAGCCCTAAACTACTGGAGCACTGTGGGAAATGTCAGTGCAATACTTTGAAAAGTAGGTGTACATCTGTTCCATTTTAAAATAAAAAAAACAGCCAACCCTTAAATGCTTGCCTTAAATCAAATGCCTTTAAATAAATCAACAGCAAAAAGGAGGTAACTATTTCTATTTCCAAGGCTATAGAAATTTTCAGTTTCTAATGTACTTCTCATAATAAGCTGTCATACAGGTTTGTTGAATGTTATATCATTGAAGTCATTCTCATATTTTGTGTGAAGTTTATGTGGTACAAGCCAAAAATGACAGTGAAAAATACTACAAAAAACTTTGCAAAGAGCATTAAGCAAATGAATATAGAGCAACTAGTATGTGTTTCTCTGATTGTTTGCTATTCATAGCAATCTGGAAATCTCAGTCATCTGACTGTGTGTAAAGATTTAAAAAACTTCATAATGAAAACAGATGTTTCATACCTTACAGTTTTATATTACAGCATTAATGCACTTCTATAGAGACAAAATTGAAAATTAATATTTCTATTTATTGTATTCTTTCTAAATGTAATTCCTTACTTTTTTCTTGAAGATAATTTAAGACACACTATAGTCCTAGTTTTAAAATTTGTTATTGATATTGTTTCTATATCCTGCTTCTTCTCCTGTCTCAATGAATAGATGTTTCAATATATTTGCTGTTAGCATTGGAAATTATTTTCTCATAATCACATGTAGTTTCATGGTGAAATGGGAAATGACCACTAAATTTTTCTACATTTAAGTTAGTAGTCAGGCTCACTTTGTTTAGTCCAAAAGTTCACTCTGTGTTCTGGGTAGTTCCTTACAATGTGTAAAACCTAGCAGGAGGCAAATACCTGCATTTTTTTCTATCATATAACATCTACATGCCCAGTTACATGAACAAACACAACTTATAAGCTTTATTCATATCTCTGAGTATTAAATTTGAGTATGGTTTAGACAGAAATGGTTAAAAACGAACAAGTTTTGTGGAGTCTTCTCCTTAGCTGTTAAACAATTTAATATGAGAACTGTCTTCCTTCAGTTCTTTCTCCAAGAATGAACTGAGAATAGAGAAGGAATGCCCAAGACTTCAGATGTACTCCATTTCATTTTGACTGATAAAATAGAAATGAAGAAGAGAATTTTAAAAGTTACATTTGCATTGATTTAAATGTGACAGTCATGTCATTTTGTCCTTTGTAAGTTGTTTCATATTACTTAGAAATCTTTTCCATGTTATTTTTATTACTCTGCCTGCTGCTGTGTGATTTTCTGCGTGTGCCGTTGTAAGAATGGCAGTATTTTTAATTTCCAGAGGTAGTATTTGGTTATAAACTCTCTGAATCCTGCTGTGATGTTAGGTGGAGCCTGAATGTCACAGAAGCATTGTTTCTGATGGCTAATTAGATAATCCAAGTGATTTAACCTCTGTGTGTCATTGTCATCAAGCTGATGATGCTGATGAAGAATGCCTGACAATTAGTGATGTAGAAATACCAAAATAACATAGTCCCTATTTATGTGGGTGTTAAATTTGTTGTTAGGCATTGCAACTATTACAAGAGTAGCCAACTCATTCCTCACTTCTCAGAATTTTCAAAAATATGCTTTCTTTTTGGTTCGTTTGCCAAAGAATACTTTGGGAGTTGAGTAAAAGGAGCAAAACACAGAAGTCATTCTGATTTTCTTAATACTGATTCTCACTGAATTAGCCTAAAGGTCCATCCAGCAGTAATGTGAAACAAGTATCGTTTGTGTGGTAGATAATCCCTCACAGCGTATGGAGGTAATTAGTACTGAAGCTAAGTGCTGCCTCAGGATGCGTATGTTCAGATGCATCTGGATACCTTTCCACCATTTTTATAAATCTGCATTTATCCTTTTACACATTTGGACCAAGGATTTTGTATGCTTGGAGTTCCACAGTGCAAGTGTGAACTATATGGAGAACAGGTGACCAGATTCACATTTTGGTCTGTGAAAATATAAAATAGAGTGTGCAAAGGAGGTGTATTATTAATAAATTACAGAAGTTCAAAGAAAATAGTAATTACACTTGATTTGGGTAGAGGAAAAGGAAATTATTCTCTAATGGTGCGCACATTGAATTATTTGTAAGTGCTATCTGAACTTCCTGGTAAATAATCGTTAAAGTACTTGATCCATTCTAAACCAGCATGTGGTTATTTCTCTTAATTCACAAACTGCAAGATTTTAATAGAAATTTCACCCTTTCATGCTTTTCATATCTCCGCCTTTATCTCCCCTGAGCCTTCCCCTCTGCAAGCTGAAGCATCCCAGCAGTAAGAATCTGCTTATAAAGCGGTATCTCCATCCCCTTAGTTGTCTCCACTTGTCCTTCTCTAAGCCTGCTGAATCCTCCTGGGGATGTGGAGACCATAACTGCATGCAGCCCTTCAGGTATGGGCACACCAGCCTTTTATGGGAATTAAATTGTTCACAGCACATGTGGGGATGCCTCATAGTGGGTGGCTTTTTCTTTTTTCTTTTTTTTTTTTTAATGCTTTTGTATTGACATGGCAGTTTCAGAGAACTGTCAACAATGACTCCAGGACCTCTTTTATATATGCCTGTTCTGGACTTGATGTCATATTGGCATTGTTTAGAACAGCTTTCCCTGGATGTACCATTTCATCTTCAGTGTAAATGGCCATCTTTTTGCTGGCTTAATCAGTTTTGTGAGGGCTTTTCAGACTACCTCACCTCTGGACAATGTTCCAGGCATTTCATGGCCTGAATGATCCTTCTATTTCCTCCCTCACTAGGGTGCCTGGAGGTGCCAGCTCTTGCCTTGTCTTCATCCTGAAAAGTCTGTTAAGCCTTACCCTTCATAACAGACACTTCCATCTTAACAGGAATGGAAGTCAAATACACTAGTGTGTAATTCCCAGGGTCCTCTCTGGAGCCCTGTTTATGGGTTCTGCAATGGCAGCCCCCTACCACGCTGGTTCAGCTGTATTTGTTAATGACAGGCTATGTGCCTTGGCCAGCTATTTTTCAATTCCTCATTGGGGTTCCCTCGGAAGTCTGAGCATGCCTACCAGTCCTGGTGACTTACGGTCATATAACATACTAGTATGGCCTCTCTTGTTTATTGCAAATTGATACAATTCCTCTGAACAACCTGCTACAAAGAACATGTCAGGAGTGGGATCTCCTCAGCAGTAAAGATCAACACAAAGACCAGTGTCTCCATATAGCCTAATAATCCCTCAGTACTCATGCATCAGCTATTCTGTCTGGCTTCCTGCTTCTTACATACTTTTAAATACTGATACATGTAGCCTATTCAGGGATGCAGATTCTTCTCTCTGTTACTTTTTGAGCCCTTTTAATTTCCTGATTACATTTTAGCAGTGGTGTTGAAGCAGCTGAAAGTTTTGTCTTTGCTCTGTTTAATATTGCATGTGCTTGTCAACTGACATTGGTGGTGGTCCAGTTTGCTTTTCTTACTTTCTTACTGGTTGTGCAGTTATTCAGAGGCATATTCGAAACTTAGCTCCATTTTGAGTATGGGGTTTATTTCATTCAGCTAGGTACGGCTGTTTGAGATTATGGAATTCAATCTCTAGAGAATTGCAGAGTAATAGAGCTGTATTTGTTGGATATTCAAAATAGTTGTAGCTTAAGAGCTTTTAGTAGCTGTCAAGGCCACAATGTGATAATCTCATGTGGAGACTCTGGGATTTGTAGTGGAAGAGCAGTTGTCTAGAACATTGCCTCAGTCTATGAAGGGAGATATTTCACAGGGGTCTGATTGGGTTGGGTTCCCAAGGGCAGGGGGAGCGGGGGGCAGTGTCTCTCTTGGTGATGTGTCCTTCCTTCCTTTCTTTCCTTTCCTTCCTTTCCTTCCTTCCTGCCTCCCTCCCTCCCTCCCTTCCCTCTGTTCCCTTCCTTCCCTCCCTCCTTCCCTCCTTCCACTTGCCAGCTTGTGTGTTTTCTACCCTGCACAGCCCTGAATATTTTCTATCGGTCTTTTGTATAATCCTCCAAGGTAGAAGCCAGAACTTCAGTTCCAGTATCTATTCCTCTTCTGTTTCTCTATTAGGATGGACGTGATCAAAATATCTGTGCAGTTTGATTAAGGTGCCTCTAGAAGGTATTAGGCTACAGAGAAAATTACTCTTCTTTACTGTTGCAAAAAAACATTGGAATAGAATAACAATATGTTTCTTGAATGTAGTTTATGATCTTGTGAAATGTCACACTTGCCATGAGTTGTCTAGACTGGAAAAGAACAGCTGTAAAAAGAATGACAAATAGGTCTTTTTCTTCTTTTTCTGCACTGAATCTATATTAAGGAGGTGCAGCTTCTCTTACTAGAGCTGATGAGTTGGCACTGAATTGAAATAAAAATCAATGTTTGTAATAGGTAACTGTCCTAACATCAATACTAATATTTCTTAATCTTCACTTAATGTTATAGACATGAAATCCTTTAGTGCAAGCAGTTCCAAATAACATATGAATTGAAAAATCCTTGAGCAACATACAGAACACATACAGGCAGGGACTATGTTAGTTACCTCAAATGTTCATGTCTGATGCAGCCAGAAAATCCTAGTTTCAGTTGGGAGGGCATGAAACCTGCATGAACTAAATAAGTAAGCTGTGCTGCTATTGCAAATATTTTTGTATCTTCGTCAGACAATGCCCACTTACTGAGCTGAACAGTGCTCATCTTAAATCAAATGTTAACATGTATTTCACTAGTTCTTCAAATATTTTCATGGGGAGTGATCAATTCAAGTAGATGTTACAAAATCTGATGAACTTACCTTTCTAAAAATTGCTTCCCCTTTTGCATTTCCTCCTTCCAAAGCATGGAAAAAAATAACTCAATATATAGATAAAGGAATTGCATATCTCCTCTTTCTTCCTTGATATCTCGGTGTCTTTTTTCCTTTTATTTTTTTATTCCTTTTTTATTTTTTCTTTCTACCCACCCTCACATGATAGCTTTAATATGTTGTGCTTTATGCCCATGTGTGAATGAATCTGTGTCCAGCCCCAAACAGATTTAACAGATACCAGTGCACTATTGACAGGTAAATGGGTTTTGGATAGGATTCCTTACTACTTTCAGTTAGTTCCTTAGAAAACTTGAGAATAATTTGAGGAGTATCTGCAGAGTTGTGAACAATATGTTTAATAACACGTAGCAAATAACGTTGTTCTGGTGTTACTGTAGACATTAAAGTGTTTATAAGTGGGACCTATGCCTGGCTGCTTAACAACAAAAAAAAAAAGCATCCTATACCTCCCCAAATGTATCGTGGGCTGCCTACTTCTGGCCATAGTACTTGGCAGATGCATACTGGACCAGAAACTAATGCAATGAATTGTAGAACTTAATAGACAAGGATGGTATGTTACCTAAAGAGCTTCTCTTGTCTACGATGACATAATTGCTACATCTTATAATGCCTGTTTCATACCATGATAGTTTTTTCCCCACTGGTTCCTGGGGAAAACAAAGGGTTGAAAGTGTTGATTGTTCTAGGCATATTGCTGAATTCTGACTTCAATACATTTTGTTCTAAAAATACTATAAAATGCATTTTCCTTGTAGTGGTGGTCACCCTATTTGGGATGAAGAGTTAAACTGATTTCTGTTGTGCTTTCATTTCCAATATATTAATAACAAAAAGAGCCAAACACCTCCTCCCCTCCTTGCATGTTTAACATGCTTTGCCATCCAGGTTTTCTATCAAGTGCTGGTATTTAGACTTTTATCTAATTTGAACTATCTTTCGCCTGTGTGAAACAGTGCAGTTTTCCCAAATGTGGGGTAATAAGAGTAGTCACTTGTGCAATTGAGCCATTTCAAACAGTGTAAAGTAACTGTGAAATTAGAAGGGGGCTAGAGGAATTAAATTCTATTCTGTTAGTTCCCTCCCCACCCCTTGTCCATTTGATCCGTATCAGCAGGGACTTTTTAAATCTTACTCTTTGACTATCTTTTCTTTTCTGTCCTTGGAAGTGATGGTGGGAGGAAGGCAAGAGACCTGACAGCATGCAATCTGTAGCAGTCCTTTGTGAATGAAATAAATCACAACTTTGATATAGACACATTCATCATTATTTCGGCTACTTTGAGTGAGGTGAAAATAGGAGTGGAAAACACCGACCACTTACCTTTCATTTATACAGCTGTGCTTAGGGGCATGTTTTCTTTTCTTTCAAAGTATTGCAAATAGTGTATAATAAGGTGAAGCCTAGCTGTGGGCCAGGAAATGTTATTGGTTTTGCTAAAACAGTATTTTCACTGCAAGAACAGGGTGTGTATTGTAAACAATTGCATATTAACACCTTGGTCTCATTAATTGCAAACTTCTCTGATACATGTCTCAGCGGCACCTTCTACTAATTAACTCAGACACTAATTGGGTCAGATGAAATAAAGTAGACAGCAGTCACTCAAGTAGACTAGAACAGCCTGTCCTCTAATTGCTTTCCACAGAGGAACAAAAAAGGAACTTGAAATATTACAAGCAAGTGCTAGCCATCACTGAGTACTTAGTGTGGATATTTCTAATGAATATTTTAACAAAAGCTGAAACAAATGTTTGTCCTTTAAGTGTGGTTAACCCATTCTCCTTCCTGTGTTCTGCATGTGTGTGACATGAGTTTTGATGGCCTTTGACCATGTGAAGTTTTTGTTTTGGTTTGGTTTGGTTTATGTTTTTTTTTTAATAGAAGCAAATCTGAAAATCTGAGAGAAAATACATTAAAAAGAAACGAAACACAAACAACTGTTTAAAGCTTTGCAGCTATGTATCACTAGGTGGCATTTGCTGAAAACAGTATAGCAATTTCATTTTTACATCAGAAACTTGTGTGAAACACTAGGTACTGGTGTTGTGGATTAGAGTCTTATTACATGTTTTAAATCCTGATGCTTCTTTTGGCTTTGTTATTAGTGAACAGTCTGTTATTTGGAAAGTTGTGGGCTCCTATTTCCTCTTTTTGATGTATGCTGCTTTGACTGGCTCATGAATAAATCTTACTATCCTTGGTCCTTTGTCCTTTATTGTTCACATTTGGGCACAAACAGAAACCTAGATTATAAAAATCTCTAGCTAAGGGAAGACACAGACTAATAGTAAGTATGTATGTTCAGTTTTCTAAACAAATTTAAAGGCAGTTGTGCATTTTTCATTTAAGTTGTAACTATGAGAATTGTGGATAATTTTAACTAGTTACAGAACTTTGTTATTTTTTAATAATTATTCTCCATTAATACTCCCATGCAGTGCCTCTATCATGGCTTACTCTGAGGTGGCCTGCTGATCAATTAAATGCTGATTTCTTTTTTTAAGCTTAAAAAAAACATAAACATAATCCCCCAAGAAACCTACAACCTCTGTGTCCTGGCAAGGAAAGCTGTGTTGGCGACAGCTCCTTTATCATATTTTTCTTCTTTACAGTGCATATAACAACTCTCCTTGTGAAAACCATAAAGGCCAGAGCCATCTGAAATTGCTGAAAACCAAGTTTCTTATTTTGTGGAAGGTTGTTTTTTTGTTTTGTTTTGTTTTGTTTGTGACATTGCTGAAATACAGGATCTGCCAGTGCTGCTTTTTTTTCTGGTATGAAACTTTTCCCACAGTGGTGACAGGAACATTTATAAGGCTGGGGTTTGCTTTGAGGCGGCTTGGTAACTGCAGCCAAGGCAAGAGCACTTGCTTCCACCTTAAATTAGTTTCAGCAATTCTCAGATCGTTGGTACAGAGGAGTAACAACACTTATTATGGGTTGCCACTAAACACACTGTGTACACAAACCATTTTTATTAGTCCTTAACTGATGAGGATTTTCTTGGTCCTGGCTGTATGTTAGGGCTCGCAGAGGGACTGCTGCAGCCTTGCCTACCTGCTTGTGCCTATCAAGCTGTCCTAACACTGCAGTCCTTCCTCCACAAGGAGCAGAGTATGAAAATATGTGTGTGTTCTGAGGAGGGAGGAAAAAAAATATTAAAAAAATAGATGATACTCGGGTTTTTTTTTGAGCTAGCAATTGCTCTGCTATTAGTAATTCCCTTTTTCTCTGGGAAGGGGCAAAGGTGGGTTAAATCCAAGATATCTGAAACCAGAGTTAATGCAGTTAAGACATATTTAATTTAGTCACTCCCTGAGTTAAATCTTTTAGATTCTACCTTTTTTTTCCAAGTCAGACGAACAACCAGATATGGGACTGAGCAACAACTGTTGTTTCCTTACTCTGAGCAGAGTGTGGTCTCTCTGCTAAGTGACCTTACAAGTCCTTAGCAGTCTTTAGGAGATGAAAAGATCAAAGTATCCTTCATCACCTGTTTCAGAAATCGCAGTTTTAGGTTGTGGAGTTCCAGTAGGTTTTATGTATAATAGTAGTAGTAAATCTGTATGGAAAAAGGCATCCCTGTTGATTTTCTGTAGCACTGCACAATGTCTCATCAGCTTTTAGCACATGCTTCCTTAATCTGTAAAAAAGAAATAAAATTTCTGTTAAAAATAATCCAATAAGAAATAGTAAGATATTTTCCTCAAACTTTTTAACTTGGAAAGGTGAAGCTAGTATCTGTGAACTCCTCGTACTTTCATTTCATATTTTAGTAATATTGGTAACTTCCCCAGATTTTCTTTGGATATGTGCTGAAGTTGATACAGTTTCTAGCACTAAGTGGTTTTTTTGTTTGTTGTTTTTTTCTTATTTATTGCTTTTAGCAACAAGAAAAAGAGCTTATAAATCATCTTTATTGGTATTTTGTCAAGGTACTTGGATGTCCTGGCAATATGGAGCATTGGTGCAGGCTTCTCACGGAAGTGGTGGAATCATCGTCCCTGAAAGTGTTCAAAAACTGTGTAGATGAGGCCCTTAGTGGCATGGTTTAGTGGTGGATTTGGCAGTCCTGGGTTAACAGTTGGACTTGATGATCTTAAATGTCTTTCTTTTCCAACCTAGTTGATTCTGTGATTGTATGATTTCAGTGGTGCCTGCCAAAAGGTTCATAATATAGTTTAGTCATAGAGTATGCTGCAAGTTCCAGAAAGCTGCAGTGATTTAAGCTGCTATAGCAGTTCTAACCAGCATGGAGGTTTAAGTGAAAGTAAGCATGTTACCTCAGTTTAGCATGTAGTATATCATCTACAGTATTCAGAAAATGCTACTAAATTGATGGTATGATGCTGAAATAGCACACACTTCTATTAACATGTTAAGCCTATTTTTTGTTTGCCAGTGTATGTATATGATATTGAAAAATAGATAATAAAGGATACACTGTCTATACACAGCTGAATATCCAAACGAATTATTATATATTTCCATGTAAAGATAACTTAAGTCATAAGCTGAAATCCTTCCTTTTTGATCACCAGTTTCTCAGGCAGAGATAGGTTTATTCCTTAATTTGGGGGAGTGATTTATCCTTCATAGTGAAATCTTACATATTGAAGCAGTGCAGCTTCTTAGGTTTCATTTTCGGAGTGATTTCCCTCTGGGAAAAACTTTCTGTGTCCTGGATCCAACAAAATTTCTAGTTAGAAAAGAAGAAAAGAAAACCAGCAAACAAAATCAGTAAAGCTTGTGTTTGCAGAGCTGTCAATAACTAGGAGACCAGGGTATTTCTGGTAGAGTGTGGTTCAAAACTGTTTCATGTCCTTATTATTGAAAGCCTAAGGCAAGGGTGGATCACCAACATTTGAGGGGAATGTCTTGACAGTTAGTATGGTATCAAGTGATATGGGAGAGGAAAGCGCTGTTACTCCCTTCCCATGCTCTTATGCCAGTGATAACACGAAATGTGAAATCAGGGTCTTCTTTCTTTGGGTTTTGTTTTTATTCTTTTTTCTTCAATCTAAACAGTTAAGTCATTAGGCACTCCATTTAACAGGCAGCCAGAAAGAAGCAAGTGACCAGCCCGTGGGCTCTTCAGGAGGGTTATTAATAGTTCTGCTCCTTCCTCCTTGAATCAATTCCATAGACAGGGAGAAGTATGATCAGCTCCTGAAGTGTGTTTGCATGTGGTAGACCAGAGGAGGACTAGACCAACTGCTGGGGATGCCATTACCAATATATGGATTGGGGCTGAATACCCCATGTTGTGTATACTTAAAGTGTTCTGAAAATGTGAACTAAAATTCTGTTTATTGTCTTATTTATTTATTATTTAATTCTATTGGAATCGTGCTCCTGCTTTTACCTCAGAAGTTGTACCTGCTGCAATTTATTTAGGTGAAAAGGCTGAGAAATGGTGGGTTTGGGGAGGGGGAGTTTTTTAACAAACATGTAGCAAATTTATTTGTTCAAACCTAAGTCCATGTGTACTGCCTGTTATTATTTTAGGGATCATATCTAACTTGCATTATCCTGGTATTTTTGGATGCTAGTCAAATCTTCTTTTTTGGGTTTTTTTGTTTGTTTTGGTTTTTGTTTGTTTGTTTGTTTAATTTTTTTTGGAAGTGGTTAATGGCCTGGAGAGGCAGATCACACCGTGCTGTTTTGCTGTACATACTTGGGTGGTTCTTTTGTTCATTGTTTCCCTGCATATAACTTCTAGCTTCCAGATATCACAAGAAATGCCTTATCCCCTTTTCTTTCTCAAAAGAATATGTCTCTGCCTTTTCCCATCCCACTTTTACTTCTTTTTATGTCTTCTGCCCTTTGTTTCCCCAAACCAGGGAAAAAGTGTTTCCCTCCCCGTCTGTCTTTCACCCCTTCTTCATCTTTTAGCATTATTGTTGTTTTCTTTTCTTTCCTTCTGTTTCAGACTAGCATTCAGTTGTGTTCTCTATCTTTTGTGCTGCTTCTGCTCTTTTTCTACCCCATGACGTCCATACTCGTCCTCAAAAGCACTCTTTACTTTTTCCCAAAATAGGTAATTAGGCAAAGCTAGGTCAGAAGAATGAGACATTATATAAACACTTGTAATGCCTTAAAGAATTAAAAAAAAAAAAAAAAACCCAAAAAAACAGTTTCCCTGAAACATTTACAATGAGAGAACAATTCCAGCTAAAATAATGAAAAAAATAAAAGGTTTTCTCAACATGACATTCAGTCTAGGCCTGTGGTATCAGTAGAAATCTTGTAGGTTGAGTCTAATAGCCATTCTCTCTTCTGTTCAGATTAGCAAATAGAATCCCTTTCTGAGTTCCTGTATTTGACCAAGGGGATGGGGGAAGGCAGAGTTGAGATTAAGTCTTTTCAGTATAGTCATATCCCTGCTTTTTTCCTAAATTTGCCATGAATTTACCACACCCTCAGAAAATGTTGATATACTATTTCTCAGAGGACTGAAATATACTTTTTTAAATTTATATATTAATGAGCATTTTCTGCATACTGAAGTCTCCTGTTTCTGCTGAGATTTTGAATAGGTTCATCAGTATTTTGAGAAGCCTGAGATGGTCTGATTATGGTGATTTGACTTGTGTTTCACAGTAAAGTCTCAAGAGTTAGCATAGGGAACAGGGAGTTTTAACATCATTCAGATACATTCTGCTCATCAGGTATTTATAGAAGATGGACAAAGAATGGTATGTTACATATTGCCCTACACGAGCAATAGACTTAAAATCATTGGCTGTCTGTCAAAGCAGTCTATTGTATTTCCTGTCAGCTTGTGAATGTCTTGGATGACCTCAATGACTAAAAATCAAAGCTAGTCCACTCAAATATCATTCAGTCATTGTATTGCATTGATTTCTTTTCTCCCTCTCAAATAAGCAAGAATGGGAAGGGAACATTTCTCAGCAGTTGCAGTTACTGGCAGAGTATTGTAACAATGTGATGGAAATCTCTAAGAATAGTGAGTTGATGGAGCCAGAGTATCAATAATGTGACTGTTTGTGGCCTCTTTTGTTCCTAGTGTTCCCGCCAGAGCTGGTACTCACTCCCTGTCACTGAAGAAAATCCTGGCCTTTTCTAAATCTGCATTGTTTGGCTTCTAGCAAAAATAGCAATTCTGATGCTTTTATTTTGTACAGTGCAGTTCTGATGAACCTGCAGTTGCAATGAATGAAGGAACTGACACCTGCCTGAAGACCACTGTTTCAAAGTTTTCAGCTACGGCATGGGAATTCTTCTTTCTTTTTTATTTTTTCTTCTTCCTGATAGTTCCTAGTAGACAAAACATAGCTATTCAATTATTGTTTACCCCAGTTCAAGGTAACACTGGGTTATGGAATAAGATAAGTCGCTGTTTTTCCTGTTTGTGTTTCAACCTGTGATGGAACTGTTTGCTGAAGACTGCTCACAAAAGTGAGCCTCCTATCACTGCCAGTCTCAGATATTCCACACGTATTGTGTAATGTCTTTATTGGCACCTTAAGGATGAGGATTTGTTTCTTCATTTCAAATTAAAGCTTACAATCTGAGGATACAGCTCATTTCTTATACCCCTGAAGTGTTAGCATACTTTTGTTGACTGTCTTCCGATTTTCAAAAACTGGCTGTACTTACTCTTCAGGAAAGTTTCCTAAGCCACTTAAATTGGTAATCACTACTTACATCTCTGGAAGGAAGAGTGCAGATGATAGGAAAGATGCACTATTGATTCATTCTCTATAGGAGAAGAGGCTGTGAAGTATCTATCCATCCTTGGAAATATTAAAAAACAGACTCGATGTGGTGCTGGATGGTTTGCTCTAGGTGACCCTGCTTGACAAGGGAAGTTGGACCAGATGACATCTACAGGTCACTTCCAAGCTCAACCATTCTGTGGGTCTGTGGAAGCATTATTTATTCATGTGTGTCAGGAGTAAGAGAAAGTGAAGATAATCTAGAAAAAGAGAAAGATGAAAAGAGTGGAGCTTCCCCCACTCCATGTTTTGTGTGGGAGAGTGGCTTATATCATGCAAATAGAATGATATAGTGACATAGATGCTGTATATTCCTGAACCTTGGTTAATTTAAAAATCTGCTTGGTATTCATCAGCTCACATTGTTTAAAAGTACTGCTTTTTATGACTTGCTAACACTGTTGTATGCTTTTAGGACATATCTAGAGTATAACAGATACATTAATATTTCTCTCTTTTTTTTTTTTCTGTTGCCATCTTTCATTTGATATGGTTGGTGGTATTTGGTGGAGAGTGTTTTGGAAAAAAAGCGTAGCGTACTGAGAGATGACAACATAATGCTGCACTTTTTTGCTGGAAAACAGTAAAGAATTTCATTTTAGCAGTAGGTTGCAAACATGAGCTACTTAATAAAGTATCTAGGAAAGTTGTCGGGTAACCACTTTTAATTAATAATCTCATCTTTGTTCTGCTGAATCCTGATTGCATGTTCCTAAGTATTCTTCAGTGTGCCGCTTGTCACTATTACTCTTGCTACCTGATTAAATCTTAGAACTGTCCTTTGTCAGATTATAGCTCCATTAATACTTCACTTTCTTTCCTGGCTATAATTTCTTATGAGCTCTAGACTGGAATAATACTTTTAAAGTCAAATATGCAGTTAGCTAATTCAAGAGGTTTGCATTCACAGTTGCATAGCTGGATGCTCATCCTACCAGATATACCAAAATTATAAGATCCATTTGTGAATGTGTTCTAGTTAAAACGAGGTCTGTTCAGTGGTACTTGAGACTCTACTGTATAAAAATCAGATAAATTTCACAGGTCAGTATTTATTTATTTATTTTTCCCCTGGAAGGCTTTCTATAGACTCATTTCTGAGTTCATTTTCTGAGTTGATAACCTGCAGAAAGGAGGTTAAGCCTGTTCCAGTCTGTCCAGCATTCTGATAAAACTGTATTACTGCTTTGGGAAGTGATCATGTTATTATTGAGGTAAAGAAATTCTGGATCCATGCAGTATTTTATGTTCAAATTTAGCCTGAAGGGAGACAGTATGCTATTCTGCAATTCTTACAGCTTGAAACAAAAGAAGTAAACATATTAGATTCCTCTTGAACAGCTGAAGAAATTACCTGCCTGGCCATTTGATTATTCTTATTGACTCACAGGAAAAACACCTGCAAGGGCATTCATCAGTGCGCTCCTAAGGATCTGTTACAAATAAAGGATTATGAAAGTGGCAGATAAGTGTTCCTGTATGTTTTAACAGCACCCAGACAAATGCCATTCAGCTTCCACAACTAGCATTCAATCTGTAAATCTGGGTTAGGAGAACATATTTTTTTGAAAAATGTCATGTTTACTGTGGGGAAAACATGCTGTACCTAACCAAGACATTGATCATTTTTTAGATTAGGAGGTTGTGACTAACAAATTGCTGTGGCTAGCAACTTGTCAGACCAAGCATCTAGGGGTAAAAGTGCTTGAAATGATCTCTGTATAAAGATAAAATCAGTGGAATACATTTGTGTTTGCAAAAGTAGCAGAGCATTACCTAAATTTGAGTCAGTTTCAAACATTCAGATTGTGGGTTTAACTGTCATTTTCCTCAAGAGACCCTTTTTTTTATCAGCTTAATGGACACAAATTGCTGAATAACAATCAAACCTTTGGCATATATCCTTATGGGGAAAAAAACCTCCAAACACCACACACTGGTACTGAAAATGCTATTACAGTAGCCTGTGGTGGAAAAGTGAAAGTTTAAACCATCTGAAAGAGGCTTTTTTGCGTCTTTCTTTTCCCTTGCTAAATACCACATACTCTTCTTCTGCCCTGTTTTAAGGTTACATTTGGCATTTGTAACAGAGATGTTTAAATAGAAATAGCTGTTTACATGTAACGTTTTACATGATTTTTTTAAGAAGTTTGTAATATAACATTATATTGATTATGCATCTTCAGCCAACAAAAATATTAAAATACCAGTTTCGTGCAAGGGGTGAAGCAAGAAGCATTATTTGGGATAGGTAGAACTCTGGAAACTTTATGGTAGCAAATACTCCTACATTAGTGGCAGAATGTATATAATGATTGACTTCTATGATATGTGTCCAGTAGTACTATCATGTTGACAATCTCTTCACCATAATCATGAAAGCAATTAGAATATGCTCATTCTTGTATGCAGAAGTTTTTAATAAAGAAATAGTAGTTTTACAAACACTAGTATTCTTTTTCTTTCCTGAATATATTGTATTGTAGAGAATGGAAAACATTTTTGTGAAAAGCCACTTTTAAAGTGATATTGAAATGAGGTCTTAAGATCAAAAGATATATTTGCATCATAGAGATTTTCTATGTCTCCTTGGAGGGGTGGAGGGAGGGAAAAGCAAAGTACATTATTAATGCTGTGCATTTCTCATGTAGCTCATCCATACCTGACTTTCAAATGCAGATGAGTCCATTAACATTATTAATTGCTGAACATTTCAGATGGGAATTTAATATCCCTTTTTATTCAAGAAAAGTAGAGAATTTTACTGCAAACCAAAAGGCAGGATTGAGTGAGCCTAATTTTAGTATAAGCATTCTGCAGTGTTTTCCACATATGCTCTTTAGTTCTAGTTTGGTTCAACTTTGTCATAGAAAGGTTGAAACTTCTGTATTATTTCAGGGATAATACCTACAGATCTGGTCAAGTAAATACTTATTAGGTTCTAAGTTGAGGGCCTCTTTCTCTTCCTGTCTACATAAAATACATCAGAATTGTACCTTTGTGTGCCCAGTTCAGAATTGTACCTTTGTGTGTCCATTTAATTCTGCATCAAGACTTGACTTACAACTTAGATACAGAAATCAAGGCCTAAAACCTGTAGATCTCCATCTAGAATGTGTGTGGGGGGGGTTGTGTTAAAGATTTGAGAAGGACTTTCATGTATGGCTGGAGGAAAAATATATAACAAATTGTGACAGGTCAATAGCTGCAAGGCAGAAAATCATAACGTATGGCAGGGACTACCAATGGAGAACTATCATTGTGGTCTGGAAGACTTCCTCAAGAAATATGAGGATGTGCATATAAACTTATTATTTCAAGTACTTTTATAGAAGTGCTGTAGGAGAGTTTCCTATTGCTCATGTCATTGTGTAGCAATGGCTTTTTTTCTTTTTTTTCATACGTACATAAAATTAAAAAATTGAATGAGATATTTCAGATCCTACTGCAAAATGCTTAGTTACAGAAGAAAAGAAACCACAGGGTGAGATGAGCTAGGGATGTAGACTATGACTATGTAGGGAACGTGTAGGCTTTCTGAAACATGACATGTAACTGCCAAGGAGAGAATACATACAAATAGGTACCCTGAATGCATTTGAATTATCATTAGTATCTTTACTACAAACCAAGACCAAAGCTTCAGTCAATAATACCATGCCACTTTGTTGAATAATTCTAATGAAGTGCTTTACTTTTCTCTGGCAGATGAACGGGAAGATGTTCAAAAGAAAACATTCACAAAATGGATAAATGCACAATTTGCTAAGGTAAATACTTTTGTTTATTCATAAACAAAAATTTGGTTTGAATGTTTAAATAAAAAGCCCCTGATTTTCCTCCACTGAGGTTTAATTTTCAAGATAACAGTTACAGGTTTCAGATATTGCTGAATGTAGTTGACTGATATGTTAGAAAATATCACCAAGTTTTATTCCTTTGATTTCAGTAGAGATTGAACTGTAAGAAGCCATCCTTTTAAAATGTTCTCTTCCTCTATTTACTTTGCCTCTTCTCAGACTACTGATGCAGATATATTGATGAATGTTGGCAGTTTTTGTTATGTTCTCAGTATATGGAGAAGTTTTCTCTATTGAGCTTGTCTTTTCTTGCTTCTAATTGCAATCCCAAAGTTAACAAAAGCAAATGAATTGGAGAGGAGCAAGGTCAAAGAAAAGAGGTGTGATCCAGCCAGTGAATTACGAAAGTCAATTATAATATGTTTTGAAATCATTATCTTTGGTAAAGATCTCAAATATACTTGAAAAAGATCAAATAACTGGCTTATTTAAATGAGGTCCCCTGACAGTATGTGATAATTTTGTCTTTAATACACAGGAAAAATTGAGCTCAAACTATTAATTTTATTAAACGTATTTAAGGAGGATAATTACTGAACTGTATTTGTCAGTTATAAACTAAGTCATTCCCACAATCTGTCATTTTGTCTTGCAACGGACACAAATGAAATGGTACCTGTGATATATCTTCTGTTTAGTCTGGCTTTTGATTGTGTCCCATCTGCTTCTCCTTATTAAAAAAGAGGGGTAAAATAATCTGAATAGGACCACCATAATGTTGGAAAACGTGCTTAGTAGTGGTGCAGTCCAGCAGGGAGTCCCATGGGTCTGGAGCATTTTCTAAGAGTACTTCAAGTGATTTAGACAGCACACATTTGTGCTCAGCATCTTTACAGCAGTGATGACCACCAGTTTGGAGGACTGGATCAGGAGGAAAGACAGTCCTGAACTCAAATTATCTCTAATTAATTAATGAATTACAAGACAAGTATGAAGTATTATATTTGGGACAGAAGTAAAATGTATGCATACAGAAAAAGCATCAACTGTGTTATCAGTAAAAAAGCAAAAGTCTGGAAATTGTGGTGAATCCCAAACAAATCAGCTACATGGTAGTATTAAAAAAAGAAAAAAAAAATATATATATTATGGCTGTAATAAGGGAAATACTTAACAGAAGGTGAAAGTTGTAATTATTTTATTTGGCAACAGTGAGACTTTAACTTAAGTAGTTTATTGTCTTGGTGTTCCATATACGAAGACACAGCCCTAGCAGTCATTGTCTGATACAAGCTAATTTGATATATATTGCCAATTAGGCCTTGTTATGGTCACAGAAATAGTTACAGAAAACTAAGGGTAACTGTTGCTTCTATATCTAAATAAAGTGTCATGTTCCTAGAGCATTGCTTTCTCAATAATAGTGATTTTATGCAATAGCAAAGCTTTCAGTTACTGAGGAAACTTGGAAGTGGTATGCAGAAGAACAGTGATTATGTGGGGTTTAGAAAATACGACCAATAAGCAGATGCTTTTAATGGTAGGTTTGACTCAGTTGTCTGAATTGATCTAGGTGTCTTTCCTCCAATTCAAGTTCAATGGAGCTTACTTCAGTGGTGTTTGAACTACCTTCAGTTCTGTAAATTTTTAGTTGTATATGTACACACATTCATAAACATACTGGAGAAGAACTCATCTCCCTTTACTTCATTTGGATTCTGAGGAAAACCTACTACAAACTATGGTGGAAGTTTTTCTTTGCCTCATGCATCACTTGTGTTTTGGACAAGGTCTTTTTATTTCAACAGTCAGTCTACCAAAAACCCCTTGACCTTTAAATCTTGGCCAAGTTATTCTTTTCCTGCAAAGTTGTTATGTATAACCAAAATACTTTTGTCTGAAACTCTTAATTCCTACTCCTTTTACCAACCAGAAAATGGATTATGCAAAAAAATCTGTGCTTTAAAGATTACAGTATGTGACTAATCTATAAGCATCTCATCATTGTTGCAGTAAGAGAGCCCAAAAGTTGGCTTCTAATGTTTGTGAGATAAAACAGTTAATAAATTAGAAGTATAGGAGAAATAGAGAGTATAATCCAAGGGACCTTTCTGTTTTCACTGCTCTAATCATAGACATTGTATATGACTTTCTTTAGTGATACCTTCTTGGTTTATCAACTAAATGGCATGCAGTAAGTTGAAACTTAAGGAATCTAAAAAATTCAGAGCATATTGCTTTAATATAATTTTATTCAGAAAGAGCTTTTCTTTGTCCTCAAAAGAAGTTTATTTATAAAATAGCTAAGTTCTGCAGGGTGTACATAATGATAGCAATGTAAGGTGTTGTAACCTAGTTTTTAATAATAGAACTATAATTAGAGCTCTCATAAAAGATCTAGTCCTGGGTAAGATATTTTTTGCTCAGATCTCAACCTTTAAAATTTCAAATAATTGAAACCTTTGTAAATGAAACACAGGATCTTAACTATGTGTTTGGGGGAATGCAAATGCATCACAAGCCCTCAGGTGTATCTGCTCTCTGTTGGAACTTTGAAACCACCACAACAATTATGTTAACAATGTCTGTACCCCATTTTAAATAATCTTATGTTGCCTCACTGGCTAAACATCTTCAGTTGTTCAGTGTATAATAGGCTTCAAAATACAAAGTGTTACAGAAGATGGAAATGTTCTTTATTTGCATGTATGAAAGAGCTTGGAAATGGCAGTTAAGTTTAAAATGAAAAACCTGAAAATTCCAGTGCCAGAACCAAAAGTTCCCAACTATAAAAGGAAAGAGTATGCTCCTGTGACTAAAGAAATACTGGTGACTTTTTTTTGGTCTCTCATTATAGAGGGACTGTCTCAAAGTACTGACAATTGTTCTGCCAGCAACAACAGTATGTGTTGTGAGTACAGAGAAGACAAGCAGCTAATAGTCGTAAATTTTGCAGCTTGAATTTTAGGTTACACCCTTGGCTAACTTAAGGTCAGCAGCTTAATCTGTAAGTGAGTTTTATAAACTAATAGTAATGTATGAATGAGTTTTCAACATTTCAATCTGCAATATCGAAAAACACATTATTGCTTGTAAATTCAGAGGTTTAAATAGGTTGCCCACATTTCTGCTACAAGTGTAGAAAATTCTATTATATAGCCGAAGAAGTCAGTATATGACAATACATACAGACAAGAGTCGGAACATAGAACATGGTAGATGGAAGAAGAGAATTTTTTTTTTTTTATGGTTGCTCTACTAATAGATAACTAATATTTTCATTACTTAGCTTTATGTAAAACAAAGATCATGTGGTAAGGAATCTTTTTAACGGAGGGTTTAAGTTGTGAAGAATGACAGCTTTTTATCAGCAGACAGAAATATTAGAAGGTAGTGGTTTGTGTGGTGACTGTGGAATTAGGATCCCATTTTTGTAATGATTATGTGAAAGAACATAGTAAAGATGCAGTCTGTGCCAAACAAAGTAAAGTTGACAGCCTCATTTAAGATATATGTGGCTAACACAACAACAATCAGCAAAATTAAATACACTTTTTACTAATGAAATTGTTTTGAATAGCAGCTAGATTGTTCAGGTAACTCATATACACAGGGATAAAAGGAACCCAAAGGGGGGGCATTGCTTACAACTTCAGTTGAGCTATGTAGCAGTCAAAATAATTTCTTGATGACCCAGTGTTTGTGGCTTATGTGATAGGAGGTCTTTTGACAGTCTCAGGTCTTTCCATCTTCTTGAGTTCATGGACAACCTGAAATTATTCAAGACTCTCGTTTGCTTTAGTGGTCTCCTGTGATTGTAGATTAAATGCCTTTTGCATATCAAATAACAAAAATTATTGATACAAATGAAATGTTTATTGACCTATGGAGGAAATATATCAAATATTTGAGGTCCAGAGAGACTACTGTAGGTCTGGCATCTGACAGAGAAATTTGCACTGCTGCTTTTGCTGCTTCCATGCTATCACTCACAAGAATTTTGAATTAAAGCTTATTTAAAAAGCCACTCATAATAAAGTGAATTTGGAGTGTTGAAGACTCTGGGAGGGGAGCAGTCTGGTGAAGCTTTTGGAGTAGACAATAATAGTTTAATTTGACAAATTTCTTTAAGATTTTGCTTCTATGGAAATGTGTTTGTTCCTGTGAATAATTTATGTCAAACTTCATCAGATGAACCAATTCTTTAGCCATATTTCTGGTTGAACCAAGAAAAGTAGCTGGAGCAAATTGCCAGCAAATCACAGAAACGCAGATAAAATACTCAGTATTAGCCCTGTCCAAACTGCTATCTTGACAAATAACCTATAGGTCAAATGAAGACAACTGCTTAGATGAGTGAGGTACTGGTAGGAAAACTGGAATTAAACAGTGAACTTAGAGGTTCAGATCAGTGTGCTCATGGTTCACTGATGTCTGCCCTAAAAACAGAACAGTAGTTGCTTATGCATGTCTATGAGACTAGAAAAGATCACTAGCTGTCAGTAGCCGTTTCACTTAATAAAAGTGAACTGTAGGGTTAGCTGCTCTTGTACTCTCCAGAGCTCAATTCTAAAGGAGAAATCCTACATCAACACTGGCTTTTCAGGACAAACTTTAATATCATTGTAGACAAGTTCAGAAACGTTCATTCAGATAGCTGTGATGCTTTAGCCATTTACATTTGCTCAGTTCTGAGCTCCATTTTGCCACAGATCATCCTGCAGGTATTCTCAGTCAAAAGGATTTATATCTAGCCTTGTATTTTTCAACTATGTTGAACCAGTACCTGACACTGCAGTGAAGATGTGTTCTCAGTCTGTAATTCATCCAGTCTGTATTACTGTTTTCAGCTAAAACCCCAGAAATCAGCTCTTCCTACAGTATCTGATACCCAAACTGTTCCATGTTAGGGTAGAACTAAGAGGAGGGCAGTTTTTTTAATTTATTTATTTATCTATCTATTCATTTATTTATTTTTACTGATGCAAATTAGACTGACTTGCACTCATTCTCAATTATAGAGGGGGAAAAAACCCAATCCAACCAGCCAAACAAAACCAAAGCAAGATTATTCTTTTATTCTTTTAATTTAAGAGGTAAAAAGAGATACCAAGACATTCTAAAAAGGGTAAGTGTGGTCAAAGTAAATGATGGTTGAATGTTGACCCTACTCAAAGCTTTGTTTAACCAACACATGCTAATATCAAGTGGTGTATCTATCAGGTCATAAAATAGCATGTATTGTAATTTTGTTGCTGATAGTGCATATTCACACTAAGGTTTGCTTAAAAAGCTTATAGTTTTGTGCCCCTATCCATTTACTTGTTTAGGTCAGACAAGTTCTGCTGAATTTCACCAAAACCAAAGTTGTGCTCTATTCAAGCTAAGGAGCAGTAATTTAGATATAAATGTCAAGAAGGATCAGGTATCATGTGTAAGAACATTGATTCCAGGACAAACAAAAGATGGTTTGTAAGTAAAATTTTGAAATTGTGTCCGTGGTGAGACCCTGGTCAAATATTTAAAGAACGTATGTTAAAAGTGAATATGGTAGGTGTCAGCTCAGTTCATTAACTAAATATCGATAATACCTTTTTTTTAAAAAAAAAGTATGTCTGAAAGAAAACCACCCAAATTTAAAATTGTACCGTGTGACAAATCTGAAAAAATCACAGTTGGTATTATTCAATGCAAGACACCACATCTGATATTCACCCGTCCTAAATACCTGATTAATCTGTAGGGTGTCTCTGTTGCCAGCATTTTTAAGTGCTAAAGTGAAACTGATGAGGAATAGTTTACTAATGTGGGAACCAAACCACTTTTATCTGCTACAGTGTGGCAAATAACCAGAACTCTTACTGAAGATTAATAGTGCTTAACTTTGCTTTCCAGCTCTCTGTGAACAACACTACTCTTGGGACACGTACTGTTTTAAAATACCATGCTTTCTTATACCAATAACCTTTCTATAATACATCTTGCAACAGCACACCAAAGGCCTGTCATGTCTATTCTATATTATTAAAGCAAAAGCTTTTTTTGGTTGGTTGGTTGTTTTTTTGGGAGGGTTTTGGGTGGGTTTTTTGTTTGTTTGTTTTTAAGCCAGATAATGTTTAAACTTGGTATAGAAAACACATTTGCATTGTTGAGTGATTTTCCTTTTTTGGATATCTCCAGAATACATAAGCAAGTGTCAGGCAAAAAACATGCTCAGATTTATTTGCATGGATATATAGTAAATTACCTATTACGTCTCCATATTCTCTGACTTTTTTTTTTATGATGCAGTAAAATGGGATACAAGCTGTGTGAATATTTATTATGTTTCACATAAATTTCCTTTCCAATGAAAAATAACTTTTAAATTATTTTTACTGTAATTTTAAAGGTAATACCAGTGGCAGTATTACCATTTATTTTACTCAGAATTTCATTCTAGAACTTGAACTATCTATTAATGCATTTTTACAGATTTTTTTTTTTTTTTTAATAATCAAGAAAGATGCCATCAGAAAGTTACTGTGAACAGAAACAGGGCAGTTTAAAGGCACAAATATCCTCAAGCTTTGAACTTTGCAGGTAGCGTTAACTCTCTTTTGCTTCCAAAGTAACTTTTGAGCTTACTATTGGAAAAATGTTTAGGACATGTCTCTTTTAACAATGTAATATTTATCAGTATTTAACTCTGCCTTATGTAGAGGCCTGGATGTTGTCAGAGATTAAAATAGACTTCATCAGGGGCTGTGGTGATAGGACAAGGACTAATATGTTAGAACTAAACAGAGGAGATTTAAGTTAGATAAAAGGAAGAAATTCTTTACTGTGAGAGCGGTAAGGCGTGGGAGCAGGCTGCCCAAGGTAGCTGTGAATGCACCATCCCAGGCAGTGTTCAAGGGCAGGTTGGACAGGCCTTGAGTGACATGATCCAGTGTGAGGTGTTCCTGCCCATGGCAAAGAGGGCTGTAACTAGATGATCTTAAGGTTCTTTCCAACCCAAACCATTTTATGATTCTAACCCCTTTGCACTTACTGTAAAAACAAGGAACACCAGAAGCTAAGTGGTGTCACAATGCAGCATGACAAAACCAAAATACTGTTCAAGAGGATGGTCTTCTCTATTTTCTCTGCTCTTGCTAACATCAGAAGCACAAGCTGTATAACCCACTGCAGCAGCCACACAGCTGGAAATGCCTTTAAAACTGTGAGTATAGAAAAGGACCCTTTTACTTGAAAGCCTAGAGAAGACAAAAATGTATTTAGTTATGCTTCGAAGACACAAAGATAGATGTATCAGATTAACAAAAGTGAATGGGACTATATATTGGGGTTTGTTTTGTTGTTGTTTTGGGGTTTTTTAAGCTGATATTCAAAAGCGAAGGTTTTATCATGTATGCATGAGGGAAGGGATTCTATAATGTTTTTCCTCTATAATATTGTCCCATTGCCAGGAGATTTTACAGCTTTGCCTGTTTTTTTTTTTTTGGGTTATTTTTTTTTCTTCCAGAATGTCTACATGACTGCAATTAAACAGGACAGCTCTTAGAGAGCAGATCCATTTTCACTTTGATTAAAAGTGAAATTTCTTCTTCCCCTTAATTATCTGCACATCTTTTGGTGGAGCTGTGGTTACTGGCTGTATATCTGAAGACCTTTTGCTTGCAAGTGAGGCTTGCTTGTCTGCTCCCTTGACTGCACAAGCAGTGACATGTTTTCTCTGCTTTGCCTTAGTGGGCATAAATTCAAAACTGGCTGCTGTTCAGGAGCAGCTTTTTCAGAGCTTTATACCCACCTTAGAGCCTGGCTCTTTTCCTGAGCTAAGGTTCCTGTGGGTGCTCAAGGCCTGAGACCACAGCCACCCTGCCCATGTGCGGAAATTCCCACTAACTGTAAGGCGTTAGAGCTGTCACTGCTTCAATCTAGTCACTGAAGATTGTGTCCTATTCTCACTATCTTTTATTTGCACATGCAAAGGTTGTGTTACTTTTACAAATCTGATTTTAAGACTTAAAGGGTTTTCCATTAAAGTGGATTCCCTTCCAAAAAAAAGTACATTAACTTAAACAATGAGTGTCTGCATGACAAAACACTTTCACCATTTAGAAACCTTTGGGTTAATGCAGACTACATTTTAAACCCTTGTATGGTAATTTAGTATCCAAGACCTTTAATTTGAAACTTCTGAGTGGATTGATAACCTTAAGAAAATGGATTAAAATATATGCATTTTTATTATGTTAAAATAATTTGTCTTTATATTCTTGCTTTTTATAGTCTCTTCTGGCAGAATAAGAGCTTCCCTCAGATGCATTAGACATGCTGAGCAAGCATAGCAGCCACTAGCATTGGCAATAGAGGGCACCGGACTTTCATTTCTGATGTTTTACTGAGGAAAAAAATAGTCAAGTGAGGTTTGAGCTCTTTTACCTTTTCCTTCTCACACTTTGATTTGCATCTCCTAGACTTTTATTCAAACTGATACTTTTTTGTTGCACTTTAAGTAAAAAGAGGTTAAAGAAAGTTGAATGCCTGCTGTTCTATTGAATTTATTATGGCGTATGTATCTTGAGGGGGGGAATAGGAATAAGGTAAATATACACTACAGTACTGGTCGCAGTAGTACATATGTCTAGCTTGCTACTGATAGCAGACATCATTATTTCTTTGCTCAGAATTCATTAGTATTACATCTAATCAACTTCATAATCTCCAAAGCAAAGCTCTTCATGGAGGCAAATAAGGCTTTAGTGGATTTTTGTTAGACTGAAAGTTCAAGAATTAAAACAGGAAAAAAAAAAATCAAAACAGCACATTTTTTGAGCTACTGTCACGACTTACATAATTGACCACTTATGTGAACATACTGAAGCTAAACCAAATTATACTGACTGTTTCCCCATCTGCTGCATACCATTCTTAAACCTCACTGTCTGTGGTAGTGGGTACATCTTGTACCTCTCAGACACATATCTCTCTAGGCTGCCTTTGACATCAGGAAGTTTGGCCGTTCCTCCTGTGTTTAAATGAGTAGGATATTTTTAACAAACACATCTCGGAGACAAAAAACCAACCAACCAAAACCCAACCCCCAAAGTATTCAGTTTTGGGCAGACTGCATCCATGTTACAGACTGCATTATTGGATGTTGATGTTTCAACATGTTGATGATGTTGGTAATAAGATGGCCCTACCCAGTTCTGTAAGCACTTACATTTTTGCATATACTTCCTGTGTTATGCTTTGGGATACCTGTGTTGTGTACAAAGACTTTATGTTCCTTCAAAGGGTGTGTTGATGGACATGATTTTACACCTGGCTCAAAAGCAACTTTTATTGAGGTTAATTTCTTTAAACCACATGCCTGCATTTTAGGACCTACCTTGCGATGAAGACAGAAAAAATAACATTATGAAAGATGTTCCTATGGTAGAAGGGCGCTGTTAGAAATAATAACCTTATTTGTACAAGGTTGCAAATAACCATATTTGCCTGAGACCTTGAATATTTGCCTTTTAACATATTAAGTGGATCAGTCAGATCTTGGGAGTGTTTCTGGACCAACACTTCAAGAATATGTATGCTTTTTAGAGCTGCTTACTTCTGTTATTTCTCTGTTTATGTGTTTGGGCTGTTCTGAAGGTGAAAACATGCCACTTCATACAAGATAGCTGCAGTTGTTTCTCAGCAGCAGTAGCAAAACGGACATAAGCACACTATTAAATCTTTCCTTAGTGAATTGGTTTTATATATATAGAAACGAATCTTCTTTATTCCTACTGCAGAATGTCTGCATAACTTGTAAATCTTTTTGTACTCTGTTTTAGAACCCCGGTCTGATTAAATATTGATACTCATGTCACTGACTTTGCTAATACTTTCACTTTTTTCAAAGATCTACATGACAAGTGTTATTACATAGAATAGCCATTTTTCTTTTCTATCTGCTTTTCATAGTGTGTTTGATTGATTTGCCAGTTTAAACCCATCACATTTACTTCCTGGTAATATTAGTGTGAGAATATATATAGCTGACTTAAAAATGTGATGCTTTTAGTGTGCTCAAGTACTTAGCATTTGTTATATTGAAATTAAGATTTTGGGGAAAATGATAAACAAGCAATTTCTTCGGTTCAGTCAACTTAGTTCTATGCAGACATAAGAGGAAGTTAAAAAAAAAATCACAAAATGTTAAAGGCAGGCATACTGGGCCTTTCTCATAGGCAAAAATATTAGAAGAAACTGCTTGGATGCTGCTCCAGTATTCAAAAGCAGAGGAGATGAGATGGCAAAATATCTTATCTGATAATCTTATATAGAGAGATTATAAAGAGAGCATTAAAAATTAAAACAAAAGTGGTTTCTAGCACTGACTGAGTCCCTTAAATGGGTTGCACAAAATGGCAGGTTGTACATTTAATCCGCACTGGAAAGTTCCTGACATCACACAGACTGATTTCAGTTTGGAGTTGGTTAAGGAAGCACCTAGTCATGCTTGGGAATATTTGACTCCATCCAGATTTTGGCCCACCATATGTGTACCACTATACTTCATCAAGTCCTGTTCAGAAACATCTTCCTTGAAACTTAACTGATGAACTTAGGTAAGGTATTGCCTTCACAGTTCATGTCTCTATCAATGTTTCTTTGAAATAATCTGAATTCTTGATTTTGTGTTTGTATCCTTCTCTCTCTGTTTTTATTTTTAAACAATATAATCAGCATTTCCATATATTGCATATATGCACATGAATTTGCCGCATATTTTCATTGTTTTCTTCTGAACTTACTTATATTGCTTAACTGAGTTGAGGAAAATTGTTTAAGGAAAAAAAAAACCAGAATAAAACAGAGTTAGGTTTCTGATTTTGATAGATGCTACACTTTGAGAGGTGCATTCTCTTCATGACTCCAATATGTTGCTTCCAAGGTGCTTGCTGGTACAAAATGCTTTGATTCTTCTTTTGTACTCCTTTTTTATCTTCTTTTCAGCATAGCTCCTTTTTTTGAAGTTAGATATTACCACGTGGATTTAATTTGTCTTGCTTTCTTCTATGAAGGCACCACTTTTGAATGCATATTTGTCAGTTATAGAAAACGTTACTGACTGCCTTGTGTATTGGCCGCATCCTTGTGTATGGGACTGAATCAAGACTTGCCTTTTCTCTTCCTGCAATCTCTGACTAGTTGCTTTAAGAATGGCTCCCTTACAGTGGCCCAAAAAATGAAGGTTTATGTCTTCTGCATACATGGCATTTACAAAATCTGTAAGAGAGTGACTGAGATTTTCCACTGCAGTCTGTCTGAGCATCTTTAGTATTTTAGAGTCATTGCTATCAGGGTGGTAAGATAATACACCTTCTTTAAGAGGGTGGACTTCTCATGTTTCATGCATTAGTTGAATACAACCCTATAATGGAGCCCAATTTCTACCAGTATGATAATCTGTGTTGCTTTTATCTGATTGCAGTATATGTCTCATGTCTGACCTCCTTGTACCAAATGCCAGACATGCCTTTTATATTAATTTTTCCTGAAGAAAATTAGCCCTTAACTGAACCCCCAAAATTTTATACTGTTAAGGACTTAAAATCAGTGCATTTGTAAATTATCATTGGTTTGCCTTGTCTTTGTTTTCTTTTTTTTTTAAATCCAGCACAAAGTATTTCTATTCTAAGATTAAAGAATATGTGAAACGTATGTAGTCTCTTTTGTGCACAGACAAAGCCTTACAAATACCCTTAAAGTAGCTTTGTATTTTCAGTGCCTTGTATGTTTATAAGTCTTGTAAAAATGCACCTGAACAGAAGACATTTTCATCCATTGCTGGCAGTTGTCAGTTATGGTCTCCCAATGCAGCCCAACAGGTCATGGAGTGAGGGTGCCCATGTGGCTGGTGGGGGTGATGCTGGGAGAAGGCTGAGGTTCTCAATGACTACTTTGTCTCAGTATTCACTGGCAAATCCTCTAACCACACCACGCAAGTCTTGGAAGGCAGGTGCGGGGACTGTGAGAATGAAGACCCTAGGCCCACTGTAGGAGAGGATCTGGTTCAAGACCATCTTATGACTCTAAACGTGCACAAGTCCATGGGACCTGATGAAATCCATCCACGGGTCCTGAAGGAGCTGGCGAATGAAGTTGCTAAGCCACTAGCCATCATTTTTGAAAAATCATGGCAGTCAGGTGAAGTTCCTGACGACTGGAAAAAAGGAAATATAACCCCCATTTTCAAGAAGGGGAAAATGGATGACCTGGGGAACTACAGACCAGTCAGTCTCACCTCTGTGCCTGGCAAAATCTTGGAATAGGTTGTCCTAGAAGGCATGCTAAGGCACATGAAAAACAAGGTGGTTGATGACAGCCATCATGGTTTCACTAAGGGGAAATCCTGCCTGACCAATTTGGTGGCCTTCTATGATGGGGCTACAGAACTGATGGACGGGGTAGAGCAGTTGACATCATATACCTGGACCTGTGCAAAGTATTTGACACTGTACTGCATGACATCCTCGTCTCTAAATTGGAGAGACATCAATTTGATAGATGGATCACTTGGTGGATAAAGAACTGGCTGGATGGCTGCACGCAAAGAGTTGTGGTCAATGGCTCAATGTCCAGATGAAGACGAGTAACAAGTAATGACCCTCAGGGGTTGGTGTTGGGACCAGTCTTATTCAAAATCCTTGTCTGTGACATGGACAGTGGGATTGAGTACACCCTCAGCAAGTTGGCTGATGACACCAAGCTGTGTGGTTCAGTTGATACGCTGGAGGGAAGGAATGCCATCCAGAGGGACCTTGACACTCTTGTGAGATGGCTGATGCCAGCCTTATGAAGTTTAACCATGCCAAGTGCAAGGTCCTCCACCTGGGTGGGAACAATCCCAGGCACAGCTACAGGTTGGGCAGAAAAGAAATTCAGATCAGCCCTGCGGAGAAAGACTTGGGGGTGTTTGTCAATGAGAAACTTAACATGAATCGGCTTCAGTGTGCGCTTGCAGCCCAGAAAGCCAACCGTATCCTGGGCTGCATCAAAAGGAGTGTGACCAGCAGGTCAAAGGAGGTGATCCTGCCCCTCTGCTCTCGTGAGACCTCACTTGGAGTATTGTGTGCAGTTCTGGTGTCCTCAACATAAAAAAGACATGGAACTGTTGGAACAAGTCCAGAGGTCCACGAGGATGATCAGGGGACTGGAGCACCTCCCGTATGAAGACAGGCTAAAAAAGTTGGGGCTGTTCAGCCTGGAGAAGAGAAGGCTGCATGGAGACCTCATGGCAGCCTTCCAGTATCTGAAGGGGGACTGTAGGGATGCTGGGGAGGGACTCTTCGTTAGGAACCGTAGTGATAGGACAAGTGGTAACGGCATAAAACTTCAACGGGAAGTTTAGACTGGGTAGAAGGAGGAAGTTTTTTACTGTAGAGTCGTGAGGCACTGGAATTGATTGCCCAGGGAAGTTGTGAATGCCCATCCCTGGCAGTGTTCAAGACCAGGTTGGACAGAGTCTTAGGTGACATGGTTTAGTGTGAGGTGTCCCTGCCCATGTCAGGGGGGTTGGAACTATATGATCTTAAGGTCCTTTCCAACTCTAACTATTCTATGATTCTGTGATTCTATGATCCCAAGGTACACTCTTACCAAGATGGACTAGGCTCTACAGATGCAATTTCTTACCTTGATAGCTGGGTCCACTTGCGGTCTCCTTTGGGACCTCCAAATGCAGTCTGCCACAGCTATTCTTTATTTTGGTGAACTGTGGTCTAGGCATCTCATGGGTACATCTCGGTCTCAGTTGGGTATTTCCTTTTTCTTCTTGCCATGATTTTATCAAGTTGCAATTGGTTTCCACAAGACTTTGTTTCTGACTTAAACAAATGACCTTAAAGGCCAATAAATGCTTTTTGGTTTTGTTGCTATTCAGCATCAAGCTCTGGTTTGCATTACTGTCTGGGTCAAATTTAGTGGCAAGGGACGGCTGTACATGCCCTCCACAGGAGCATTTATGGAAGTTTAGGCAACAGCTTAGTAACCGAACATTTTTTTCTACTTACTGTGAGGGAACGGAGGAAGGCTCCTCCATTCATTCTTTCTTTACATGGCATGGTTTTGAGGATCAATCTTAATCTGAGTGGCGTTAGAAGTCACCTCTTCTAAGCAAAATAAAAACATAAAATCGCAACAGTCAATGGATCCAATGAAACTTCAACATAAAAGTGTGAGGCATTAATTGACTTGTAGTCTGTGATTTATTTAAACCTCCTATGAGGAGGTGCTAATGATGCTAATGTTTTTAACCTACTTTGTCTATTTCTGTATGTGGCAGAAATGTTACAAGTTGTTCAGCATATGGATACATCTGATAGAATGCAGAAGAGTGAATATAATTTTACAGTAAAAGCATACCTCACAATTTCTTTAATTCTTCAAAGGAGCATGTATACGTACATATGACTGAAACACAAAAGGTGGTATCTAAATATTTTGACATTTTTTTTTCTTTTGAAAAGATGAAGTTAAAAAGAACCTCATATTTCAGAAAAGCTGCTGTAAGAAATGAGACAAAAGGTGGAAACAAAGTCAGTTTGCACAACAGAGGGAGGTTAGCAGTGGAGTTGCATACTAATATCTGTTGAGATTATGATTATCTGATGGAGAAATGTGGCAAAACTACTTGACGGTTTAGAATTATTCAGGTCAGATAAAAACAGCCAAAGGCTTCCAGAGTGATTTCATGGTACTGAATGACTAGGTGTTTAACTGACAGATGATATTCAGTATTTGTTTACAAAAGAAAAAAAATGCTTTAATGGTTAAAGCTTATGTTACTCCTTCCTTTGTGTATACTGTATGCCCTAAATGAGATTTTACCACTCAGAATTCTCTACAGTGTCATGTGTCTTTTTTGATGAAGATAAAAAATGCTCACTTTTTAAATTTTTTTTATTGAAAATGTTCACATCAGCATGAAATGTTCTTCAATATCCTGGACATTAGGGAACAGAACCTCATCCTGGGAAATTTCTAACCATAACTACACAGAAATTAGGGCATTTTTCTGAAGCAGCATGTGACTTTACACTTGTCCTACCCTTATTCCCTGTTCTTACAGAGCGCAGGCCACCATCAGGATTGCATGAACTTAGAAGAGCCCTTGGGTGACCAAAATAGCAATTTTTGTCTTACTCTCTTAGAATAATTTCATGCTAATTATGCATTAGAAAATTCAAGATTCCCCTCCACCAGGAAATGAGAGTCACTTCCCATACTGAGATATTGACACTATATTTAGCATAACATAAAAATCGCCCTCATAGGCACAGAAATAGTAATCCAAAAGCTTGAAGCTCAGTTGAGACTCTGTTTGTGACAGAGTGGTCAACACACCTCAACAAACTTTTGGGATGAATGCAGAGCCAGAGGACAAATGCTTTTATCTCTATGTAATGTCCAGATACAAAGTGGCTGGAGGCTGGACTATCAAGTGTTCTTCGGTGATTTATCTCTTTCAATTGGCCCAGCCCCAAAGCAGTCTGGCTATGCAGTCTCCCTACTCTTCTCTATCCAAACCAAATACATATAAAACCAAATATATATGAAATTTCATTCAGCATAAATTCAAGGAGAGATTCTGTAATACTAGTCTCTGCTTAGATTCAGACTCAAACTGAGAAGGTCTATATATGGAAGATAGAAATTTAAAGTAAAGCTGTTGCTGTTATAATTTTGATCCTATAAGAATGATGAACAAATCTCACAATGATGGAAATCTGAAATGGGAGATTGCTGAGATTCAGGGTAGAGAAAACAAAAAATATAGCTTTGCTGTGTCCTTCAGCTTGCCTTTAGTAAACCATTCACTATCACTTTTCTATTTTTCCATCTCTAAATAATTTAGAAATTAAGGGCAGAATCCCAAATTACCTCTCCTTGTATATAGGGAGAATACTGGAAATGCACTTAATAGTCTCACTCAAAATTCAGTACCAGAATGTCTATTAAATTTGTTTGGAGACCTATTGTGCAAACTAGATATCCCCAGATATGAAATGCTTGCTAAACTCAGAATTAAAAATAAAAAATAAAGGGGGGGGGGGGATGGGGTGGATTAAAACCATCTAAGCAGAAAGTATTTTTCTCATAAAATGCCTCAATCTGTCTTCCCTGAGAATCTGGGATGGTGAGATTGTCTTTTTGGAATTAATTTCTCATTGGCACTTTAAAATCCTATTTTGAATGTGATTTAAAAAAAAAAAAGTTGTTTGCATATGAGACACTGTGCCTACTATGTTTTGTTTGTTATTACAATATGTGATTTTTATTAACATCTCAGGAAATCATAGAAATATACTTGAAACCCTCTATGTTTCAGAGCCCTAAACTGTATTCAGTGACCTTCTACACCAGGCTCAGTTACTCAGTTAAATTTCCCCATTAGGCAAAGGGAGGAGACTAATGTTAAGCAAGCTTCATTTTTTCCTTGTGTTTTTCTAGTTGATTGAAGATGTATTCAGTTTGCTGGTTGACAAGAAATCTATGTGAAGAAGGTCAAACAGGTTACAAGCGTCTTTTAAATCTTCTGTTTGCCGTTTCTATGAGACTATGAGTAAAATGCCTTAATAGAAAAAAAGGCACCCTCTTTCTTTTATTCCTTTACCTCTAAAGAAGAAAACCACATTTAATAGCTTTCTATCCCATTTCATTTAGTTGCAATATCCTCTTCAAATTATCTAGGTCACTTAGGCCTATATACCAGTGAGCTATTTTTAGCTTGCTGGTTGTCTTGTAATTCTGGTCAAATTATCCTTTTTGCAATTAAACTTTCTGCCTTTTTTTTTTTTTTTTCCCTCTCCTGTATAGGCTGTGTATATAGGAGTACAAGAACAAAATTTGTTAGGTCACTGAAAGATCCATGTTTACAATAATTCTAATTTTTTACTGGGGTTTAGTTTTTCTGGAAGGAGAATATTAGAGGACAGCATCTGTTTAGGAGAAACAGATCTGTTTAGGCCTGTTCTGGTACACAGGACAGATCTCCCTTGGTGCACAGATAGACAAGTTATGATGAATCTGTGTGCATGTATTTTCCTTTCTAGCAGTATGTCTGCTTCTTTCCTTAGTTGCAAAGGAAGCCTGCAGAGACATTTCTGCCATCTCTGAGTATGGACATTGATGAATTGATCAGTGGGACACAATACAGAGATCTCTGAGCTGGGGTCAGTCATAATGGAGGTGGAAAGCAAAGCTGCATAGCTGCTTCATGTAGTCAAGCTAGTTGTGAGGCTGTGTATGGCATAACTGAACTGTGCCCACATGCTCTTCTGGCACGGGGCACAAGGTTGCCTAGTTGTAATACATGTTGTAATTGTGCAGACAGGGCCAAACACAACAAGCACCCAACTCTATTTATGATTATTGGATGTAGCTTTCATGCAAGTATGGAGATACTCATACCACCTACCACTGGATGTGTAATGTGGCCTAAGCAAGGCAGAAGTTAGCAAGCTAAGATTCCTGTGTAGTGAAAAAAAGGAGAGATAAATGTAATACTTTAGAAGGAATTGGTTAGTCTGAAAGCTTATGATAACTATGGCAATATAAAGAAGTAAAAGTAGGAACTCCTCTTTGGCTACTAACTGCCAGTGAAGAATGCATTACTTTGGGAGTAATAATCTTATGGTTTTTATTACTAATAGATATACTAGTGATAGAGTATGATCTTGTTCATTTATGAATTTGTCTTTAATTAGAAACAGAAGGAATGTGTAAGTAATATGAAATTATATTATTTACTCTATACAAATGCTTCATTAAATGTTAATATTTAAATTCAAAATGGTATTATGTGCTTCATCTGAGCGAGCAACTGTCGTTCATTGTTACGTACCTACTAAATGATAGTGATCTTATTTGTGAAAGTAATTGCAATTTTAACAATGTATGTGTATACAATTTAATGCCACCATACTCTGAAATCATAGTATGAAAATATCAGAAGAGAAAGGATATATTGCATATGTGGCCTGCTGTGCAACTGATGGATCGGATTATATATATAAACTATAGATGGAGCTGTCAAACTAATAAGAAAACTGTGGAAAATAGTCCATGTACTGGATTCTCCCTAGTAAAGTTAAATAACTTTTCTTACCTCTGCATAATTGATGAATTTAGATTATCATAACACAGTTTACATTTTGGAGTGGGAAAGCAGCATGGTTTAACATTTCATGATGTTATGGTTTCCTTTTAGGCTGATGTGTTCTAGTCTATGTCAAGTAATTTTAAGTTACTTAATATTCTTCGAAGTACAAAACATCTTCTCATGAATCTTACAATATAGTGGGTCACTGTTTCAAATGATTGCTTCATATGACTTTATAATTGGAGTTCAGTGCAAGAGATAAATTTGGAATCTTTTACCTGGTGAGAAGTAAAGTTTCCAGCATAGAAAGAATCAGATTTTGCTATCTTACTTTTAAATTTAGTATCATAACATCCATGTTTCATTTTTCAAGGAATTTCCAAAATCCTGTTATGTCACCTACTGAAAAGAAGAAAACTAAAATTCCATAGGAGAGAAAAGGAAAAGCCAATGAGACTATAACTGAATATAATTTGATTATACTGCAGATTTTGTTCCTTTAAACATACTTGATCTGCAAAAGTTCTTGCTTGTAGTAAAAGGCAGAGTATGTGTGTATTTGGTGGATTTGGATTTTAAAGTGTATTTCTATGTTTTATATGTGTTTCACTTAGATTCCATTAGTTAGATCTCTTGGGTTATATTCTTTCTCACATGTCCAAGTGTTTCAGTTATTCTGATAGTGACTTTTGCTTATGATGAACCTGTATTTTGAGACCTGCAGTTAATCATGTAACTTATTTACTAGGTATTTTGAAATTCCCTATGAAATAATAGTAAATGCTGAAGTGTCTCTTCAGGCTGCAACAAGACAATTTAGATGCTCATCAAGATGTGAAGGATTGTAGTTGAATGTGTTCAGGCACTGACACGAAAGAAATGCTTAAGTAATCTTGAAAGCACAGAAGTATCTAATAAAATAAAAAATTAACAATCACAGAGTGAAGTTTTTTTGGTTTAAAAAGGCTACACTTAAAATGAAAACATATGCATGCCCCTAAAACCCTAGCTGAAATACAGGAGAAGCTGAGAAGTCTGAGCATTAAGCGTAATCTAAAAGTATGTTTTAATATGGTGGAAGACTTTTGTAAGTCACTTTCCATTTTATAATAGATCTCAAATGAGCTTAACCCTTGTTTTTCTAGAACAAAACTTGATTTAATTTTAAGTTTGCCTGGAGTTTAAAGTGAATCTGAATAGTAGAAGGAAATTACTTCCATGAGAATGGTGAATCACAATCAATTGGTGTAACATGGAAATCTGTTAAGAAATCAGTCATCTGAGATATGTTTGGTGACCACAATGTTAGTATATTTTTCCTGGTTATATTAGGATCTGACTGTGGGCTAACACCCTATATTGCTCATCGGGTGAAAAAGAAAGAGGATCCTGAAGTCAGCATTATACGTTATTGATACCTATCTAACGAAGGGTGCCTATCAAGGAAACCTGTAATGCAGGAGGAGCACAGCTTGCCTCTCTAGTTTCAGTTAAGCTAGAGATATTCCATATTGTTCCCCATTGTATCCTTGTCGTTATCTGAAATTAAATGTCTCTGTTGTCATTGTTTCATTTTCTATCAATGTCTAGAACTGAGACATTAATCTGAGTGTGTATATATACACACATAAACTGTATAACATGCATGTCTAATTTTCAGCATTCCCTTGTTATGCTATATGAGCCTTAAAGACACTGAGTAACTCAAAACTTGTTTTCAGAAAAGAGACAGTATGTTCACACAGTGTCGTTAATGAACAAATCCATAAAACTATGAACTTTCATGCTGCTCTGTGTTCAGTCAATAGACTGGAGGTGTTCAGAGGGTTGGCAGATGAGTTGGAGAACCTGGTAATCCTAGCAATTGCAATATTAATGTTCTTTTGAATGTGCATGCTTATACAAAGTATGGATGCACTAAAACAGTATCAACTGGTAAAACATCTGTAATCCTTTCAGTCTTTGAATTATCAGTTTCTTTAAAGTAGTTAAAACCAGAACAATGAGGAAAATTACCTCATCATAATTACTGAATAATGGACAACAAAACTCAGCATGTAAAAACATTGACTCTCAACAATTTATTAAATACCAAAATATAAAGCTCTACACATGTAAAGAGATGGAGTCTTAAATCGTGAGTCTCTAATTCATGGGATACATGAATCAAAGTGTTCAGTAAATAAATTACAGTTGAGTTAAAATATAAATACTTGGGGACCCACATTGCATATTATTTTTGTAGCTTATGACATGAGCACAGTTAATGATTATCAAGGCAAATGGAGTGGTCCTGCTGCTAAGGATAATCATAGACTCTGAATTCATACCGAAAAATCTGAGCTTTCACCACCACCAATATCGGGTGGTCAGTGCTACAATGTTGAATGGGTTTATCCATGGTGGTTTGAAAATAGGCAATCCAACATATTTCTAAATATGGATGCAAGAAGAGTTTTAGAAGACTCTGAGGACAATTTATTGTCCCTATTGTCTCCTCTTCAAATAATTGATTCCTAGTCTTCGTCTGCTATTCTTTGAGATAATTTGTCTTCTGTTACAAAATGGATTTTTCTTGCCTAATCTAATTTATTAATGTGCAATCACACATTTGTTAGGGACATATCTAAGCAATATTATCCATTAAAACAGAGGAAAAGTTACGCAGTTGGAGATGTCTATAGGCATTTGCACTGTAACTTCTGTGCTCTCTCCTGAGTTGTGGGACCTGGAAGGGGAAAAAAATAATTGCCATGCTGTGGAAGTATTTTCATAAATCCAGTCCAGCATTGTTAACTGCAGATTGGTATCATGATATTTTGGTACAGTAAAGAACATAATTGATTGCATTTAACTTCAGCTTTCCAAACAGCTTTTAGTTTTGCTTTCTAAAAATGTATTAAAACAAGTCTCTTTGTGGGTACAACAAAAAGTGGGGTGCCATTGTGCTTAACGCTGCATATTCTTCTACCTCCTTGAGGCCCAAACCTGAAGGCAGCACTGCATGTTTTATTCTGTCTTCATATGTCACAGGTATTTAAACATCATCTTTATGAAACTAAATACTGTGGATAAAAGACTTCCGTTTCACAATCTAACTTTTGTATATAGCACAAATAGAAAATGGAGGTGACTGAGGCACCACCAGTCCCTCCGGCCCTTGCAATGGCGGGACAGCAGTGAGGACTGAGACTCCTGGAGTCCTCGTGGATGTGTTTTGGCTTTTCTTGAAGTGAGGTGTGGTATTGGAAGGTGAAATTAGTTATCTTATGTTCAGAGGATGACAATGAAGTCAGATATCTGTTTCTGCCAATTACAGAAATAATCAATATTCCTGTCCCAACAACTTAGTAATCAGAACAAAACATGACGTAGGATCAGAATAAGAGAATGAAGGTAGTGAGAAATTATGTGACTCCCTTCAAGACTACCAAATTGAAACCCAGCCTACTTTTGAGCAAAACTAGATGTTTCCTAATTATTTGAAAACTCTGTGTATATTTTTAGTGGATCTCCTTCCTGGATGTGTCAAGTATAAACTGTAGGTCTTTGCTTCCAAAGCCTGTTGTAGCTTTTCTCTGCCGTACCTGACCTCTAAGTAAGAAGAGAATGAACTTATCAACCCATCCTGCCAGATTTTACTAGCCACTTGTTAAAGTTCTGTTCTCTACCTTTTTTGCCTCTGATATTAGACAAGCTCCACATACACACACACACACACACACACACACATATATATGTATACAAGTCTTGATTATCCTCCCTTAAGTTCTTCAATCCTTCCTTAAGGATATCTTAAGCTGTTTAGGTGTTTGATGACCATTTGGTTTTCATTTTAGAATAATTCTTTTCAGGTATGCATGCTAGCATGCATGCTATAGCTTTTGGGTATGTTGTTGCTCATCTTATTTTCACCTTTTGCTCTGTTGCATCTTTGTACACCATTATGTCTTTATTACCACTCAGGTAGTGAGCTCTAGAGGTCAAATCTCTCTGGTGTTCTTTTTTCTGTATGTTTATCCAGTGCATTGCCCAGTGGGCTCCTGATCCAAGATTGATTTTTAAGTACTCTGGTAATGCCAATTATACTTTTAAATTGGATATGAATGCTGTTATATGGTTTGTAGTAGGAGTTATAAATTATGACCTTATTACCTTGTTCAACTTTGTCTCAAACAATATTCTTCTCAGCAAGTTAGGAAAGCATAGAATAGGTGAAACCAGGATAAGCATGCAAAGCTTATTTTCTATCCCAGAATTGTGTCACACAGTTAGGCTAGAAAGGATATACTGAATGAGGCTTGCATGCTTTTTTTTCCCGTTATTTTCATTGTAATTTTCAGCAGTGGAAATAGAGAATACCAGTATTAAATGTCACTGAATTTGTGGAGATTATGGCAACTAGCAATTTGGAAGTTAGGATAAGATTGGGAAGGAAAAGAATATGTATTTTGGCTAGATGAAGCAATGGCCAGAAATAAAGGGACTGATTTGAAACTAGGGTAGAATACCACACTTAACTGGGAATAAACAAGCACAAGGTATGGAATGATTTACAATTTGGTGTGCAGCTTGTATCAGAAAGCAAGCACAAGGTAGCGGGGCCACACCGATGCAAGTTAGGTCTGTTAATGCATATTGAGAGCTGTCTATAAAAGTACATTGCATTCACTGAAAACGTGTTCTTCATGATCTGTAAAACACCTTGGTGGCCCTACTGTGTTCAAGGGGCAGAAGGCAGTTGGTGCTGCTGTCACAGCCATTCCCAGCCCCTTCCTGAGGCACAGTCTTGGGCCTGCTGCCCTTTCCTGGAGTGGGAGGGGGTGGTGGAAGATACTCATCCCAAACTAGCTGACATGACCATAGCTGGTGCCTCCTGACATGCTGTGGATGTTTTACACTGTTTCTGGTGAGAAGGAAGCTGCGCTGGGATCTAAAAGTGAGAGGAGGTGCAATGTCAGCATGGGAACAGGGAGCTGCATTTAGTGTAAGTATTGATGGTATCAGTATTAATCCTTAAAGAGGATTATAAATACAATTTATTTATATATATTTATCGATAACCATTTAGTCACTCTAAATAAAACCAGGCTTCGAATACTTGGCCTAGCACTTCCCTCCTGGTTTTCAATGTGTGGCAGTTAATTGCTTCCTCTAATATGCTTCTTGAAGGTGAAGAGAAAAACAGTCTGTAAAGCTGTGTTTTGTCTCTGTTCCCACACTGAACACGCTTTGTGTTTTGGCCCCAAAAGAGTCTGCCAGCTTTCCTGGGAAAATGTATGCAGACATAATGTGAAAATCATACTCTCTGCAGTGGCCTGGGAATGATGAGATTCCATGTTTCAGATAAAACATTAATGTGTTAGTTTGCTTCTGAGGCATAAATAAGATTATTCTATCTGGAGAGCCAGTTACAATTGTAGCATGGTTAAAGCATACCATATGCTCCAAGCGAAGCCCTGAAGTGGTGCATGCGTTCAGGGTGCCCTGAACACAGAATTAGTGGGTGGTTTCCCCTTGGCCTTCCCTGGAGAGTTCACAGGTACATGTGAGAAATTATGTGTGTGTGTGTCAAGTGCTGTTTTTAAACCTTGGTACATTTGGGAACCAAATTCTTACACATTTGGTTCAGGGAATTGATCTAAATAAGGAGACCGTGTGCTAAATTACTCCTCTCTAAACCAAGTGCTTTGGTTAGCTCTTGAAGGCGAAAGGAAAGGTATAAAGAACAGTGGCATGGAAAACTGAAAATAAAAGTTTCTTATGCAAAAATTTGCCACCTTCTTGCGTCAAAAGGTAAAGAAATTTAAAACATGGTGTGTCAAGTCTGTTTTAACTCCTTACGGGAACACTCCATTCAGAGAGGAGCATTTATTTTTTTAAGAGTTCTTCTTGCAAATTGGGCACTATAATACATTGCAGTAGAGACTAGTATCATTATTCTACTCTAGAATCAGAAGTTTTGCTGTTTACTCTTCAGCTGTTCTGACAGCGACATGTCAAAAATGGGTATCAGTATATCTTCAAAATGATGATCAGCTTCTAGACTGTGTGTTTTTCTTGTCAGGGGTGAAAGGTATGGGCTGCCCCTAGGGCTTCCAGTCTGTGAGTCAGACTTTCTGTTTATATATAAAGGAGTAAATTTATAGTTTATTTTTGTTGAGAGATCAGAAGTATTAATGTTGTCTTCATTCTCTTACTCCTGAACTGCAGTTGTCAGTGGTTTCTGCATTTTCAGAGAGCTTCCTGATATTTCCATTACAAAAGAAGAAAAATAAAATGGCAGGAGCCTAGAGGGGAAGGAGAAGCTTTGTATTCCACTGATTGAAAACCTGCTGTCCTCCATCAGTCAGTCACAAGAATGGGGTCTGAATGGAGGTGTAGTGTTGGTGGTTCGTAGAAACCAAAAAGACTAGAAAAGAAGTCATGGAGAAATTGTAAAGCTTCTCAATTACTTGCAGTAAAAATCAGATTCTTCCCAGATATACGGGCTTATCTATGTTATAGTTTTGACTAAAAATAGGTCTTGCTGTTGCTCATAAACCTGATGATACCTACTTTGTTAAGAATGAATGAATGAAATGTGTGGATAGAAACCTCAGTAATATAATATTTTACAATTATTTTACTCTATTTGTTTACAGTACAGCTAATTTGCCTTTAGCGCAGCCATCTGTCTGGCAGGCTAATCCCTCTGAGTTACAAAAGTGTATCCCCATGGCACGTGTATCCTCCAGTAACCCAGGTGGTGGCAAACAGCCATTGTGTTTTCCCTGGGGATACAACTCGTACTGCATTTTCCAACAGGACTTCCGTGAAAGTGCTGACAGGTACATCTTTCATCTGCTTTAGGCCTATAGAGATAGGCAGCTGGGCACATCACCCAGATTGGTAATGACCAGTATTTTTGCTAAGTGATCTCTTTTTTTCAGCAATTTTGCTTTAGCACAGTGTCTTGCATAAGTTCAGTTCTACTGCCATGCTGTCCTGAAAGGTCTCATGGTAATTTCTGGTAGTGGAAATGGGAAGGGTATGCTTTGGAGGTGTCTTCATGGTGGGATTCTGTTTGGGATTAGGTGTTCCTGTGCAGTAGACAGTGTGCAGTGGCCACACTTCCTGGTTTGTTCAGCCATCTTCTGCCGAATGCAGAGGCTCTGCAAAGCAGGATATATGTAGTTTTAGCACATAAAACAATTTTGTATTGTCTAGCACACAAAAGTGATAGGATTTATTTGGCTAAACCAAAGCACCACTAGTGAGACCCCAATGAGTCTGTGTTGGCCTGGGAGACACCAATTGGGTGTGAAAGAGTCCACCCATTTGGGTCCCAGAGGTGGATGCTTAGTATGGCCGGCCTGCCTACAGCATGTTTTCTCCTATAGGATTTTGTACCTTTCTGTGCCAGTGTTTTCCCATTTGACTACTTCAGCTACTGAATTCCTTCAGAGCAGTCCTAAAGCTGTCCATACTTTCTACTTCTTTTTACTTATATTTTGAATTGGGGGGGGGGAGTGTTTGGTTGTTGGTTGGTTGGGTTTTTTTGTGGGTTTGTTTGGTTTTTTGTGGTTTTTTTTTTTTTGTCAGCAGTTGAAGTCTGTGTGGCACAGTTGGGCTGCACTGGGGCTGTCCTGTGAGGCTTTTGTGCCCAGATAACTAAAACCATGGGGAGAGCCTTACAGCAGAGGCTGTGCAGAGGTGGGCTATAGAAGTGACAGCTTCTTCGCTTCTCTTCAGTTTGGTGTTGAGTAATTTCCAGAAGGTTTTGTATCATGTTGAACTTGACAGGATCCTTCTGAAACAGGAATATTGAAGTATGTCCAGAGACACTGCTGGACATTGCTAACAAAGTGTAAGGTCTGCATGCTATTGCTTACCAGAGGTGCTCTGCCTTCCATTCTTATCTATAAGTTTCTGAGTCGTAAAGTAGCTTTTGAACAAAATGGTGTACGTAAAAGATTTTTCTCTTGCCTAGCCCAATAAAAGCCTGAATAAAATGCTCAGGTCTGAGTTTGTTCCCGATTTTGATGATAGAATACTTACTGTTGCCTCACAATTCAGTCTTGTCCCAGAGAGACCCTGGATCCTACTCTTTTTTGATTTGCTGTTTTAACTCAGCACTCCAGCTAGAGTTTAACAGGTATGAATTTCAGCTAAGTTTATGTCTTTGTACAAATTTCTCTATTTATTATATCTGTTTTTTTTTATTATCCATACCTTGCTGTTACTTAGAAAGTTGATATTCTTGTATCTTCATTTTTAATGATTGTTTGGAATGTTTTGATTTTGGGGGAATGCTATTGTAGTGGTGTAGAAGAAATTATGTTTGTTTTTTTAACTTGATGAGAATTAAAAGCATGGTGAAATACATCCTGCCAGCTTCTCTGTTGTTGTAGAAGATATCAGAAAGTGAAATTAGTACGAGTCTTCATGATGGAATTGAGTCAGAAGGTGGAAGTAAAAAAAATGGTTTCTAAAAAAAATGTTGTTGAGAATTAATCTCATATAGCATTGCACCATAGTTGACGAGAAGGTGCCAGCGAACTTTCCCAAGTGTTGGTTTTTGTAAGAATCTTTCATATTGCAGAAGTTCCAAGGTGAATTAGTAGGCAAATGCTGCTTTATGAGATGTATTCTTGCTCTGCCTTTGTAATATCTAGTTTTAGTGGGTATTGCTTTAGTACAGGCTTAGATTACTTTCTCATTGCAATATTTGCATTAAAAATGTTTCACTTTTTCTTTAATCATAGGTAACATTGCTATAACATTTAAATTGTGACTAACAGTTCTTGTTAACACTTAATCCTTTAAATGATACTTTGAAATTGTTTAAATCAGTGTTTTTAATTGAACAAGGCCTTAGAGCCACTCTGTAGGACTGTATCATTAACCTATAATTGTATATTGCATGAAGTACTTAGTTTTCATTACTTTGAGAAAAAAGTAATGACCTTGCAATTGACTCCTCTAACATTTTCATCTGAGCTTTAGCACCATTAGAAGTAACTGCTTGCATTGACGGCAGAAGGAGCCAAACCAGCAATGTACTGCAGTCAACCTAATTTAGTTTCAAGATCACAAAGTTAATGCTAGTGGGTAATTTAGCAAGTCAAAGGCCTCAGTAAAATAAAAGTCGAGACTCCTTTTTCTTTTCGTAGATTGCCAGCCTTGGGTTTAAAATAATACTGTGCTGAATTTTGATTTTCATGTCAGCATACCTAACACTTGAATAGCCAGTAGGTCTCTTCTGCCTTGAATATTGATCTAAACTGTTTAAAGTGTGTATTGGGTGTGGAAAGTTCTTGTCAGTGAGAAAGCTCCATTTTATGCAGAAGTTATTTGGGAAAAACTCTAAAAAAAAACAAAAACAATCCTACACTTTTTTTACCTTATTTGTCTAAAGTATATTTCTCTTCAAAGCCTGTCAGTACTGAATAACCATCAGACCCCACAGTCTTTACTCATGTTTAATAGGCAGCTCAAACAGCCAGGGAGGCACACCAGGTGTGCCTCCCATTCATCTGTTCCCAGTATTATCAGACACAAAGAAGGCAGAGCAGACTGTCCAAACTGGCTGTTATTTCAAGAAGACTGGGACACATGAAAGCAGGAAGTAATAATGACTTAACTGGGGGACTGAGCATTCTGTACCACATGAAAAATGTGCTCCGCTTATAGCCATGAAACTTGGCAGATAGGCTTAGGATTTGCTAAGGCACAGAACAAAAGCAAATATGGTGCTTTTTGATAGCCTACTGTAGAAAACTTGAGCTCTTCAGCAGAAACTCTATTGACGCCAATTTTCACTGGTTCTTAAACATGGAGGGAAGAGATTTTTAGCAATGTTATATTGATGGCAAATGTCAGATTTTTGGTTTTTTTTTTCTAATTCTACAAAGTAAAGCAGGATTTATTTGTCCTAATCTCAGCTTCCAGAAAATAAGTAGGCTAAAATGGTTCTTTTTAAAGCTGAGGAAAAAAAGAAAAAAAAAAAGAAGAAAGAACTGTGGAGATGAGGGGGCAGAGGGGCAGAGCTAATTTTTTAAACCCATTTAAGATAGATACAGTTTGGACAGCTGGTCTACAAATACATCATCAGTGAGAACAGCAGCTGAAAAACCTACAGATTTTCTTCCTTATTTTTTCTGTAATGCATGTGTTTTTAATGAAAATGATCAGAAGATGGGTATGAGTAACTCCCAACATAATCTGTGTTGGCACATTTATTGATCATTAAATGTAAGATCAGTATCCACTAACAGTGAAAACCTTTATAAACTCTTGATTGTATTAGTGAAGTAAAGGATGACTTTCAGATCTTAACTGGAGAAGTCTAAGCCAGTTTTGTTTTGTTTTTTGTTTTTTTTTTTCATTTGAGTGGGCTTCTTGCACAGTGTGTTTCCCCTGGCCTGTTTTAGATGTTCTCAGTCATCTCGGGAACCTTAAGGAAGAGCAAGATGTTAAGCTGGGCTGAGGCAGGCTCAGGAGGTTAAGAAGTAAGGGTAAAGGAGGTAAGGAGTAAGGCAGGGTCAGGAGGTAAGTACCAGTATCTGCATTCTGAGCTTGTTTCAAAGGGAAAAGAAATGAAAATTCCTTTGTATTCTTTCAGTAAGTCGAAATAGGCCTGCTTGTGCCTGTCTTTTGTGCAGTGAGCTAGAGCAAATTTGGGTCATCAATATTCCAGGTACAAGGAGCAGATACTTTCATTTTGCACATCTTTTAAAACAGCATGTTGTCTTACTCCCTGTTGTTATATTTTTAACTGTTAATTAAATCCACTGACATTGCAGCTGTTTAGATTATTAATAGTATCCCTGATATTTGAAAATAATTAGAATGCTAATATTTTTATGATCTCACAAAGTAAGTATTCACACTGGACTAATATATGCTCTGTTTAAAAGGAAAGATAGTATATCCAGGTCATTAATATTTATTGTAATTAAAACATATATTTTATAGTTACAAGTTTTGGTTTGAATTTTCATATACTGTAAGAAACAAAGGTTTTCAGATTCAGGGATTTTGTTGTTCCATGTAGTTCCATGATGACCCATTCACAGAGATCCCCAAATGTCATTAACAGCCTGAGGCTCTTTGCAGGTTTGCTTATCTCAGTGATTGCACACAAACATATCACCGTATAATTGGATGGAGTGTATCTTGGACAACTTGAACATGAGAAGACATCCATACACTTATGCATTGTTTAGGAATTTTTGTCATAATCTAACAGATGATGAAACTGTTTGTTTGAAGTCTTCTTAAAAAATGCTTGTAACGATGCTTGGAATTATATAGTTTCTTTGAAAGGAAGGGTTGGTTGTTTATTTAATTTATTGCTTCTGAGGAATCTATTCTTTTTCTTTTTGTAAGTAGCTTTCTTCTCCAGCACTGTCATTTCCTAATGAGCTGCCTCTGTGAGCCACAGCCTGATATTTAGGTTGTTTCATTACAATTGCAAAGAAATCTTTTATTGTCATAAGCATTATACATTAAGCGAATGGATGAGACTGACATAGCTACTATGTATACACAATTTTCTCTCGTGTCTCATCATGTCTTTGCTGATAACAAATGTAGAAAAGCTGTTTGAAAGGACAATTGATTTGTGGTAAAGCTGTTAGCAGTCTGCTCATGTATTACAGAATACTTATGAAATAATTTAAATAAGAACTTAGTAATTTAATACATTTATTCAAGCTTGTAAAATGGAATTTTGCAGTTCTGAATATAATATTTGGAAAAGACAAATATTGGCATCAGTTAATAACAACATTATATGTCTGTTTCTGGGAGAGGTAATATATAATTGTCATGTAATTACAGAGGCAAGAGCATTTCATATCCATTTCACTTCTTAAAGGCTAACTAACTCTTGTGATTCTTACACTACTTTTAAAGAATGTGGTATCATTCTGGCCAGCAAGATACCTTTAAAGCAAGACAGTACCAGGATGTTGAGACTACTTTTAAGAAGAGTTTTCAGTCTTGATCCAGTAAGCTATTACATTGAAGCAAACGTGGAGTACTCTGTTATTATGGTATTGTGTTTGTTATGTCTTGAGTGTTTTATGCAGTACTTTATGAGGAACTGACCCGAGTGTAAGTCTCTGTGCAGACTTTCAGCTCTAAATGGATTGTGGCAACAGCTAGAGATCTATAGTGTCTGTGTTGGGAAGCAAGAGAACGATGCTTTATCATGATGCTATTTTTTTGCTGTTTTGCACATCACCCCACCTTCACAAACAAATGCTCTTAAGATCAAATTGAGAAAAGTTAGGCTGACTCTAATAATGGAATAAAATGTGCAGCTTGGGAGGAAAAACCTGACATGTTATTCTAAGGTACTCATTTCTTTACTAACTTTATGTGAATTTAGCTTTGGATTAGTATTAATTCAAATACAGTTGTTTTAATTGCTGGTACTACAGGAAAATATCTTAAGGGAGCAGTCGTAATGATGAAAAAAAACACAGTTTCAGTCACTGACTATAATGATTATATACAATTTAATGTAACGAATAGCATAAATTTCCCATCTATAAACCCACTAGCATTATACAAGTGAGGATCACCTGATGCAAAGCCTATAAACTCTATAGAACAAGCTATAGGGTAGCTACTTAAATAATTTAACAAACTTTTCATAAACAAGCTGCAATAAGAAGGACTCTAATGGCTCTGCAAATATGAGGGTTTGCTTGGATAAAATTCCACTGAACCGGCAAGTGGATTCATATGTAGATTTACAGAACTGTCTATCTTTAATCTGAAACTTTAGAGGCCTGGAGAATCTCTCCAATGAAGACAGGCTGATAAAGTTGGGTTAGTTCAGCCTGGAGAAGAGAATGCTCTGGGGGACTTGATAGCAGCCTTCTAATACCTGAAGGGGATGAGAAGAAAGCTGGAGACTGACTTTTTATAAGGGCATGTAGTGACAGAACAAGGAGGGTGACTTTAAACTGGAAGAGGTTTAGATTAGATATAAGGAAGAAGTTATTTACTGAGCAGGTGGTGAGGCACTGGAACAGATTGCCCAGGGAAGTTGTGGCTGTTCTGTCCCTGGCAGTGTTGTAGGCTAGGCTGGACAGGGCTTGGAGCAACATGGTCTAGTGGAAGGTATCCCTGCCCATGGCAGGGAGTTTGGAACTACACGATCTTTAACCCTTCCAACACTAACCATTCAATGATTCTGTGATAATACTGTATTTCAGTTTATCTGAAAGGTTACCGTGTTTCTATAACAAGATGCTATATAAAAGTAAATAATTATAAAAAGTTAATTTAATTAGGCTTATGCCATAAGAGGAAAAAACCAAACCAACCAACAGTAATTTACAATACCTCCAGAATTGCATAATCTACCTTTGTGACAAAAAGAACCAATTCATATTACCAGGTCTTTCTTCAGCCCTATTATATGAAAATACTTTTTGTGTCTATATGCTAATTCTGAAAGTCCTGAGGACAAAAATGTTGATTCTGCATACTCATAGCAGTCTTCTCTAAATAATTATACTTTATGATTTTAAACATTTTTAATAGAGATACAGGATATATGTGCCTATAACTTAATACAACTATAACTTAAATAAAAAACTCCTGTGCATTTTTATTTAATGAAATTGTAGTTCAGTACAGAGAATAACAGCAGCTGTGGTGCTGAATGTCCATTTTCCAGGTCTTTCCTTAGAAACGCCAAAGAGCCAGAACATTCACACACAAAAAAAGGCATCTTCCTGCACCTCCTACATTTCAGTGCTATGCTATCACTTTTATCACTTGTATTGGTTCATAACAAAAAGTGAGAAATTTAGGTTTTTTAGATTGAACATTTGTTTAATTCCATTTGTCATGGGATTAAAGCATCTTTTAAATTTCTGCCTTTTATATTTGTCTGTTTTCTTTTTGGAGCTGTTACCATGTGTTTCTAAACTGCGTCTGAAAAGCTTCACTAAGAGTTCCATAAAAGTAGAGAAATGAACCACTTAAAAGTTGCAAAATTAAAGAATTAAACTGTCTTAATTTTGTCCTCCCTATGCTCCTGCACAATGGCACAGTCTTTAACTAGAGAATCACATACTTCACATACTGGGTTTTTTCCCCCTAGGAGTTACACTTCACTCAGTTCACAGGGGGAATAATTCTTACTTGATGATTGCTGCCTTAATCATTTTGTTTCATTCTCACTCTTCCGTGTGTGGCCATAGGCTTTATTTACTGCACCCTAATCAAAACATGCTCTGATGACAAAGTTAATAATTTCCTTTGGGCTTCTTACCACTTTAGGTCTTGAATAGTTCACAAGTGTTACTAGTCCTTGTCTTTATAGTACCTGGTTTTCATTGTGGACACAGTATTTCAGGTGAGCAGCTGAAGTACTAAAAAGCAAATATAAAAGGTATCTATCTGCTGATTTGGGGTGTTATAGTCATGATGAGTTGTTCCTGATAGATCAGAAGATTTTTTATTACATAGCATTTTATCTCTTTCAGGCAGAGATCCTCTTTGATTTTAACAGAAGCAATGAATTTTCAACACTTTCTCACATTCAGTAGCCAAAACATCAAGTGCACATAATAGTCACCCTTAGGGGAATGGTTTAAATGATGTAATGTGCAGGAAGAGAAGAGATAGAAACCAGTCCCTCAGGGCAGCATTATCTGTAGGATTATTGTTTCAGTTCACATTTGCCACATGGCTTCCTCTCTCAGCAACAGTTCAGACAAGGACAGTATGGAAAATGGCTTTACTATGTAATCTGCGTTTTGTATCCACCTGGATGCCAAGAGTAGATCCATTCTGTTCACTGATTAGGGAAATGACATGAGATAAATATTAAATTCAGTTTAGGGTTGTATCGTTATGTATGACTGGCTGGCACTGTGTAGTAGTAAGTGATCTGCTTTGAATACCGACTGGGAAAAAATCTAAGAGTAAAAAAAAAGGGAGATAAAACATGACAGGTCTTACCAGAGTATCCTTACTTAAAAGAGGGGAGAAGTTAGGACTTTGTGTACAAGAGAAGGCAGACTTGCGTTAGTTAAGTAGAAGAGAGTTATGTGAGGTGGTGCAGGTACTGGAGTGACCTCAGATTGCCTGTTAAGTCCCATCTTCCAAAGACCTCCCACTGATGGTTGATCTATTGATTCCTTTCTGTTCTTTCTGAAATAGCATGCAGTTCTGTCCTCTCTTTACAAATGTCCTATTTCAGCATATTGCTTGACCACATATTTTCTCTTTGTCTTTTTCTCCTAAGGTGGTTGAAAGAGACAAATCCCTTCTCAGTTCAGCATGAGTGTTGGAAGACAGATGAGAAGCAGGCTTTCTGCCCATATTTGCCTTCCTGTTTCTGGTCTGGCTCAGAGCTGCTGGGAGAGACTCAGAAGTGCCAGGAAAAGCCTTGCTAAGCTTCTGGAGTCTTGGGTCAATAAGAGTTTAGTTTCTTTGTGCTGCTGGTCAGTAGGGTGTTAATGAGTTTTTGGGAAGCATAGCTATTTGTCTTGACTGGGTGTTTTAAAAATGTTATAAGCCTTTAAAAATATAATTTTGAACTTCTGTTTGGCACACATGGACAGTTTTCATGGGTATGTAAAAAGCTACATTAGCTATACAAAAGTCTGTAATTCCCTCGTGCATAATCTCCCTGCTCCAGATCAGTGAAATAGCAGAGCTGTTCAGCAGACATTTTTTAACTTATGCCAGATATTTCTCAAGACCAGCAAAGCTGTTTGGTAGAGTAATTCCCCTTTCATTTTTGCCTTGTTCTCACTTCCTTTACCCAAAACCAGACAAATAAACAAACCAAAGGAACCTACAAACCCCATGATGTTCTCCACCTTGGATGTCAAAGAAAGGAGGGAAAAAAATACTGTTGCAGTTATGAGCAATTAAAAACACATTTATAAAACAAATATGCTTATAAAACATATATTTATAAAAATGTTTATAAAATATTTCATGTTTATAAAACATGAAACATCACATAACCTTAACTATAACTACACCTCTCTATATTCCTGTAGTATTACTGAAGTTTTGTCTGAGATTGTTTTAACCATAAATGGAGTAGTAATATATGGGATACTGAAGAATGTACAGGATATGGAAGTGAAATGAGTCTATGGGATTTCCCACTATACAAGTTTTTTAAAATAACTTTTATTTGTATTAAAAAAAAATTACTTTTCCCCTTGGAAAAAATATAGCTCCTTTGAGTGCAGTAACATTTGTGTGCAGCTTCTTAGTGGTGTTTCATGTTTATATACTTCATTTTTTCAAAAGATGCCTCGTATCACACCACTTGCAGTTGGTAAAGGCTGAAGAAGGAAAGGAAAAATGTTACTTTACTAGCCAAGTCTCAGGAATGCAGAAAAGCCAAGTAGAAAGTTTGCCATTCTGTTATTTCTAATTGGTATATCAATATTATTTAAATGTTGCATTGAACATAGGGAATGCAAACAGCTTAGGGGTTGGTTTGGGTTTGGGTTTGAGTTTTTTGGTTAAGTGTTCCAAACAAAATTGTACAGTACACTTCAGGGCTTCTTCTCCATTCCATTATATGTTGCAGTTAGGGTGATACATAGCCAATAACACAGAATGGGAAAGCAGGGCTGCTTTGCTTTTCTTTTTTTTTTTTTTTTTTTTTTTTTTAAGTTTCTGGTTCTTTTTTTAGTAATTAACATAGTTTGGATTTTTGTTTGTTTTGCTTTTAGCACCTGTTATATATGTCTTGAATTTTTAAAATATATTTAAATATATTTTCATATGCCTTAGAATTTAAAAAATTAATTTTCCATCAACCTAAACACATTTGAATTTAGATTTACTAGGGATTCTGTAAACTCACTTTTGTTTTGAATTAATTTAATTTTTTGGTGTTGACTACCTTGGAATTAGAGGAAAAGGTAGGAACTTCCAGCACAGATGCTAGGAGACCAGCTAATCTGACCTGTGGCTTTCAGTTTTATGAAACGTTAGTATTGCAAAACCTGAACTTCAGTTGAGCTAGCTTAGCTTTTAACTGCAGCTCTGAGAATCAGCTTAATTGGAAGTTCAGATTGGATATAAGGAAGAAATTCTTTACTGAAAGGGTGGTGAGGCACTGGAATGGGTTGCCCAGGGAAGTTGTGAATGCTCCATCCCTGGCGGTGTTTAAGGCCAGGTTGGACAGAGCCTTGAGTGGCATAGTTTAGTGTGAGGTGGCCCTGCCCATGTCAGGGGGGTTGGAACTAGATGATCTTAAGGTCCTTTCCAACCCTAACTATTCTGTGAGTCTATGATTCTGTAATCCTTACACCATAGCTAACGTATCCAGCCATCAATAACTGAGTTGACCTGCAAAAGCTCCATAGTTACGAGGGGAAGAAGAAAAAAAGATGAAAACAGTTAAGTCATCCATAACAGCTATGTTTTCTCCTGCAGCTGCCCAAAGCCACAATCTAACTAATGATCTGAGAAAAACAGTTTTCCTTTTTTTTTTTTTTTTTTGCCATACAGCTCATTGGCAAGCTTCCTGCAGTAGCTGCTTTGACAGATCTGAAATCGCCTCTGTCTCTATCATATGGTCTAACTGCTGCCAAACTCCCTGGCCTTTCTTTTTCCAGTGGACATCATAGTGCTTTACTGAAATCTGAGGAAGCAAAATTCACTGAAGGGAATTACCTGAAGTTAGGCATGAATTTTTCCAAGCACTGACTATGCTGTGAGCAATAAAGTTTTCAGATTCTTTCCAATTTATTCCCTTAAAATTATTTGTAGTTCTACTTCTCATAGGAAGCAGAGTGTGACCTCTACTTGTCCTTTGCATGGCATGCTTTGCTATATATGAGCTTTGAACTTGAAATAGGATGGAGAAAGTTAAAAAGCATTTGCTGTTGTTCCCTAGTGCAGTGTTGAGGATCATATGAAAAAGGAGGAAATTACCAAACGGGAACTAGAACTGTTGAGCCTCTGTAATAAGAGCATAAGGGAGAGAAAGGCAGTGTGAGGTCTTGGTCAGGTGCAGTTTGAAAGATGGGAATGCAGCTGGTTTTTGTATAGGTTGCGAAATGAATGTAGAGAGAGCAAAAAGCTCAGATAATTAGGGGGATGCTTGGTACTACTTACCACCTGTAATCATCATTAAAATGCTTGCATGTGTAGTCATCTGTCTGGTTTGCCTTGCTTGGGTAACCAGCAGCTTTATATGGGGCCAAAAAATGGCAAGAGGAATGGAAAATGGGCAGAAAAAAAACCCCAAACTAAACCAACCAACAAACCGAAACCACCTAGCAGGAAAGTTGCATTTCTGTAGTGCAGTGTTGCGAGTCTAGACAAAAGGACTCCATACCTAAACTGCACCGCTTAGTTTTATGTCATTGAAGATTAGAGAAATGTAAGAACAGGATGTTCTTCTACATAATTTAGATTAATCCTTTTACTGCTTCAGCACCTGAAATAATATAGAAGAGCTTTGCAAAAACTCCACATGCTAATACATTATTTTGCCAGAAACAAAAGTTCTTTAATTAATTTATGTTTTTTTGTCTTCTGCTTCCTTCCCCCATTAGCTGTTTGCTTATAATACCAGCTCTCTACTGTCACAAATAATATCAGGGTGGGCAGGTATGTTTTCTATACTTACAGTGCATCCAAACGTCGTCTTAAAAATAGAGAACTGTTTCTCTGTTACTGAACAAATGAGAGATGGAGCAGAAGGTACAGTTCCAAAGGGAATGGAAGGGATTTGGTTGACAACTGAAATAATGTTGAGATAGACGGGGACTCAAAAGGAGTGTGACCAGCAGGTCGAAGGAGGTGATCCTGCCCCTCTACTCTGCTCTCCTGAGACCTCACCTGGAGTACTGTGTGCAGTTCTGGTGTCCTCAACATAAAAAGGACATGGAACTGTTGGAACAAGTCCAGAGGAGGGCCACGAGGATGATCAGGGGACTGGAGCACCTCCCATATGAAGACAGGCTAAAAAAGTTGGGGCAGTTCAGCCTGGAGAAGAGAAGGCTGGAGAAGGCTGCGTGGAGACCTCATAGCAGCCTTCCAATATCTGAAGGGGGCCTACAAGGATGCTGGGGGTGGACTCCTCATTAGGAACTGTAGTGATAGGACAAGGGGTAACAGTATCACAGTAGGTCTAGGTTTCACAGTATCACAGTATCACAGTAGGTTAGAGATTGGAAGGGACCTCAAAAGATCATCTAGTCCAATCCCCCTGCCGGAGCAGGAACACCTAGATAAGGTTACACAGGAACGTGTCCAGGCGGGTCCTGAATGTCTCCAAAGAAGGAGATTCCACAACCTCCCTGGGCAGCCTGTTCCAGTGTTCCGTCACCCTCACTGAGAAGAAGTTTCTTCTCAGGTTTAAGTGGAACCTCTTGTGCTCCAATTTGTACCCATTACCCCTTGTCCTTTCATTGTTTGCCACTGAGAAGAGCCTGGCTCCATCCTCGTGACACTCCCCCTTTATATATTTATATACACTAATAAGGTCACCCCTCAATCTCCTCTTCTCCAAACTGTAGAGACCCAGCTCCCTCAGTCTTTCCTCATAAGGGAGATGCTCCACTCCCTTAATCATCTTAGTTGCCCTGCGCTGGACTCTCTCCAGCAGGTCCCTGTCCTTTTTAAACTGAGGGCCCCAGAACTGGACACAATATTCCAGATGAGGTCTCACCAGGGCAGAGTAGAGGGGAAGGAGGACCTCTCTCGACCTACTAACCACCCCCCTTCTAATACACCCCAGGATGCCATTGGCCTTCTTGGCCACAAGGGCACAGTGTCGGCTCATGGTCACCCTGTCGTCCACTAGGACCCGCAGGTCCCTCTCCCCTACACTGCTCTCTAACAGGTCGTTCCCCAGCCTATACTGGAACCTGGGGTTGTTCCTGCCCAGATGCAGGACTCTACACTTTCCCTTGTTATATTTCATCAAGTTATTCCCCGCCCAGCTCTCCAGCCTGTCCAGGTCTCTCTGGATGGCAGCACAGCCTTCCGGCGTGTCGGCCACCCCTCCCAGCTTAGTGTCATCAGCAAACTTGCTGATAGTACACTCAATTCCCTCATCTAAATCGTTAATGAATATATTAAATAATACTGGTCCCAGTACCGACCCTTGAGGCACTCCACTAGATACAGGCCTCCAACTAGACTCCAACCCATAGACTACAACTCTCTGGCTTCTCTCCTTCAGCCAGTTCACAGTCCACCTCACTACCCGATCATCCAGACCACACTTCCTCAATTTAGCCGCAAGGATGCTGTGGGAGACCGTGTCAAACGCTTTGCTGAAGTCGAGGTAGACCACATCCACCCCTCTACCATCATCCATCCACCGCGTTATTTCCTCATAAAAGGCTACAAGATTGGTCAAGCACGACTTCCCCTTGGTGAAGCCATGTTGACTGCCCCTCATAACCCTCTTATCCTTGATATGCCTTAAGATGGCACCAAGGATAAGGTGTTCCATCACTTTCCCAGGAATGGAGGTGAGGCTAACCGGTCTATAGTTACCCGGGTCCTCCTTCCTGCCCTTTTTGAAGACAGGAGTGACATTTGCTTTCCTCCAGTCCTCAGGCACCTCTCCCGTTTCCCAAGACTTGGTAAAGATGATGGAGAGCGGTCTAGCAATGACCTCAGCCAGTTCCCTCAGCACCCGTGGGTGCATCCCATCTGGACCCATGGATTTATGGATATCCAGATTGCTCAACTGGTCTTTAACCCATTCCTCATCGACTAAGGCAGACCGCTCCGTTGACCTATCTTCATCCGGGGTCTCAGCGGTACAGGGCTCTTCAGGACTGCCTCCAGCAGAGTAGACAGAGACAAAGAAGTCATTCAGTAACTCTGCCATCTCTGTATCTTCTGTCACCAGGGCACCCGTCCCGTTCATCAGCGGGCCTACATTGCCTCTGGTGTTAGTTTTACCTGCCATGTATTTGAAAAAGCTCTTTCTGCTGTCCTTGACCTCTCTTGCCAGCTTTAATTCCAAGGAGGCCTTAGCCATCCTAGCAGCTTTCCTACATCCTCTAGCAGCAGCCTTATATTCTTCCCAAGTGGCCAGCCCTTCTTTCCATGACCTGTAAACTCTCCTCTTCCACTTGAGCATACCGAGCAATTCCCTATTTAACCACGCAGGTCTCCTGACCCTCTTCCTCGACTTCCTACGTGTCGGGATGCTCCGATCTTGAGCTCGGAAAAAGCAGTCCTTGAACGTCAACCAACTATCTTGGGCCCCTTTCCCTTCAAGCAGCCTAGCCCACTGGATTTCCCCTAGCAATTGCTTGAAGAGCCCAAAGTTTGCCCTGCTAAAGTCCAGGGTTGCGATTCTACTTGCTATTCTACTGACCCTACCACACAAGATCCTGAATTCTACCATCTCGTGGTCGCTGCAACCAAGGCAGCCCTCAACCTTCACTCCTTCAACCAGACCCTCCTTGTTAGTGAGGATGAGATCCAGCAGCGCACCTCTCCTGGTTGGCTCATCCACCATTTGCATGAGGAAGTTATCATCCATACACTGGAGGAACCTCCTGGACTGCGGCTGGGTTGCCGAGTAGTCCTTCCAGCAAACATCAGGGAAGTTAAAATCCCCCACGACGACCACGGCCTGTGACCGTGAGGCCGCTGTCAGCTGCCTGTAGAAGGCCTCGTCAACTTCCTCACCCTGATCCGGTGGCCTGTAACAGACCCCCACAACAGTATCGCCCCTGCCAGCCTGCCCCTTAATTCTCACCCACAGACTCTCGACTCGCTCATCATCTGTCCCCGGACAGAACTCAACGCATTGTAGCTGCTCTCGCACGTAAAGAGCAACCCCACCACCCCGCCTGGCTGGCCTGTCTTTCCTGAAAAGGACATAGCCCTCCATGACTATATTCCAGTCATGTGAGCTGTCCCACCACGTCTCTGTAATTGCCACCAGATCATAATCTCCCGACTTAACACAGGTTTCTAGCTCCTCCTGCTTATTTCCCATGCTGCGCGCATTGGCCTTCAGACATTTCAGGGAGCGAGCTGAGCACACCGATTTCACCCTAGGATTACAGGAGGCCTCCCAGTCTTCATCAATTCCGGAGCGCTGTCCCACTGAGACAAGCCCAGCTACAACCCCATCCCCCTTCAAATCTAGTTTAAAGCTCTCCAAATGAGCCCCGCTAATTCGTGCCCCAGCATCCTTTTACCTCTGTGCGATAAACCTTTCCCACATGCCAACGTCCAGGCCGGTGCCCTATAAATTCCTCTCTTTGCCTCTCTGCTCTTCCAGTGCTGAAGTAAGGTTTTGGGGATATGTTGTTTTGGTAGCGGCCTCATTCAGAGCCCATCTAACACCAGCTGCAGCATGAATTGTTTCCTAGATAGATTACCTTTCTTTCGAATACTGTTTGTTTTTTATGTTGATGTTCAAAATTATTGTTTGCTCCATATAGGTTTTACTGTTTCATCTTGTTTTGGCTGGAATAGAGTTAATTTTCTTCCTAGTAGCTGATGCAGTGCTGTGTTTTTGCTTTAGTCTGAGAATAATGTTGATAACACACTGATGTTTTAGTTGTTGCTAAGTAGCATGGACTGGGTTTAAACCATGGCTGTTTTTTTGAGCATTTCTCCATCCATGATTCAGGAGGAATACACTGTGGAAAGTATTAAAGACACTAAAACATTAGCATCGAACATGAGCAAATATTAGCTTTACAGGTAGTCCAGTGGAAAATATTTTAGGCTGGGGAGGGGGGAGGAGTCAGTATTCTTAAAGCTTAGAAAATTATTTTTGAATTTTATTGGAATTCATGGGTGGCAGGTACAAAATGATAAAAATAAAATCCAGCTTGCTTCTATCACATTATCACAAGTCTCAGAATTCCTTGCCCTGAAGTTAACTTTTTAATTAAACTGTACCTCTTTCATTTAAATGCTGGAATGTGAAAATTAAGTGTAATTCTAATTATTTCAGAAGTACACTTAAGCAACTGAAAGACAAGTTATAGGAAATACAAGAATTTTGGTCTGTCATCTTTACTGCATAAGGTCAACTAATAATAAAGGTGGTATGCACATTGGTTTTCAGAAATTCCTGTGAAAATAGTGGACATTAAAACTGGTGTTGACATGCAGTTTTACAGGGTGATTCAGGGACCCTGAGAGACCCTTCAGCTTGAAGAGGGATCAACACTGAGTTCAGGATAGTTTCCTTAGGGCTTTGCCCACTCAGGTCCTGAAAACTCCCAAAAGACAGAGGTTCTGCAGTTTCTGTGGGAGGATGGATGATCCACTTGGTCTAGCACTTAATTGTCCACCTACAGAGGCTAGTTTCCCTCGAATTCATGAGTTCCCTGCTCAGGTGAATCAGTTCCCAAGCCAGGCTCCTGATACATCTGCTCATTTGCCAGAGCATAGGGATTAATTGTTCTTTTGAATGGAGGAGATTGTCCTTAAACACTTGCAAACGTTCTTTCCTTGTTTTACCCTTCAGAGCTGCCTCCCTACAGGATACCTGATTTAGCACTTCTTAAATTCAAAGTTCTTACTCTGATACTTGCCTTCATACCTGTTAAGATCTTGAACTCCACAACTTCATGATTCTATGATTCTGTGGTTCATGGTCATCACAGCCAAGACTACTGCTGCTAACTACATCAACCATTTCTACCTTTTATATTAACATATCCAGGAAATCATGGTTATCCCATTGAAAACTGGTGTTATGAAATTGTCCCTGACACCCTCCAGAAGCCTCCTGGATTGCTTCCATTCCTCCATATTGGCCTTCTGCAGATGTCAGGAAGGTTAAAGTCTCTTACAATGAGTAAGGTGTGTCACCTAAAGATGTTCTCAAGTTTTTTAAATGAGGTTTTAGCTACTTCACACTCTCCAGGTGAACTGTAGCAAACTCCCAACATCAGTTATCAGACTGCTATAGAAGAGCTCTATATAGTTGAGCAGCTCCTTCATGAACAAGCTAACCCACTTCCTTTCTTCTGTGCCTCTTTCCTGTAGAGCTTACCTGTCCGTGACAATATTTCATTTCTCTGAACTGGTCTGCTATGTCTTATTTATGCCAGTGATGGTGCAACCCTTGTGTTCTTGTGTCTCGTTCTGAAGCTCTAGCTCCTCCGTATTCTCAGACTGCATTCATTTCTGTACAGGCATTTTGAAACTGTTTGGTCTTTTGTAAGAGCTCTTTCTCTTCCTTCACCTTGCCAACATGATTACTAGATGTCCCTCTGAGCTGAGAGCTAATATAATCCCTTGATTTACCTTGTTTAAGGTCTTTTCAAACAAATTCAGGTAAAATGAGAGTTACTAGTAATGGCAGTCATATTTCATTGCATTCTCAGACTAAATTTTGCTCATGATAAAGTATGAATAAGTGGGCCAATATAGCAGTTCTGGGCTAGTTTGCTAACTACAAGAAAGAGTTTAACTTGTCATTCTGGGAATTCCAGCTATCCATTATAGTTTACTGAAACAAAAAGTATACTCTAAGAAAATGTGAAAAAATGATTTAGAACACAGCTTTTAAAAGGTAAAGCTTTTTAGGACTTGATAACTTTTAATAATAGCCTTGATTGTATCTGAATGAAAATTATGTAGAATAGTACAATAAGAATTAAATTATTCAGTTGTTTAAATCTGAGTTTCATTCACAGCATCATGATGGCTTGAGATAATGTCATTTGAATTTAGTTTTCATTTTACTCTTAGATCTGCTTAATGAAAAAAATGTTCAATATTTTAAGAACTTGACATCAAGAGAAATGACTGGTTTCCATCTTGTTGACTAATTAATTAATTATATGTTCAGTAGCTTATGCTCTTTTCAATTGCTAGTTCCACATTCAAAGCTTTACAGAGATATTAGCATCATTTTAGAATAATTTCTATTAAACAATGATGAGTAAGAGTGCCCTGTTTTGACTTCTGCCACCTTTTACCTATGTAGTTTCTGAATGTATTAGCAGTTGTGGTGTTCTCAGCACTGAGATTTGTGGCCTTACACTGTAAGATTTGTGGCCTTTCTGATGTTATCTCAGACAGGACTAAGTGACAATGACCAAATGTTTTTTTTAGGACTGAAAAAGTGACACAGATACTAGAAAAAAGGAAAAAAAAACCTGTTCCATGCTTACCATTATGTGTTTAAGATTAGGGGTAATAATGGTAATAATTCTGGTAATGATAGTGGCAATAATTAGTGGTTAAATTTATTTAACATCACCTTAATGATAAACTATTATTGATGATTTTCTATTCAGTTATTCTCTCCTATGCACTAGAAATGAAAAAGGAATATTTTCAAATACTGATTCAGTGTAAATGAATTTCAAATTTCACAAATGCAATACTATTACAATGATTATAGCCTTCAAAGTTTGTGTCTGTTTCAGGGAAGTCACTGTAAGGTTTTTTTAATAGATTATTTAGTGTTTTGACTGTTATGCTTTCTGAAAGTTCTTGGTAACAGGCTATATTTTCACAGCATTTCGATGAGCAATTAAAGTATCAGTCACTTTTTGTACTTTTTTCAGCTGAAAGATGCTTTAAAAAAAAATATTTCCCACAATTTTTTAATTTTGCAAAAGTAGTAGTAGTAGTTATTATTCAATGACTTGAAAGGAGTTTTCAGTTTAGTTTATGTCTGTCAAATATCTTTGTAATATGGTTTGCCCAGATGGAACAGCAAGAAAGTAGAATTCAGTAATTTCCACAAACACAATGTAATTTCCTGCCAATCACAGCATTTTATTCTCTGGAAGATTATTTTGTCTTTATGCATGTTAAGCTTCAGTCAAGATGTACACGCAAATATTATAATTGATTAATATATCTGTGCCTTCTGTTATTATTTTAGCTTTTATGTTCCACATTTTCACAATGCAAACTGTCATCAAGAAACAGTGCTAAGACTGTTGCAGTTATCACATAATTCCAAGAATTAGAATTCTAAGAAAAATATAATAACTTGCTCGCAATAATTCTGAACTGTGAGAACTTGTAAAAGTATCAGAGGATCTAAGGTTATAATAGATTTTAGAGAGTGTACTGTAACCCTGAGATTGCAGGGTTGCTTTTCTGCACAAGAATACTCTGCAACCTTGGCATGTATTGGAAATTTTCTAAATACAGCCCATTTAGTCAAGCTGTTTGCAAGCCTCATTATCTATCCTTAAGCTTGAATGTTATCCTGTTGATTTATTTTGTTAGTTTTCCTCTTAAATAAAAATCAAACAGAAATAAATCAAGGATGCATCCTCACCTCTTTAAGCAGGGACTTTTTTTTTTTTTTTTTTCCCCTAATATGTTAAACTCTTTAAACTGTGGGATTTGTAAACTTGGCTGTTCTGGAGGTTATAATATTTAACAGAGCAATAAACCTTTGAGGTGCACAGAGGTTTATCTGTGAGTGGAAATTAAAGACACTATTTTTTTAATAGATTTTTGTAACTGCTTAATTTTCAGACATTTAAAATCTTATATTTTAAGATACTTAATATAAAAAAATCTGTGGAGTAGTTATGCAAAATATATAGCCTTGTGGTAGTTAGTATTCATAAATCACATATATGAAATAAGTAATCTATAAATTGAAGTCTTAGGTGAAGTTCCAATGAAGAAAGGATGGTCATCCTGTGTAACTGGAAATGTTAAATGTGTTTTCTCTGCCAGAGCTATATCATGTGGCAGGATCTGCAACTGGTACATAATCAGAATATCAAGTTTAGGAAGACATTAAGTTGGACTGATGTTACTGAGTGACCCAGTAGCCACTGGAAAACAGATCATACATGGCCTAATATAGTCACAGGATTCTGAAAAACACTTATCCTCCTCCTGAACTCTTGTCAGAGCTCCCTTGTTCTTTTTTTCTGTATGGTAAGAATTATGCTTAGTGGCTCTGGGTCATGTGACCAGTTGATGTGCTGATCAGAGAGTCAGTAAAGTTGATGGCAGTTACATTAAAGTGATGTATCTGCAAACGGAGTACCTGAGAACTGGAAAACACTCTGATATCACATGAGAAATGTTTGAGCTAGTATTAAATATTAATAATATTAATATTGTTCCCCCCCAAAAAACAGAGAATAGGTGATTATTCAGGAATGATGTTTCCCCAGCACACTTTTGGTAGAATAACGCATAGATTGTAAATGTTCAAAGGGGCACCAGCACCACCTTCAGAAAAGAAATAAAATAGCTATACAGAACACAAACCCATATATGTATTGTAGTCTCAAGACTGTGAAAACACCAAGTAATGATCTGACTTAATACATGTCTTTAAATGTAATAACAATAAATGACATTATTTATTTATTTTTATTCTTATTTATTATACAGTGGTTTTCCTACTAACTCTAATAGGTTAAATGCGTATTTGACTTCTACGGACTAATATATAATCTCCTAAAAGAAATAAATCAGAAACTATTTACCTGTGCATCAATATTCACTACTTGGAAAAGTATGAGAGGGCAATAGGCAATATTTCATAAGTGTTTCATAGATATTACAGCAATTTCTTACTCAGTTCCTACATATGGCACATGTATCTGAGATACATTGCCATGAAAAATCCTGTAATAGGAGCAGCAGATGAGAAAGAGCAGTATGTTTGTTCCTTTCATGTGCATCATTAAAGCAATGATTTATTAGCAGTTTGAAATAACTGTATTAAGACTTCTGGATTGCCCTATATGTCTTTAGGTGAGATAGAATTCAGTGTTTGTGATCATAGGCTTTTTTTTACCGGTTCTACTAAAATTCTTTCCTATTGAAAATTTGTGTTTTTCAAATTAAATTAAGCAAGTGGTAAACTAATAGGAATCTTAACGAAAATGATTCAGTCACAGAGACAAGCAGCTCTGGTGCTGGCATGATCTGCAGCAGAGTGCTATAGCAGAGTATATTGCGCGGGGGGGTCCTCAGGGGAGCATGGCAGTGGCTGAGAAGTCCAGCCAGGAGCAATGGTGGCCAACCCTGCTCTGCCCCCTATAAAAGCTGGCACTGGAGCCCTGCCAGCTTGACCAGGGAGCAGTGGTATCCACCTGGCAGAAGACTGTTCACTCTTAAGCTCTGTACCCACAGCAACTGGTGCAGGTGCCCAAGCAGAACTCTGGGTGGAACACATTGCCACCAGCATGTCAGCTGCAGGGTCTGGCCAGCTCTGAGCCCAGTGCTGATGATGTTTTATCAATCATACATTGCTGAAAAGAGTTTAATAAAAGAAAGCAATCAACTTAATCCTAAGAAATCCATATTGTATGGAAAATACTATTGAAAATAAATTTCTACAATCTCTTTAATCACACAGTATATAATAATCTTTCCTATTTCTAGAAATTGGTTAACAATCATGTTATATTGAAATACATGTTATATTGGTTGAAATCTTAGTAAGATTAGGATATTACTTTCTCACCTAATTTAGTTCTGAAATCTTTTTTTTTTCCTGTGTACTATTTCCCAGAACTAGAATCAGAATAAATTAGGGTGGAGAGTTCCTTTGGAGGTCAGCCTGTCCAACCTCCTGCTCACAGCAGGGCAAACCTCAAAGTTGGATCTAACTTCAAAGTTAGATCATGCCTCTCAGGGACATATCCAGCCAAGTTTTGAATATACAAAGAATTTTTAATACAATTTTCATCTTTACTTACCAAGGATGATTTTTGCTTTAATGCTTAATTTTTTCTTTTTAGTTTGTAGTATATTATTTTTTCTGAGAATTTTTTTTTTTTTTTTTTTGTGTGGATAGAGAACTTCTCAGGACAACCAAGCCTGTGTGGAGGTATATTTTTTTTTGCTATTTTGTTGTCTATAGCAAAATCTCCCTAGAAGAAGGTTTGAAGGGATTTCTTTTGCTGTCTACATGTGAAGCAAAAAAATGCAGAAGTAATGAGCTACAGTTACTGCAATTGTGGTCAGTTATTATATAAAAACTAAAAGTGAGAATTATCTCATTGCATCAAAATATTGGACAGTATAATTTTGAAAGTATCTGAAATAGTACAAAATGCCTCAACTTGTAGCTGATAATTTAATAGAAAGCATGCTGATTTGTAATTTCTTTCATAACATGAATATGTATTAAAATATTGAGAGCTAAGAAAAATAATCTACAGAATATTAGCTGTGTTTTAAAGCACCAGATATGCTAATTTTATGTCAAAATTAGTAATCAAAAAAGTTTAGTTTTGCTTTCCTATTTTTCGAAGCCATATCAGTTGAGCAGTAGTTTCATTCCACATATAGGTCTTAATTTAGTTCAGTTATTACCATAAGATTTCTTGTTATTATTTAGATGAGAAGATACATAAAACATTTTAACATTTTTACTTTGTTTCCCAATAACTACCCCAACCTCTTAAAGTATGATTTTGTAAATTTTTTTTGAAATGTGTATGTAAATTTTTTTTGAAATGTGTATTTCTAATTTCATTGATACAAGTTGTTTCTTATAGTTAGTTAAAACAAACAAACAAAAAAAAACCTGCCAGAAAAATACTTGTTACCCAGCAAGAGGGACAAAGGATTTTAAACTGCATATTAGTTTCTTTGCTTTGTCATGACTGGGCTATCACAATACTTGGATTTCTGCAACTGTAGCATATGTTGCTCTAAGATATCATTTATTCAAAACACAGGTAGCTCATGACCTTGCACCAAGCTCATCACTCTTGCACTGAGATATATGAACATTTATTTCCATTAAAAAACAAATTGATATGCTCATTTCCTGTAGCTTTTGGATAACTGCTCGTGATTTTTTTAACGTCTTCACAGCTTTGAATAGATGTATTCTAATGTATGTTATACAGTCGCTCCTATTGTATTTTCATTGTTGCATATTTAAATGTTTGGGCAAAATGTATACTGTCCTGAATGTTGGATACTGGTAGAATTGATTTTAGGAATTGTACTTCCTAGCAAGTTTTTCTGATCTTTTCATTTGCCTTTTTTATCTCCATGTTGGAGTCCCCATAAGGTTAAGTTCTACCTTTCTGTTAGCACATGAATCCATATGAAAGTGACAAGAATGAGAGTGGTGGATATAGTTTTTTAGTAAGTTTTTTTAGCATGGGTTCCTATGTCAAAATAGCCAGATTGGTGAGATTTGGGCTGGAAAAGTTGACTATAAGATGGGTGGGAAACTGATATGACTAGGAGGCTGATAGTTCAAAGTCCAGTGATGTCCTTTGGAGATCAACATTTGGGCCAGTAGTGCCCAAATGAAAGACTTCATTAATGATATGGTGGACTGGAGTACATGCTTATCAAATCTGTGGTGATACCTAATTGGGAGGAGTGGTTGGTGCACGTGAGAATAGAACTAGCATTGAAAGAGATCTTGATGGATGGAGACAGATTCTGACAAAAACATGAAAGCTCAGCAAAGACAAAGATTGAGTCCTGCACAAACAAAAGAATGTGGGAGCCATCATGGACAAGAACTGGCAGTGGGCCCTTGAATCAATTTAACCTAGCCACCTAAGGGGCTTTGTTAATACACTGTAGCTGGCAAAAACAGAGTGCTTTCAGCACACAAGAGCACATCTATAGTATTATGTCCAGTCTGAGCTCCCTGGTAGAGAAGGACATGAACATACTGAAGTAATCCCAGTGGAGGTCAACCAAGGTGACTTAGAAACTAAAATATAAGGGGGTGTCAGGTTACCCAGAGATGTGGTCGATGCCCCATTCTTGGAAGAATTCAAGATCATGTTGGACAGGGCTCTAAGCAACCTGATTTAGTTGAAGATCAACCTGCTCATTGCAGGGGGGAACTACATGATCTTTAAAGCTCTCTTCCAACCCAAACCAGTCTATGTTTCTATGATCACTAGTCAGTACTGAACTGATATAGTATTTTGTATTATAATTTCTGGATCATTTTCCTGGGCAATAATAGTCAGGTCAAAGATAAATATTTTTACATTTGAAAGAGATTCAGAGCAGCCCTGTGGAGAAGGACTTCAGGGTGCTGGTTGATGAGAAACTGAACATGAGCTGGCTTCAGTGTATGCTTGCAGCCCAGAAAGCCAACCGTATCCTGGGCTGCATCAAAAGGAGCATGACCAGCAGGTTGAAGGAGGTGATTCTGTCCCTCTACTCTGCTCTTGTGAGACCCCACTTGGAAGTACTGTGTACAGTTCTGGTACCAGTCCTCAACATAAAAAGGACATGGAGCTGTTCGTGCAAGCCGATAGGAGGGACTGTGAGGATGATCAGGGGCTGGAGCACCTCCTGTATGAAGACAGGTTGAGAAAGTTGGGGCTGTTCAGCCTGGAGGAGAGAAGGCTGCATGGAGACCTCATAACAGCCTTCCAGTATCTGAAGGGAGCCTACAAGTCTTCATCAGGAACTGTAACGATAGAACAAGGAGTAATGGGTTCAGAGTTTAAACAGCCTAAGTTCAGGGTAGATATGAGGAACACGTTCTCTACTGTGAGGGTGGTGGTAAATGCTCCATCCCTGGCAGTGTTCAAGGCCAGGTTGGACTTGGTCTAGTGTGAGGTGTGAGGGGGTGTTGGAACTGAATGTTCTTAAGATCCTTTGCAACTCTAACCATTCTATAAATCTTAATCCCTGCCCTTACAGGACAGGAACGTGAGAATTTTACTGTGTATAAGTATTGAGAATAATGAAGACTTTTAACAAAGAGTTCCTTGCAATCAAAGATAAATGAGTAAGTTTTATTTCTATTTTCAAGCTTTGACCCTTACCATCTTGTCATTCCTGTTGAAAAGTATTAAAAAGGTATCTCACCCAGTCTTACTGTTGATTGCTTCTGCAAGCATGTGAAGCAATTAATTACAACAAATTTCATCCAAGCAGTTTGGAAAGGGATATGCAGGCAGGCAGACAAACTGCAATTTGAGGTTTGTGATGAGGGCAGGAGGCAATCCTTCAGGTAAAAGGAAATTTGGCTTGGCTTAGCAAATATGCATGGGATCATGTTTAATTTTTTTAAAAAGTATTTTTTACAAGGGCCTGTAGGGACAGGACAAGGAGAAGCCTTTAGACTGCAAGAGGGTAGATTTAGACTAAATATGAGGAATAAATTATTCCCTGTGAGGGTGGTGAGGCACTGGCACAGGTTGCCCAGAGAAGCTGTGGCTGCCCCATCCCTGGCAATGTTCAAGGCCAGGTTGTACAAGTCTTTGTACAATGTGGTCTAGTGGAAGGTGTCCCTGCTTTCAAGGGAAACAAGATGGTCTTTAAGGTCCCCTCCAACCCAACCCATTCTATGATTCTGTGTCGTTCTAATGGTGTCCAGTGTAGTTTTATTGCTGCAGTCTTTCTAGAGAAATTGTGTTTTCATTGTTCTTTTTAGTACTTCTGAATAAATGAGAGGTTTATTTGTGAAACAATAGCTGGAGAACAAAATCCTGCTGTTTATTGAGTTATAATTCCAGCATTTATTTTCCTACAATCTTGTTAAAAATTTTCGTGGGAAGTATGACACCTGTATTTGAAAATTTCAAACAGTGGTTCTGTTTTACAGCTTCTCCGTCATTGTTTAGTCCTCCAGTTTTCTAGAGAGGTATTTGAAAATGGGAGTAAATGTGACCAAAATACCTGCCTTTTCTCTCACTTTGCAAAAAGTTGAAAATTTGAGATGGTGTTCCATGCAATAACCTTCTAACCATCAATGGCAAAATATGAAATTTTAAATGTAGCCTTATAATATTCATGAACAATTTTTCATATGAAAATTTCACTGTTGAGTAGAATCATCTGACACTATGATGTATTTCATAACAATAGTAACTCTAAAATTTGGTAAGGAATGGGTTTATTTTTTAATGTGAAAAGTCTTTCTAGCTTAACTAGAAGTAAATGTTCACACAAAGCATAAATATTTTTTACTATATGAATGTTATATGCCTGTTTTCTGTATGCCTTGCTAAGTATTTCCTGCAGTTTTAATACTTTCTGGTAACATTCAGAAGACATTATAAGTCAAGGTTCAAATGCCTTTGGTTCCAGTTGAAAAGAACCATCACATATATGTGGTATATTTTCTTAATGTTGAAAGAAGTCATTTAGCTGTTTACAATGAGTCATTGTTGAATTTCAGAATAATTTTACTGGCAACCCTTATTAGTTGCTAGAAAATGCAAAGCAGTTGGGAAAAGACATGTCTGTGTTTGAAACAAGTAATGAGAGTAAAGCATAAACAATTGACCTGCACTTGGAGATACAAAACATTTCAAAAAGCAAATGTATGTCTGTAAAAGCAAGTAAGAATGTACAAGGTTACTTGATAATTTTCATGTGACTGGAAGTGTGGTCAGAAGTAACATCCAATTAGTACTTTATAAAAGGAATGCATCTTCAGTTATGTCAGTAATAAGCAATGCCTTGAAGTGTAGTCAAAAGAACAGGTTTTATTGTGCTGAGTGCTGATACATCGAAGAATATAAACAGGTCACTTTGACGTTTATATTCTTCGTTTTTTCTAAGTGAAAGTTTGGTTTTTATGCTTAATGACTACAGCTGAATAGATACATGTAATTTAGGATGAGGTGGGGAGGGTATGAATACCAGGGACTACACAGCTTCAGGGGCATAAGAGAATGCAAATACCTGAAATAAAATAATTGATTTGTAGCAAATATTAGCTGAGGAGTGGCTGTATGTACATCTTAACTTTGATCCATTCAATACCATTAGGGTGAAATAATTTCCGTTGCATTCCCCTACAACACATTCTTTGGTCTATGTGCAATGATATGTCTTAGAAATATTTTTGTAAAAAATGTGGTATCTGTGATAAGACTTTCCACTAAACAAGCAAACTGAATTGTTCTCCACTGATTCTCTTTTCCAATTAATTGGATGTATGAGCAAAGTAGAGCAATTTGAATTTGCTGTTCCCCATTCAGCAATAAAGAAAACGGCACAAACTAAAATCTCAAGCTTAGACAGCTGTGATCTATGTCGGATCTGTGCTTCAGTCAGTTTGGTCTCATAAGCTTTCTCAAAATCCACAGTTACTTTTGGTGATTTTTAAAGGGTATTTTTCAACAGGAATAATTGAAATGATACGTAATACAGAGTTCAAAGGAACACATGTTCAGTTAGCCCCGAGTCTCTGAAAGTGGGACTTTGCTTTCCAACATCATTCTGCATCACCATTATAGGCAAGTGTTGCCTACAGTTAATTGTCAATTTTTTTGTTTTGGGTTTTTTTGATTTTTTGTGTGGCATGGAAATGTTGCATTTCAGTCAAAAGAGATTCAGCTTCTCTAAAGAAAAAAATGATTAATGTGTGAGGATGATAAAGGCATGCTTGTTGAGATATATGCTGAAGTATGTGTGATGACTTCTATGTTTCATATTGCCATTTACATATAAATGACACAGGAAATCCATATGGATTTTGTAATTTAATTATCAAAACCGTGGGGTTTTTTTGTTTGTTTGGTTGTTGTTTTTTTGTTTTGTTTTGTTTTGTGCATCTGCATGTCAAATTGAAACTGTATCTAAAACAATGTAGAATGGCACAGTTTTCAGTGTTTGTGGCTATTGATGTAAAGCAGGGACAGAGCAATCTCTAACCCTTTACCTCATCTTACTTTTCTATTTGTTGGATGAAAACTTCTTTCTAGGTACTTTCCAGGAGTACTTGCTAGTGTTTTTAAGTAGAATATAGACTTCTGAAAGCCATGGATGTAGGAAGTAAACATTTTACCAGAAATCACTTTAAGGTTTGATTGATTGATTGATGGCTTGGCTTCGCGAGCGCAGATTTGGGAAGGGCTTTAACCACACTTACTACAAGCACGATGACCAAGGGCATGTGGGATATTCAAATCTGGTTGGAAAAAAGGGTGCTTAGGCAATCAGGAAGTGTCTGAGCAGGACTGACATAACCTGAGCGATCTCGAGCTACCCATGCGCTGCTCCGCCCGCATGTAAGGTTAGATCTGCAGCTTCCCATGCACCTTGTCACCTACTGTTTCAACCCTCGCCTGTCCATACAGACAAGTGAGAGTAAGCCCTTCCAGCCTGCACAGCGGATATTTAGGTGAGGCAAAACTCCTATCTTCAAACCCTGCCAGGTGGAGCTCGTGTAACCTTAAGGTAATCTATGATTATATTGACAAGTATGAGGATAAATAGCACTAGAATTATTTTTAGAGGTTTTTAAATACAATTTACCAAAGTAGGATTAACAGTAAGCTTAAAATATGTGCTATTTTACTGGTAGATGTGAAGGATCAGACTAATAAACTATGTGTGTTAGCTTCAAATTGAAGCCAGAGAGCCATATTTGTTATCTGTATTATCTTTATTGTTATAAATGTGCCGATTGGCTTCTTTCCATTTCATACATTTATTTTATCTGATTCTCTTAAGGTACTCTAATTAGTACATTAGTTAAATAGTGATAGCAATCACGACATTGTGATCTGGAACAAAGACAGCTTTGTGCTCTGTCCCTATAAATACTTGTTATTTATCTTTTGAATTAGCTATATCAAAGTAGAAAATAATTTAATAGCATCTGAATGGGAAATTACACAGGAACTCTCAGAACAGGCTCCATGTATTCTACCTAGCCAGTTTTATCACCTTTCACTATGCAAAATGTGGAAATTGTAGACTGTAATCTTTTCCTTTCAAAACAGTGGTTTACAGAAGTGATGATATCTTCTGTAACCTGTAGGCAGATGTTACAGAGGCAATGGGCTTTCTGCTTCTCTGTACAGACAGTACACAGCTGGTGCTTCCCTGCAGAGAGGTGTCGTTATTAGAAACAAAACATCAAAGGAGAATTTTTTAGGGCTTTCCACATTTATCAGTAACAGCTTGAAACAGTTATTCTGACTAATATGACTTTCATACAGCTTTTCCTGCTACAGTTAAGAAAGCAAAAGGTAACAGCCTTTAAAATAGATTTTCAGGGAGACAACTTTTATTTTTTGTTCTTCTCAGAATGTAGTCATAAAGATGAAACTATGACACCATCCCTGTTTCCATGCCAATGCTGAATGAAGTATTACAACAGAAAGCACTACGCTAGGCAACCAAGAGGAGATATTCACAGAGGTGAAGACATTGTAATGTGTTAATAACTTTAACACTATAAAGTTGTAGCAAGTACAGTAAACTTTCAATGGCTTGGTAACTTTTGTTAGCATATAGTAAACTGGCATCCCAAATCAGGATTCATCAGTGACAAGGAGCTGTCTTCTTTGTGGGACTAAAATAGTCAGTCTTATCTTTTCCTTTATTTTCCAAAAGATATTTATATATTTTGGGTGCCTTTGTCTTTACAGAGATTTTTATGTTCTGGGAGTGCATATAAATGATTACTTCTTTTCTTATTTGGTCCTTCAGTTTTCACAGCAGTAAGGTGTAACCTTGGTGGTTTTGTGGAGGCAAGGAGGAGCTATGTATAAACCATAGGTGTAGACTTTAATTTGGATACATGTGATAAAATACAGTAAAGTTTCCAGTAACGCTGCATCTGGCAGTGTTGAATGGCACGCTGAAATACTTCCCTGAAGCAACAGGATCATCTGTTTCCTCCTCAGCACTTCTGTCATTACAACAAGTAAATTAATGCATGCATATATATATTCACATGTATTTATAACAATTGCTGGTTTATTTGTTTTGTTACTTTTATGCTTAATGGGTGTATAATCAGCATGGATCTTTTGAGTACTGGTTGTGTGCATAGTAATAACCACAGAGGTCATAAACCAAGTGCTATCACTTCAGTGTTTTCCCTCCAGATATGCTCTGACTTAGTGCTATAGTATTCATCAACATCCCATGTGGAAAAAAAGATGGGCAGAAAAAAACCCGCAGGTGTACACAGACCCAGGTTTTCAAAGTCTGCAGTGATAGAGTAAAATTATATACTTTAACATGTGATTGCTGAGTGACAGTTTTAAAAGATGACTTTTTACTGAAACATTCGTTTAGCCTGAATCTTAGACATGTTTCCATTTGCTTTGGGGTCATTATGAGGTTCAACACAGGGAGAGCTTCTCACAGGCAACAAGTTCATAGGCTATCCCCTTAGTTATTGCTCAGGTTTTGCAGCATTTAATTTACAGTACTGGTACTAAGGCAACTAGCTTATGACAAACTTCTGTTTACATTTCCAGTTGGAAGAAGCTGTTGAGTTACATTGAGAGTCCTTCGTCTCAGCATAATTCCAGAGCTGTCTTTAGGGTTTTGTAGAGCTCTCTTTAAATGCTAAATTTAACTGACAGGTGTAAGAATTTTTCACTATACCTAAGCTGAATCTTCACTGTTCTGACCTCTTTTGTGAGAATATAGCAAGCCTTACTTTGCATTCTTTTTTGATCATGCATGATCAAAGCATTAAGAAGGCTTGTTTGTGTGAATGTATTTTAGCAAGTTACAAGTTTACTGTCGCTTTCTTACAGTTCCAAACTTGAGTCATAAGAATGTTTTTATTATCAACCTTGTGCAGACTGGCCTGTTAACAAATTCGCTAATGTTATATTTGGGTGAACAATTTCTGACCATATAACAGCCATGATTTTGATCGACTGTTTCTTACTGAAGTTTATGATTACTTGCAAAGAGTTACTCTCAATAGAATTAGATACTTCATCTACTCATTCTTCCTCAGTTGTTCCCTGAGGTGCAATAACGCCACAGCTGACAGCAAAATTAATATCTTTCCTTGTCAACAGAAATGGCTCTTTCTTCATGCTTTCACTTCCAGAGTTCATACAACCTACTTTCCATTTTATGTTGGTTTTTATTTGTGCAATTTACTTTGTCATCACCCCAGAGTTCTCAAGTTCCTCTTTTCTGGCACAAGGAGAACAGTTATTACTTTGCCCTTTAAGCATGAATTCTCTCCATTTATTGTTAAACAAGATTGTACCATTGGGTTCTGGAAACCATACTAGCAGTTAGCACCATGGTTTCCCTCCACTGATGTCGACGTTAGACCAAATGGAGAGTAATATAATATAATAAACTAGGACAGAATATATATGGATATATATGTGTATACTTATACATACATATACTTTATATGCATATATTTATATATATAAAATTAATTACTTTCTATTGAAATTGCTAACAGTTGTCTAGTAATAGTAGCGTTGCTATGCTTTAATGGAAGTCCTAACACAACATCACAAGTGGTTTCCACTTGTCTTCCGTATTTGATAAATGAAGGTTTCCCTTCCAGGAACTTTGGTGTTTACTTAGAAATACGTGCAAGGCCTTTGCAGACTCTCTGCCTTCCTACCCAAACATGACTTTTGTGTACAGGATTCATGAATCATGTAATTTGGTGGAATAAAACAGCTTCTAATACTTTCTATTGATTTTATGAAAACAGATGTGAAAGCAAATTTGCAATTGTTCAGGCATGTAACTGAGCAAATTTACTACAAGTTCTGATAACGAATAAAAGATACAACAATGCAGTTCTCAGGTAAAGGTTATAATTATGAATAAATCAATAAAATCTTTCAAATTATCCAAAAGTTGTATTAATAAAACAGGTATTCATAATGTATTTACAAGATTGCCCTTGGTGTGGTGGGGAATAAGTGGCAATTTTCTGTTGAGAATATTCAAGGGAGAGTCAGCTTGCTTTCAGTTAAAAATCTCTGCCAGTGTTTTACTCAGGCAAGTTTAAAGACCTTTCTGATGAAGCATAGTTAATCCACAGGATACAGCTGGTTCTACAGTGTAAGTGTCCGTTATTCCTTAGATATCTTCTGGAGGAGGCAGCCCGAAGTGTGGATGTCCTATAGAAGTATTGCTATGAAAGTGCTTGAGTCACTCCAATTTTACCTTCGGCAGTATTCACTCATGTGTGTTACCAGTCTTTCTTTTGTCCTTGTGCACAAAACAGTGGAGACGTTTTTCAGTAACCAAATGTCATAATAATGTTTCAGACATGCACAACAGAAAAGTTTAAATGAAACATTGTTTTAATTTTAAACAGTCTAGCAATTAGGTTAATGACTCCTTGATTAAGGCAATGTTGTTTATAGTTACAAAACTGTGAAAAGTTTCTCACCCACAAGGAATGCACATCCCCACAAGCATATGATAAATCAGGTGGGATTTTTCCTCCATAATCCAAAAATAACAATTAAAAGGCAACGTATCACACAATATACACACAAAAATATGTAAATCACAAGGTTATTGGTGTCTGGAAACAGGGAATCCCACAGTGAGTCAACAGAAGAAGCTTTCACCAGGATAGCATTCAAACTGAAGGTGGTTATTGGCTTTGTGTTACAAGGTGAGAGAAAGAAGAATTTTGAGATTGTGACAGGTTTTTTTTTTAATGTGATAATGTATGAGAAGTATTATGAGATGTGTAGGTAAGGAAGGGAAAGCATCAAGGAAAGGGGAAAAAGGGGCTGGTTAAGTTTACAGAAATTGCTATTAAGCACAGTTACCTGACTGAGCCCTCTGAGATCATAGCAGTTAATCATATAGCCTTATTAAATGCAATTACTACCTTTTCTGTGTCTTCTCTATTCTGTGTGTGTATGTGAAGGGTAGTGAAATTCAAGCTTGGTACCAGCCATGAGAGCGTGACCAAAATCCTCAGACACTCATGGGTTCAGGGCTCAGCAGCTGGAGGGGACTGGGGTCTGAGGGCTGGTTACTATACAAACTGGTTCAAGATCAGCTATGAGAAAGACCTGTGATGTGTGTATATTTATTCTACCAGTGGCTCTCAATCTCAGTCAAGACAGAGAGGAGGAGCAGCGTACTGTCTGCGCTTTTTACATGAGTGTTGGTTGTGTGTGTACTGGAAAAGTCTCTGCCCTGTCTGGTTATATCTGTATGGCTAGCCAAATGGGCATGTGTGTGCACATGTGTGTGCATCCTGGTTCCCATGAGAAATGTGTACTCAAGTATTGCTCTTGGCTAAAGCTGTGGATGGAAAACAACCACTCCTGGGATTCGGCTACCTCTGATGGTACTGGGTCTTTGCAGCCTGACCAGAAGGAGAAGTGGCTGGGGGGGGGGCCCCCCCCCAGTTGATAATGCAAGTGAGATAAAAGAGCTGTGCCCTTTTCTTTCAATGGATTGTTTCTTAAAGGAAAAATTATCTGACTTTGGAGCCCATTACCTGAACCCCAAATGCATGCATAGTTGCTATGACCTAGTCCCTTGGCTAGTGTTTACCCCTTCAATTACTGTTAAAAATACTTCTATTTAATGAGCTACTATTCTAAAAAACATCAAAGAAGTGAACTTTGAGCCAATGATTTTTTTCAAAATACATGACAGATGATGGGTGAAGGCTGGAACTGAAATTTTGACCAAGTTAATGATATAAAATCATCAAAATGTTTTCTAAATCCATCTAATTAGTTGTTTAGTACCTTCTGTCCACCCACTCCTTTGTTCTTTCAGTAGAAATTATTTCACTATTGCTTAAACTCTGTGATAATGCAAGAATAAAGACTTGGAGAAATATAATGAGCATATGTTTTATTTAGTTGACTTTTGGCCATAAACTAAAATTTGCATATTTTCTTAGCATAAGTAATGAATTAAAGTACCTTATGGCCAGGACCTGGGCCCATCAAATTTGGGAAGTCAAATTTGACTGTGTTCATCAAGTGATAAATTAATTAACTTTTAGGGCTAGAATTTACTTTGTCATAATTTACCATTGAATCAGTTACAGTGTAATTTTTCCTGATACCTGATGTGGAAAGCTGTATTACTTAGTAAAATAGGTTCATGGAGGCCAGATTTGGCTTTGGATGATAGACTTCAAATAGTTAGCAGAAGGACATCTAGCACGCACACACACACATATATAAAGATATATATTAAATGCTAGTCCATCTCTTTAAACCATCTTAAAAATAAGATATATCTATATTCTGAAATTTGGTTTTAGCAATTTGAAGTCATAACAGTGGCTTAATATTAACTAATTTAGTTTACCTTAGTCACTGTAGATAGCTACTCAATTCTAGTAGTGAATATGGTTGACAAAATAACGGCCAAAAAAAATCATTACTAAAGCACAGTTGTGTGTTTGTTTTTAATTTCTGAACACAATAGCTAGGTCTTGCAGGTCATAATTGTTAAGAAGCTCAATAGAGATTGTTTTCTAATATCATAACTGTGAAGAAATTACCAGAAATTACCTCCTTGTTTTGTGAGATTCATAGTAGTATTTCAGATGGTAATGAAAATATACTGATGTAAAACACATAAAGGAAGAAAAATAGTAAATGAATGTAGTTACATGGCATTCATTTTCTTTCAAGCTATAAACTGATCATGTACATGATTTCCCCTATGAAGTATTCAACCAGTGGCTTAAGAATACCTTTATGTAACTGCAGAAGAAACCCAGTTCAGCCTAGAGGAATTTAGAAATTGAATATCAACTTATATTGCAAGTTTTTCTACACTAAAGATAAAACTAGTCCAGAATATGCTGCAGTGAAAGAGGCATAAAGCACCTGGTATGTGACAGACTAGTGAATATCCAAAAGACAGGAGAAAAGAACAAGACCAATAAAACCCCCTACTCCTACCCCTCAAAAAACCCCGACCCTCTAAAATACATAGTTTTAAACCTCTGGCAAATGACAGATAAGTCAGTATCATTATCAATAATTTACTGTGATTGGCTGCTCTTTCAGTGCACTTCCTTAGCATTATACTGTATTGGTTTTGTCACTCGTGATCACCAAGATCGATTCCATTGTGTGCATATTTCTCAAATTCATAATTTTGTTATAGAATCCGCAAGGGTTCTTGTTGCTTATGTATGCAGTTACCTCATTGCACTAAGCAGTCTTTCAAACTTGCACCATACTTGTTTCCCCAGTAAACATAGAGAGCAGCTGGTGGGAATTAGTAATTAAATATGCCTCCCTCTCAGCAGTGTTCTGCCATAGTTGAAGCTAGCTTCTCATGCCTGGAAGGTGTAATCCAGTGCAATAAATAATATAATAAAATGGAAGCCAGCCCCTTCTACTTCCCAAATCCAGAATACTTGTGTGCATTTGATAGGGAGGTAAGAGTGGAAGGGGAGGATATAAAAATGCTATTGTGTTCAGAGTGCTTCTGAAGCCCAGTGATAGATCTGAATATGGTTATGTGGAGACCTTTTCATTCCATTGATGACAGAAATACAAATCCTACCCTCCCATTGCTCTTGGAGAATATTTTTTAAAAGGGATGATTAGAATACAAGGATAAAAGGACGAGAATCCAATTTCTGGTTTACTGTACTTTAGTCTGAGATTTGTCCCAAAAGCTTGGGGATTTTGGGGGGGTTTGTTAAATAGTCAATATAATTTTGCAGGCTTTGCGTGATGGTGATTGTGTAGTCTATTCTGATGAGCTGTTTGAGTTCATGTTTAAATATTCAGCTTATGAAATCATTTACATAAATTTTAATAAGAGAAGCTACAAAAGCCTGGGTATTTTCTCTTTCTTTGGAGAGTATGTTTTATTCCTTCTCCTAAGGAGTTTGTATAGTTCTTATGAATACAGCTCTGTTTTCTTGGAAGGGGAGCAAAAGGGTAAGTGAACTCTACAAAGATAAAAGTTTAATTCATGCTGGATATCCCAGAGTGGTTGAGATTAGAAGGGGACTCTGGAGGACATCTTGTCCAGCTATTTGCTGCATGTGCAATAGTGTTACTTTGGGGATGTGTGTACTTGTGGGAAATAATGGCTGACTGGTTGACCTCACTGGTTACGAAACAGGACTTTTACTGTTGAAAACTGTTTCACTTTTACCTTGACACTGATTGCCATAAATAAAGAGTAATGATGAGAAGTTTAAGGGCTTGAAGGGGTCCTTTCTGTGTCTTCACCTTTACTTCATACATTGAACTGAAACATCTTTCTGTGGTGTAATTTGATGAGAAGTCTAAAGAAATGTGGACATATACTGTTAGACTCTATGATTTTTTTTTTTCTCTCAGCAGTTTATCCCTATTTTATTCTCATTGTTATTAAAAACCATTATTGCTTTTGTACTGGTACATCTCAAAGGCCAAATTAACTGCAATTGACTGTAGATGTAAAGAGTTTTTTACTTGCTAAAAATAGTTATAATATCACATTGAGTTTGACCTTGGAGGCTAATTGTATCATTTTAGAAATAACAAAGTCCAGAACTCTAACACATTAGCAATAATTTACTCCTCTAACATCAACAAATTGAAATGTTTTAAAGTGTATTTAAATGGACTTTTAATTTTTATTATGTCATCTTACATGCTTTATTAGAAAGCATTAAGGGATCTCAAAGCTGACATTTCTCTGAAGTATATCAACAGGAACACAAGGCTAATTTTAAAAGATTTATTATATTTTCTATAAAAGGTTTAACTATTTATAAAACTATGATTCACTTTTAATGAAGTGCTGTACTACTTCGGCATAACACCTCTTGCACTTTGTTACTACACTTTTTTTTTTTTTAATAGAGAATGATCAAATACAGAAAAAGTTTGCACAAAGAAGACAGAACATCTATTTCTTGCAATGGAGGAATTGGTAAAATATCTTGTTTATTAATGTAAGCAGTGATCTGCAAGGTGGAAATATTCATAACCAGGTGAACTGAAGAAGGAAACTGTAGCTTAGTCAGTTTTATTAACTCTCATAAGAGTACAGTTCTCTGGATTGTTTGAAAAGTTAGTTTTGAAATGAGAAAGGCAGAATTCCTGTGGGTCATGCATTGCACATGAGATATGCTAGGCTGGCTCTCTCTGCATACTCCTGCACTCTGGAGCCACTGTCCCTCAGAAGGTGGCACTGCATAATATCTCTTCAGGGTTCCCAAGCCTGTCTTGCATAAAATCCCGGTGTGGAAGAATGATGTTAGTTTTAAGCATAACTCCTTGGGAGGGTGTCCTGCGTTCATCAGTAGCAGTCATTTTTTTCTCCTTCTTAGCAGCTGGTGCAGTGCTGTGTTTTTGACTTTCGGCCTGGAAACAGCGCTGATAACACCGATGTTTTTAATTATTGTTCAAATGTTTAGTCTGACCAAGGACTTTCTGAGTCTCATGTTCTGCAAGGGAGGAGGGGAAGCTGAGAGGAAGCAGAGACAGGACACCTGACCCAAACTAGCCAAAGAGGTATTCCGTACCACAGCACATCATGCCCAGGATGTAAAACTGGGGGCATTTACCCGGAAGGGCTAGATCACTGTTCGGTTGGGCTGGGTATCAGTTGGCAGGTGGTGAGCGGCTGTATTCTCTTCCCTTGTTATTTCCCATATCATTATTATTATTGGTGGCAGCAGTTGTGGTTTGTGTTATACCTTAGTTACTGGACTGTTCTTATCTCAGCCTGTGAAAGTTACATTCTTTCCATTCTCCTCCCCATCCCTCCAGGAGTGGAGGGGAGGAAGGGGGGGAAGGAGTGAGAGAGTGACTACGTGATTCTGATTTGCTGACTGTACTTACACCACAACAGATTGACATCACCATCAACCCCCAAGAGCCATGATTTATACATAATCATTTTGCAAAAATAAGAGTATGAGTATTCCTGTTAATCAGCTGCCAGATTTTTTATGCCTTTCTCTTTAATTGGTTACTCACCAACACTCACGTTGTCACTAACTAGAGTTGGCTTCTTTCTAACACACTGTGAATGAGTAAGAATTGATGTTTTGTCAACAGCAATGATAAATTTCTGTTTTTTTCCTTTGCTGATGTTGCTAATTGTTAAACTAGTGGTTGAACACAAAAGTTGATTTTACTGTGGCTTTTATTTCTAAGCGGGTTTTGAATTCTCTCAGTTCTTCTCTGAGGATATAAATCCACTTGCAAATAACAATAATTATCTTTGATATTATGAGAAATTAAGATTTCACACATTGTTAAACCACTGTGTAATAAAGAAGAATAGTTTTGTGTACCAGCAGTATTTGGATCACTTGTCTGCCTGTCGTAACATGAGTAGAATCTCTGTGCTTGTCTTTCTGCTATCTGTAAGTTAGCTCAATGAAAATGTGGTATTCATGAACTTAAGGAATGCTTTAGGAAGGAGTGAAGGAAAGCTTGAGAGAAGTGTACAGTGCTGGGCTGAGAAAGTGATGTGGCCATTGTGTTTGAATCTTGAAAATTGATTGTATTTAATGAACCATTCTGAATTTTATGTGAAAAGCTCAGGAGCACCTTTCTTTACAGGGTACAAATCTAAGGACTTCTCTGATGGGAAAATGCCAAGATATTTTCTAACAGAATTTATAAAATTCATGGTAATAAATCAGCAATGGTACATCTAGTCTTCCCAGTCCAAATAATTGATATTCACCCCCAAATTCTAAAAGAGCTCAAATACAAAATTGCTAACTGCTAAGTGTACTGTTTAATGTACAACTTAAATTGACCATGGGGTGGTTAATGAGACGATAAGGGGTTTTTTTAAATGGTTCCAGGTGTGATTCAGAAAGTTGTATAGCACATTTTGCCTTCTAGGAAACCAAGAGGAACTGTAACAAAAACTTGACCTAGTAAATTAATGAAAATATATGGTTATAGAAGAGGCAATACAGTTTTAGCAGAAGGAAGCCATGCCTCATTACTCTGTTGAAATTCTTTGAGGGAATCATTGAACATTTGGACAGCAGGATTCCAACCAGGTGTGTCTACATCTTCATTAGTGTTTTGCTTTGGAGCAGCAGTACTGTTTTAAAGAATTCCTTGGTGCTGCTCATTTACTGCTACTTGGTTGAGCTAAAGGAGTGATTTTTTTGGAGTTTAAAATAGATTTCATTGTGTAACATACGGGAAGCTACACTCCAGGTACCATCAAAGACACTTGCACCCCAGATGAGGAAGATACCTTTAAGTCCAAAGCTGTGTTAGGTCTTACAAACAGTTTTAAACTATCTTGATGGACACTAGTTTAAATTTAATCTGATACAAAACTTTTTTAACCACATAAAGTGTAATTGTAAGGGCCATCATTCAAGTTGCTTTAACCTACTTATAAAAAGAGATCAGGTTGTGGGGTTTTTTTTTATTTGTTTGGGTTTTTTTACTTACTAATGTGGATATAGCTTTGGAATACTTTGAACAAGGTCTGTCACTAAAAATGCTGAGGAAGGAAGGTCATTTTTGAGATTATTAGTTTACAGATACCAGATACAGACTACAAATAAAGGGGTCAATATTCACAAGCAGAGGAGACTACCAGTAGATTCACCATCATTATCAAACATAGTAATAAAAGTTCTGGGAGAGCATTTCAGTGACAAAGTGTTCTGCTGATGCAGAGTTGTTAAGAGTATTCAATTAAAAACAAACCGCAAAGGATGGTAGGCATGTTTCTTAAAACAGAAAAGGTTGGGGGAAAGAGTGATGTAATATTTTCTACATGAGGGTGACCACAATTATGGAGCAAATTTGATACATGAGTCTGTTCAACAAAGAGCTGGTTAGACTAGGAGACTTTCCATGAAAAAGAAAGCTTCAGATAAATATCCTCAAAGTCTGTAACATCACCCAAAGTACAGAAAATATGAACAGAGAAAAAAATCTTCCCTTTCGTTGAGCATCAGAAGAAAGAAACGCTTCAGAAAATAATTCAAAGGCAGATTGAAATAAAATTATATATTTGTAATCACTAAATCTTTAAATCATTGCCACCATTGTTCCAGAATGCATGTTTCTATATGAAAGTACTCAAAATACAGGAAACTGTAAAGACTGGATGCATGACAAGAGCCACTAAACACATTATAGATGTACAATTCTGGCTTGAGAAGTTTCTTATCAAGGAACATGCTTGTTCCCCTCTCCATCCCTTCTGCTTTTATGATCTTTCCAACTGCTTGGAAGAAGTTGTGAATATATGATGCTAAATACTGAACTGAACCTCTGTTGTCTCACATCTTTCTGCTGATATCAGCAAATCACACTAAATTTTCAAACATTGTAATACTCTGACTTGTACCCAGCAAGAATCATTGAAATAAAAAGTAGAAAGCTCCTTTTCCACCCCCCAGTGCTCTTCACATACAACTAGAGAATTGATCTTGCAGACATGACTTAATATTACATAAATTCAGTGAAACTACCCATTATGAAAATTTAAACTTTAGCCTTCAAACTGCAAGCTGGCAAATAATGTCTGGCAAGCCTGCATTGTCAGGAGTTAAGCACATGGGAAGCGTTATCTCAGAAAGAATGTATCTCGAAATAAAAGGATTGAGTATAAACTCATCTGAAAACTCTTTTAATTTTTTTTACTACTTGGATCACCAATTTTCAATGCATTTTATATTTCCAGATGTATACAAGCAAGTAAACATTCACATTCAAACAAGTGTAATTTATTCTGTGGGGTAGACTTCAGGAACTTTATGTGTATAAATTTGAAAGATATTCTGTTGTGTTTGAGCTCCTGCTTTTAGTGATTTTGATGTCAAAGTGTGTTTAAAAAAAAATCTTAGTGTGAAGGTACCATAACATCCAAGAAGAAAAGACAAACAAACAAACAAACAAGGACTCCTTTACCCTCAGTTTTATGGGTGTTGTTTGGTTGGTTGTGGTTTTTTCAGGTTTGCATGCCTAAAATGTTTACTCTTAGTATGCTGAAAGTCTGCACTGTAAAAGATTAGTTTCCTTTACTTCAAAACAATTTAGAGTAAGCACTTTTAATCATGTTTAAAATACCATCATGAGGAGGAGGGAGGGAGTAATCTAGACTCTGTACTCTCTGTAAATTGGCTCACAGTTGCGTATTTTTTCAGAGTAAAATATAGGAGTCAAAAATTTAAAAAGTATAGACAAAAATGTGATGTTGTCATCATCTTTTTAAAGAATCCACCATTTTTGCTGCATAGCAGGGTTTGCATAGTGTGCTGCTGCATGATATGGTTTCCCTATGATTCATATCATTTTCTGTGCCTTACATAGCTGTAATGCTTCTTTTATGCAGGTGGCTGTGAATATGTCGCTATGTATGATCCCAAATAATGTGAGGCTCTTCATATAATAAAAGCATTGCATACAGTGTCTCCTGTATGTATTGTCTATGCTCTGTTTTGCAGAGAGAAGAAAAGTTGACGGTAATTGGTATAAGTCACTGAATCCCATTACAGTCGTATACTGCAGAATGCGTGGCTCTTGCTCTTTATGTTACCTTTATTTCATTTTCTCAGCTATTAGGCTTGTCCTTTTCCTAGAAAAATAAACTAGTTGACTTAAGGAAAAAAAAAAAAGGCACTAACAGGTTCTCCTAGCTGAATTTCTTATAAATGATTTATTTTCTGCTCCCTTTCCTCCCTCACAGGAATAATCTGTAGGAAATGCAATGTGACAGCCACAAAATTGATATGTAGCATGATCTAATGGATAAGGTAGCTATTTACTGGATGGATGTCTGCAGTGACAGAAAGTCTGCTACTTTTGTTGCTTGGCTCTCGTTCTCATTCCTACTTCTTTCTCTGTTCAACAGGGCCCAATGGCTTAACACTGTTTTAAGAAGTTCCAAAAGATGAAATATACTGACACATGGAATGTCTTTTTTTTTTTTTCCTTTGTGTCTTTGATGTATGTATTTTATCTCATAACTGAGATGAACAGTGCCAATACAAGTCTTTTCTTCCAAAGTGGATACCTACATTCTGATCCCAGGAGCAGTGCAAATATGATATATATAGTGGGTAAAGAAAGCTGGAGAGAGAGTGGGAGAGAATGAAACTAAAAGTAAGAATTTTTAAATTCTTACAATCACAATATTAAGTATGGCAGAGAATAGGAGAAAACATTGAAGCAAAAATTTTCATGATGGTGGAGCAGCAAGTTGAACTTGAACTGTAGAGTTACTAAGCTACACACTTTCTGTAAATGAACATACATATATTTTGCCCATGAACTATTGTTCTGAACAAACCAAAGGAAAATTAAAGGGTATTTACCATAAACACTTTGTTTTCAGGGCAGGGAAATACCACTGTGAAAGTACAGCTGAACATGTTTAGCCTCCCTCAGAAAACTTAAAAAATTCTCTAGTGTTTTTATACTTGATAACAGGATTCTGTTGGGTTTTGATATTGCAGGCTTTGAATACAGAAAATAATACAAATAGCAGAATCAGGAAATATCTGGGTTGTATTGGATAAGCTAAATAGATTTACTATCAATCACCATCTATCACAGTTGTTTTTTCAAGTTGTATTCACTGACATGGGACTTCTCTGACTTTTCCAATTTGAGGGTGTAATTTTTTTCAAAAAGGATACTGAATTTGCAGCCATAAGGATGGATGCAGCTGCAGTCCAGATATTATATTTAAAGTGTCTCTTCAGCTACATATCTGGGAGTGTATACCTGAAATGAAGGAGAGAAGACAACATTTCCCTTAGCACTCCTGGTAGTTGTCTTTCGTGATCCCATAACAGTCTTAATAATAATGAATACAGACGTAATAGTTTCTTTACTCCTTGATGTTATCCCATGTATGAGGTAAGGGATCATATTCACTCTCTTAGCTGTAGCAACATGGAGGAACGACATATATGATATGAATAATACACACTTTCTTAATGTGTCTTTATTTCTCTGTTCTGTCTTCCAGTTTGTAAATACAGGAAATTAATTTGTGTTTCCTAAGTATATGACCTTGTGGGCTGTATTAAAATACATGTTTGTCAAATGAGTCCTTGATAGTAGCAAACTGGATGAGAATACCTGAAGCCTAAAATTAAGAATAAATTTAATAAATTAATTTATTTTATGTTGGATTTTAGTGTTAGATTTGAAACAGCTCATTACTGGGTTTCACTATATAAATGTTTTGATTGTGAATTTCATCTGCAGTGATTTTATGTTATTCTCTAAGTCAAAATCACTTGATATGCTAAACCATAAATAAGTCCCTAAAGAATCTTGTCTTTAAGGGTATGGTACAATCAAATAATCTTGCTTTCCTTTCATTTAGAATTCACTATAAAAACTTAGCAAAATATCAAAGAGATTTCTAGTCTGGCTGTGCTTTACTTAAGGGTCTGCCATGTTGAGCAGAAAACAGTGTACCTGGTTAAGCAAAGATTCTCTTCTTGCTGTTGTGGAATCTGGTACCCTAAAAAACTTCTTGCTACCTTGTGTGTGAGTAATACAGAGATGCAGCCACATGTCAAACCCACAGGACATGCTGCATGGTGAGGAGATCACTGATAATGATTGTTTTCACTGTACTTCTTTAATGGACGATGGATAACGCATTTGAGCTTACAGTATCTGTTGTACTGACAAGAAGTCACGAGAGTAAAGCTCTGCAGTTTGTGGTTCAACGCTTGCCTATTGGAAAATACACAATTAATACATCGTATCTCTACTTTGTTCATTAGGCTTTGACAGAAACATGACATTCTTTTGCGAAATAGTTTCACAATTAATTGCCTTTTCAGAAAATGTAAAATAGGAGCTTATTATTTTATAATTTGACAAGCCTAATTGCTGGCATTTTCTGTAATGTTGTCACCTCTACAACACTTTAGACCTCTTGTTTGAAGTATTAAATATGAATAGCTTTGATTGTCTTTCAAAGTGTTTTGCTTTTTCCTCCCATTGTTGTGCATTTTAAATGAAGGATATTAGGCAAGTGTATTATCCTGCACACATTACTGTTTGTCATACTCAAGTTAAATTCACTGTCTCTGTTCCTGAACATGGTGTGATCTGTGGTACTGCACTCAGGAAAAAACTGATAGACACACTAGCTGCTAGCCTGAAATAATTAACTCCGTGGAAGTCAGGGTTCTTTCACCTTCACTGAACTTTGATGTGGAATGTCTGTCTTAAATGTGTAAGAATGGGGGAAAATAGAAGCTCAATATTATATCATATAGAAGTGTGGTTTATTTTTACCTTGAAATGCAAATACTGGGATCCATTCCATCTGTGTTGTCACATGTTGTTGTGGTTTAAGCCCAGCTGGTAACTCAGAACCATGCTGCCACTCACTCACTCTCCCACTTCTTTCTCCCCCTGCTCCCAGAGGGATGGCAGGAGAATTGAAAAAATGTAACTCCCACGGGTTGAGATGGGAACAGTCCAGTAACTAAGGTATAACACAAATCGCTACTGCTACCACCAATAATAATAATGATAAGGGAAATAACAAGGGAGAGAATATAAAACTAAAAGTAGAAAAGGGAAAGAAACCAATGAACACAAGTGATGCACAATACAACTGCTCACCACCTGCTGACCAATACCCAGCCCAGCCTGAGCAGCGAATAAGCCCTTCCAGGTAACTCCCCCCAGTTTATATACTGGGCATGACGTGCTGTGATATGGATTACCCCTTTGGATAGTTTGGGTCAGGTGTCCTTTTTCTTCTTCCTCCCGGCTTCCCCTCTTCCCTGTCAGAGCATGAGACTGAAAAGTCCTTGATTGGGGTAAACATTACTTAGCAACAATTAAAAACATCGGTGTGTTATCAGTGTTGTTCTCAGACTAAAGTAAAAAACACCTAGTACTGCACGAGCTACTAAGAAGGAGAAAAATAATTGTTACAGCTCAGCCCTGCACAAATGTTCACATAAAGCTTGACTGTATTATATTCAAATGCTTATTGTTTCTAATTCTGTATAATGGCCAAAAAAATTGCTGAGGTCACACCTGGGCTTTTAATATTCTTCAGATATAGCTAGGTTTCTGGCAAAGGTCTGGTTTGTGTTGTTGCAGAATTGGTCTTCCTGAGTGATCCTAACAATGTTTGAAAAAGGTGCAGTGTGTTGGAATAACTACTTCTGTTTCTGGTGCTTCTGTAGACATAGCTATGAAGTTAGGTCTTCGCTTCTTTGTATCCATGTTTTGTGCTATGCACAGATTCTGCACCATAGAACAATTTGTTCTTATACTAGTAAAGCATTCATTCTGTGGGCATGTTGGGGCTCTTGACTAGCTTCTTACGGATCAAGAGGGTGGGAGCTCTTGATTAGTTTCTTAGTGATGAGTATGTATTCTGTTTCAGCAGAATTTTCTGTTATCACCAGCACAACTGTTTGGGTGCCTACAGTAAAATTCATATTATAGATATAGTAATGAGAGTAAAGAGAATTTATAATATCAAATAGATCTATATAAGTGTAATGCAATAACAGAAAAGAGCACTACGATACTAATATGTGTTATAGAAATAGCCTATATACAGAAATACAGAGCTGTCTGTTTTGTATTATTTATTACTGAAGCAGGAGTCATCCCTGAAGTGCTTTTGGTAGCTTAGCATTTGAGAAAACTGGCATAATGACAGCTCTTCTGCTAGATGGTATTCTGTCGTCTTCTTTTTTATTTTTTTTTTCCCCTGGTAGCTTTAATTATGATCCAGACATTTCAATTGCCGTGGGTGGACACTTGGCAGGTGTAATATTACTGCAGGAGCAATTTTTCAATTTTTTAAAATATTGGTTTAGATGCATTTGTTAAATTGTGGAAACATCAGTTGAGTTTGCAGTATTTTAATACCATTTTATTTAACACTTTAAGAGGCAGTAATTGGCATTTCATCTGCATGACTGGAGCTGGTGTGAAGTAATAAGGGAGTTGAGATTACTGATTCTATATGGAGAGGGATATCCATTAAAAACTAACTGTGCTATAAGCCTTCAGAAAAGATAGTACAAAGATTTGTTTCCATGTGTTGGCCAAATAGCTGGTTAAGACTAATGTGTAATTCTTACAACATCGGGCTTTCAGTGCTCTAAAGTATGGAAAGTCATTTTCAGAAAAGCAGTTTTTTTGTCTAGTTGTTTGCATCAGAGGGTTCATTCCTCTAGTCAAATAAGCACTGAGGAATTGTCCATTGCATAGTCATATATATATATATATATATTTAGGATTTGTCATCTTAGAGAATAAGATGTAATTTCACAACAGCAAATACCTTGTCCATTTGATAATTGGAGTGCATGTGTTAAGGGTAAGGAATTTTAATGTTATCATGGCAACATTAAGGCGAGCATTTGAAACTAGCTTTTCTGTGGTAAAACCCCAAAACTTTACTAATTGCTAGGTGGATGGTTTAGTGTTCTTCATCCTCAGTAATGCACAGTATCTGAGTATGTGCTCAAATGATATATGTACCAGAAAGGAAAGAAAGAGAAATGTTTCTTGGCAAGTATTATGTATCAACAGTAATCCTTACTCGGAGCAGCCTGGAATATCTACTGCAGCTTTGAGATGCCAGCTAGAGCTCATGACTCCTGTGCCTTACTTCCAGTGCTGCAGGAAGCTAATGGGGATTCCAGTCTCATTTGCATTTTCATGAGTCTTTCTTACCATTCTTTAAAAAGTATTCTTGGCTGAAGCATAAACATTTCCTTATCATGGACTTCTCTAACATGGTCAAATGAAATTGCCTTAGGATCTGTGTCATGAAGCAATGCAAGATCTGCCCTTTTGTTGACCCATCTTCCATGGGCTTCCCAGAAGTCTTTATCTGAGTCTTTGTATCCTGGACCCATATTTGGTATCATAGCGTCTTCAGTAAAGATTTTGCCTGAGGTTCCAATGTATTCCTAGCACAGTTCTTTGAATTATACCAATTATACCGTAGCTGCAATCCCTGAAAACAGTGTCAGTGGTGTGCTTGCTTGCTGATTATGTATGACCTCTACCAATACCAATGACATATTAAAAGAAATCCATTTTGTTCTATTATTTTGGAAATATTTCCATTGAGATTTGCACATTAAAATATGAAAGAACTCAAACATTTGAGTTAATGAAGCTGAGTTCTTGTATCCACACTACATAGTTTGGCAAAAGCAGTTTCTAGAGTATTTGCTTCATTAAGGGCCTTTAAAACACTAAGTACTGACACAGTCCAATCTGAATACCTCAGAGGTACATGGATTTGTGTTAAAAGTAAGCTTAAACCCTTTAAGTAGCTTTTCCTGTGTCCAAATAAAAAGACATCTAACACACAAGGCCAGATTGAGACCTAGGAACTAGAAGACTTCAAAATAGAGGTTTTCACAATACTTCAGCTAGCTGGTTTGCACTTTACAAACTACAATTACTGCGGCATATAGGAGAGGGCTGAGGGATATTCTTAAGATATTTTTCTAAGAAAATTTGTTACCATCATGAGTAGTATTTGATTCATGAACAGTTCTTGATTCAGCCAGATAACAGGGGAAATGCCTTCCCCTCACCTAGTCAAGATATTAATCATCTTAGTTTGCTAAGTATTTTAAAGCCTGAATTTAAAGATCTGGTTACCTCCAGGTTTTGCAGAGAAGAAATTTTGAAACATTTTGAATTACTGGGAAGCAGAGTATTCATATAATGGATATTTGCTTCATAAAGTGTTGTCATGGTTGAGAACAGAGGAAGAAACACTATTCAGAATATTTATTTCTTTTCCTCAAAAATTTAAATATTGGAAGGAAATGATCTAGAATCACTCTTGTCATTTTAAAAGCCCTTGCAATGCTCAGTTTCCAAGGATTTTAAAATGGTACAGCACGCAACTATTTTGTTTATTAACATAAATCTCTCACCCTTCCCACTTTTCATGGTAACTCCCAAATGTTTTTCTTTTATCTGCAGATCCACTGGTCTTTTTTTATTTTTTTTTTCTTCTGTATTCTGCTGTCTAAAACAGGGCTGCCAGCTTAGGAGTTTGAGCTGCCAGAGTGCTTAGGCAGCTCAAGTATGGCTCTAGGAACCAGGTTATGGCAGGTATGTGGTGGAAGAGGACATTAGTGTGGGGCTTTTGAAACATTTAAAACCCCAGCAGGTGCAGACTCTACAGTTTAGCTGCATTCCCATTTTATCCTGATAGTCCTCTGCTGGGGAACCACACTCACAGCTTTTAGGCTTTCAGATCAGGTACATAGAAATGATATAAATACACCCAGCCATATAAAAACTTTGGTATATAATTTACAGGTTAAAGTTATGTTCCATCATGATCTTAAAGTAAAAATTGTGAGTGTGAATCAGGTGTTCAGAAGAACACTGCACAGGGAGAACGGTTGGTTTCACTTTCCATTTATAAAATGAAGTTGATGTGTAGAGTGTGCTACTTTCAAGTGATATGAGAATTGGCTCTAGTTACAGAAATGTAGTTTTGTGTGTGTTTAACCTACTTTCCCTGTACTTAGATATATTTTAGTGCTATTAGGGCTGTCTGGGATGTGTTTTAGAAGTCTTTTAATGCACACTGCAGATGTTGACGACCCAAGAAGGCGTTCAGTGCATATGAGGTGTAGACTTACGTTCTGCCAAAATACACCCTGGTGAGTCTTAACGCTGTAGGGTAAGACATAAACAGGTGTTATCTGCATTTTAATGTCTAACCATAAAAAAATGTGAATTTAAGGTAAAGAAACACCTGTGGAATTCTTGGGTATTTTGAATTTTTATTTAATCCATCGTTCCTTGCCACTACTTAGAGTAAACTGATGGATGAGACAATACTGTCCTCTATTAGTAACATTACTAGGAAGTTACGAAACATTTTAGGGAGAAAAAAAAACCCACAAAAAAACCCCACCAAAAATAACATTTCAAGCTGTAGTTTTTATTAATCATTTGTATCCCATAAAGTAGTATGGACTCACTTTTCAGTCAAAGAAACAAGAAAAAAGATTCATAAAACAAAATGGGAGAGAAGTGAGCCACATCTAATATGTCTGCGCAGTGAACCTAACTTCTATTACATTTTAGGGCACGATGAAGTAGCTGTGGGATGTGGAATATATCAGAGAGGACTTTAGAGCGAAGCAATGTAGAGACAAAATGTAAGTTTATGATAAGCCCTTAAACTGCGGCTAGCATAAAAACTTTATATTATTTTACATAACAAGCAGGAAAATAACTTTCATCAAGGTGTCTGGTTCTAAAGGTAGGTACAGCTTTTCCTCTATAGGAAACTGAGTAATTAAACAAGTGTAACATGTTTTGCAAGGTTGAAACTTTTAGATGTTATTTGAGTTTCTGTAAAAAATATGAGAGGAACATTGAGGAGACTGTATTATCTTTAGATCTCAGTGAAATACTGTAAAGGCATAGCTGCAGATTGGCTTTAAAAGTGTCTCATATAAAGATATTTTATACGAGCTTGGGACTTAAAACTGGAGTGAGTTGCTATCCAAGAGAAAACGTCCTGATTTCCTGCAGTTACTGAAATGGCATCCTTGATGTATCTGGCTTGCAAACATCATCATCATCACAGTATGCCTCTTAGTTGCAAACAAGAGTTCTCAGTGCTCACAGGATCATACTAGGCCTTCAGAAATATATGCTTTCGTCAAAAAAAGCAACACAGTGGAAAACTTGTATGTTATTTGAAGTTTTGGGCTCTTCAGGACAACTATCATTACTTCTTGTGCACATAATATAATAAAATTATAATAAAATATGGTTGTAGTGTTTGACTGAAGTCTTGAGCTGCCAGAGGAATACTAGCAAATGTTAATACTCATAGAAGTCCATTGAATACCTACAATATAAAGTTGTAGCCCCATACCTGTATGTAAACTCTTCTTAAGAGTTAGTGGATTGATTGGTCTGTCATAAAGGTATAGCACTGCCCCCAGGAAATTTTCTTCAACTAGAATTTTCCAAACACTTCAAACTGTCTTTGGTTCCTTTTTCCATATTTTTTTTTTTGGTTGGTTGTTGCATCTTGGTGGGCTCATTCATACAGAAATTAAAATACTGGCCAGCTATGTATTTCTTTTCCACTGATTGATGTGCACTGTGGTATGTAGGTGGTTTCCTGAGATGAGAGTGCTTTTGTGTAAAAGTGGTGATTTTGCTTTCTTCAGGAGCACTTTGATATTTCCAATTAGTAGCTGTGAGGAAGATTTTCTTCAAGAGGCATTGGCACAAACAGTTGAAATTTATAATTATATTCTTCAAAGCATCATAATAGGTAATACTAATTTGTTAGAACTCATACAGTGAATGAAACAAACCTCTTTCATAACCTCCTTCTCTCTGAATGATTACTGCCTAGAACAGATATTGCTATGCCATATCTGAGGCAATTTCAGGATGGGAGAGATTGCATAGGCAACTGAGGGTTTTCTCTGTTTATAATTTTCAGCTACTTAATATCCCAATATTTAAGATTCTGCTATTAAGTAGGAGGTTTGCATAGTAGTTTACTGGATGGTAAAAGCTTTTCAAATGTCTATGTGAAAGTGCATATTTTAATTTCTGAGAGTTTACCATTACAGATTTGGGATTACTCAGATTCTGAAGTGTCATTTTCTTGTTACAGAGTTTAATATTTGTAAGCTAAGTTTACGATTTTATTTTTTTAGTAATTTTTTTTGGGGACTGTTTTCTTAAATCACATTTAGAAACTTTGTCTCCATTAGGCAAAATAATTGCAGAATGTTAAAATGAGGTAGCATGGTAAGTTATAGGAGATCTAGCAGTGACTTTTTCTTTTCAGTTGGTTGTCTATTTGCTAGCTACTGTTGCTTGAAAGCTATAATAAACCAAAAAAACAAAGTAAGATTTTTTTAAATTTCTTTTGCTGTTGATATATTATTTAATTAGCTATTTGAGAACAGCCCTAGAATAATTGTTTTCTTTTTGTTTTCATTACATGAGTATGACCATGTCAATTATTTATCTACATGAAATTACGAAGGTTATTTGTAGACTGTCATTTAGCCATTTATCATGTAGGAAGATCTTTGCCTTATCCCTGTTATCGTAAATCTGAAATATTCCAGCCCCAAGATCCAGGCTTGTAACAGTTATTCAGGTGAAACTGGAACTTTAACAAAATTTTTGTTTAAAAAAATATCTGCTGTATAGTGCCTTAACTGTCTTGTTATAAAAAATATTTTTTCCACCAAGAGTGAGTTAGCAACCTGATTTATTTTATAGGCAGTCTGCAGCACTCACTTAAAATAATTCTGTCAAAAAAGGAGGAAGATCATGTTAACTCATGGAATAGTTGTGGTTAGAAGGGACTGCTGGAACTCAGTACAGGGTCAAATCAGATCAGGTTGCTTAGCTCCTTGTCTGATCAAGTCTTGAATATCTCCAGAAATCCCTGCACAAGACTAAATTAGTGTTCCTCAAGACCAGCTCTGTAGTTCTTTTATTCTTTCTATTCACTTTTCTCAGGATTTTATGGGGACTTTTGCAGGGGTTGAATGTGACCTTCACATTCCTGTCATGTCCCTTGGTTTCGAAGAGCCTAGTTTAAACAGTACCGTTTTAATCTATGGTGCAAGATTTATATGCTATGTTTCTGAACAATAATTCTGTTCTTTTACAGTGCTAAGTAATCTGTGTTCCACTTTCAGTGAAACAAGTCTTTGCATGCTTTCTGTGTGGACGTGAAATCACAGGGACATTAAAGGGGTCTTGAGATTATTGCAAAAAGTTTGGTTACCATAAATTTAAATGCATATGTTTTAAATGTCAATGGCAGTCAATTCAAAATCAGTTACTTTTTACTGGAGCTCTTGTGAAACAGATTTTCTAAAATGTCAGTGAAACCAAGAACGTAGGATAGGGAGAAGATGTTGTAATGAATAGCAAGCTATTGGTCAAAACACCTCTTAAATTTTAGAATGCATAATTGATTATGGATATCTTTTCAATTTATTTGAAATTCATTTGATCTAATTAAAAGCAGATAAAAATTATTTTAAAACATGAAATATGTTTCTGCTAAAACATTCTTTGTCTTTTTTAATTATGGCATTCTATTTTTTATGCATTCTATAAATTAATTCTGATTCTTTTTGTTATATAAACATATTGTTTTGCATAGAACTGAAAAATATCGAGTATGAAATATTTGTGTTCAGGTTTTCACTATATTTATTTAAAACTACAGCACATGAAAGTTCAGTGAAGTGAGGATGTTTGAGACTCAGTGGGCTTTGTTGCTATTTCTCCAATTTATCAATTTGGTGGATAAAAAAATCATATTTGTGGAATTTCAAATTATTTTCAGACTGTGTAGCCTCTGTTGCTTTCATCTTGGTTTCTCATAGCAGAACTCTAGAATGAGACTGTTCAGATTGCTGCAGTGGTACAGAGTTACACAATCACGGAATGGTTTGGATTGGAAGGGACCTTTAAAGTACATGTAATCCACCCCCTGCAATAAGCAGGGTAATTTTCAACTAGATCAGATTGCTTAGTGTCCTGTCTGACCTTGAATGTTTCCAGGGAAGGGGAATCTGTAACCTCACTGGAAACTGTTCCAGTTTTTTGCCATTCTCACTGTAAAAAAATTCTTCCTTATATCTAGGCTGACTCTCTCTTCTTTAGGTTTAAAAACATTAACCTTTGTCCTGTTGCTACAGGCCCTATTAAAAAGTCTATTCCCATATAGAGGAGCTTTAAAGTGAAAGTACCACAGTGCTCAACAAAATTATTTAAACTGCTGTAAATATTTCAGAATCTGCACAAAATTAATTTCCATTCTAGGAAAAATGAAAATCTGAAGGTGTCATTTGTCCCCAGATCACAATGCCTATCTTTGTGGCTGAAGTCATTTAGTAGGTGTAAAATGGCTAAATTTCCTGTAACTTTTATGAAAAGTTTCCTAGCTTTGAAGGTAACAGCAAATTTGGGAACCAATAATGAACTACATAAAAAATAAACAGTAGTTTATAAGTACCTCTGACTCAAGGCTCGTTATAGTCCTGACTAACACTGTGTGACACTGAACAAAACTAGTATTACTCATACATTTTTGACATTTTTTGATTTAAATTCCAGCATTCAAAGAATAATGTCAGGCAGTTGCCCAAGCAAGCCTACACTCTACGGTAAATAACACTTGCTAATGAGTGTGGATGTGTATTGGAGACTGTGCATCTGATTAACATGCATAGAAGAAGCTGAAGTTAAATTTCTTGAACTATATAAATCCATGCATTGTGTAACCTGCTCTCTCCCAATGCTACATACATCATGTCTATACACAATCCGTATAGTGTGCTCACATTTCCATAGAATTACAGAAGGCCCAGTAATTCTGTAAAGAGCATGCCAAGTCAGATGTAATGTCCACTGTTGCATTAATACTAGAAGTCCTGTGTGACTCTGCAGCCTATTCTGATTCAACCATTGGAAACCTCACCCTGGCAAGCCAAAGACAGTACTCATGTTACAGAAGTGCCTCTGTGTACCCAGGCTGTAGGTACTGGGGACTTCCATGACTCAAAACAGTATCAATGCTAGGGATATTAAAAAGGAATATATACTTGATTAAACTATTCAGTATGGCAAGATGAAAAGGAGTGCCTATGTGCATGTGCCAGAAAATGCACCGAGTTTAACTGTTCATGACAGTCTAGAAAGGAGGATGAGTCATCCACTTGTATGTCAGTACTAAAGGTTCAGCTGAGTCAATAAAAGTTATGTTTGAAAAAAATACGTTTGAAGGCAGTGCTACCTCAGATGCACTAAGAATTTCCTTTTGATTCAGCTACCTCAGTTCTGAGGATGACTGCTCACTGGCAAAGGCTGAATACATAATCTCATTACTTATTTCTTTTTTGTATGATATCTTCTTCTCTTTTAGCATTCTTTTGTCTTTTTTCTTAAAATTAAAATAGTGATCAGGTGTTTCCTTATCAATAAGTGTTAATAAAATTAAAACAAAAAATGAGTTAGTGGAGAAGCATGACAAGAAAGGCAAGAACTTTGCCTTCTGCTCTTTCTCCATAGACAAAGTCAAATTGGTAACTTGCTGCAATGACTCAGGTCTACCCAGTTGTCCAAGTTAGGGTAGTTTCTCTGATACGTATCTTATTGTTGTGTTGATCCTGATAACCGTAGACATTTTTCTTACATGAGAAAAGTGTCTGAAGCAGTAAGAATTGAAAGTTTAGGCTGCAGAAGTTGGAACATTAGCTTTAACAGTCAGAGTTCTCTCTGTGGTCAATGCTATAACAAAGACAGTTTTCAGCTAATTCAGCTGGGTTTGTGGCCCTAAGGGGAGACCTAAATTCACTGTGGGCTATGATAGCCCACCTTGGGGGGTATCTTCTAGCCCATTTTTCAGTGCTTCAGGGAAGCTGACTTCCCAAGGGAAGTAAAAATCAGTTGCAGTGAGCAGTGTCACCATGTTGCAAACACAGTTAATGGAGCTGCCATGTATGAGCCATTGTGTAGACTCAAACTGAGTTTTGTTGTAAAGCTTTTATCCAAATTACATATCAGGTCTGCTTGGTCAGAGAACTGATCTAGATAGAGTCTTTTGTTTACATGGGATTCATAATACAAATAATAGCAACACTGCACAATTAGGGAGTTTGCCCTGTTTTGTTTTCTTCCTAATGGAAATGACTGTGATTTTGTTTATTTGAATAGTTGCCCCTATTCAGAAGCTTGACTATTTGTCTGTTGAAAGTAAAACCAGTATTAGAGGTTTGTCTGTTTTATTTGCTTTCAAAGATGACACTGTGTACTATGTATGAAAGACTTCCAAAGTAATATGTCTGAAATTTGGCTTATTGTTTATACAGTTCAGATTTTCTTTGCAGCCAGGATGTAAGCTCTAAACTGATGAAAAACGTGCTGCTAAGTACTGTCCATCTATAAAGGGAGAATCCAAACTCACTCAAAGAACATCTTTATATGTGAGGAAACACAGCACATGCAGTATTCTATACCTTATTGTGTAAATATTAAATTGTTCTTTAAGATTCAGAACATCAGTAATCCAAAAGACAAAAATGTCATTAAATCTGCCTCTGCCATTGAAAAGTTTGTGCTAATGTTTGTGATTTAAATCAAAACTGAAGACATTCCCTTTTTTTCCTGTCTTCTAATAAGCACATCTGGAAAAATATATTATTTGAATTACAAATGTTTGTGGAAACAGTCTGCTGTGGAACCAATGCTCCCTTAAATGAGAATTTTAGCTAGAATTGTTGCATGTGGCATCTGCTAGTTTGTGATTCTTCACTGGAGAGTGGGTTGGCTCTTCCTGTCAAACCCCCTGCATTTGCATCTTTGCAGCTACCATTGTTTCAAATTGCTGTTATAAAACTCTTCCCAGTATAAACTCAAAAATACATATACATTAAAATTTATAAAATACAAGTATCCTGAAACGTGAATATAACTAACATTACAACTTTTATTGAAAATTATATCTGAGATGAAACTATAAAATAAATAATCTTTTAGTTCATGGTATTTTTCTGCCTTGTGTTTCTTTGAAGAGAAGAAGAAATTATGGGAAGCATAATTATATGCATACTCGCAAAAAGGAACCTTTTTGCAGTCAGTTACTAGGTTGCATGAAACTAGCTACATTTTCAAAAGAAGTTCCCGATCCTTAGTTCTGAGTTCGTGACTCATTCTTCAAGCCTTGCAGGAACTTGCTGAAGGCATGTTCATACCCACTTCCAGAAGGTTTCCTTTGATCCCATTGCCAGTCTCCCAGTCTTTAATGACCTTGAGAACCAACACACTGCAAAATAAGAAATGCTTCAGTGACATTAGCTGGCTAGATTAAACTGGTGAAAAAAAGATGGTTGCCAGATTCATTTTGTGGTTTTTGCTTTGTATTGTTGCCAACATTGTACATCCACTGCTTACCAAATGGAAACTTTGTATAATAATTACTGAGCAGATTAGCATAGCTGCATTTAGTGAACGTCAACTTAATTTTTTTTAAATTGTTAATTTTTTCTTAATTGTATAGGTTTTCTTTTAATGGGTAACTTAAGAGAAGTATTTTTTAATGCTCAAGTTGAGCTGTTGAATGGTTGTATTATGAAGTCATTTGATCCTGTCACAGAGGTAATAACCTGATTTGTTTCAGATTTAAAGGGACATATATACTTACATATGAGACATATGCACAAGATATGAAATAATCTGATTACATTAAAACCTGCCATATGCAGGTATAGGTATTTAGAGATGACTCTACCACCTCTGTCAGCTTAGAACTGGCCCATCAATTTTTGCCTATAAAATTATCCATTCTTTGATTTGAATGTTTATGATCTACACAGAGTGAGCAGTATCAATTGTTTATATTTTCTTCTATGGGAATAGTCAACATTTTTTAAAATCACTTTAGAGCTACTGAAATTATATCTTTTAATTTTAGCAATAGGTATTATGGTTTATATACTTTTTTCAAATATATATTTTAGTGCTATTAAAAAACTACTTTGATATTATATTTTTCCTGCTCTACTTGGATACTGTATCAGTAGGTTTTATTTTGTTGCTCCAAACAGATTTTAGGAGTTTAATAATATAATTCTATTACAATTAACATCTGTTCTTAATCTAGTATCATTCTGACAAAAAATATAATGCACTCAATCTTGAAAAAAATAGCCCGATTAGTGATGTGATTAATTTCGAAATCTTATTTTCAAATGACATTAATAGAGAAGATAGAAGGTCTAATTAAAGTGAATTCAAGTTGAATAAACCTCATAAGGAAATTTTATATGAAAATAGATAATAACTATTTTGGGTTTGACTTTTAAAATGTCATGTGTCTAATTAATAAATAATGGATTCCCTTTGCTTTCAGAGCTAAGAAAATAGTTCAACTTTATAAATTTTAGTGATCCCAAGGACAGGGAGCATTTTAACATAACTTCAGGAAGTTCTGTTACGCATGATGAAACCTCTAATATTTTAATTATCACATAATTAATCTTACAGTAGACTTCAACAAAGGAAAGGTAAATTGGAAGTCTTTGCAAAGAACATATTTTTGCATATTGGGTGCCAGAAAGCCTTGTATACTGGCTTCAGAAGAGTATGATAAAGTATGCAAAGGAGGTAATAAAGATTATCTGTAGAGCTTATAAAGTAATTGGAGACTGTGGTGAGACTGCTCTTCACTCTTTGATAGCTCTTCTGCTTTTTTGACATCAAAACTTTCTGTACCTCTCTGGTGTCGGGTAAGTGCTAGATGAGGGTAAAACAAAGACAAGTATGAGTTACTATGATACATTTATTTGTTTATTCTTTGTTTTACATTTAATTTGAAACAAATTGCTAAAATTCCTAAAAAGAACAGTGGTGGCTATACTAACATAATTGTGTCTGTCAATGCATCTGTTTTTCTGTTCTGTTTGTGTATGGCCCCTGAAGTGTGATTTTTTAATTTATTTTAAAATGGAAATAGCAAGTTATTTTTCAGAAACTTAAGGGGGGGTGAGTATCCTTCTCTGTAAGGGCACTAGAAAAGTAGAGTGACTCCTTGTGTTGAGGGGAGAATACCCTTTTACAAGAACTGAGTAGAAGTGCCAGGAAGGTCATTACCTGAATATCAGTGTCCAGATATGAAACTGGCTCCTGCTCTGGGAGTATGTGTCCTGTCCCACAAACATGAACTGCCTTCAGACAATTGGCAAGACCTGCCCCTAGATCAGTTTTAAATGGTAGAGATAGGTGTTCTGGGCCTGCTGGAGGCATCATGATAGCTAACTTGTTGAAATGCAGGGTAATATTTGGTTTATCACCTATGAGAAGAGTGTGGCATCTTTAAAGAGGGTGTTAAACTTTCCTCTCAGTTGGTCAGTAGTAGCAATTTTTAAAATTCATCAGTTACTCCTCTGTGTGAATTCCTTGAAAGCTGAAGTTAGATTGCAAAAAAAGAAAGTCTCTAGCACAAATGCTGGGAGGCAGATTGGAGCTCTGGCGGCAGAGAGGCAAACCACTTGTGCAGTGTTTGACTTCTTAATGCAAATGGTGGACAAACCAACTAGGAGAGGAGCGCTGCTGGATCTAGTACTCACCAACAAGGAGGGTCTGGTTGAAGTGGTGATGGTCAATGGCAGCCTTGGCTGCAGTGACCATGAGATGGTGGAGTTTAGGATCCTGTGTGGGAGGAATAGAATACCTAGCAAGGCCACAATTCTGGATTTCCGAAGGGCCAACTTTGGCCTCTTCAATCAATTGCTAAGGGAAGTTTCATGGGAAAGGGTATTAGGTGGTAAAGGGGCTCAAGATAGTTGGTCAGCACTTAAGGACCACTTCTTCCAAGCTCAGGATCAGGGTGTCCCAATGGGTAGGAAATCAAGTAAGGGAGCCAGGAGACCAGCATGGTTAAACAAGGAATTGCTGGGCAAACTCAAGTGGAAAAAGAGAATCTATGGATTATGGAAGGAGGGGCTGGCCACTTGGGAGGAATATGGGACAGTTGTTAGAGGATGTAGGGAGGCAATTAGGACAGCTAAGGCCTCCTTCGAACTTAATCTGGCAACTCGGGTTAAGGACAATAGAAAGGGCTTTTTCAAAGACATAGCGGATAAAACTAACACAAGAGGCAATATAGGCCCACTGTTGAACGAGGTGAGTGCCCTGGAGACAGAGGATTTAAAGAAGGCAGAGGTGCTGAATGCCTTCTTTTCCTCTGTCTTTACTCCTGCAGACTCTGCCCGGAGGCCCAAGATTCCTGTAGCCCCAGAAGGAGTCAGGACAAAGGAGGAGTTTGCTTTGGTAGGTGAGGATTGGGTTAGGGATCAGTTAAGCAGTCTGGACATCTATAAATCGATGGGTCCAGATGGAATACACCCATGGGTGCTGAGGGAGCTGGCAGAGGTCATTGCTCAGCCACTCTCCATCATCTTTGGTAAGTTGTGGGAAACAGGAGAGGTGCCTGAGGATTGGAGGACGGCAAGTGTCACACCAGTCTATAAGAAAGGCAAGAAGGAGGACCTGGGTAATTATAGACCGGTCAGCCTTACCTCCATCCCTGGAAAGGTGATGGAACAACTTATTCTTGACACCATCTCTAGACATATCAAGGATGAGCGGGTCATTAAGAGCAGCCAACATGGTTTTACCAAGGGGAAGTCATGTTTGACCAACCTTATAGCCTTCTATGAGGAAGTAACTAGGTGGGTGGTTGATGGTAGAGCAGTAGATGTGTTTTTTCTTGATTTCAGTAGGGCATTTGATACTGTCTCCCACAGCATCCTCATAGATAAGCTAAGGATGTGTGGGCTTGATGATCAGGTAGTGAGGTGTATCGAGAGCTGGTTGAAGGGAAGAAGGCAGAGAGTTGTGGTCAATGGTGCAGAATCTGGCTGGAGGTCTGTCACTAGTGGAGTACCTCAGGGGTCGGTGCTGGGACCAGTGCTGTTTAATATTTTCATCAACGACCTGGATGAGGGAACCAAGTGTACCCTCAGCAAGTTTGCTGATGACACTAAACTGAGAGGGGTGGCTGACACACCAGAAGGCTGTGCTGCCATTCAGCGAGACCTGGACAGGCTGGAGAGTTGGGCAGGGAGAAACTTGATGAAATTCAACAAGGGCAAGTGTAGAGTCTTGCATCTGGGGAAGAACAACCCCATGTACCAGTACAGGTTGGGGGTTGACCTGCTGGAAAGTAGTGAAGGGGAAAGGGACCTAGGGGTGCTGGTGGATAGGAGGATGACCATAAGCCAGCAATGTGGCCTTGTGGCCAAGAAGGCCAGTGGCATCCTAGGGTGCATTAGAAAGGGTGTGGTTAGTGGGTCAAGAGAGGTTCTCCTCCCCCTCTATTCTGCCTTGGTTAGGCCGCATCTGGAATATTGCGTCCAGTTCTGGGCCCCTCAGTTCAAGAAGGACAGGGAACTGCTTGAAAGAGTCCAGTGCAGAGCCACAAAGATGATTAAGGGAGTGGAACATCTCCCTTATGAGGAGAGGCTGAAGGAGCTGGGTCTCTTTAGCTTGGAGGAGACTGAGTGGTGACCTCATCAATGTTTACAAATATGTACAGGGTGATTGTCAGGATGATGGAGCTAGGTTTTTTTCAGTGATGTCCAGTGATAGGACAAGGGGCAATGGGTGTAAACTGGAGCATAGGAGGTTCCACGTTAACATCAGGAAAAACTTTTTTACTGTAGAGTGATAGAGCACTGGAACAGATTGCTGAGGGGGGTTGTGGAGTCTCCTATGTTGGAGATATTCAAGGCCCGCCTGGACAAGTTCCTGTGTGATGTACTCTAGGTTATCCTGCTCTTCCAGGGGGGTTGGACTAGATGATCCTTTGAGGTCCTTTCCAACCCTTGGGATTCTGTGATTCCAGCTGGCCAGCATAGAGCTTCTGCAACAGAATGGATGCCTCGTATTCTAACAGGAGAAAAGAGAGAAGGAAGAAAGGATGGCTTGTATGGTTCAAGTTATTGCGCAGTGCTCCCTGTGAGTCAGTAACGGCCTAATTAAGTTATGCCTGGTGTGTCATTCTTCCCTCATGGCTGGGACAATATCTTTTGCTGTTGTGATAGTAATCCGGCATCAGTGAAAGAAAATGTCAGTTGCTTTCATGGAACATCCCTGCAGAACTGAACAAACTGTAAACAAGGATGTTGGGGAGAGAAATTCAATCTTTAATATATTTAGCAGAGCAAAAGGAAGTATTAGTAATCCCTCTTTTATTAAAATTGACTTAAAAGATCTGTTAAGATTAGCTCAATGACTTTTCTTTATTGTTTCACCAAGTGAGGCATCAGACATTTTGACTGCAAGAACAGGCTGATTCTTTAAAGTCTCACTAAGGGTAACATCTGTAAACTAAATTTTTCATTCTCTTTTACTGATGTCTGTTCAGCAAATTTACAGATTTGCAAACTGAACTTGAGACAATTACTTTAAAAAGCTACATAAAGAGTTGTGACATACGTCCTTCTACCTTCTTGGATTGTACCTGTCTTTTAGTTTAGTTTTTCTAGTAATGGTTCAGCAGCCTCAGGTCCTAGCCAAACTGCAAGGTATCTCTGGTTCTTCGTTCCAGAGCCTGTCACACTTTGGGCACAGCTGGACTGCACTACCGCTCACTTCCAGATTCTGTGGTCTGACTTTCTTGCCCCTGCTGGAGGCACAAGTCTTCTCCCAGCCTAAGGTCTCAGTTATTTATCTTCCCCAGGAGTCTGAAGGATTTTTGTGTCCAGTAATTTTATTGTAAGCTGATTTTCCCCATTTATGCTAATATAACCTTAAATCTTCTGTCTAGTGTCACGCCTAACTTTGAATTCTTTGTCTTTACAATGATTTTTCTCTTTAATTTATTCTCTCTCTCCATCTGTGATATTTGGTTGCTAGATTCCCCAGATGAACTGGTAATAATAAGCCAGTAATACTGTAAAATGCATAAGAAATAACATCTAACTTGTCTTAATGTAATAATCTTCTTACAGTCTAGTCAGCCCTCAAATGAGAAGTGTAATCTAACTGCATACATATCTGCAAAGGAAGATGAAAAGTCAGAAATCTCTTCTTTGGCTAAGGTTTTACCCTTTGTAATTTTTCTGAAAAAAATAGGGAAAAATACCATGGAATTTTTATGAACAGAATAAAATTATATGCATGTTGCAGATACTCAGTTTGCTGTGTTATGATTATTCTGTTATCATGTATTTCACTGGAGTTGTTATTGTGGACCCAGTGCTTGAAAATTTGAGTGCTTATAAATCTCATGGTTTATGAAATGGAAGTATATTCTCAAGAAATCAAAGTACATTTCCTACCCTTTGTGCTCATGAGAGACAATTTATGACTTGTTCTTAATCGTCTTACTCTCCTTTCCTTTTGCCTTCTTTACCAACTCCTTCCCTTCCTCTTTCCTTTCCCTTCAGCCTGTTTTCCCTTGTTCTAGGATTTGCCTGTGCTGATTTATTTTATAGCATAATGTCTACTAACAGTTTTATGCTAATGGGAATTTTTGGAGCTTTGATTCATAATTTTTGGAGGGGCAGTGTTAATGAACAGATGCTTTGTGCCTTCTCTAGTCAAGGCATTTTTCAATTATTTGGTGGTGTTCTCTGTACTGCTGTCACAATTACTGGCTTCCATGTAGCCCTGAATAGAGAGCTTTTCATGGAATACTGGCTATTCACTTCTCACAATATTAACTTCTTCCATAATCTGTCTGATGAATGAGGTGATTAAATAACTTACTTGTTTGATAAGATTCATTTCTTAAATTTACATAGAGAGAACTATGTGTATCATAGATTTTTGGGAAAGAAGAAAATAGGACTGACAATGAAGGTGAGATTAGTAGGATGGAGCTTGATGTTTTAAGATTTCTGAATGTATTTATACCAAAAAAATTTACAACTACATTAATCTATCAATTCATATGTTCAGTTTATTTCCTGATTTTCTCTTTTTTTCTTTCCATCTGCTTTTCTCTTTTTAGGCAACTTTCTTTGGCATAAGATTGTTCCAGTTGCTCTGTGAATTTGGAAAATGAAAAATACACTTTAGAAATTATTTCAGTCTAATTAGTACCGACAGCATTCTTGAATATGTACATGCATGTACATCTTAATATGCAGTTATTACATGGAATACTCAAAGTATGCGTCACTCTACTGTAAAACAGAGGGGAATATTAAATTCCCATGTTTTTCTGAGATGTTAATTGTGCGTTACCCAGTAATTCTAAGACTGAAGCTTGTGAAGTTGACCACGGTACTGTAGGGTTTCTTTTCCTTACAAATATATTTTGTGAATTCCTTCCTCAGCCCTTCTTTAAGTTCAGGTTTAATTTCATCCATGATAAAACAGGATTCTTATCTTCCAGAAGATAAGAAGAAGGTCTCACATTTTTGGTGTGGTGTTGGTTTTTTTTTTTAAGATAAATCCCTTGGATTTCCTTCAGCTCCCCTTATCTTATGTGGACATCAGCAGTTGCAGCCAACAGCATATCAGTGAAGCCAAGCAAATTGTCTGTGGTTTGACCTTTGTTTAAAGTGAAGACAGTAGGTTAAAATAATATGTAAAACCGCTATATACGTAAGTCCCTCGAGTCTTTCTAGTCATGAAGATTCTAAGAAATTTCTAGGTTAGGTTTTTGCTTTGTTAGTCTTACTCACAGAAAGTAATTTCTGCCTTTTTTTTTTATTTTATTTCAGGTTTACAGTCATTAATTTGTTTTCTTTATTCTGTACATTTTTTCTCATTGTCTTTTTTGTTTTCCGAGTTCCTCAAATCCCTCCATTAATTGTTTGTCTAATAAAAAGTAAGCAAGTAGGGGAGAGGTGATAATTACCTTGCTTATCCACTTGACTAATGTTATAGATAGCTTATATATTGATTAAGAGCATATAATTCTCTCTAGTTTCATATTACTGCCAGTCAAACTATGGGCTGGCAAACCAGTAGCACACTGATCAATTGCGTTATGCAGTCCTTCCTCTGTAGTCCTTCTCATTTTCCCCATCTGTTCCATCAGTGGGTTTTTTAAGAATAAAAGCTATGTAAACCAAGAATCCAGCATGCAGCTGCTTTGGGCATTTTTAAAAATTTGGGTTTGGATAAATTTGTAATACAGGGGGAGTAACAAATCAACACGCATAGAAATGGCACAGGAGATTCTTTCTGAACATTTTCATTCTAGTAGGTAAAGGGCGCTGCCTATAGGTCACAGCCTGAAAAACAGTTTTAAACAAGGTTATTTTCCACAGGAATTTCTAATAAAAGACTAGGCATTTATTTCAGCAAGCCATTGACTAGCCATGCTTTTTTTTTTCATTGTTTTCAAAGCTCCATACTTCAACTTAACAGACACTTTTCCAAGACAAAATGAATATATTTGATGCATCTTTGAGCTCTTTTTTTCTGAAGACTTACTGCAATGTGAATCTGGTGAAGACATTCAATCTGTTTGAGAAAGAAGACTTAATTACCCTGTTGCCAGAAAAATAGCAACCTTCTTCAGGTTAAGGATGATATATGTTGCAATAGTATAGGGTGTCTTGAGGTATTTTTAGCTGCTGATTAATGGAAGGTATGCTTCCAAGACCCTAAAAAATCAATGGTAACTTTTATTTTAAGGTTTACTTGTAATACATCTGTAATTAATATGTCCTGCTGGGGATGCTACCATGCTGTGTTTTTACTTTCTTTCTGAAATCTTGAACAAACAAAACAAACAAAAAACCCACAAAATTCCCACAAAACAAACAAACAAAAAATTGAAAAGGAGAATTTTTGACTGTCCTAGATGTATTTCAACCTAAACTTTATGAATAGCTCAAATCCTGCAAAAAGGAAGAAAGGCAGAAACACAGGCAGTTATGAAGGCTAGTTCTATTTTTCCCTTATGATACAAAGTAATGTAATTATAGTCTATTATCAAAACGTCATTGTACTCCTATTCCCAGAGTGATTCAGTAGTATTATGGGCACAGCTCGTTCATAGTGTTACAGAAGGGTCTATTGATCAATTCAACTTTTTTAAAGAATGTTAAAATGTTCCCTTGAACGTGCATAGGTCTTGTGCTTTCTCTCTGCAAAAAAAAAAGGCTTTTGTTCTGAAAGATTCAGTATCAAAATAAAGTATCTCTGATTTAGTCATATATTTGGTTTTAATTTTGTGCTATATAGAGTAAGTAATAGCCAACTTCAGGAATACTGTGCATGATGTGACTTTCATAATGTCACATGATTGTTCATGCCGTTATTTAAAATATATTGTCAAAGCTATTTTTCATACTAAATGCAAGCAGAAAATAGATTTGCTGATTATTATTAGTTAAACAGATAATTCAAGAGGTTGAGCATGGTGGGTAAATCATATGTGAATCTATCCAATACTGTTTTCAGATATTTTAGGTAGTCAAGTGGCAGCATGTGTGTTAACTAGAAATCAGCTTAGTTGGAATGGTTTGTGCAAGGTGTGAAAACTGTCTAGAAAACAAGGATTCCCACTGCCCTAGAATATTTTTGGTGTTTTTAATTTGTTTGTTCCATGAATCAGAAACAAGACCTTACCGAAATATGAAGGGGCTGAAAAGAGCTCTTGCCTCAGATGAGCAGTCAGAGAGAAATGAAGTGTCATGCCAGAATAGCCAATAGAGCTAAAGTTTGTGCTGTATGCATAAATATTTATTGATCGAGGTAAAAGTGAGTCTAACAATGGAAACTGTGCTTGAATGTCTTCTCTGTTTAAGAAATCTTCTGCAGAGATTGATACTTTCTGAAAAAAAATATGGTTTTCATTAAATTTCCAGCTACCTCTGATGAGTGTTGCAGTGACTACCAGAACAACACTGCTGACAGAAAAGCAAACGGTTTTTTCTGTAATATGAATTCCTAATTCTACATTGCTCTGTGGTGAAAATGGATGATGTGCAATGTAGGTCAGCATGATGTCAATTCTAGCAAATTAAAATACAGATGCTTCCTCTCAAATCAATCAAAGCATCTGTGAAACTTCACAAATTAGAAATAATGTGGACATGTGAATCTACTTGACACTGCACAAAATAATCCCTGTTTTTTATTGTGGTTCTCAAGAGCTTTCAGACATACAAAAATATGTCAGAATCTATAGCTGCACATATTGCGCAGTGACTAAACTATACAAAATTGTATTTCTGTATTTTTAAAAATTAATGCATTAATTAAAGAATCAGATCAGAAATTTGACTTGTATTTTGGAAAGGGTAAATCAGCTTTTACCATTGATCCTTGGGGGAAACCCCCAACTATTTCCTTTTGCCTTTTGCAGGTGCTGCGTACAAAATGTGAATTGTGTTTTAGCTATTTACTGTAATGAGGCCCAGATCCAGTACAATTCCTTACTATGTACTGTTTACTATGCCTTATTAACATACATATGCTTCTTGGATCCTCACTAGAATATGCCTGAGGCTTATTTTTTTTCTAACTCCAAGTTTATTTCTGCCGCATGAAAGAGTGCCTACTATGTACTTAAACTTGATATCACTTTCTGGGTGTTAGGGGGTTTTCTGTTGGGTTGTTTTTTTTCTATGGGTTGGTGGGGGTGACAACTGCAAAATATTTTTCACATTTTTCTTTTGAATTGCACCTTAATTACCAGCTCCAGTTTGTGTTTTGGCTTTATTAGTATTTAGTTTTGGCTTGTTTGGATTAACAGTATATGCACAAATTATAAATTCTTGGATCTGCAGCAGTTTCTCACAAACAGTATCAACAGTACAATTTTAAGAGGGAGTAAGGGATGTATGTTCCTTACCATAAAATAGTACTTGAAATAAGGTAGGCATCAATCTCTCTTATGCAACAGAACCCTGTTGAAAATGGATGTATGTGAAAGAATCCTACTAGTTAGTTGTAAGATATTTTACTCCTTTACTTTGTGTCATACTTTTCGTATTTATTATGTAATTAGCAAAGTGTATTTACACAGGCAATTATATGCTTCCTTTTCTTTTTGATCTTTGCACTAACTAAAGCCATTGTTTCATTTCAGTTTGGAAGACGTTACATTGAAGATATTTTTAACGATTTTCGAGATGGACGAAGACTTCTGGAGCTCCTGGAATGTTTTACGGGCCAAAAACTTGTATGTGTATATTAACATGTTTACTGAATATTGAAGTCCTTTTGGTTTGATAATTGTAGTAGGTTTTATTTGTTAATTTCCACTGTTAATGAGGGTCTGTAAAAACTATTTTTTAGGTTTTTTTTTTTTTTAATTTTCATCTGAAATTGAGAAAACATTGAAACTGAGAGCTGTATTGGACAGTAAGCCTTTAGTAGGCATATATTTGAAATTAAAATGTTCCAGGTTGTTGTATGTATTTATTAAGGAAGTGTGGCAAAGAGAAGCAAGACAGAGGCAAGGTTTGTTAAGACGTAGATTTTAGTTGGAGTCAGAAATTATCACTAGGAGTTTGTGCCAAATACAGGGAAAAGAATTCAATGTGGAGAATTAGAATGTTTCTCTAACAAATTTTGCACATGTTTAACATGTGTTGAAGTTGTACATGTCTGAAAAGTGAAAAACAAGCTTGCTCTTACTAACCTGGAAATTTTAAAGGATATTTCACGCATATTTTTTAATATCCTCTCTTGTGCTCCTGCTTGGACTATATGAACCTGGGATCTTTCTCTGAAATTGTCTTGTAAAAGAGTAATGAATCAGTCTGGGAGTTTGAAAATCTTGAGACAATATATTTGTAAATAAATACTAAACAAGCTGATGTGTTGTTGCTTGGTTGTCATGGTAATGTTCCTAAATTCTGCAATAGAGAGGATGACTAATCATAATAGAAACAATATGAATTATCCTATTTTCTACACATTCCAGTGATTCATTCACTGACAGCTGTCAAGGTACCAAATTACCTTCCAACTGTGGATCCAGTTCATTTCACACTTGCCTTTATTTCATATCAGGAAGCTACAAATGTGCAATGTATGGTAATATGCTCACTGTTGTCATAAACTTAGTAAGTGAAAAACTGCAGGTGTAATATAAGATTTGAGTTACATATAGTGTATTCTAGTTTCTGATTTTGGGCAGTCAAGTTTGTTTTAATTTTTTTGTAGGCAAAAGAAAAGGGGTCCACAAGAGTTCATGCTCTGAACAATGTCAACAAAGCACTCCAGGTTTTGCAGAGATATAATGTAAGTAATCAGCCACACAGAACATCCTATAGATAGTATATTTAATGCTTTGTAAGTGGTGGATCAAACTCTGGCCTATGGTATACAATTACTGGAGTCAAGGCAGTTTTATTAATATGACTTGGATACTTTATCATTCAGCACCATGTTGGAATGTATTTCAGAGTTTAAAATCTTTTGGCAGCAAGTGTGTGAACAGTATATCTATAACGGGTGCTACCTTAAGCCAGATCAACATGCACATGTTTTTGGTAATGCATGGTGTTTAAAATATGTTTTTAAAGGTTAATTACAAGAGTTCATCCATAGCAGGTTAGAAAGTGTTACCTATCAAAGTATCTACTCACAAGCTCTGAAAATTATGAAGTCTGAAAAACTGAGGCTTTTCCTGCAAGAAATCTTTTTGGTAAAATTTCATTGCTGTTTGTTCCTTATGGTTCATAACATTAAGGAAATGAATCATATCAAAACCACTTTCCATTCTACTTTGTCAGGATTGACTTTTCCAGCCGGTATCCTGTGCATCATTTTTGAGTAAATATTCTCGTATCTTCCTTACGTAAGCATTCTAATGGACCCATAACTTCAGCAGATATTTTCAGTGGCCAACAAGTTATATCATATCTTCTCCTCAAGAATAGATTCAAATAAACTATTACATTTACTTAAACTTAACATTAAGATGTGATGGAACGCCGATAATGTATTCTGTGCTGCATATTATATTTTCGATAGATGCAGTAGGTCACTAAACATGCATGAGTTCAGCTGCTGAATAGTTACTGATTTTATAAATCTAAGGTAATCTGTTTGAAGATTTGTGCATAAATGAAAGTGACCTTATAAGACTGGCATGAAAACCTCCAGCTTGATTTTTCTTTTTTTAAAATGGAATTTTATGTAAATTTGTAGAAGAAAAAGCTTCCAATTCTTCAAAATCTGCAATATTTGGCACTGTTAAAAAAAATAATCTATTATATGCTATTTTGCAGTATACAAGAAGGTTTTGATAGCATACCTGGAATGTGGCTACAGATTTTCATAGTAAATGCTTTTAAAAGTATTTATTGACTATGTACCATTCAGTTCCCAGAACACAGCAATAATCTCTTTCAAATATAGAAGGAAAAAATAATATTCAATTTGAAGAATATAGAAGAAAAAACATCCTTTTAGAAATTGAAATGCTCATCCATTGGCTATTATATTCATGTAATGAAAACTTTATAAGCTATAAACAATATAAGAATTAGTATAGTGATCATATGTATACTATACCAAATTAGTGTGCAGCCCAAAGATCTGCCTCTGTGTCATCAACATTCAAAATCATTTCAAGAGGGATTTCTATGGGACTTCAGGAATGTAAAATTAATGGTTCTAAAGCTGTTAAAGACTGTGACTAAGTTTTTCTGCTGATGTGTGCCATCTTTGCTTTGAGGGTCTGCAGTCATCTAAGTGGTAACAGCTTGAAAATACTGCCACTTCCAGTCAATCCATTTTACAGATTTTTTTCTTTTTTTATAGTTTTGGGGTGGGAGGTACCCCACTGTAGCCTCAGGCAACACTAAGGCAAACTGAGAAGTGTTCCTCTGTTTCAGTAAGATATATGTAATTTCCATGTCTTCAGACTTCTGTTTCCAAAAACAAAGGAAAGATTTGGCCTGTAGAACATGTAGGTGATAGCCCAATAGGCTTTGTAGTTGATCACTTGCTGTGTGGACCCTATTTGAAATTTAGGATGTAATGCCTAAGTTCCACTTGCGAAATGGTCCAAGACACTGTTGGTTACAATGAATTACCAGTCTCTTAATGCTTTTAGAACAAAGTTATGAATTCTTAGTGATGAGTTGAGGCTTGTTTTGAAGTGCAAAACCTTTAGTCATTCTACAGATGTAACTTCAAATAGCTTCGGAAGTAGGGATATGCAGACTGTAATTTGTGAAGGATTGGGGTACTTTGCCATATAAATATTAGTTCTGACCATGAAAAAAATACATCTGTGAAACAGTGAGGATGCAGATTTTTAGATTCATAGTTTCCATCCAAAAGTGCAGATCTCAGCTTGTATCATCTTATACTCACAATTGTGAATTTGGCTTTCTTTATTTAGATAACATAAAAAGTGAGGGAGTGTGAAGGATCATTTCACTGTGCAGGAAAGAATATTTCAGGGTGGTAAATGCTGATGCATAATATAGTTATGGAAAACAACAATACTGGACAAACTAATGTGGAAGAGATTTGCTTAGACCACAATCATTTGTTCCTCTGTATTCCAGAACACATCCTGCCTTGCCTTATATATTGTAAAATTTAATTAAGACAAAATAAATTCTGTTAGAATTTAAATGTGTAGAAAGATATCTTAGGTCTGTAGGTTCTTACAGTGTCTAGATTTGTGTGGTAGCTTTCAGCAAAGTGTATTATGTAAGGTAGTATGAAGCATAATAAAGAGGTTTTTGTGTCACTCATCAGTTTTGTGATTTGTAATTGTAGAGACAACAATAACTCAAAAATCTTTTATATTAACTATTACTTTTAATTGTATGTTTTTACAACATGCTGTAACTGGAATAATTGGAAGTCTAGATCACTGCATGCTTTTTGGTAGGACATTAATTGTGTCATTTATAAAACATTAATTTAATGTTTACTAAATAACAGAAACCAAATGAGGGATTTACTCTGGCCCATTCCTCTATCTCCCTTGCCATAAAGAAAGTGTAAGACCAACCTCTTAGACTTGCTATTAATCTTATATGAGTATTTTTTTGCTTCTTTAATAGGTTGATTTGGTAAATATTGGGAGCTCAGACATTGTGGATGGAAATCATAAGCTGACCCTTGGTTTGATCTGGAATATAATTCTCCACTGGCAGGTGAGTGGTATTGCTTCTTACTTTTCATGAAGTACCTTTATTCCACTGATCTTTTTTTCCCGCTATTATACAGCCACAACCTACAAAGTAAACATAAACATTGCAAATAACGTCCTCAAATCTGCAAGTTTTATGGAAGTCTGTTTACATATTGTCTAGGATATTAAGAAACTTAAGAAGATAAAATAGCTTTTAGAGCATTAGGAGCAGGCCTTTTGATTCTTATTTTCCCAGTCAGATGTTGCAAGGGAATATATAATAAAATTATAGTTAGAAAAATGGAAAGGAAAAGCCAGCTTGGATATATAGCTTTCATAGTCAGTTTTCTTTTTAATATCTTAAAGAGAGTGACTTTTATATTTTAACAAAATAAATGCATTTGTTGCTTTTCACTGCTGGCTCATCCTTCCAATAATTACTTTTAGAACACTAAAAAGATGCTACTCTGACAATTTATTGAAGCAGATGTGGTTTATTTACCTTTCTTTCTTTTTAGAAAGGGGGGGAGGCTTATGGTACAGATCTTATAAGAAACATGGTAGATGAAGACACTTAAGTAAATAAATTCTGAGACAACAGTAAAATCAAAATTAGACAAGAACTAGCATACATGCTCTGAGTGTGTTTTTATATGAATCTGGGCTTAAGAGTTTCTCCATTTGTGCTGGCTTTGTTTCCCAAGCAATCATCTACAAGTTTTTCATAGCATGACAAGCAAAAATAGTGAGAAACAAAACTTAGAAGTCTTTATATTAAAACCTAAACACTTCTATTAAAAAATCACGTTCATCATTTGCTGAAGTAGGGAACTTTTTCTTTCTTTTTTTTTTTTTTTCTAGTTTTACAGGACATATTGTAGTGAAAGCAACAGAGAAAATCTGCTAAGTAAGTCATAGCCAAAATATTTACTTTCTTCAGGAAAAAAAAAAAGGCAAAATGATAGTCATATGCATAAGGCAAATATTTCAGTGTGGTGATGAGAATAACTCTTCTGTTCACAGCTTTCCATTTAGCAGTTTGACATTTTGGAATTCATCTTGGTGTCTGTGTTGACCTTTTCTCCCATTCTGTTCAAAATTGAATCTTTTCTTACTGCCATTGTATTGGTCCATTCCCCAGGAAAAGCAAGTATTTCTATTTTGTGGAAGTCAGAGTTTTCTACACCTTAAAGCGTTTTTTCCTGCCAGGAAATACTGCATTAGAGTGGAAAGGTAACAAAGAAATTACTATCAGAAGTTATCTGCAACTCATCTGCAAGAAGCAGATTCTACTAGACACGATGTGTAGTTTCTGACCCTGGATGCTGAGGGAACTTGTTCAAAAGCTCTTCAGGCTGACATGAATATGTGTCTACCTACTACTGTTCATCGTAAATGAGAAGCCTTCAAAAAGCTTCCTTCTATCAGTGTCAGCCAGCACTTCCCTGCTCAGACACTGAACTTGCTTCAGGACCCAGCCATCCTGCAGGCAGTGTGGTGCTTTGCCTGCAGCAGTGTGGCATGGTGTGGCACTGTGCTCTGTGATGCCACCAAGGTACCAGATGGGGGGGACGGCATTCTCCCTCTGGGTGCCTGGGAGGACAAGGTGGCTTTAGTTGTAGAAGAGTTTTCCACCATTTCTCATTGAATAGGAAGTGCCCCCCTTTGAGGATGAGATCATACCTTTTTACTTCAGTATTTTAAATGCCTACCTTTCTTTGATCTTCAACGTCCCCACAATTCATCTTTGACTTTCAACAACTAGGACACAATTTCAGAGTGGTCCATCTTTTATCACAAAGTAGCTTCTGCACTGAATGTTGTTCTTCAGCTGGTATCAGATGCAAAGCAATTCAAGTGGAGTAGTAGTAAAATTTTATACTCCATGAGAAAATAAGCAACAATAAGCTTAAATAAGTTTAAATTGTATCTTAGGGAGTATTTTAAAGACCTATAAATCTTTACAGTATATACGGAGAAAGCAGTGATTTAAAATTGATTACAGGAAAATAAATTATAGATTTCATAATAGAAACTTTGTGTGCTCTTTCACTAGTAAAGAAATTGCTAAGAAATATATAATCCACTGCATTATGTGCAATGCTAGGGTAATATTTTTAGAAGCCCTCAGGATTAATGGCTTTTTGCAAAATAATAACTAGTTCAGCTTTCCTTAATGAAAAAGGAACATTAACTATTCATTTAAAAATTAAAAATTAATCATATACAGTACCCTTTTAATGCATGCAATGAAATTCACTTTTCATCCAAGTGGATGTATGCAAATATAGTTTGCACATTTAAGTCAAAAACGTTATCTACCATGCACATTTATTTTTGCCTTGGTACTTATTTGAACTCTGCCAGTGAGAGTAGAATGTTTTTCATCATTTTATCAGCTTCTTTAGTAGTGTATCCCATTAACCAAGGATGTATTTCCAGAGCAAAGAAAACCACAAGGAAAAAGACTTAGTTTGAATGAACCCTGTGTCCGTAAGTGATGGAAACAAATGTGCCTTCTCTGTTCATGCATGGAATGCTTCATGTGGCACAGGGATAAATGTACTGAATGCATCAGCAATGGTGATCAACAAGTCAATATCCATTGTCTGCAATCATTCAGACTTAACTGCTGTTGTTATACTATGACACCAAGTATGTACTTTAGTTATTAAGGAAGTTTTTCTTTAAGGCTTAAATCTAAGCAACTCAAGGGATTTTGTGTAAGAAAAAAAACCCACAACAAAACAACAAAGGCAGCTTCTAATGAGTAAATTCAGTCACTGATGAAATTCTATCTCTTATTGCAGGTCAAAGATGTAATGAAAAACATCATGGCTGGACTGCAGCAGACAAACAGTGAAAAGATTCTGCTGAGCTGGGTCCGCCAATCGACTCGTAATTACCCACAGGTCAATGTTATCAATTTCACCAGTAGCTGGTCAGATGGATTGGCGTTCAATGCACTACTCCACAGTCACAGGTAGGGAAAACGAATATTTCATTATTGCAGTGAGACTTGTAACAGATGGCTGTTACAGGGCTTGAGGATGATGTACCTATTACGTGGGGGTGTTTCAGCATTCTTTTAAATGGCTGCCTGTTTGCTTTAACTTGGGTGCTGTGTTTGGTGTCAGACTGAATCCTGAATCCTTTTGAGGAGGGAGAGGGTCTGAGGTTTTCACAATGCAACTGAATATACTCAGTTCAGATCCTTTTTGGGAATTCCAGTGTATATATACCAAGCAGGTAGTCTTAATGAGTACAGGCTTGGCAGCTGTTGAGAAGAGCAAGGAACAGATCCAAAACCAAGCCCTTGAGGTTGATGTAGAAGGAGATTTTCCTGTGGAGACTTGGAAGTAGAAAATATAGTGTTTGTTGAAAGCCTTTGACAGTTGTTGGATTAAAAGTGTGGATTTCTCTCAAAGGGACACAGCTGGAGAAAGTAGCCTTTGTTTTGAAAACCTTTCATATTTTTCCCCAGCTGATTTAAGTTTTCACCCTCCCTCAGCAGTTGCCTTGTTCTAGTCTATGCTGTATAAACCCCTGCCTTTAGAGGTTCAAAGTTCTCTGGTGGTTCTGTGTATTTGGCTTAAGGAAGACACGGAAAGGCAGTCTATCTTAAAGGTCTAGTTACAACTACTGATTTTAAAGCAGTACTTGTTTTTTCAGTATGGTAAACCTCCTGATACCTCTTCTCCTACTTCTGTATTGCTCTCCAGAAGGGGGTTGCGCTGCAAGGTAGCTGACTGTTCCAAATTATCAGTGAGTTGAATTTTTTAACAGCTAAATAGGTATGGTCTGTTTACTAAGAGACAACAGGGATGTACAAGAAAGATATTAGTACAAGTCAGGGCATTTTTTCCATTTTTTTTTTTTTTTTTGTTTGCGTTGCTTAAAATAAGGCAAAGTCTGAGACAATCTATGCCTTCCAACTTAAGCAATGAAGAACTGCAGGTACTGCTTTCCAAAATTTTCGCTGGAACATGTGTTTGCTTCTGATTGAAACTATCTGATTAAGTCTACTGCTGTTGTAGTCCAAAGACTTAACACTGATGGCTAACCCTAACCCTTTCACACCTTGCATATGCCTGAGAGTCTTAAGATCTGAGTGAGCTGAGGTTCAGGAACTTTCAATTACAGGTGTTGTTTGCTTTCAGTTAGGAAGGAGGTTTATCTTAAGGAAGAATTTATTATACTCTGAAAGGGTTTTGTGTATGTTTTTCACCTACATTCAATATTTACAATATTGACAACTGTCTTTCCCACCATCCTGATGCTACCCATTGATGCATTCACATCTTCTTGGTGTTGGTGCAAGTGTTGATGCAGGTATTAGGAGAACTGCATTTGGGGAGGTAAATAAGAAAAGAATTAAAATATAGTGACTGTCACTAGCTTTTGATAACTACTTTATTTGTTGGTCATTCATTAAAATGTGGTTTGGTGGTTTTTTTTCAAACCCTCCCTAAAGTTACTTTTTTCCATTATTTCCTTTTGATTAAAATTTCTCATTTTAATTTGCTCTAAGTAGTATCATTTTGATTGACCTGAATATAAGAACATAATTATCCTGTAGAAATGAATGAATCTCTTTCTTTCTAAAGATATTATTCCATACTTGTAGATGATTAAAAAAAAAAAAAAAAAGAAACAAAAAGGCAGAATTGTGTGGGATTCTCTTCTGTCTGTGTCACTTAGATCTGCAGAAGCTCTCACAGTGTGGGAGCATGCACATAATTTCTGTGGGCATGAATACCTTTTCAATTTCCTGAAACGCTGTCTATACACAGACTTATTAAGTGGGAAAAATGATGTTTTTAACTGTCATGGTGTCGTGGTTTAAACCCAGCCAGACAGCTCGTTCACTCACTCCCCCCCTTCTTTCCCTCCCGCTACTCCTGGAGGGACAGAGAGGAGAATCAAAAAGAATGCAACTCCCACGGGTTGAGATAAGAACAGTTTAGTAACTAAGGTACAACACAGATCACTACTGCTACCACCAATAATAGTAATGATAAAGGAAATAACAAAGGAAGAGAATACAACACCTCAGCACCAGCTGACCGATAACTCACCCCCCAGCCCAACCAAACACCGACCAACACCTCCTCCAACCCTGCAGTCCTAGCACTTCCGGGTAACTCTCTGTTACCTCCTGGGCATGACGTGCTGTGGTATGGAATACCTCTTTGGTCAGTTTGGGTCAGGTGTCCTGTCTCTGCTTCCTCCCGGCTTCCCCTCCTCCCTGGCAGAGCATGAGGCTCACAAAGTCATCATTGTTATCAGTGTTGTTCCCAGGCTGAAAGTCAAAACACAGCACTGCACCAGCTACCAAGGAGAAAAATGACTGCTATTACTGAACCCAGGACACATGGTTTAACCTCAGCCAGCAACTAAGTACCATGCAGCTGCTTGTTCACTCCACCTTGGCATGATGGGGGAGAGAATCAGAAGAGTGAAAGTAAGAAAACTCATGGATTGAGACACAGAAAGTAAAATAAGTAAAACAAAAGTCATGCATGCAAGCAAAGCATTAATTCACCATTTCCATGGTCAGGCAGGTGTTCAGCCATTTCCAGGAAAGCAAGGTTTCATCATGGGTAACAGTTACTTGGGGAAACAAATACCATCACTCTGAATGTGCTCCCCCTCCCTTCCTTCTTCTGTCCTAGCTTTATATGCTGAGCGTGACCCCATATGGTCTGGGATATCCCTTGGTGAGTTGGGGTCAGCTGTCCCAGCTATTTTTCATCTCAACTCCTTGTGCACCCCCAGTTCACTTGCTGGTGGGGTGGAGTGAGGAGCACCTCAAAATTCTGAAAAACAGCTATGCTGAATTTATATTGATTAATTAATTTTTACTGTTAACTCAAGCACTAAAACCAGTAATATGTTATGGCATTGTAACTACCTTGATTTTATTTTCAGGAAATCAGTGAAGCAGAAGGCCAAAGCACTGGCACATCTTTTCAGCCAGACATAATATCTGACTGCTTGTTTCCTGATCAGGGTATCTGATACTCAGATATTCAGATAATATACTGTACAGGGCCATGTAGTATCATGTGTTTGAAATCAGTAATGGGAAATTCCTTTTTGTCCCTATCTTCAAGAAGAGCTCAGGAAGTCTGAAGGGAGGCTCTTATTCAGGAGCAGTTCCTAGTTGGGGAAGGCAGTTGTCTGCCTGAGCTACATTGATATTATCTAGACAAATACCTAAGTGTCTGTATGTCATACTTTATGTCCTGCAGTGTTCAGTTCAGTGTAAAGTTCACCAGTTGTGACCATTCATGTACGTGCTCACTAAAATTTATGCACTTTATTTAGGTTTTCTAAAGCAGGGCTGCAAAATTTAAGTTCTTCTTGTGTCTTCTTAACTCTTTTTGTGTCTGCTGGCTTAATCTTATTGCCATCAATAACTTTCTGCTCCATGGATATCACTTCAACAGAAGTGAAAAAAAATTACTCCACAGAGTCTTATCTCCTGCCCAGTAGTTAGTGTACTCATCTGGGAAACAGCAAGTGTGCCTTCAGATTCCTTGAGACAGGTCTCCAAGACACACCAGTTGTTGTCTTCTTGGCTTTAATCACTAAGTTCTTCTGTAGAAGTCTTAGAGGAAGACCTAATGTTCTCTGAAGCCTTGAGTCAGTAATTTTTAAGATGAACTCCTGCGCTTAGTGTGTCCTCTGTATTGATTTTTGGTGACTTTGCACTGCTTGCTTAGTTTGCAGGAGTACTGAATTGCCCTTCAAGATGCAATCAATAAAATAGGTACATTAAGACACCAAATGTTCAGAAGTACCTAGCTCTATCGTATAAGAATAAAATATCTTCTCTAAGAAGCACTGATGCCTAATTTAGTCACCGTAAAATACAACTATGTAGTTGACTGTCAGTGTCTAGGCTTCATGCCCATAGAAGACTTGTTGATCAACACCGGTTTACATGAAATCTCAGAGAAACCTGGTGTCTCACACATCCTATGCTTTATTAATATTTTGTGGTTTATGTACATAGAATGACAAGCCCTCTGAAGAAAAACACTTTTGAATTTAGCTCCTCTGTTTTCCCTGGTTGATTTTCTCTCTCCCCAGTTTTTCTGTTCTACTTTCTCTTCCAGTTCCTTGTTCTCCATAAAGTTTGGTCTAGATGTTCTCTCTTTTTTCAGTCTTCCTCTGAGTTTATTCCTCTGTATTTCTTTGATTCAGTTTTTCCATTGTCTTTTTTCCTCCTTTATTACTGTCCTTTTCTACAATACCTCTCTTTGTTCTCAGCAACATTTTGTGTTGAAATGGGCTCTTGAAGAAAAACAAGAACTTGTTGCTCTAATTGTCAGAACAGCCGTGGTTGTCTTTATGATTACTTAGAAAATAACTTAGTACATATATAAAACCCATTGGTGAAAAAAATCATTTTGCAGATTTAAAACTTATGTTCCTTGTTCCTGAAACTTAAGACTTGCATGATCTAATTGTCAAAAATTTACTGCAAATAGTAGCTTCTTTTCTTGACTCTGAAGTTTTCGAGTTTAGCCTTTCCTTCAAGTGTATTTCAGAATCCATAAGCCTTCTGAATTGACCCTTTGGCTGTAATTTGTTTCCACAGTCCTCGTCACCTTTAGATATTCTCAGGAATGGAAGCAGAATAAGTCAGAAAAAATGGCTAGCCATAGTATAAAAATCAGGTATCATAATGAACTTGTATGAGGACCTCTAGCCTGGTGTGTGTATTTTTCTGCCAATTTTAGCACTATTCCTAGCCTGTTTGCTACCAATCCTCTCCCCAAAATAAAAAAAAAAAAAAGTGAGGGAAGATTTCCTGGTGGCGTTAAAATAATTTATTTTTGACATCTAAAGGAATCAGTCTTTCACAATATGGAAACATTCCATTTTCTTTTCTAAACTCAGTCCTATTTAATTTACTTTTAAAACCAGTGGTTCATAATACTTCTATGGTATAATGCTAAGCATGGTATTTTGGAATAAAGTAATAAGCTATTAAAATCTGTTCGTACATGCTGTAGTTAGTACGTATCTAAATCACACTAGTATTTTTTCAATTAGATTTTTCTTTCAAAAATAATTAAAGATTTTTTTTATATCTATATATAACTGCTTCAAAATATGCACCACACTCTAATTTCTGTATTGCCTCATCTGAAATATTGGCTGAGTGCTCAAATCTTGCAGTTGTAATTTACAGATTAAGATTGTAACTTAATCTTATCTAACTGATAGATCTAGTTAACATTCTATGTCTTAGTTTTGATGTTAACACACTCTGGAGTTGCTACTAACAATATATTCCATTTGTCCATCTAAAATTTGAAAAAAAAGAAAAAGAAAACCAAGCAAACAAACCTTCAGCCTCTCTTACTTCATGTGTTTTTCTACTTGTATCATTCAATTTGATTTTTAACAGTATTTACCTGTTTCAGCATAAAGTATCCAGGATGAGTGATTGTGTGAAGCATTTAAGGATGGGCACTGCATTATAGAAGATGTCATTATATTCCTCATTGTCACAGTGGAGGTCCTTAATTGTCAAGGAATAAATATGTTGGAAAGTTGTTATACCTTGACCTTTTTTCTCTTTATAGCACTGTTATATTTTAGGTATTTGCATTCCAAAAATCTCCCAGATAGTACTAAATCATCTTCATTCATGGTTCAGGTGTAAAAAGCTCAAGAATGGTGCAGAAAAGAGTTAAGGCAGTCTTGTTGAATTCCTGCAACAATATTTGTGGACAAGCAGAGTGACTCGAACCCTGAAATTCCTTAAACTTCTGAGATGTGGAAGCCTTTAATGCTGTTAAGAGGGGGATACTGGCTTTACATGAATCACCAGAAAGATCTAATATGTTTCCTTTTACTTTGATGGTTGATAATAATAATTACATGCCTTAAATAATAAAGCAAAATCAAAACAATCCCTATCCTTTAAGTGGTGATATTTTCGTTTCTCTTACATAATGTTTCCAGTGATGGGTTAGTGGCTTTTTGTTTTGTTTGGTTTGGTTTGGTTTGGGTTTTTTTTCGAGATTCAGAGAGTAGTGGGGAATTTGTATCTGGTTGAATATTCCCAGCACTTCCTTGAAAGAATTAAAAGAAAGAGATTATCTTGAAGGACTAACTACATAGACATACACTCTGTGAGAACCTTACTCTCAGTGGGAAGCTTTATGTTTTATAGTCTTTTAACCCACCATTTCCTTGTTTGCAGCTGTTTTGTTCTGATCAGGTATTTCTGATGCCCTTTCTCTCTCATTATACAAAAGTGGTTACTTTGAGTAGATATTCTCATTTGTGTAATCATCATCTTCCTATTTAGGATCTTTAGCACTTGCTTTTAATACTGAATGTGAGGAACAGTGGAACACAGGTTACTTGGCAAAGGCACAAAGGCACATCAGGGAGCCCATAGTGTGAATTTTCAGAAGATAAGCTTGCTTATATGGTTCCTTGAATGGTATATTTTACATTGAACTGAATAAACAAGGCAGCAGATGTGGCATGACACCATCATCCTAGAAATATAAGGAAACTAAAATATTTTGCTAGGGAAGAGAGGGCATTCCTGCTATAACTGAAACTCCCTACTTCAGGCTCCAGATCACAGAATGCTTTCCCTGTTTACTTCTTGCAATCTTTTTTCTCCAGCTAGTATCAGAGAGAGCTTTCCCTCTTTTCTTTAACTTTGTTGAGGCCTTTGTTCTTTTCCCCCAGCAGTTTAATCAGGATTTTGAAGTGGGAACAGTTGGCATTCCTAGCTTCCTCCTTGCTTCTTTGAAATGCTTGAATTTAGGCTAGGTGACTACCTTAGAAATGAGCACTTTACTGTAGCTGTGTTTGCTTCAAGGTGTTAGGGTGAGGGGAGAAGGAAAATGGCATCAAAAAGAGATCCTGGATAGAAGCAGAAGTTTGTCTTCAGTAAGCTAAAGGAAAAATAGAAGTATAAGCAATGGTATGACGAGTTACAAAAATACTTTTATTGTAATAAGTCAGTAGGTTACATGCTAGTTGTTTTAATTGTGTTGTTTTAATCGTGAAAGAGCTGTTTTAATTGTGAAAGAGCTGAAGATATATACAGAATGTTCTTGTACAAATAAAACTACAATAACAATAACAAACCTACAGCTTTTCTATTGAAAAGGAGTTGGTGACATTTATGATCTAAATGTGATGCCTTTTTGCATACACGTTAATTATACAGTTATATATATTATATGAAGGTTGCTGTTTTAAAGGTTTGTGATAATTTAGAAATGAGTCACTTCGGAAATACTGAAGAAATGAAAGCAATACTTCCCATGATGTTAAAATATCTTCAAAATGTTCCACCTCCTTCCTTCAGAATTTTTCTGGAGTGTATGCTTTGTTTCTCTTAATTTTCTTGAATGTGCACCTTTGCAAAATTCATTACCTCTTCAGGTTTCACTGCCATATGCCTCTTATATGAATTAACTTCAGGTTCATATGGCAAAAAACTAATTTGAATGAAGAAACATGGTCTTTAAAAGTAAAGAAAGCAACACCCAGAAATTCACTGCTTATAAACTCTTGGGGTTATTTGGTCATAATATCTATATTGGCACTAGTGAAAATTAATTTTCCATTTTTTACAAAGATTTAGCAGGTAGTCTTTGAGGAAAAATCAGAGTAAACTTTGAAGATGTGTCTTGAAATTATCGTTGATAGGGGCTGTGGCTAGGAACAGAGTACTGCGGTGGGATGGAGTTACTGGTCACTGTTGTCTACCATCTTTGAGCTTTGTTTTGTTGCTTGCTTTAAACTGGATGGTAACCTCTTATTTTTTGGGGTAACTGTGCTTTGTCTTATCAATTACTGTCATATCTGCATAGAGATATGTCTGGATTTGTTTAGCCTTAATATTCTTCAGATTATGTTCTCTTACCCTGGCTGATCTGTTTCCACTGTGAATTATGTAATTGTTACGGAAAAAAATAAGTCCCTTTTAGACTCTGAGCAACTATTTTCCTTGCTAATATATTTTGAAATACTCAGGTTTGCTCATACACACACACCACTTTCCTCCCCCCCCCTTTTTTCTCTTTTCTCTTTCTGCTAGTTATAGGAAAGAGCTGGAGGTACAAAAGTTGCCTTGTGCTCGATATAAATTTTGATTTTACTTAAAAAAACTTCTCCACTGAAGCCTTCAATCCTTTCAGTTTGGGCTGTCTATGATCTTGTGAACTAACACATGATCATGAACTAATACAAGATCAGTACTGCTTCAGCTGATCAGTGTGTGGCTAGATGGAGTTCAACATATAATAGTTAATTCTAACTTCTTTGAACATACATATGCTTGCATGTATTCAGGGAGATGAGTGAAGCCTGCTAGTTATATCGCCTTGGCTTTACTCCCTGTCAAAGATGAACCAAGATACAGATGTGAGAACAGATTTCCTCTATCTTTGTACAATTTGAGGGAGCAAATGAAGGAGGACAATTGGTATTCTGTTTTTCTTTTATTTCATACTTGTTCAACCCTGCTTTTAAAATTCCCCTTAGAAAGCTAATAATAATTGTTCTTTGAAATTATGTTTTGATGTTGTTTAATGGGGTTTTTAATATTATTTTCCATACAGTACAACTCAGTCTTCTGAACTGTAATATGTCCTGCAATAATACTTGGCAGTATTGCTGCATAAATATACCCAACAAAATATCCAGATGCATTGCACTGAGAAGCTGAAGCTTCAAGCTGACGTTATGACACTTTACTCTAGTGATGGTGCTTATGAAATGTGTATAGCTAGTACTCTTTCAAAGGGAAAATCTGGAGAATTAAATTGCTGGAGTTTGAATTTATTTTTTTTTTAATTAAGTTGGTGTTTGCCAGAGCTGTGTTGCAGTAGATCGCTATGTAATTTTAAGTTGGCTTAGGATCTGTGCCTAAAATCCATGAGAAACCTGTCAATGACTTACTAAAACTTACTACTTCTTATTTAGCTGTCTTAAAGGTGTCGTGGTTTAAGCCCAGCCAGTAATTCAAAACCATGCAGCTGCTTGCTCACTCCCCCCTGCTTCCTCCCCCCCCTCCCCTCCCAAGAGGGATGGGGAGGAGAATCAAAAGAATGTAACTCCCATAGGTTGAGATAAGAACAGTCCAGTAACTAAGGTATAACACAAACCACTGCTGCTACCACCAATAATAATAATGATTAGGGAAATAACAAGGGAAGAGAATACAACCACTCACCAGCCACTGACCGATACCCAGCCCAACTGTGCAGTGATCTAACCCTTCTGGTTAACTGCCCCCAGTTTATATAGTGGGCATGCTGTGCTGTGGTATGGAAGACCTCTTTGGTTAGTTTGGGTCAGGTGTCCTGTCTCTGCTTCCTTCTGGCTTCCCCTCCCTGGCAGAGCATGAGACACAGAAAGTCCTTGGTCAGAGTAAACATTACTGAGCACCAACTAAAAACATCGGTGTGATCAGTGCTGTTCCCATGCTGAAAGTCAAAAACACAGCACTGCACCAGCTACTAAGAAGGAGAAAAAATGACTGTTACTGCTGAACCCAGGACAAAAGGGTTCAAATTTTTGCCATCTGTAATAAGGGTAAGAAGAGAGTCTCTGTATGCTCTACACAAGCACATATATGTGCAATAGGCACATAGATCACAGAAGATGTGATCAAAATAGTCTTGGCCTATCTGAAAACATTAACTAGAAAATATATATATGTTGGATGAAACGGAACATTTAAAATGTTATCAACGATGACAGGGGTTTTTTGAAGAGGAGTAAAACAATATTGTGTCATTCTTTAATGAAAACTCTAGGTATCATTCTTCTTGCCCAGTGGAGTCCTGACTGGTTAGAAGAAGGCATGTTCCTGTATATTAAATTTTATAGCACCAAACAAGTCATGATCATGCGAAGATAATGTGCTGCTCTGAGCAGCACAAGTGTAATTAGAACGTCAAAACAAACCCCTGCAGAAATTTTATTTTGGGGGGAAGTAGTCCTTTGGATGTAATCTCTTTCTTTCCTCGTCTTAAAAGCTTTTGTCACTGAATAATCTTTATATACCGTTGTCTCTGTAGTATTTGTGAAACACATCCTTGCAGGGCATTTAAAGAAAGTTATAGTAGATAGATTTTTGGTTACTAAGTGGTCTTTCTGCTGAAGTTGATGTATGAGCTTATGCATCCTATGCCGTATGCCAGACAAAAAGTGTTAAATTTGGAAAGAATTAAGAATTTAAGAATATCTTTATGCCTGTATAGTAAGATGTGTGAGTGTGGTGGGTTGACCCCAGTCAGCAGCTGAACTACTCTCCCTGTTCCCCTGGGACAGGGAAGAGAATGGGAAAAGCAAAAGCAAGAAAACTCTTAAGTCAAAATAGAGACAATTTAATAAATGAAGGAAATAATAGAAAAATAACTAATGCAAAGGCAGTAACTCAGCGTCTCCCACAAGCAGGCTGGATGCCCAGGCAGTCTTCAAGCAGCAGTGACCTTGGAAGAAAATACAGCCCTCTCCCCTCTTCCTTTACCCCCGTATTTATTGCTGAGCAAGTTATATATAGTCCATATATAGTTACATACAGTATCCCTTTAGCCAGTTTAGATCACTTTTCCTAGCTATGTCCTACTGCTAGCCTTGTTGCATGGAGAAGGGAGAGGGGGGTGTAAACGTGGTTCAGCAAAAGCCAAACAGCTGGTTTATTGTTAACACAGTTTTAACCACAAATCCCAAAGCACAGCATCATATGGCCACTATGAAAAATATTAGCTCCATCCCAGTCATATCCAGTACAAGAAAGATGAGAAGTAATGTGCAGACATAATCTGGATTTTGAAACTGTTGGTGTTTTAGTATAAAAACCCATCCATGAGATCACAGACATAATGCATAATGACTAGAAACAGATTAGCACCTAAGTTCCTCTATCTTCCCCTCCTGCTCCCAATCAAATTTAGTATTTTGAAGTTGTTCTCCATGTGGGAAAGAGAAACCTCTATTTTTAATTAATGTTTAAGTACTTCTGCATAGAGAAGCAAAATACCTTAGAACAACTTAATTGTTAATATGTAAATCACTCCCCTCTCAGAAAAAGATTGAACAGCAAAGATGCATAACTTGGAAATTGCTACTACATAAATGGCATTTTTTTCCTTCGCTTTTTTGACGTTATTACAGTATGATGCAGTGAACATTTTTGACATCTATTATAACTATGTGAGAATGTTTAAAATTACTTTCAAAATTAATAAAATGTAAGTAAATCTGTCATAACTAGTTGCACATTTTAATTTGTGTAAATAACGTACTTAATTTATCGATGGACAAAATTATAGTTCAGTGTTTTCTGATTTAAAACACTGTATCAGTCACAAGCAGTGTAGTTGCTTTTCTTCATATTATATACACATTAATTACAGAATACCTGATTAAACTTTTTTCCACAGTGCCTGATAAATTCTGAATCTCCTACTGGATAACTCTCAGATGAAATGCCAGAAATCACAGTGTATTAACATAATTTACGTTGCAAATAGTGCAGCTCATAATACAAGGGCTCAGACTGTGTATCTGACCTATAATTCAGATTGGGTTGTTCTGTCTTCTCCTGCAAGAACATTTAAATTGTGCTCTCGTACTTTTGCATCTACAAGCTAAAACCTATGATTGTACTACAGTTTTATGCTCATCTGAAAAGTGTGTATTTTCCAAACATTTTGGTCAGAAAAGTGGCATGCGCAGCTATGCTGAATACATTCCCAGGTCATGATCACCACTGGGACGACTGGTTAAGGAATCAGGAGCGCAAGGGCCTTTAACGCTGTTTCCCACAGCATACTCATGGAGAAACTGACTGCTTATGGCTTAGACAGGCTAGATCAATGGACTGAAGCACTTGTATGAGGTTCAACAAGTCTAATAAATGCCAGGTACTGCAAAAACTGTGGCCCTGTCTTATGGTCACCAGAGCCCCATGCAACGCTACAGACTTGGGGAAAGAGTGGCTGGAAACATGCATAGCAGAAAAGGAGCTGGGGGTGTTGGTCAGCAGCCAGCTGAAAATGAACCAGCTTGTGCCAAGGTGGCCAAGAAGGTCAATAGAATCCAGGCTTGTATCAGAAATTGTGTGGCCAACAGGACTAAGGAAGCAATTGTTCCCCTGTACTCGGCACTGGTGAAGCTGTACCTTCAATACTGTGTTTAGTTTTGGGCCCCTCAGAACAAGGAAGACATTGAGGTGCTGGACGATGTCCAAAGAAGGGCAATGAAGCTGGTGAAGCATCTGGAGCACAAGTCCTGTGAGGAATGGCTGAGGGAACTGGGCTTGTTTAGTCTGGAGAAAAGGAGGCTCAGGGGACCTTATAACTCTCTACAACAACCTGGAAGGAGGTTGTAGTGAGGTGGTTGTCAGTTTCCTCTCAGGTAACAAGTAATTGGATTAAACGAAATGGCTTCAAGTTGTGCCAGGGAGATTTAGTTCGGATATTAGGGAAGATTTCTTTACCAAAAGGATTGTCAAGCATTGGAAAAGGCTGCCCAGTGAAGTGGTAGATTCACCGTCCCTGGAGGTATTTCAAAGACATGTAAATGTAACATTTAGGGATATGGTTTTGTAGTGGATTTAGTAGTGCTAGGTTAGGTTTGGTGATTTTGAAGGTCTTTTCCAACCTAAATGATTCTGCATCTATGAATTTTGAATCCATTTTAATTTGATATAACAGCAAGCTGGTGATCTTAGAAGGAATTACATTCTTAGAAATAGTGAGATGAAGAACTGGTGGGTGGAGAGAGAAGGAAGGCTGCAAAATTATCTCAGCAGATACCTGTTCTGCTTGGCCTGTAATGTTCCTTCTCAAGCAGGTACTCTTTGGGCCTGGAACAGGGAAGGAAGTCCATGGTGGATGTTTTGTGCAGTGACAGGAGCGGTGTTATGGGTGAAAATAGGTGGTTTGAGGGTTGTGGGCTGTTGGGACTTCGGTGAGCATAAGAAATGTGGTTAATGTGATGGTGATGAACATAGATGAATATGGGATGCAACCTCATTAGAAACCGAACTTCATTATTTCCTGATTGAACAGTTCTTTCATTAAGAAAATCAAAAATTTGTAGCTGGTGCTGATGGATAGCCATTAAAATATGTAATTAAATCTGTTGCTAAAAAAAAAAGAAGAAACTTACTGTTCCTCTTATTTTTGCTTTAGACCAGACCTGTTTGATTGGAATACTGTTGCTTCTCAGCAGTCACCTGTGCAAAGATTAGACCATGCATTCAGCATAGCCAGGAAACACCTGGGCATAGAGAAACTCCTTGATCCTGAAGGTTGGTAGAAATTATATTCTTTCTCTAAGTGGAAAATCAGTATTTCCATGCATTTGATTGTATATAATTTTCCTTTCTTTTTTTTTTCTTCCAAGAATGTAACTTTTGCAAGATAAATGATAAACTGAAGCAAAATACTTTATTTATGTTTTAACATTACCCTTGTACTCTATTGAAATAGCTTAAGAACTGTCTGTATGTACATGCACTAAAGCTTTTTTTTTTTCCACTTTGGGAGTTTTAGTGTGCATGCACTTAATTAAAGGTATCTCAGTAAGTAGCTGATTTCTGTTTCAAGGATTTGGAGCATCTGCAGCTTTTGTATCTTCTGGAAAGATCACAAGATCAAATTGCATTGAATATGCATTCAAAATGTATTCAAACCTTAGATACTTATATCTTTAAAATTATTTATATATCTTTCGTATACTGAAATTTTATCAGGATGACATGACTCAAACTGCTATCATTTAGTCTTATATGTTAAACAACTGCCTATTTTACCTTAACTCTTTTTGTACTTCCTTATGGAGTTATGTTTAAAAAAGGTTCCTTTTTGTTTAAAAAGGTTCCATGTTTTTCAATGATCTTTTCAATCTTGTCAATTTGTCTATATTTTCTACCATACTTTCTGCGTTGCTGAGAGCCTAAGTAATTTTTCCTCAGAGAACATTCCTAAAGCATTCTTTATTATAGGGTGATGTTGAAGAGCTGTCTTGTTTCCTTTCTATGTATGCATTTGTGTGTATATATATATATACACACACACACACAGTCTGCTTCCACACTATGTTCCATGTGCTACGTTTTCATGAAATTTCCTTTTAAGACACTAATGCAGTTTTCTATATGTTTGTGCTTTTCTCAGTGGCTCACCTCATGGTGAGTTTCTGATGGGAAGAGCCAGTATTTAACAAAAAGCAAAAATGAATCTAAAACATAGCATTGGGTGTCTTAATCTTTAAATATAGTAGGGCATATCTCAAGACTGGAATAATAACCCTCTATCCCGTATATTTCCTTTAGAGAAATATATAAAATTATGTGTTTATGCTGTAGTCAAGCATCATAAACCTCTCTGTTCTGTAACCTTATTGCTTTGTACAATGAAAATCTGTTAGAGGATATGGTTTAAATCAAGGCTATGATATTTTGCTCTGTGTAGAAGTAAAAGAGAAGCATCTCAAGTGGTGCTCAAAATTGGAGCAAGAAATAAGATTTGAGAGTCAACGATAACCTCATAGGTGAAATCTCTGTGAGTGTCTGTGAGTATCTGTCTTATGTGCAGACAAATAGTTCCCATGTACCAGCAATATATGCAGTGTCTGTAGTGGAACTTGTGGAAGAGCTGCACAGTAAAACCAGTACAGCACTGTTAGCTAGTACGCTGTGTTTCATCTCCAGGACAGAATTTGTGTGAATCACTGAAGAGGAGGAACGGGCTTCATATGTGCTAAGCCACGAGATTCAGCTTGTAAACTCTGAATTGAACTGGAATTGAAAACTGGGTAGCACAACTGAACATATATAGTCACAGTCCGTGCTATAACTGGTTTAACTTTCTTCTTAAAATAGATTAGTGCATAAATTGTTTTCTGTATGCAAAAGTCACTTTTGATTAGGCATTTTATTCTGGTTTTGGCAAAGATGCTTGCAGTTGTTTAGCCAGCAACTGAAAAAACTCTTAAACATTGGCAGTTTTCCAAAAGTCTGCTGTAATTATTTGCTATTCAATGTTGTAAATCTTGCTGTTTACCACCTACTTTTTTTCTCCCCTCTACAAATGAAAAACTGCAAACTTTTCCAGAGCAAAAGTAAATTCTATACATATTTGAAACCATATGAATTTATGAAACTATAACAATTTTGTTCATGATGATAAATCTTTTCCTAGACGGAAAAATATAATTACTGGTATATATCAATGTGAGGAAACTTGTTTGAAGGTGTCAGCATAATACTTGTGTAATTTTACTTTTATTATTAATCACCTCTCCATATTAGATATTCAACTCTTAATGGCATATTGTGTAAAAACACTATTCTCTGGCCTTTAACTTAATAAAAACTGCAGAGGGCTACTATATTAGAAGAAAAAGGGAATATGCATTCACTGGTGAAACATTAATGTAACTTAATTTTTTATCAAAACTTCACATGTAATTTGTGAACACTTTAAAATTTGGGTTTGTTAGTTAAAGGTTTGATGTCTCAGTATTTGGAATATATTATGTAGAAATCAAAAAATCTATTCAGTAAAGCCCTATTCTTCTGCAACCATACACAGCAGTCAAAAAAGAAAAGGTTTGGGGGTTTTGTTTGTGTTCTGAAGTTGCTGATGATTGATTGATACATCTTGAAACAGACGATTAGGGAGTCCATCTTAGCAATTGCATTTTGAAAAGTAAATATTTTTATTCAGCCAAATGTTTGTTTTCTAGGTTATATATGAATAATATTCGTTTCTGAGGTTGCTGATATTCAGGTCTCTTCCATGAGAAGTAATCAGTGTTTTCCTGTGGCTGGTATTTTAAGTCTATCTCATGAGCAGCTTTTAAAACATTGCTTCAGATGTTAATCTCCATTTCAGTCACCAAAGTGGTTAAGATACAGACTATGTTTAAGTACTTGCTTTAAAAGCTGTATTGTGTAAGTTAAAGTTTTTGTATTTTGATTCATGCAAAGGTGATTGCTTTTGCAATTTTCCTCAATTAGCTGCTAGGAATGCTTTTTTACATGAGCAGTATATCTTAAATTAGGCACTTGGCTTCGTTTTTAAGCAAGAGAACTTAACAAAAGCTACCCTAGTTGTTTGCATTTGCATTGATGATGCATGCATCTTAAAACCACATACAAAGCCACTAGGTATATCCTATAAAAGGTGGCTTCTGTGTCATCAGCTTAAGAAATTCTTACTTTATACACAAGTAATAAAGTAGTTTGACAGAATTGTCTTGTTCCTGTTTTGATACATCGACTTTGTATCATCTTGTCTGTGAAACTTGATGATTACTTCATATGTAACCTTACTAATGTCCTCTTAAAATTAGCAAGCTGTATGTCTTTCTGCTTACAGCTTTCCCCTAACTAAATTAGATAAGGACAGATCGTGATTAATCAGGTGTTACCAAAGATACTGTGTTTTGATATAAATTCCCAAAATAGGCTACACATGCAACACAGATTAAATTCTAAAGAGCTAGTCTGCAATCAGAATGTTCATAACACTGGGGGAGAAAAAGCAAACTTGTCTACGAGAGTAAGATGTGATAGGAACTTTACTCCAGTCTCTTCCATTTCCTGTTCAGGGAGAATAGGTGAGAAAGCTGACCCCATTCCACAGTAGATTCTTTTTACTATATGTTACCTGTTGAACATTTGTTTTGTTATTGTTTGGGTTTTCCACCTGATGTTGAAAAGGTGTTTAGAAAAACATAAGAGACAAGTTTCCTTCCTCTCTTCTGTCATGAAAAAGCAGTGAAAGATTCAGCTGTATTCTAGATGCAGGAGTTGAATGTACATTAAGTTTGCCAATGATACTAAACTAGGAGAAGCTGTGGACTCTCTTGAGGATAGAGAGGCCTTACAGGGAAATTCTGCACCTGAGACAGGGTAATCCTGGTTAGATATATGAATTGGGGGATGAGAGGCTGGAGAGCTGCCCCACAGAAAGAGATCTTGAGGCTGGAGTAGGGATGTAAAGAGGGGGTGTGGGCTCCCTAAGTTGCATGAGTCAACAGTGTGACCTGGCAGCTAAAAGAGCCAACCACGTCCTGGTGTGCATCAAGTAAAGTATAGCCATGCTGGTCAGTGGAGGTGATTGTCCCACTGGTGCAGCCCCCCCACAAGCACCATGTGCAAGTTTGGCATCTCATTATAAAGAATGATTCGAGTGTGTTCAAATGATTCTATGAAAGATGTCAAGGGGAAAAAACAAGAAGGTATGTGGGGAAATTGATGGATGGTAGAAAGTGTTATTTAGAAGAAAGTTAATAAAGACCTAGGCATTAGTGGGCAGGATTCAACAGGGAAAATGTGTTTGCAAATTGAACTTTTTGGGCCCAAGTATGCCTACATAACTCACAGTGACCTTTTGTTTTAAGACATTTATGATGATACAGCTAAGATGCTTTAAATCTTAATAATGCTCTCTGTGATCCTTTAAAAGAAAAAAAGTTATTTTCCTTTTCTTTGTACAAAATTAATATTTGTGAGCTTCCAATTATGTTTCATTCAGCTCAGAGTATCATGTGTTTAACATTCCCAAAACCAGTTAATTTAATAGTGATTTTTTTTTTCAGATTTGAACAGCAAAGCTAGCATGTAGAAAACTTCTAATACAGTGTAGTAGAAGTTTGATTACACTGCAGTATAAGTATGTGGGGTTTTTTGATGTTATTTATATTATTTTCCTTTTCTTTCCTTTTTTTTTAAGACCATTAGTCTTGGTACAACTAAGGAAAATATTTGACTGTCTTTTTCACACCTTTGTGATGACTGTTGAGGTATTTTGGATGTGAAATAGAGTCGCTGACTTTTTCAAAAATTTTAGTTGATTGTTTGCAATGTAAATAATTCAAGTTGTTAATCTCAGACTGCTCTCTTGAATTCACAGTATTTTAGATGTAAATACTATAGCCCACTGAACATTTTTTCTTTAAAAAGTTATGAACTTAGTCTTCAGCTCCTTATATTACTCGTTCTGTTGTTATAACAATGGGAATGAGTTGTGATGGAGATATTTGCCATCTTTTTTGGTATGGGTTCGCTTTGGCTAATTTCAGCAAAAGACATAAAATCTCTTAAGCAAATGAACCAAATAATGCTGACATTAGTAATTACAGCTCATATGTAGAAAAGTTTGAACAATTGATCAAGCTGTTAAGATTAAGCTGTACCTTTTAATAAGGTCTAATTACCAGTTCCTGCAGTTACATCTCTTAGTAGGTAAATGATTTTTTGTGATTGTTTTATCTGTATTGCACTTGTGGAGGAATATGATCCCAGTCTTTATATACAAGCTTCAGAAAATACACTGAAGGCTACTGTGTTCCTTGTTGTGTGTCTACTGTTTCATGAACAGCTTTCAATCTCACCAAACAAAAAATAGGACCAGCAAACAACAACAAATGTGTTATAGTCAGCAACACATAGTAGTTACAGGTTATCGTCTGTATACAGTCTTGCTTTTTACTTTGGGATAAAATATACATGTCATATAGGAGCAAAAATCTTTTGAGGAGCCATAGAGAGGGCTTGCTCAGTACCTGAATCTGGGAATACATCTGAGCTGTGTCCCCTTACTCCTTAAAGCAACCAAGTGTGTGTGTGGTAGCAACAGCAGCAGGAGATGAAGTTTTTATGTGCTCCCTTCTAAACATAAACATTTGATTCTTGATTTAATGAACTTGTTCCTGCTGTCATTTTTTTCTGGGTGTTGTGCTTGTTTGTGCTAGCCTGATAATAAAAAGAATGTGAAGTTATAGAATGGCATTTCTGCTGTGCTTTTTAGGTGAAATAATATTCCAGATTCTTACGCTTTACTATGTAGCCTGATAAAAACCTCTTTTAATCCATCCCAGTCACAATTTCCATATTTTTCCTTAATTTGCACTGATGACATGAGGTTTTGGCACCATTATTAAGTGATAATGAGACTCAGAGAGTTTTCCATTTGATAACTTTTTTGTTTGATCTTGACTTTGCGTACTTCTGTAGCTCAGCAGTAATGGGTTCTACCATACCTGTAGCATAGAGAAGAGGCGAAGGGAAAACCCTGTCAGTGTTGTAGTTAGTGAAGTTGTTAACCCTGTCTGGACTCAGAATTTATATACAGTGGTAATACTGGTTTCCAGTTCATTTTATTACCCTTGCTGATAAGGCTCATGTCAAGGGAGTACGAGAAGATACTTGTTACTGTCATGCTGAAGTTTATGGATGTTTTGCCTAGTAGTTTAGTGTCAGGTATTTACTTTGAAAAGCAGGGGGAGAAAAGTCACAAGAGCTGTTTGATACCATACTGCTGAGAATAATCAAGGAAAATGCTGGGTCAAGCTTGGAAATCAGTATTTCATTTGAAAAAAAAACAACAACCCAACAAACCCTTATAATGCTCAAAAAAATTAAAAAGGATTATAGAATCATAGAACAGTGTTCTTGTTCTGACTTCTTCTGGTTCTCAAATGCAGGATTACTTGTGTTTAAAGAAGATAAAAATCTACAGGATTTATTACAGTGTTACAGAATGTTGTTACAGGAGTTTACTCATAAATGTTTGAAGGGCTTTAGGTGTGGAGCTGCCTGTTAAACTAATGTCACCAACTTGGCACAAGCAGTAAATTTTTGGTTGGGAAACTGTTATATAATGTCTGATGTCTCTTACACAGCTATTTGGGAAAAGATACACAGATCTGCAGGGGTCTTCAGTCCCATCACCAGTGTAATGATCTATCAAGTTGCAAGATTGGTGGATATGTTATTTATGTTAGCTGTGTCTTTAATAACAACAGAAGATTATGTTTCAGAACTGGTTTTGTACTTTTCTGGTCTGAATATTCAATTATCTGTCAGTATTGGAATCTGTGTATGAGCTAGGTAATACAAAGCAAAGATTCATTTTATGAGGGTCAGAAAAGTTGGCAATAAGTCATAAGTTTTACTTTTTAATATCTAATTTCTGGGTTGCTTTTGCTTCTATTTCAAAAGTGAGTATATAAAATGCAACTTAAATATATATTCACATAAACTATCAAAGCAACTGTATCTAATTTCTGTTTCCTGAACACCATCACTTGCTCTTTTGAGGTATTCAGGTGTGCATTTTTAGTGTTTCTGTGGAATGTTTGGTTAGTGGATGGTTTTGGTTCAGATGCTGACTTCTGAAAATATGTGCTGTGTCAAGCTAGTCAGTGACCAGTTGTTAGCTCTTAGCAGTACTGCTCAAAACAACAAAAAGATAATTCCCTTAAAATAGGAATTAAGAACTCCTGTTCATGTCATGTCATGTTTTTATTTGAGTCTAGAAAGTCTCCTGTTTAAAAACCCCAAAGCAACAACAAAAAACCCCAAACACCCCACAAAACAAAGAAAAAACCCCAACCAAACCAAATTAGCATTGAAGTACAACAATAAAAGCACAACCCTTTAACTATTTCTTTACTGCTTGTGCAAATTGCAGCGCTAAGTGCTGGATATATCATGCAATATCACATACTTTGGTTTGTATCTCAGCTCTGAAATGCAGAGCAAGAGAGTGGCTGTGGAAATATCTTCAACAATATCAGCAGAAATATACAATTTATTGGCTGTGTAGTGCAATATGTGAGCTTTTGTTTGAATGACTTTGTTATACAAATAGGTCTTTCAAGTGCTTGCTAGTTTGATCTATATTTCTGTTGTAATATTTAACTTTACAATTCTCTTTGAGATGTGTTCGTTGAAGTTGTGGCTGCCCCATCCCTGGAAGTGTTCAAAGGCAGGTGGGATGTGGTCTTGAGCAGCCTGGTCTAATGGAATGTGTCCCTGCCTATGGCAAGGGAGTGGAACCAAGGGATCATGGAATCATAGAATAGTTAGGGTTGGAAAGGACCTTAAGATCATCTAGTTCCAACCTGCCTGCCATGGGCAGGGACACCTCACACTAAACCATGTCACCCAAGGCTCTGTCCAACCTGGCACTGAACACTACCAGGGATGGAGCATTCACAACTTCCCTGGGCAACCCGTTCCAGTGTGTGCTTCACCACCCTTTTTTTGATCTTCAGGGTCCCTTCTAACACAAACCATTCTGTGACTTTGTGAAATATTTGCCCCCAAAATCAAGCTGCATTTCTTATTTTCCTGCTGATAAGATGAAAGTCCTGCTTTTCCTTTGCAGTCTCAAGCAAAAATCAAGACAGCAAAAATGGTAAATGTTTATTAATTGATTTATTACTTCATTGACTTATGAGCACTTTAATTATCAAGACAATTCTTAAAAAAGGCTTACTGAAAATAGAGATGGTTTGTGTAAAGAGTTGTAGCCAGGGTCAACCCACAATGCTCATGTATTAAATGGAATTAAATGCAAATGTAATCCAAATCAAAATGAATATCCATTGGTGTTCTGTTCTTGACTCTTGTGAAGGGTTTCACTATGCAGATGATAATACAAGATTTCCTTGGCCTCTAAAAGAGGCAATGATCATGTCTTCCCTATCCCTAAACGAAGCTGTCTTGGAGGTGTGTCCTGGGTTCAGCCACAGCATGTCATGCCTAGTATATAAGCTGGGGGAGTTACCCAGAATGCCCAGTTCACTGCTTGAGTTGGGCTGGGTATCAGTCAGTGGGTGGTGAGCAATTGCATTGTGCATCACTTGTGTTTATTGTTTTCTTTTCCCCTTTTAGTTTTGTATTTCCTCCCCTTGTTCTTTCTCTTATAATTATTATTACTGGTGGTAGCAGTAGTGCTTTTGTGTTATACCTTAGTTACTGGACTGTTCTTATCTCAACCCGTGGGTTTTGCATTCTTTTGATTCTCCTCCCCATCCCTCTGGAAGTGGGGGGAAGAAGGTAGAGGGGAGTGAGAGAGCAGCTGCCTGATTCTGAGTTGCTGGAAGGGCATTAAACCACAAGGTGTGATGGCTGCTAGTGCCTTAACTGTTTGTAGCTGGCAACTCCCTACTAAGGGCAAGAAATGTAAAACCAATGTTGTCGCACCTGGGACCAAAATCAGAAATACAGTTATACTTCCATCTTCTATGACTGTAAAGGTGTTAGTTTATGGCTTGCTTTCCCAGTATGCACAACATACAAGGCCAGGATAGAAGAAAATCTATTTAAGTGAACAAAATTTAATAGGATGAGGTAATGGTGCATATATGGCCTTTGCTTACTGTTCCAATCGAGTTTCTGTAAATTCTGAATTCCTGTGGTTCCCCCTCTGTAACTGCAAACACCAATAGTTTGTCTCCAGGGGAATAATTGTCCTTTAGAAACACAAATCTCAAGATTGGTATTTATAACAACTGATGTATTAAAGTTAGATATTTCTACTTGTAAAGAGCGAGAAGTAGTTGTTGACAGGAACAAACTTCCGGAAGTATGCAGAATTCTACAAATTGTAGTCTGAGGACAACTGAAAGACTGCATAGAATTCATATGCGTTGCTGCTCTATGGAGTCTGTAGTAATTGCATATTCATTCCACCGGTGTTGCTAGTGATAACATTTTATTAATCAAGGAGTTTGTGCATGTTTATTAAGGGAAAAGATTTATCTGTGAAACTAAAACTAGAATTTAAAGGGCTTTTCTAAGGAGAAATTGTATGTGGAAGAAAGGATATTAATATGCATTGAATTCTACTCAGTAATGAATGATTGTCATCATAGAAAATATTTGGGATGGCACAGGAAAACCCCATTGCGCCTTTCACAGTTTACATATGCTATTTCTAGCACTATTTTTTGTCTGTAGCTTATTCTGTTAGTATTTTTTACTGCATGCATAAATGTGTAAGTTCCACCTTTTATGCTTTATATACAGCATTTTGATTATTTATTTATTTTTTTCTGTATCTTAGCACAGCACCTGTCTGAAAACAGTTTCTGGGAATTAAGTGTTAGGAATGGAGAAAACAAGTGGTGCTGAATGTTGCACCTAATGTGTGTTCTTATGTGGCTGGCATTAGTATTCATATTACCACATAAAATTTAAAAAATAAGTATCTGGCATATTTGACCTCTGAAATTCAGATTGATATCTTCTCTTTTGACCTTCAATGTTATGTGAATTACATATTTGTATAGGTGAAATCACTTGTTGAAGAATCACTTTGGTTCAGTGAGCTGAGATGAGTATTTCTTCTGCATTAGGAATGCACAATTTAGCTTTACCTTTTAACTTGAGGCAACATGAGTCTCTCAAAAAGTTCAAAGCACATTGCCAGAGCTGAGTGCCTGAGTACCCTTTTATATGTCTCTCTTGCAGATGATGTGGCCAAATGCAGAAGGGTACTGTTCTAGTTTTCAAGTCAACAGCTAGGGAATTCCTGCTTTGAAACCAAAGCAATCTGGATGCTAAGTGGGGTACAATGTGGTAAAAAAATATCATGAACAGTATATCGGCAAGTGTGAAGCTTTTATTATCCTTTGGCAACAATCTTTTCCATTTAAAATTGGTAGATGAAAAAATTTTTTAATTTTTGTTTTCCCCAAAAAACGTAGTGTTATAAGGCAGTGATTTTAGTAAAATTTGGGATGGGTAATAAGAAGTACTCCTATTTACCCTAAGAAATATACTGAAATTAAAGCTTTATGGAATTATCTGCAGAAGCATTTATTTTCTGGCAACACATCTTTCCTGAGATGAGTCTATCCATGAAATTTATTCCACAGAAGAGAGTTGTTCTTCAAAGAAAATCCCTTTTGAAGTCCAGATAGTATTGATCACATTTCCTTGCTCCAGTTTGCTGTTACAACTTTAAAGAGTTACAGTATGCTTCTGCAGTACATCAACAGCAAGAAGAAAACCAAGGGAATGGTAGCTGCAGTGCTCAGTGAGTCAGGAGACCTCATAGCAAAGGATACAGGAAAGAATGACATCAGTTTGATAGGTGGACCACTTGGTGGATTAAGAACTGGCTGGATGGCGGCATGCAAAGAGTTGTGGTCAATGGCTCAGTGTCTGTCTGGAGACCAGTAATGAGTGGTGTCCCTCAGGGATTGGTGTTGGGACTGATCTTGTTCAACATCTTTCTCGGTGACATGGACAGTGGGATTGAGTGCATCTTCAGCAACTTCCCTGATGACACCAAGCTGTGTGGTTCGGTTGATACGCTGGAGGAAAGGGATGCCATCTGGAAGGACTTTGGCACGCTTGTGAGGTGGCTGATTCCAAACTTACGAAGTTTAACCATGCCAAGTGCAAAGTCCTACACTGTATGAGCAATCCCAGGCGCAGCTGCAGGCTGGGCAGAGACGAGATTCAGAGCAGCCCTGCAGAGAAGGACTTGGGGGTATTGTTTGATGAGAAGATGAACATGAGCCGACTTCAGTGTGCGCTCGCAGCCCAGAAAGCCAACCATATCCTGGGCTGCATCAAAAGGATCATGACCAGCAGGTTGAAGGAGGTGATCCTGCCCCTCTGCTCTGCTCTTGTGAGACCTCACTTGGAGTATTGTGTGCAGTTCTGGTGTCCTCAACATCAAAAGGACATGGAACTGTTGGAACAAGTCCAGAGGAGGGCCATGAGAATGATCAGGGGACTGGAGCACCTCCCATATGAAGATAAGCTGAGAAGGTCAGGACTATTCAGGATGGGGAAGAGAAGGCTGCGTGGAGACCCCATAGCAGCCTTCCAGTATCTGAAGGGGGCCTACAAGGATGCTGGGGAGGGACTCTTCATTAGGGACTGCAGTGAAAGGACAACGGGTAATGGCGTAAAGCTTAAACAGGGGAAGTTTAGACTGGATATAAGGAGGAAGTTCTTTACTGTAAGGGTGGTGAGGCACTGGAATGGGTTACCCGGGGAAGTTGTGAATGCTCTGTCCTTGGCAGTCTTCAGGGCCAGGTTGGACGGAGCCTTGGGTGACATAGTTGAGTGTGAGGTGTCCCTGCCCATGGCAGGGGGGTTGTAACTGGATGATCTTAAGGTCCTTTCCAACCCTAACTGTTCTATGATTCTATGACAAGAAAGAGGATCCAGGGAACTACAGTCTGTTCTACTTCCACTCTGCCACCAGAAAGATTATGGAGCCAGTTCTTCCAGAATCTGTCTGGTGATCAGTGGTACAAAATCCAACAGATGACATGTTCCACAGGAGGGCTGAGAATGTTTTAATGTCTTCAGTAATGAAGTGAGTAATGGAAGAAAGTATACTGCAACAAGTCTGTAGATAATTCCTGGCTGACCATGTGTCAGCAGGTTGCCTTTGCAGTGGTGAAGTCCAGCTGCATAATTGGCTGTATTACAGCCAGCAGAGTGAGGGAAGCGAATCCTCCCTCTGTTCTTCACTTTATACTACTTATATGGTACTATGCCCAGTTTGGGGTTCTCCAGTACAACAGCAATAGAAATTGATATACTGAAACAAGCAAGAGCAGTCAACGGCCTCAAAGATATTCACAGAAATCAGCCCTTTTATTAAAGCCTGATTGTGATGAGGTGGTTTAGAGTAGTGCCTTCTGAGCCATTTGTTTTATGATTCTATCACTTGTCAAACAAGACCACCCTTTTCAAAAGCCATGTTGACTGGTCTATTGTGTGTAATAGTTTTTATATGCCTTCCACTTCTATTACTCACTATCATCAGAGCAGTAAATACAGGAGTCTTTCTAGAAGTTATCGTTGCATCTGCCATCTTCCAGGCCTCATTCTATGGTGATTTTTAGAGCAGTTGTTACATATTGCAGTTTGTTGTTCACTGGTTCACCCTGGAGTTCCTTTAGTAGCTCCTGGACAGATGACATTTGTTTCTCATATGCTGCTGTTCCTTTTTCAGTCAGATACACAATCTTTTCTACTTGTACTTCAGTTTGAGACAGTTCCTCTAGCTGGTCACTCTCCATGCCCTCCCAGGCTGTATCAGTCTGCAGGAAACTGCACTGAATACAAATTCAAAGAAATCATTTAGATTCTCAGCAATTACCTTATTGTCTTTGCATGCCCCTCTTGTGCTTGCTGATCCTTTCATTCTGCAAAGCCTCTAGGAGAGGTTCTGCTCTGGATGTATTTGAGGGAAGATTTATTACTGGTTTTCATGTGTTTTGCTAGTCGTTCTTTCTTGGCCAGTTGCCCTTGTGTTTTTTTGCATTGATCTTGTCAGAATTTATCATCCTTTCTATTTTCTCCATTAGGATGTGATATTAGCTTCTTGAATGATGCTGCTTCTAGTAACTGCTCTTCAGCCCTGTTGGCATGCTTTTATTTGAGTCTTTATTCTTTCACTTCATTTCTGCTTTCCAAGGTGTTCATGACTGCTCCCTTGTGATTAAACCCTGGAATGCTTTTGGATATTTTTCTTGAATCTCAGGTTTGAAAGCCATAAATGGACACTGTGCTACCTGTGTGACAGGAGTTATGGTCTGGAAGCATACATTTAACATCCTTTGTTTCTTTAGCAGTTGACTTTTACAGTCCCAGATACAGAGTCTTCTACAGTAATTTTTCTTTCTCTCTCAATGAAAGTTCTCTTTGCCTCTTCTCTGCTTGCTAACCCAATGAATGTTAGTGATTATTTTTTTCTCTCAAGTATAGTTTCGAAACTGTTTTTTTATTGTTTTTTGGGGGGTTGGTTTTTTTTTTCTCCCCAGCATGTTCATAAAGAAGTCTAATGGTACTTAGTAATATAAAATATAGAAATTGTGCTTGTTTTTCAAACTTCCTGAAGTAAAATATTTAAGAATAATGGTATATAGCTAAGAACAGACTGCTCTTTTTGCTCCCTGTCCTCCTGTATCCTGCTATATCTGAACTTTAGCAGTCTCTGTAGATAGATTTGTTTTTCTTCTTTTTCCCTGAGCCAATAAAAATATAAATAATTGTAAGTACAACATACCTTATTTTCATTTTCTTTAAAGAGTAATTCACTTCTCTGTCGCTTACAAAGAGGTGTTGAGAAATACTCATTATTTGTAGTTATGTTTCTTAGCTATTCTTTCTTCTTATGACAGTATTGGCCTATTTCTAATATAATGGATGTAGCAAATAATATTACTTGTTAGTGAGATACCACTTTTCAATTTATACAGACACCCCCCCCCCAGCATGATGTTATGCAGCACTAAAACTGAGGTGGGAAAAAAATCTTTAATGTCATTTATTAAAGAAATTGAAAAATGCTGTCATGCCTTAGAAATTAACAAATAATTTGGAGTTTTTTTATGTAATAGTAGTTTTGATATGACTCCAACGTCCTTAAATTGGCACTTTTATATAATCCTTTTTCCAGTGGTTTAGTTTCTTTAACCACAACATCTCTGCTTTTTGAACTCTGTTGCTTTTCATAGGTTTTTTTTTTTGTTTGTTTGTAAAATCCTTTGGTAGCTGACACATGTTCTCTCCATGATGGATGGACAAATCCTTTCTTTGAAACTTTCCTGTTAATCCGCAAGGTAGGCACTCCACAGATTTAACTGGAAAAATCTCTAGAAGGATGGCTGACAAATATTAAGCATAAAGAGCATGCTTGCATTAAAATGGTAAACATTAAATTCTACATGTTCTGTTGCCTGCAATATGTAAGGTGTAATCATCCTAAATTAGTGTAATAGAGCTGAACACAGTATCACCAGGATTATAAAGAGCCCAGGCTTCAGTTTTAATGTTTTGGAAGATCTCTGCCTTATGCTGAGAGGGCTCCAGTTAATGTGCTGGAAGATCTCCACCATATGCTGAGAGTTAAGAAATTCCAAATGGATTCATACTTCATTAGTACAAGATTTCATGCTGATGTGTGATGATTAAGAATCAGGTAGAGTGGCAAATCCTCTGTCATTCATTATGGTGTTGGAAGATTGAGTGGCTCTTCCATTACTAATTTCTAACATCAGTGAAGAGTTCAGTCCAAATACAAGTGCCAGGACACAGTATCTCAGATATCGATAACCTTATTCTTATGGGATGCACACCCTGCAGAGAACGCAGCCACAAGTCAATAGTTATCCAGTGTGAAATTGTACACAGTACCAAGTGGTACAAGCATATTGAAAGATCTTTTTCCTGGCATGGCAGTCTTTTGTCAAGTGTCTTATACTAGCTGGGCAGGTGAAATTTCTCAGCTGGGAATAACCATCCTTTCTGATCTAGCCTTCTCTTCATAGTAATTCTAAAACAAATCTCTGATTTTTACCCACCTCACTTAAGGGAATAAATACTTTTCTAGTTACAGATGGAATTGAGAGAGTATTGTTTCTCTGAAGTCAAGAACATGTTCTATCAAGAAAGATGATTTCTTCTGTTGAAAAGAAAGCTGAGTGAGGGTTCACTGCTTTGGGAAATACCTATGACTAGGCCTGAGTTCCATGTTATAAATTATACCTGAAAAATTAAGGAAAGATGAATTAACCCCCCCCCAAAGTACTGAAAGTTGGTTTAAAACCACAGGAATTGGGAAAACAGTGGGATTACTATTAAAAGCTTCAATTTAACTATTACCTAGAATGTAATTATACAATTTTATAACATTATTCCTTCTGTGCGTTGACATTACAATTAGTCTTTTCTTGGTTTTGTTGTTAAGAATTTTACTTTTCCTAAAGTAAATGAATAATAAGCTGTATTTTTATTTAGTGTTTAATCTTCAAAGCACATTAAAAATATTAATCTTCACCAAAATCCCTGTGACAACTATACACAAACATTATCATGCTTTCACAGATGGTAAACGCAGTTAAAGTTTCTCCAGTAGCAGTGGAGAAAATAACATTTGTTTCCAGAAGCCCATATAGTTCTGTCAGTTTGTTTTATACAGCTAAAGCCTATCATTATCAAGATAGCTGTGAAGTGAAAAAAGCATTCTGGATTTTAATAGGCAGCTAGATGTCCAGACCTCCAACTTTGTTTCAGATTTGCGTAATGCGCTGCTCTGAATTCAAGATTATTTATTTTAAACTTCAGAGGCATTTAGTTTCGGTCATGGATGAGCTAGTTACAATCCAATTGCTAGTTTTCTGAACATGGGCTGTTTTTTATCTGTACTGAATCAAACTCCTCGATACATTGCTTAATAAAATGATTGAGTGGGGTTTGACTCAGTCAGTCATCCTTTGAATTAAATTTGTAGCTTAAAATTGCTCATAATTAAGAAACATTTATTGTTATTCATTCTTTAATTTTAAATAGTTTGAAAAGTAACTTTGAATGACATAATTCTCATTTAAAAGTTGCCAGCTAATCTATGATCAAGCTACTTATTCTTTTATTGCTTTAAAGCAGGGTCTTCAGTGTATTTCTTAAATGTGACCAGAAATAGAATTTGGAGGTTGGCTTAGGTTGTATCTGATTCTATATGCTTATTAAATGGTAGTGTGCTAATAGAGATTAATTTTATTCTAAATGATAATGACAAGTATGATAAACCAACCATGGTAATGGTACATGGACATGTAGTTCTTGTTCTGAACCTCTTGTTCAGAAACTCTCGGACTTTTTAAGACCTTGTCCTTTAATCTACTGCATGTCTTCTGTCAGTGTTAAATATAGCTAATAGTAACTAATAACTAAGTGAAGTTGCTCTGTATCTACTGAGGGAAGGCCTGTAGTTACTAGAGCTTTGTAATGATGAGGGTGCTCAACATTACTGAGACCCATAATTCCTACTTTGAGTTCTTCAGCTGTATTTGAATAGTGTTTAGTAAGAGCTACTTTAGCTGAAGTTCACAGATTGTATCAGGTCTGCTTATCTCATTTTGTTCCCCTCTGAGTATTCAACAGGAGAAAGGCAGAACTGGCCTTGTTACCTTTACTTAGACATGCACTTGCTACATCATGTGTTCAATTTCTGCTCCCGTGTGGGGCATAAGAAAATGAAGCACTCTGTCAAATGAATCCTGTTCTTAACGGGCAGATGAAATGGGTATTATGAAAAGCTGGCCCTTTTTGGAAGACATTCTAGGTTGCTCTGAAGCGTTGGATATAAGTGTAAAGTCAATGAGTAAAGTCTGTTCCATTAAGGTGTTCCTCTCAGTTGTACAGACTGGGAGTGGGGCATGGAAGAGCATCCATCCTGTTGAATACAGACTTACAGTAGTATCGAGGTTACTGTACTTAATTTGCTATTAGATATATCAAAGTTCATATACATTTGCTTTTAGTGTGTTTTTGCATTGCAAGTATCCCACAGGGAAATGCTGAATAAAATTGGTATGAGATAATTTGCTGTGATAAATTAAAACAAGTAACTGCAGAATTACTCTGTCATGAACTATGGTGACTGGTATGGTTTGAAGTCTTTCCTTTGCAGAAAGTTCATCACCTTTCTTCAGTATGTTTTTTACTATCTAATCAGTTATTGCTCCACTGACAAATCTTAGTCAGTCACTAACTTATTGTAGGCTGACAAGTGCCAGAATTCCTCCTCATATTTGTGTTACTGATGCAAACAGATAGTTGGCTTCAGTGGCTAAATATCGTATGACACATAATTCTGTTCCACAGCTTGAGAAAGAAATAATTTTTAATTATTAAATTTCAAGTCAACACATAGGTGTAAATAAGCTCCTTGGTGATGTTATCTTGCATTAGTTTTTGTGTTAAAAAACAACAACAAAAGAATAATCAGATTCTGTACAACAGAATCCCAATGTTAAGGGAGTGATTTATCTGTTTGGTTTTGTTGTTTTTGTTGTTTGTTGTTTGTTGCCTTTTTTCCTAAGGCAAAACCCACCCTAAAGTAAGTAAACTAAGTTAATTTATTTTTTTTTCAGTAAAAAGGGTAACTAGTTGTGTAAGCATAATTCAGTACCACTTTTTTACAGCTTGGGACGATGCCAGCTATTAACTATATATAGCTTACATGCACAGCTTACTGTACGTATAAGACATACTTACAGAATGCTTTCCCAGCATACATACACATTGCCAGAACACAAAAGGGTATTTTAAATCTTTATCTATTATTTGTACCATTCTGGGGGATTTTTGCATGGTTTCTCTTCTGAGCCCTTTAGAGATAACAAACCAAACATGATAACCTGTTTTAGTTATGATTTGATTAAAATTAAGAAAAAATTAATCATTTTTCAACTATAAATTGTTAAAATGTTGGGTTTTATAGGGTCGTTTTCAAACCTTGTTTTATATATTTGTAGATATCTGTATTTATGTCCTAAACAGTATTATTTTATGCAATTGCATGTCAGTTCAGTTATGTTCTTGCTTTTGTTGCTGATTATTGCATCTGATACAAGTCTGTATTTGAAATGGAAAAAATGCTTACATTATGAATTTTTTATTAGCATCTTGCACAGCTCCATGATATGCGATTTGGCTCCTTGGACTAAAATTAGAATGTAAAAGAGAGTTTCATTTCTTTAAGGTCATGGAGCAGTCTATGCCTAGAGGGCAGTAACACATACCTCTCTAATGGTTTTTTGAGCAGATCCTAATAAAGGGAAAAAATCGCTGCTAGGCTCTTATGCCAAGAACCTCCAGTTTACTGAATATAAATAGGCATTTTACCTATTGAAATACAGCAGCAGAGATGTTCAAGTAAAGGGTTTACTTTTCGCAAACAAAAATGCAAACAGAGGCTTCTTTGTGGAACCTGATTCTTGTGTGGTCTAGTGGCTTTGTGAGTCACTGGGTTTCCACATCTGAGGGTTCTTTAAAAATGTAGCATCTCTCTGAAAGAGCTGCCATCAACTTCTTAGGGACTCTGTTGTCTGAAAAATTAACCAATGAAAGGATAAACAATGTGATGGCATAAGAATAAATTTTTAGAGAATTGATGTATTATTTTCATATTAGAATTATTTACATGTTAATGCAATCTTCCCCTTTTTTGATTGAAACCACATTGTACTGGTGTTGTGTCCATGGGATTTGTTTGCACCCAGTATGTTTCATCAGTCAAGACAGATGTCTTTGGCAGGCACTTTGTGTGCGTGTGTGCGTGCGCGTGCACTGAAGTCTACAAACCAGTTATGGCAATAATTTGGCGAGGAAATAGTACACAGTAAGACCCTGAGCACCATGTTTTTGATGTACATCTGCTTGCACCTTTTCGTTGTGCAAAACAAGAAGACAGAACTAGTTAACTTGTAAAATATAAGTGCTGCTGACTGAAAAAGAATGGAAACGCTGAGTCCTTGCAAGACAGGTTCTTTCCTTGTGCCTTACTCTCTGACCATTATTTTTTTTTAGTGCCTTTCTGGATTGTTGCTAGTTCTTTTTTTGTCCTTCCTTGGTATTTGGGAAAAATATCTCTTTTCAGTATTTCTGAAACTTGTGTTGAGATACCATTTGTTTTCTCTGGAATCTTTCTCTTCATTTGTGATACGAGCTCACAGTTTGCTGTCCTGGCTACACCACACATTCCAGAGTTCTCAGGTACTTTTAAAGAAGGAGCAAACGTTCTGTCTTTCCAGTGCATTCCACCTCAGCCAGACTGCTTCTGCCAGAATATGAACAGGTAATTCTTCCCTTTAGGGAGTGATTGAACCTTCTTTTGGTAGACACATACTATATACATGCATATAGTACAATACATAGTATACACTCTATGTATTATGTATAGCTATATGTACTGTGTGGCAACATTATATATATGTACTCTAAAAAGCCTGTCTTTCTAAATACTACATATACTTTCCACTAAACTCTATGTAAAGAATATACAAATTTTATATCAGGAAAACATGTGCATTGATAAATACATTCTGAAAACACGGCTTGTAGCCACCTGTTAAATACAAAAACATTGTTCATTTTAAGAAGGGAATGGGTAAGAATGAATGGGATTTAGGTTCAAGCCACAAACTGTGTTAATTTTCATCTTCTGGCTTTCATTTAGTGCATTTTCACATGTTCTCTGCTAGCTTCCCAGTTTCAAAGTTATATCAAATATGTTTTATGATATTTTACAAAAGCTGAGATATATTAGCTGAGATACAGTGTATATTCTTTCTTTGTCTCAGGAAATGCATGCAAAATAAAGACCAGAGCAGCAATTTTGACATTGATAAAACTAACTTCTTTGTTAGTCTGGCATTACCGTCTCATGCTTGGTTGTTTGTGTTTTATAGTAAATTTATTTTGATACCAGTTACTAAGTTGGGGAATATGGAAATTTTTCTAAGGCTTTCTTGAAACTGTGGTTCTGGATAGAAGTAAATGTTTGCATTGTACAGCACAGTGGGGAGTGCAGACTCAAGAAAGTAGAGAATACCAGTGCTTTTTGGTGATCCAGAATAATAGCTAAGCATATGCAGCACCACTTCCTTTGTTTATTTACCCAGAGACTTGCTTGTTGATTACAAGGAAATGAAGAAAAATTAAGGTACTTGGTCCAATAGAGCAGTTAATGTACTGCAGAGTGTAATGGTTTATTTTGTAGAAGGCTGTTTCTTTCTCTTTCAGATACCTTATTTTAGTTTGCTGTATTGTGAAATTAAAAGAAAACGTTACTTCAACAGTCAATAGTTTTCTTATTGAATGCCTCATAAGTCTGTAGCAGGTTATTAAGCTCAGAGCAGGACTGATTTTAATCCAGCAAATTAGCTTTAGCGCATAAATCCTGGGGGCGTGTATAACCCTTATCACAAACCAGGAATAGAAGAAACAAAATCTTAGTATGGTAATTTATTGAATGAAACTGCTTTTCATAGAGCATGGGAAAATTGCAGTGCTGACATCCCTTTAGAACAGTTCTGCCACATTCCTGCTCATTATGAATAATTTGAAACAGGTCCACCAGGTGCCATTTTGAAATATCAGCATCTGCCACCACAAGCATTTACAGTAATTGTAACACTCTATGGTGTTTAAATACTTGAATGTGGAACATGAAGAATTACATTCACATAATTGCAATAGAAATAATGCACAATGAAATGGAAAAAAATCCACACCTGCATTTCTGTGTTGTGTTTGAGGATGAGATGAGCTAAGAAAACCTTAATTGGATATCAGTAACTTTTATGAAGTGCTTTATTTATTTTTTTTTACATTTCTGTTTCATCTGATCAGTAGCTTAATGATAGGTGTTTTTTAAAACTGCATTTCTTGTAATTTGATATTACAGAAGTGCAATCACAAGTGTAACTGGTTTTATTTCTGCTGGTCTTAGTTTAGTCAGAAACTGGGAAGTGGTGGTTCAGCCATTGGGAAGGTTTCACAGCATTTGCACAGGTCAGCTCTGTAATGATTACTGTCCTTGCTCCTGCACAGTTCCTCCCTGTTATTCAGAGAGCTAAACTGGTTGATAAATATTTATTTTAGGTTTGGTTTTGGTTTTATATTGCATTAGGTTTATTATGGTTTAGCTTCTAAATCTCCTCTATGAATTGAGATAAATGCCAGTGCCTTCTCAAAGAAAGGTATTGCAACATATAAAAAGTAGGAAGTATGAAATCTGTCCTGGCTTCATTCCGTAAGCTAAGGTTTAAGGCTAAAAATGTTGTGAAACTGCATGCTGAGTTTAAAAATTATCAGGCTGTCAGATTATTTTCCCCAAAGAAAGGTATATAAGGTTTATTAACAGAACCAAAGCTGTAGACTATGACAAAAAAATTTTCTTGACTAGTTTTCCTGTTGTAGGAGGTATTTATTTATATCTACTTTGAAGTCAATGCATGACTTGTTTCCTATTAATTACTTGGACCATAGGGAGAAACTGACCTCATCAAAGCAGAGTGCTGTATCACTTTTTAACTTTCCTCTTAAATATACTATATCAGAAACATGTTAGAATATAATCAGTGTTTTTTGTTGCTATTTCAACATATAGCACACAGAATAACATAAATGCTTTGATATTTCCATGCTTTATGCATGTTGGCAATATGCTAAATTTTTGGTATTTTCTATCACATTAATTCTTTTGTAGTTTTACAGATTGTGTGACCAAACTGAAATATTACGTTCGCATGGTATGACCTTCTGCATACTACAGATAAAAGAATTTTAATTAATAATTTATTCTGTTAAGCCTAACCTTGACTGGAGCTATGGCTTGGGTTTTAGGAGACATATACCTCTCACCTGCCTAGGTATAGGCTCCTTTGGAACCTTACTAGAAAGCTTCTCTGGGTGCTGAACTGACTCTGTTAAGTAGCTGTGGATCAATCTTTTCATGGAGGTCATTGTGATTTTATGTAATGTTTAATTTTGTAAAAATGTTATTCAGCATTAAACTAGATGCCTGCCATCCAAGATACGAATAAATTTTAATGATTGTAATGTAGCATTTTCCATTTCTTCTAAAACTCATGGGTGTGCATTATATGTTCAGGAATTGTTTACTAATGTTCATGATAATAGTTCGTGAATATATTCTCTGATTATTCATGTAAGAGGGAATTTACCATTCCCTAATTATTATTTTTATTACTCTTAAGTTCTGAAGAATTCTGGAAACTGCTGTAACTCTTGGCTGACTCTGTTTATTGTGCTTTTGCCCAATGGTTATATCCATCTTTTCTAAGGAGTGTAATAGGTGCTTGATGCTCCCTGATCAGCAGTTATAGATGTTTAGGTGATAGCTCATGAAGCCAATTGCTAGAACTGACAGAGGCAAAAGTCTGCAGCAAACTGCAAAAGGTAACCCACACCAGTTCCCATATGATCCCTGAAAAAGTCATACGCTGAAGAAGAGCCCATGAAATGGGTGAGGAAGGTGACTTCCTATCACAGGAGGCAACAGAGGCAGCTGCACCTCAGGCAACCTAAAGAAGAAGTGTAGTAGTTACTGGAGAGTATCTTCTGCAGGAGATGGAGGCATTCCTTCTGCCAGCCTGGTGTGATGTCTTGGGAGGCTTGCTGCTTGCGAGACACTTGGATCCAGGAGGCTGCAGAGAGACTTCCAAAGTGTGTCTGACCTTCAGACTGTTACCCTTTGTTGCTTGTTCATTTGGGTGCCAGTGATACTGCCAGGATGGCTTGGAGTGCATAAAGAGTGACTACAGAGCTCTGGTGAGGATGGAGGGCCTAGGGCCCAGGTGGTGTTCTCTGTCCTTCTGCTAAGGAGGAAAGAAATACTCAAGGAAGACTAGAAAAATTTTCAGATCAACATTTGGCTGCAGATCTGATGTTACAGGCAGGGCTTTTAGCTTCTTTCGCTGTGGGGCCTGCTGAGGAGCAATACCTGCTGAGCATTGTCTGGCAAAGTGGGACAAGAAGGACTTTGACAACAGGATTCTAAGCTTGTGATGAGTTCGTTAACCTAATTATGTCAGAGAAGGGTTGCAGTAATCTAAAGAGAAGGGAAGGCACATAGGACAGAAGAAGTGTTTGGGAGACAGCATGATATGAGGTAGCTCTCACCTTTCCTTCGTAAAAACAAGTATAGAAATGCACATGACAGGAGAAATCGGGACTTGAAAGCTCATGCATAGTTGCACAACTGTGACCTCAGTGGGATTCTGGAGTCACGATGGGATCTTGCATGACCGGAGTGCTGCAGTTGCTGCTAAGGCTGAGGCATTTTTGTAAGAAAATATTGCTATTTCACATTAACATATTCTAAAATAAAGAAAAAAAAAACCAAACAAAACAACAAAACATTTCTAAACCCAATTTGATTTAAGACACTGCCAAGAGATACTGATCTGCCTCTTCTGTATGTTCTCTAGCAGTATCTTCAGAAAGCTGTAACATTTGGGTAGCCTTTAAGATTTAATGATAGAACACAAACATGACAAAAACAGCCTGACCTTTGATCTTTGAACATACTTCTATAATGATGCACTGTCAGTTGTCCCTGTTCATTATTTGCCAGGAGCAAACAGACACTATAGAACATATGTTTTTTTAAGCATTTTTCTTCAATTTTGCTTGCTTTCTCTTCCTCTAGTTATTCTGGTGTATAGTATTTCATGTTTGTCTTGTATATTTAGTACTTTTTTTTTTTTTTACAAATTGCTTTGTTAAACAGTATCCTTGCTAGCACTGAAGTTTCAGTGGAAGTTGCAATGATTTATGCAGGAAGTAAGGACCTATGTACACTACAGTTGCATTCTTTTGAATTGAAAATTATCGTGTAGCTCATACTTAATTGTGCCTTATTAACAGCAGAACGTTCTCAAGTCAACTAGGATTTCAGAAATACAGTTTTCATATACTTGGAACTTTCTCGTCACATATTGTTTGCAGTGCCAAAGCTAAGGTGTTCAATTTCACTTACTTGAGCAGTCTGACTGGAAGGAAGGGTCTGGGTATACTAGGAAGTTTTGGGAGTTGTAACTGTCACATTTGCCTGCTGGTGTGCCTTGACTCAGATTTTTGGAAGAATGCATTTTTGCTGTTGTAAGTACACCACTGTCAGGTGGTGTAAAGTGTTTATGTTTTTGTGTAATTATTCAAATGTTAAAAATACAGTTCACTGTGCCTCAGAATTGAGATCTTGGTATGCCTTCTGCTCCGATACTGAGGTCTGGTCAGTTTGAGCTCAATGGAAGGAATAGCATGGGGAAGGCACTTCATCCCTGCTGGTACCATGTCTGTCCTTGAAACAAATGGAATACTTCAGTCTCCAAGTCTGTTGTTCCAGATTCAGAAACGTGCAATTTCTAAGCTATTAGAACCCTTCATGTTTTATGAAACATGTTTCTTGAGGGCCCAGTAGGATTTGGCATGTATTTAAGTATTTATTATTTGTTGTAGGCCCTGTTACAAAGCCTAATCTCAAGTCTTTAGAGCAATCTCAGTTCTTTGCCAAGGCCACCTCTTCTGCATAATTTTTAGATTATGTGGGTTTCTTAGTTAATAATTACTGAATCCTCTCTTTACATTTGGACTAAGATCAATCACAGTACTGCTGAATTAAAGAAATTATAATCCCAGATTCTGTTGTCATTACTGTAATCATGAATGTTGCTTTTTCTCATTGTGGCTCTGTTTAAGGCCTGTATTGTAGTATTGCGTATTTGTTTAGTTGTTTAGCCTAGAGAAGTCAATTCTAAAACCATACAGGTAGAACTTTTCAAGGACATCCTCAGCAAACTTCGTTTTTCCCCCAAAATCCTAATAAAAGTTTGTATTTAAGTTATTTTGACTTTGAAAATGCTTTTTATTTTAAAAAAGCATAAACTAAGGCTTGCCATGACATAACCTCTTTTACTATAAAGAATTTAGAAATAAAGAGAAAGAAAGGCTTGCTGTTCCTTCAGATCTGAAGAGCTAAATAAAAAGGGGGTGGAAGAAGGCAGGCAGACTCAGCAAATGGTCTCTACAGGCTGCCATGCAGGAAGTCATTATCACTCCTTACGTGTATAACTGGTGCAGTGCTTATTTAGCTCCTAAATGTATTGTGGTGAACTAGGGGATGGTGTATTTAAAGCACTAAAAACATTTGGTGGTCTTTTGGGATAGGCAAGGGTAAATGGAGATTTCACTCTTAAAAAATTAATAAATTATGACATTGGTACTGTCCTTATTTACATCAGTGTTAACTGTACTATTGGAGTCAAGGTGCATTTCTTCTTCCCATCTTATCCCACACAGTATGTGTTTTCACCTCTCAAACCCCACTTTTTTTCTTTTTTTTTCCAGTAGTGCAACCAACCAGAGCTTCAAAAACATGTGGTTAAGTCATGGTGGAATGGGGATTCAAGTAGGCATAGGGTTAAACTTATAAAAACCAGGTCAGGCAGATTTTGTAGACAGCTGAGTGGAGAAGTGTAGGTTCTATGCTGTGTAGCTCATGTCTTTTCAGCTTACAGATGGAAACAGCTGAAGGCTATCAAACAAGGCCGTCCAGATGGTCTCTCACATGGTTTCTGTGACATCTGTAGATAATCCATCTATAGATATCTAATAAAGCCATACACAGGAATGCTGTGATTCTTTCTCAGTTGCTCCTATGCTGCCATTGTCATAAATAATTCCCGGAAGCTGCTGACTGAATACTGAAATCATATCATCCATTTGTTTCTGGAAAACAAGACCATGGGGAAAATGAATACTTTTGTATTGAGAAAAATGTGAGAAAACTTCTTGACAGTGAAGTCAGAAACAGGTTTAATAAGCAAGTACTGCAGAACTAGTTTCAGGAATCCCATATAGGCCCTTCCTTCAGAATTTTTCCTTTCCCATCATTCAAGGACACTTGAAATCTTTAGTAAAAAAAAATGATGTAATACCAAGAAGGATTTCCTTTACCCAGGTACATAGTAAGCATTACAATACTGCTATTCTGCTGACCAGCAGACACTGACTGATTTCATTATTTAATAGCTATGGTTTTAATGTATGAAATAAACCTAATATATTGCGTTGCACGTTTGAAATTCACTGTATATATTTTAATGTTTATTTGACACACACATAAAACAACCAGTTGACATCCCAGTAATATCTGTCTGCTGTTATTGCATATTTTCAACTATTCCAGCTTGAAGGGATCTTTTTAAGTAGGTGTAGATACAATGTCCTCAAACCCAGCTTGATTCCACTGAGCTGTAGCATTTTCGCTTCTCTAGTCTTGCATGCTTCTCCATGGTTGTCAGTTTCACATACACTTATGTTTAACTAGGCTGAGGCTCGCATTGGCTAGAATAGGCAAGACAGCTTCTGCTGCCTGTTTAAATAGGGGCCACTAAAATCTTGATTTGTTGCTCTTTAAAGTATGTACTGCTTACAAGATATCTTGCTTTGACCTTGATTTACCTCACTACTTTTCTAACACTATCCACATATATAATTGGAGAAGTGTGAATAGAAGCTTAATTTTATGCAAAACATGAGCAGATGCTTACAGTTGAAAAATGTTAAATGCCTCAGAGTATGGGCTTGAGATGTTCTGACTGTCCAATGTGAACAGTTCTTCCCTCAGATAATTATATTCTTCTTATGTTATGAAACAGTTATGTTTAAGTAGCTTGCTGGAGGATGGAATACATACAGTGCATAACCATTGGGTCAAAACTTGCATTTTTAGAAACTATTGGCATGACATGCTTTAGACTGGTTTTCCTCATGAACATTCTAAAGAAAAAGATCAGCACATTAATCTATTTGCTGCATTCTTACTGAAATAATCCCTCAAAAGTTAGAAATTCTTCTACTACTGTATTTACCAGGACTTCTTTTTTTTTTTTTTTTGGCATTTTAAAGTAGGAATAATTATGGTTATAAATTATCATTATATAAAACTATATCGGTTGGGTTTCAACTCTTTTGAGATGTATTTGTATTTTTTAAATAATATGCTTTTAAAGTGGAGATAGCCTTTTCATATCTGCCAAAGTTTACTTTTTTTAAAGACCTCATTTGTCATATTGATAGAGTTGTGTCATGCGTAGAGAAACCAATGTTAAACAGGTAACTGTTCTTCATTTAGATGCAGAAACAACACATGCAGTGAGAAAACGCAAGATATATAGCCAGAGGAGTCAGCTGGAAACGTCATCTTTGAATTTAAAACTGACACGTCAAACCAATTTATACACATTAATTCTTGACACAGAATTTTTGTCATGTTAGATTTCCAATACATAGCCAAAGCTTAATAATTAGTAAAGCTTCCATGTCTTTTGTAATGATATCAAAAGTGTCTCTGATTAATTTTTTTTTTTTTAGTTTCAGTTAGTCAAAGTTGCATACCCTGTGAAAATATGAAGTGTATGCATTGTATCTGTAAACAATAATCTGGCCTAAATGAGTGAAAACTAGGATTTTTTTTTCTGAAGGTACTGTTGTACACAGTAAATTTTGTTTGTTTTTATTTTTTTTTTTTACAATATCTATAAGTAACTTTACACCTGAAATTCACCTGAAGTTAGGAAAAGTTTCTGCACACAAATTAAGCTACATTCCTTAAACATTCTGTTGTTTTTTTTAAAGAAAAAACAAACCAGAGAATAGCTTAGTTTTGGTTTGCATTCAAATATGTCTATGTCTTTTTGTTGTTAGTTTTTTTCCGATTTTCTTTTCTTAGATTTCATGGAAAAACAGTTATCCAGGAGGTTCTAGAGAGGAAAAGTAGGAGCTGCGTGCAGTAACATACACCATTTTTTTTGTCTCAGTTTTGAAAAGGCTAACCTTAGGTGATCATCACCTGGCCCTGTTATCAGAAATATCCCATTTCAGATCAGAAAAAAAGGAAGATATATAGTATAGAAGCAGAATCCCTGTACTTTTGCAGATAGCAGTGAAGGTTCTGAGGTGTTTCTTTTTGTTAGATACAGTGGATTTTCTTCTATCCTCACAGTATTTTTATTTTTCTTTGAATCCACTGGTCTTTTTTTCTGCATGAACAATATAGGATTTTTAGAAAGAAATCCTGTCTTTTACTAAATAAATATATCAGAAAACAACCTCTTCCTCAGATTCCAGACAGAAGCAGCAAAACCTTTTTTATTTTACTCATATGCTAATAAAACAGGGGCTGTAATATACGGCATTACAATTTCTTTCCAAAATAGGTTGCAACTGAGTATGGACTCTGAATGCCTTTATAACTACCAGAATGTGATCTCAACTTCATAATTCAATCCCAACTGTAATGAACCATTTCATTTCGGGATAACTTACTAGTAAAAATGAAATGCTTCTAATGCTCTCATCTTACATCTAGCATCTCAGAAGAACACTGTATTTCCCAGTGGCTTTTGACTGCATATGAAGAACTGCTACCTGTGGTATCACCCATCCAGTGTGCATAAACTTCACTGTCTATTCAGAATTGGCTGGTTAGGTTTCTATGCCATTTTCCATTATCTTATATTCTTTTTATCATAGATTTTTGTCGTGGTTTAAACCCAGACAGGCAGCTTGTTCACTCACTCCCCTCCTTTCCTCCGTTTTTACAATTAAATAAATGCAATGAATTTATTTCCATGAAAGCTTATAAAATCATTATGGAGTTCAGTCTCTGATTATTATTTTTTATAACTACCTTTCAGAATTATTGACTACAAAACATCTTACATACTGAATAAATTCTGTTATTCAGTTTGATCTGAATTTATAAGAGATGTAATTAAAAAAGCTGAATGTTAATTCATACATTTGAGTTAAGCACTTCATTGTAATTAATTAGCATTGATTTTTTTTTTCTCACTAATTAAACTGGAAGTGGCTAATACTGACTTAGCTCTTCAAGTTCTTCCATTATATTTCACAATTCTTGAAACCACAGAATCAGCAAAGCATATAGTGTGCATGTAACTTTGCAACAGGTAAACAAGTAATGGGTGGAGCTAAACTTCTTAGGACAAGTTTGTACTTCTGTGTGTACACAAGCAGTTCCAGTAGGCAAAATCTTTTTGATACTGCAGTAACTGATAATATGGACTTGTCTGGAATCAATACTGTCTAGGTTTTGAATATCTACAGAATGTTTTACGAAACTTTAGAGCAGAAATACTTTTTCGGTCTTTGAGTGTCATTGCCATAGTTTCCATGCTGAATTAAATGCATCTTTAATGGGGATTGATAGGAGAGAAATTTATTTTCAGGACTCTTCATTAGGACCCAGGTGGTAGGGTGTATTTTAGTTTTATTTTCTCTACCCCTCACTGCATTTATGTGTGAAGGCTCTGAATAACTGAACTGCAGCTTTCAACAATGTCCGTGTTGTAAGAAAATGAAATATTACCTTCTATTTGTTATTTTAGCAGACTGATGAGAGCCATGCTCACTCTTGCCCATTGACAAAAATATTAATATATGCTACATATGATAAAAGTATTAAATATGCATTGCTATTTTTTCAAACCCATGTTTTATTCTATTGCCATATTGAGTTAAATTCTTTTTATCCTTATCTTTGCTGCTAAGAAGCTTATGCTAGATTTAGCTTAGGGTGCAAAGGTTGTAGTGGTACTGACTAAATGTTCAAGGAATTGTAAGGAAACTGAAGAAACATAAGGATCACATTTACTGTTTAGCAGAGGTGTTAAGTCTGATTTTACAGCTTTGAAAATCAGAGATAGTGTCAAGGTCACTCAACCAAGACAGTGCTTACAAATTAGTCCAAGACTTTCACACTCAAGCAGCAAATCAGAACAGACATTCAAAGAGATTTAAGGTATTCTCTGCAACTGAATCTTTGAATACCAGATACCCTTGAATCCTAAAAATCCTGACCAGCCTTCGTAATTCTGAAAGGCAAACATAAATGTGTTAATCTTCTGAAGAGATTTTCTTCATGCTGCTGTTGTGACCTCATTCAGCACAGCTTCCAAAGGATGCCTTTGGTCAGCATTTTGACCATAAGGTTTGAAACATTTACTTTATTAAAGAAAAGTCTGTTTAAAAATTAATGACATTTTCTTCTGGAGTTTAATACTAATTTTAGGTGAATGGATATTCATATTTACAGACATTAATTAAAAACCTAATCCTGCTATCTTTGTGTAGGTCTCCACTGGGCTGTCCTCCAGGTTTCCACTCTTACTTCAGTTATCTGTGTTTTGTGCCTTTTGCTGGCAGTGAATTTTGTAAAATGTGAATTTTATTCTGCAAAACAGTAAACAATGATCACCACGCTTATTCATGTAGGCCAATGAACAGCCTTCCAAAAATTTTTGCTTTAGTTCAGTCCTGTTTTGTTTGCTTGTCTGTATCACTGGCAAAAAGTGGAGCCATTCAGTTTTGCTTTTCTTAAAAAAAAAAAAACAACAAAAAACAACAAAACAACAACAAAAAAAACACACCAAAAAACCCCACAAACTTATGCAAGATTGCCAGCTAAATGAGTTATTTACCTCTCTGCTAAGAGGACTTTAATTCACCCTTAGTACCATGCTGAATATGCTGAATTCCATGATACAGCCTTCCTATTTAGATTTTAACTGTCTTTTCTCCAAGAGACTACAGGCACATAAATTTCTGTTTAATTACATATTTTCCCCATCAGTTGGAAAGTACACTAAGGAAATTATTTCAGAAAAAGGACAGCAGCTGTCTGCTGTTTAGCTTTGTTAAAGAATTGTCCGTTTAAGTTTCCAGATTTCAATATTAACAGGTATGCTGTGTTTCATAAATGATCCAGTTTTTGTCTTTCTGCAACTCCAGCATTATTCCTTGATATTCTTGTAAGCATTTATTTAATTTTGAATTTAGCATCAAATCTACTAATGAAGTACAAAACCAGGGCAGAAAATAATCACAAGTTTAAAAAACAAGCAACAATGGTGAGTAACTGCAAAGCAGACACTGTAGCTACTAGATGGCCTTTAAGAGACTGCACTGTTTTTATTGCTTTGAGGTCACTGGCAGCAGTGAGTGTCAGTAGAGTAAACCATCACCACTTCTTTTGTTCCTGCTATTATCATTACCATTAGTACAGTCTTAATCTAAACATGGATTGCAGAACAATATGGTTTTGGGACCAGGTCCAAGTTAAGGTTTTTATACATTTAAGAAAAACAGTTTGTGTCTTGGTGTACAAATAAAAACAAACTATATTTAGTCGCATGTTTTCTCAATCAGGAAATAAGGAAGGTACTAGTTGCAGCAAATCTAAGATAGGCCTCATGATTCTGTCATAGTTTACTGTCTACAAATAGTCTTGTTAGTAAGCAACCAAAACTATACATTTGAAGTACAAATTGCTAAGTTTACAAATTTTCCTTCTTTTTCTTTTTTCTTTTTTTTTTTCATTCTTTCTTTTTTCTTTCTTTTTTTAAAAAAACAAACAAAAGAAGAAAACAAAACGGTTTTGGGGGTAATGTTTTGAAGATCCCTTTACCTATGCTGGGCCAACTCTAATGAATCCATGTGGGAATTAAATTATACTTGCTTTTCTTGCTATTTAAGACAGTCTCATACAGTTCAAATTGCAGATTTAGGTACAGCCAAATCAAAACATTGTCAGATTTTATGGAAGCTAATTCAGCGGATTTTAATGACTCTTATCAGGCAAATTATCACAGGTATTTGAACATGATTTAAAAAGTTCACCCTTGTTTTTGAGGCTAAAAGGTTGTATAAATAAATAAAAATAACATGAAAGTTGTCTCTCACATTTTTAAATACTTTCACTTTGCCCACATCTTAAACTGCAGTTGAGGTTGGTGCCACAGTGGGAGTTCCATGCAAGCACTGAAATCCCTTCTGTAATGAGTTTACATTGTAGAAACTAATCTTTTATGTATCAGTTAGAATCTGTCTTTTCTCATCAGCCTGAAAGCTTTTGCAGTTAGCTTATTTGCTATGCACCTTTTCAGTTCTTTGTAAACAGCTGTATCTGTACATAGCAGTAGCAAATTTTTTTCTGTCAGAATTCTAATAAAAGTTATGTTCTGTTACTGTTATTAATAAGCCTTAAAATGAAAAATATCTTTGGTAGAATTAAAGCCAACAGCCTCCGTTTATCAGGGAAAAAAACCACCCAGACCTGTGTAATCTCTGAAAATTCAAATCAACTTTGAGAATCTCCTTCAGTGTTATGGAATGGAGGGCAATGGGGTTTAGTACTGTTTTAAAAAATCTTATATGGGACAGAAGCAAGTAATACTATAATACTGGGATTTTTTTTTTATTATTACTGTCATCATGGAAGCCAAAAGTATTAGGTGTTGTATAGGATTTAAAAGTAACAGTTTTCTGTGTTTTCTACTTTGTGTGTATCTGAAAATCATACCTATTTCTTATGAAGACAAAGGATTTCTTGTATTTTTAGGGCTCAAGTCTTATCTTGCTTCTCAGCACTGTACAAGGTGAGCTACCTTTTAAATTTTCTCAATGTAAAGAAACCACATCAGCAATTTATGTACAGTAATATAATCTTTCTGGGAATGCAGCAGGCATTTAAGCTTTCTTCTTACAAAGTTACTTTACTACCAGTTTGTTACAAAGAACGAGTAGAATCAGCACAAATACTGTCAGAACTGTTATTTGGTCAAAGCTTTGACAAAGCAAAATATTAATAAACAGGAATGGCTATATACACGCATTTGAAAATTGGAAGTAATATTTGCATGAACGGAGCAGCACATAAACAGGGTGATTTTTTTATAGTTTTAAAAGTTCTGTGGTGAAACCAGTATTCTTCCTGCTTTTTTGGAGGTTGTTACCAAGTAGCTATGTCCCTACCCGAAGAGGATGTTATTGTACCTTAAAATACATTATCAAATTCTCGATCCGGATTATCTTCACCTCCTCCCCCTCTGGCAGTGAAGGAGGATGGGGAGTGGAGGTTGTGGTCATTTCATCACACATTGTCTCTTCTGCTCCTTCCTCCTCAGGAGGGGACTCCTCACACTCTTCACCTGCTACCTTGTGGGGTCCCTCCTACAGGAGACAGTCTTTCACGAACTCAACACAAGTCCTTTGCATGGGCTGTGGTTCATGAACTGCTTCAGCGTGGGTCCTTCCCACGGGGTGCATCCTTCAGGAACAGACTGCTCCAGTGTGGGTCCCCCCACAGAGTCACAAGTCCTGCAGTACGCCTGCTACAGCATGGGGTCCTCTCTCCATATGGCCACAGGTCCTGCAAGGAGCCTGCTCCAGTGTGGGCTTCCCACAGGATCACGGCCTTCTTTGGGCATCCTGCTGCTCCAGCATGAATCCTCCATGGGCTGCAGGTGGATATCTGCTCCAATGCCTGGAGCACCTCCTCCCCCTGCTTCTTCACTGACCTTGATGTCTGCGGAGTTGATATTTTCACATGTTCTCACTCCTCTCTCCAGCAGTTTTCTTTTCCTTCTTCTTAAAGATATAATTGCAGAGGTGCTACCACCTATCACTGATGGGCATGGGCTTGGCTTTGGCCAGTGGTGGGTCCATCTTAGAGCCAGCTGCAGTGACTCTTTCAGACATAGGGGAAGCTTCCGGCAGTTTCTCAGAGAAGCCCCCCCTTTAACCTCTCTTCCCCACCCCTCGCTCACATTCCCCTTTCCCCCCAAAACAAAACCCCAAAACAACAACAAAAAAAAACCCTTGCAGTGCAAACACAATACATTCTTTGTGGCTGGAAAATTCATGCTGGAAACTTTTCCAATACTTTCGTATAACTCTATCTTCTTAAAGAGCTGGAATGGTTTTCAGAGCTCTCCAAAATATTTCAGATTCTTGATTGATGAACGTGTTAATAATACAATGTGTGCTAATGTTATAATGCTTCCAATTTTAAACTCTCCTTTGACTTTTAGTCTAAATTGGTTTTATTCTTATTTATTCTTTTTAATCCTGTCCTGGATGGTCATTGTAAAAAAAAATAAATTGATTAAATATTCAGAATATTTGATAAAAATCTTCTGAGCTGATTTTGGAGAAGATAACTTTTTTTAAAAAAAAAAATGTTCTGGATATTTCTTCTGGTTTTACTTTTTCTCTCAAAACTGGTATTTGACTAAAGGAATAGCATACATATATTGACTTAAGTTTCTTAAAAATCTTCTGTATTTTCTGAGAATTGGAGATTAGTTTTTAGAAGGTTTAGGTTTGCTTGAAAGATATTTTGCCCCCAGAAATGAAAACAGACTTGTTTCCAAGGCATTAGTGAACTTCCTTGCAAGCAAGTGCTTAAATTTAAATTTATTCATGCCTAACGAGTAGAACTTCAAATATCCATTAGTCTTAACAAGTGGTAAAGAAAATAGATTAAGATTAAAAAAAGAAAACATTATGAAGGCAAAGGCGTAGGGCAGCAAAGCAGAAGTAATTTCCACTCTTGTACTTCAAGAGCCTGCAAAAAGGAATTTTGAGAGGCAGACTGATATTCCAGGCTTTGCAACAATGGTTGTTTAGCTATTTGTTGTGATTAATTGCTTAAATCTTTTCCTGTTTGCCAGTGGGTTCTGACAGCTGTTTATGTACTTTTCATTTGTCAGATAGAATGGGTAAACAGTTTTTGGTATGTGTATTGTTTGCAACATACTTGCTTTATTTGTTATGTGAGATATTTGTGTTGTCTATTTGTTTACCCAGAACAGTTTGAAAAGCAAAATAATGAACAAAAGGAAAAATCACAGCTGGCCCTGATGTTTGTTCCTTCAGTATGTATTGTTTCTTACAAAAAGGCATGGATATTCTTGTGAGCATCAGTTACTGCTGGACACTGAATACAGCAAAATGGTGTTAAAATATGAGTGAGAATACAGGAAGATGGTGATAGCAAAATACTTACTAGACTAAATTCTATCACAGATGTGAAGCTTGGGGAGACAGAGGGTGGTAGTGTGACTTGATTCAGAGAAGTCAAATGGTGGTGTGGTTTTTGGTTGGGTTTTTTTTTAGTTGTTTCTTGGTGTGTTTTTTTTTTTTGGGGGGGGGAGGTCCTTCTTCTTAAATGAGGATGTTCTGTGTACTGTGACAACTGAGACAAGAAACCTTACAGAGATATTGATGCTGGAGAGAATGCGCTGTTTTCCAGCCTGCTCTAAGTAGAACTGAACCTTCAGTTCTCTTTAATAATATATCAAGTAAAAGTATGGAGGTAGGTCAGAAAGCCAAATAAAAAATATTGATAGGATGTCTTTTCTTGATTTTGAAATACATGTGAAGCTTTTAACATAAGACATAAGGTGCTTTCTTCCTTTATATTTCTGCATCAGAAGTGCGGATGAAATGCCATCTGAAAGTAGCATTATTGATTTATTTTGGGATAGTAAAAACTCATAGCTCTTGGCTTTCTGCTAGCAGTCATGTTAAAACACTTAGGGAATTAAAAATCTTTTACAACAGTCTTTCTATATCTTGATTCTCTAGACTGAGTAGGAGGTAAATATCAGTGGGTAATAACAAAGCAACTACCTCAAAGAGCTGCCAAACAGCATTACGTTTTTAAAAATTGTTACTGATTTCAAATGTTGAGTCAGATAAACCACTTTTCCTGTTGATGTATATCATGGAGATGTGTAAAACCTGAAATTATCTTTGTGTTCACCCAAAGTTTCTTGTACTTGCTGCTAAAGTCCATAGAGATATTGCAGTTTGGGTTATTTTTCTATTATGTCATGTCTGTGAATGCCATATTCCTTAAATGTTCCATAGACTTCATGAAGAATGTAAGCCTAAATAGAATATGAAAGCTATGTAGCCTTATTAGAGGTCAGCCTCAGTAGTTGTTTTGTAGGAACCCATTTGCTAAAAAAAAACCACCCAAACCCCAAAACCCTGTAAATCTTCACCCCACTCATCATTTTCACTTCAAATGATTAAACAATGTGAAGAGAACTTACAGGTCATGACTTTGCAAATGAGCTTGTTTGCATTTTGTACCTGCAGTATTCATATAGCATGGGAAAATACATCTTTTCCTATGTCTAGTCCTGCTTCATGAGGATCACAGTGTCAAATTATATACTATGTGCATTTTGACTGAAGAACTAGAGATGGAAATAAGTTACTTTTTTAAACTTTGGCACCTTCTCATTGGTATGCAAGTTTAGTGTGTAAGTTTGGAACTGATTTTAAGGTTCTAATTAGTCTCTAGAGCATTCATGTGGGCAATAGATTGCTCATTAGTCTATCAGCTTTCCATTATGGTAATTGGCTATTTCTCATGTCTAACGCGGAAACTGAAACGATACGTTAATTTGCCTTCCAGATGTTGCAACTGCCTGTCCAGATAAGAAGTCCATCTTAATGTACGTGACTTCTCTGTTCCAAGTTCTGCCCCAGCAAGTCACTATGGAAGCCATCAGGGAGGTGGAGATGTTGCCACGACACTCAAGGGTCACTACAGAAGAGCACATACAAGTACATCATCAACAGCTTTTTTCACAAGAAGTGAGTTGTTTCACTTTTCTGCTTTCATCTTGCTCCTCTAAGGTGGTTGTTTCCCTTACCTACCCCATAAGTTTGATGTTAGATGGCCAATGGAAAGCAAAATATCAAGGGCATAATGGACAAAGTCTCCGTCACAGGCAAGTCAAATGTACTTGTCTTCATGAACTGTGCTTCTGTGCTGCTTTTCACCTTGCATGGGGCTGTTTTAAACCTAAGTATTCAGCAAATAACTGCTTTGCTCTTCTCTTTTACAGCACTGGGTGTTTTGATTGTGAAAGGGCACAAGGAAGAACACAGAAACTGGGGGAGGATTTACATTTAAACAACATTTTAACCTTTCTTAGAGAATAGCAATTGATGTTTTTTCATATTCATGAAACTTTTTTTACTTTTTTAGCATTTTGTTTACACTGACTTGTATTTTAAGACCACCAGATGACCTCTCAAAAAGTTCATGTAATATTGGAATTAATTTATATTTGCTGTGTCAGTTATGGTTTTGACTGAAATCAGACAGTGTCTGCTGAATTGTTTAGTGGATTTTAGGCCTAGTGTGCTTGTCTGAATTTAATCTGTATCTTGCTTTTGGGATGCTCAGTCTCTTTTAGAGTACTGAGCAGATGAGTATTGGCTCTTTTATTTAGGATGTACTACAAGATCGCTTGTCTTCTGAGTCTTTATATAATAATAATTTGCAAATTATAAAGAACCTTTGATTTACATTGGTATTCTGCTAGTATTGAGTCCTGATAGTTTTTTTACTTTTGGAGAGGATGTCAGATTAAATGAGAATTTTTCTTAATACCATCCCAATTTTGACTGCTGTATAGCAGCACAGTCCTTGAAAAATATAATTGGTGATGACCTTCTTACTACTTTTATTTCAGTTACACTTATATTCACTGCTTTACTCCTATAAACCATGCTCCTGTCCATATATTTTTTCTTTCTACCTCTAATTTATTCTTTATAGATCACAGTCAGTGTACCCCAGAGACCTGCACCTTCTCCTCAACCACGGTTCAAAAGTTATGCATATACACAAGCTGTGTATGTCACATCCCCTGACCAAAAAAGGAGGCAGGTTCCTCCACAGGTCTGTCAATATTGTCATTTCTTTTAAAGCTTTATTAAGCTTTTGCTTGGAGTGAAAATGTTTGTACATTTTGCTTATATCTGATCTTGATCTTTTTTCAGCTTGTTTTTTTTTTTTTTTTCATTAGCATCTGTCTAATCTGGTTACTTTTTGCTGTATATTTCAGCATGGCTGGCAGTAGGTGTTTTGCTGATTGTTAGGGATGAATAACATTCAAACATGGCTGGTTTAGAATCATAAACTGCTTCCTTTTTTAAGTCTTGTTTTTTGTTGGGTTTCTTTTTTTTTTCTGAATAGCACAAGTATTGTCTTGAATGACTATTAGAGGAGCAAACCAAACACAGGCTATATTTGCCATCCAATTACTATATTTCTGTCTCAGGTTTGATTACAGAAAACCAGGAACCATTGGTTTTCTCTTGCTTTTCCTAACCCTCATATCTGTTAAAGAAAATAAGTGCTGACATTTCTCAGAAGGTTACTGTAGATGGAAAGAAGGGAAAGGAAACAATAAAATGAATATTCCTTATATGACCTCGATTATTAGCTTTTAACAGCTAGTCATTTTATCACAAATAGCATCATGCCAACATTCAGGTTAGGGTTTTGTGTTTGTTTTTTTTTTACCTTTAAATAGCTGTGATTGTTTAATAAAACTTGTTTCAAGCAATCCTTACAATGAGCATTTCAGTAGTCAGATTTTTATAATTTCTGACAAGTGTGAGAGCCAAAGGTCATATTGTGTAATGCAACAGGCTTTCCCTTCATTACTTTGGGGAAAAGGCATCTTCATGCATTTGGCACTACAGTATGAGTTTGTTTGTGAAGACTAAATTCTGCCTAACCTCTAAAAATTTATTGCAAAATTGCTCTTCAACAGTATGTTTCTAAATCTACTCTTCAACTGACGGGTATTTTCCTGAGTAATCACTTCGTTTAAATACTCCAGGAAATAAATCCTGTGCACATAAGCATGAGCCCTGCTGCATTATCCTAACATCAAACATGTTGCGCTGATGACTAATGCAGCTTTTAAACAAGGTATTTTAAGACTGGTATAATTGACTTGTTAGAAACTATACTGATACTATACTGAAAATTAGTTAGTATAGTAACTTAGATACTACACTGATAATTGAGAAGAATGAAAAGTCGTGATATACTATAGCTTTATGTTTTCAGGGTCTGTAGGAAATTCTGTGAACTGTTAGTTCACATTTGTATGGCAGGCAGGTCTGTATATTTATCTGGAGTAGTGACCTTTGAAAAGGTCAGATTGCCTATATCTACTAATCATTAAAGTGATGATTTCTTTCTTTCCCCCAGTGATTTTGATTCAATAGAAACTATATTGTCATACTTGTGTAGAATGCTCTTACTCTAAGATACTGCCACATGTACTTTGTAGTTTTGGTGTGCATGTACGTACTGGAAGTATGCAAAGGAAGGCATTCATAGATTTTCCATGTTCATTCTAAACAGCAAAGGCATTTCTCTATATGTATACACAATAGCATTAAGGAATTTTGCTTTATCATTTTCTGGGATTCAGAAATGTTCTAAGCAACATTAATATGGGTGTGTTAGCCTAAGGTGAATAGTGAGCTAAGGAGAAGTAGGAAAAGATGACACCTTTTAAAAGAACGTTTGTATTGAGGCAGGGGGGAGCAAACACTTTTTTAGATGTTCAAACCTTCTTCAGAATTTTTAGTCCTGAAAGCACAAAAAATATAACAAAAATGAGAATGTCAAAAATACAAAAAAAACCTATAGAACAATATGGAGTTTGGAATTTAGCCACACTCTCTATAGAAAGCATTTGTTTTATTTGAACTATGTTTAGCTGTAGCAAAGAAATCATACATATATTTTGATGGAGTAAAGCATCCTTAAAAATGCAAAGGGAAATTTCATTTGCCTGACAGTGATGTCATTAGAGCAAAACCAGTAATTTAAATAAACTGTGGGTGATGTACTGAGGCAGCAAGATTTAAAAAACAAATATGTATTTTTTTAAAAGGTAGAAAACAGAATTTTGCTTATTGTATTAAAAGTTCAAAGTTATTAAAAGAAAAAAGTACCACTTGTAGAATGATTTCCGCAAAGTGATTTGCAAGTCATTTGGAAAATACATTAAAGTATGTTTGCCTCACAAGCATGAATAAGACATAAAAATAAAGTTCATGTTTTATATGTTACTGTTCAAGAGAATCTTTTAACTTTAAATTACAGCTCCCATTAATGTAAGGTTGATATTTCTTCAGTCTAGGAGAATATAAAGTAAGTTTTTATACCTTTCTTTTTAAGAGAAGGTCTTCTGTCTGTTAGTTTGAAATGTTTTTCGTGTGCTTTGGTCAGTGGAGAACATATCTCAAGTTAATCTATTTGCACAAATATAACAAATGTAATATTGATTTGTCTTCATACCGTATTCTGATCCTTTTCTTCTGGAGCATAAAGAAAGGAGTTCCAAAAAGGAATTCTGTTGTCCGTCAGAAACAAGCAATAACCCTAAAATAGAAAAGGGAGAAGGTGGAGACAGTGAGAGTAGATATAAGAAACTCTGAAGATATTCCTTCCTTTGATTAAACAAACAAACAAACAACAACACCTCAACCTAAAAAAACCCAAACAAACAAAAAAATCCCAAACCCATTCACAAAGCATCGTGCAAATACAGATTGTGTCAGGAAGGGCATCAAGTATAGAGGGCAGCAGCTTCAGATGCAAGTCAAAGACTATCAGTGAGATAAGGGAGGACAAGATGAAAAAAGAAATTGACTGTCTGTTATGGGATTAATAGCAGAGGTGTACTATGTGTGTGTACTATGCTTCTACACAGTTTGTGCTGAGGTGGTATTTTATTCAGTATAGCCTCTTGGCTATTTGTTCCATACACTTTACATTTTGTACAATTAACAAGCGAATTTCATTGTTGAGGTGTGATACACGTAAGGAAAGAGTAACATTTTAATTATTAATTTTGACCTTTTATTTATATAGTCTAGGGAAAAGAGCTTGTTTTTTTCCCTCTAGTATAATAGCATCTTCATTACAGAATAAGCAAGTTGAGTCTCATTGCATAAAACATGGCAAATTTAAATATGTTTCATTTCATTGTAACTTTTGTATGGTGATCATTTAATCAAGTTAGTAGCATTCCACTAATTAGGATTACCTTTCTCAAGGCTGGGAAGGGGACTGAGAGATAAATCAAGGTTGGTGGTACATTGCCAGAACTCAGGGACTTCTGTTGCTTTCTTGCATGTCTTTTTTCTCTGGGGATAGGAATTGCTGCCTTTCCCTTTCATAGAATCATAGAATAGTTAGGGTTGGAAAGGACCTTAAGATCATCTAGTTCCACCCCCACCCTGCCAAGGGCAGGGGCACCTCACACTAAGCCATGTCATCCAAGGCTCTGTCCAACATGGTCTTAAACATGGCCAGGGATGGAGCATTCACTGCTTCCTTGGGCAACCCATTCCCTTGCTTCACCACCTTTACAGTAAGGAACTTCTTCCTTATATTTAACCTAAACTTCCCCTCTTTAAGTTTTAACCCATTACCCCTTGTCCTATCACTGCAGTCCCTAATGAAGAGTCCCTCCCCAGCATCCTTGTAGGCCCCCTTCAGATACTGGAAGGCTGCTATGAGGTCTCCACGCAGCCTTCTCTTCCCCATCCTGAACAGTCCCGACCTTCTCAGCTTATCTTCCTACGGGAGGTGCTCCAGTCCCCTGATCATTCTCATGGCCCTCCTCTGGACTTGTTCCAACAGTTCCATGTCCTTTTGATGCTGAGGACACCAGAACTGCATAATAGCCCAAGTGAGGTCTCACAAGAGCAGAGTAGAGGGGCAGGATCACCTCCTTTGACATGCTGGTCATGCTCCTTTTGATGCAGCCCAGGATATGCTTGGCTTTCTGGGCTGTGAGTGCACACTGCCAGCTCATGTTCAGTTTGTCATCAAAACCCTTTGAGTCAGCCCACTCCAGAAGCATTTGTTATCATCTGATAGCCATCCAGTGGCCCAGTTAATCAGATGATGATTTTAGCTCTTCTCTAGAAAAAAAGCTCCATTATCACAAGTGCATAATTGTTTCTGCTTCTTTTCCAGTTCATTTAAGTTTTCATTGTTACTTTTTTGATTGTGCAACTGTTCTGTTGATTCATTAAGACGTATCAAGAAGGTTATGAATGCCTAGCTTTTTGTTAGAAGTGGATTCTTTACTGTTCTGGACAAACAGTTATGGGTTATACAGTTAAAAAAACAAAACCAAAAAAAAAAAAGCAACCCACAAAAACAAAGAAAGTAGTTTTGATCATTTAAAATGTACTACAGTTTCTATCTCAAGTAGTCCCAGTGAACTGAATGACAAAATACTTTTTGCAATTTCAAAGCAGAAGTGCGATAAAGAGACTCAAGTATAAGGGCTACACTTTGAAATGTTTGTAGGCTTTGCATATTTGTTGCATTTAATTTATCCTCTTCCTTTGTCTTATTTGACTCCAGTGGTATAGTGCTGGTCACCTAATGCAATAAACTTGTAAGAGTGAACTCTATAATGTGTGAGCTTTGGACTCTTTCATATGGAACCAGTGGTCCATCTACACTGATCAGCTGGACAGAACAGTGCTGCTGGCTGAAATACTTGAAGAATTTGTAGGTGGTGTTATTATATGCAACTCAGTTTCCTGGTAAATTGTACAAAGATGTTTTGCTAGTGGTACATGATATCAACAGGAACTATTTAGTTTCGATTATCTGAAGTAAGAGGCATGCATTTTTTAATTCAACTTGAAAAAATATTTTCTCATTTCACTGCTATAAAAGTTTGAAAGAAGCAGCAGAAAATAACTTTTTATTAGAAAAGAATACTGTCTTTTAAAGCAGAAGTGATTTGTGAGAATCAGAGTCATAGAATAGTTAAGGTTGGAAAGATCCTTAAGATCATCTAGTTCCAACCCCCCTGCCATGGGCAGGGACACCTCACACTAAACCGTGTTAACCCAAGGCTCTGTCCAACCTGGCCTTGAAAACCACTAGGAATGGAGCGTTCACATGTTTCAATAGCCAGAAGTATATATGATAATTTCATAATTATTTTTTTCCAGTTGATATTGCAATTTGCAAATGTTGAACAAGAGTTTGTTTTGGTTTTTTTTAACCAGACAATATGAATAATTCAATTTTATATATTTTTTACTACCAGCAGTTTATAAAAAAAAAAAGGCTGATATTAATTACATGCACAGAAAATAAGCTAGCAGAAGTGTGTGCTATTTGTAGAAACCATTAGGGGAAACGCAGTGTTCCTCAGTATTAGTTTACAAGGAGTAACTTGTTGAGTTTGGATTAAAAATAGGATCAAGAAACACAGATTCTGCCACATTGTGTCCATTCTAAAAGGTATTGAAGTGTGAGAACAGTAAATGACTACGTGGTTGCATAGGTTTTCCCACTCCAGACTCTTTAAGTTACCATGGAATTTTCAGTATGATTACCTTTTAAAAAGGTAATCTTCTCCGTATCACCAAGTAAATGCTTTCTCTGTTATGTTGTGCTGTTTCCAGTCTTTCACTGTCTCTCCTGTCTCCTTTAAATTCAGAAAATGGTTTTTTCTTCATTGATATAATTTAAAATAATTTTTAACAACTTATATATATTTAGCCTCCTAATTTTCCCAATTTTATTTTTTTTTCACTGTCCAGCCTTGTTTCTGGTTTTGTTCCCATTCTATGAACGTGTTTGATGGCTACTGTAATGGATATGTGATTTAATACATGGAGTTTATAGTCATGTATTATGATATTTTATTAAATATGGGTAAATTTCTTTAAGATATGACACAGTTTAATACTGCTTGGCAAGAATTCACCTGTAATTATTTTCTGCCATGCGAGGAATGTCAGGTAAAAGTACCTGATAAAATATGTGTGGGCTGCATATCAGAAGTCTGATACTCATTTGAAGAATTAAAATAATTTATTTCTAGGAGAATGTAACTTTAAAAAAAAATAAAACAGCTCTGATTCCAGAACTGAGAAGTTGCCTTTTGCCAATCTCAAGCGGAAAGGGAAAAAGTGAAAGACAAAGAGGGAGTGTTGACAAAGAGCAAATATAGAGAAGAATATGGCTGCAAAACAATGCATTTATAATATACTTTTTAAGCTGGATTTTTTTTTTTGAGAAAATAGTGTCTGTTAAAGAATTTAGCTGCTGCACAAGCTACACACCAGTTATACATTGTAATGAGAATTTAGAACCCTGTAACTCACTTTTCTTGAAGTGTGTTTTCATGCCCACCTCATTAATAATTATATCTGAGTAGTGATTTTAATTAAGCAAATTCCTTCTGAACAGAACCTGAAGGTAAGTTCAGGTCACATCCCCACACATGACTGCACTGCAGTTACATCTTTGCTTAAGAAACATGTCTTATATTCTAGCCAGTTAAGTGAGGTATAATTAAATATGAACCAGAAACATAAATGTATGAGAGAATAATGGTCTTTAGAATATATTTTTATTTAGCTATTTTAGGTTGCTTTTGTTTCATAATCTCAAAATAACGGGTATATTTCATATATGCAAGAGAATAAATAAGAATTCATTATATAAGCAGTAACAATAATGGGTTAATATTTCTCTTGTAGGTCAGAAGCTGTTTTCATGATAAAAATTTAAAGATCGCATGTGAAGTATATATAGTTGCAAAAAACCCTGACAAAACAAATTATATGAAGGCTTCCTAAGGTGCTTCAATTACCTTAAAATGTTAGCTTTTACATGTGAATTCACAGTGCAGTGTTTTACTCCACAGTTCCTAATGGAAGGAACAGTGACAATATTAAATTTCAGTTATAAAAACATGGAATTATTTTTGTTGAAGGTAATTTCTTGTTTCTTAATTTCCTCCTTTATGTTTTCCTTTATTCTGTTTTCATACACTTCCACATAAATTTCAGAACCTCTGTAGTAGGTCTGTGTGACAACAGAGTAGTTTAAATTAAATTAATCAGAGCAAACTTCTCCCAGCCATTTATTCTGTTTCCAGTAGCAGTGACCAATAATGGATATGCAGTAACAGAAAAAAAAAATATGGCTGAACAAAAGTATTGAAGTATCTGCGTATTCTCAATCTCCACTGATTTTTTTTTTTTTTTTGGCTCAGAAATTTCCTGAGCTGGAGCTGGTGTCTTTATATCTGTAAGTCCTCAGTGTTTTTTTAGCCTATTCTTCCGTCCAGTTAGTTGTCTTTGTAAACATTTAGCAAAGTGTTTCTAGATGATTTTCAGTATGTACAGAAATATTTCTTGGTAGCTCCTGTTATTACTGAAAATATTTCTAATATCTTCATTGTTATTACCCAATTTATAAATCTGAGGCTTTGCATTCAGAAGAGGAGAAAAGCTGTTGTGAGATGATTGGTTATCATTTTGTCTCATTTCCATTAAATCGCCTGAACCTCTTCTGCAATAAATTTTTTTGTTAGCTTTTAATTTTAAATTGAAAATTTATCCTTTGAAGTGGCTTTTGTTGAAGGAGAACCTCTTAATAGAAGCTAAAATATATTTAGGAAAATTTCAAATAATAAGAGCCATGAATGTAGCATTCAGCCTATGCAAGCAAACCTGACTAAGATTCAGATGACTTTGCAAAACCAGCTTTTTTAACAATGCCTTTCAACTATAATAGTGTGTAATGTTGAATACTTTGAAATCTCCAAGACCTCATCCTCAACTTCACTGAAACCAATTAGTATGTTCACTAATGGGTTCTTGTCCCAGAGTCTTTATTTCACAAAAGAAAATAAATCATATTATAGATGTGTCTCTTTATAGCTAATTGCTCTTGCTATTGATGCTTTAGAAGGCATTTTGAAATTGTACTGTGTGAATATATAAAAAGATAAATATTCTTATTGTGAAGACTACATGGTTTTTAATGAAGATCTTGGAAGGAACTATTGTGGCATAGTAGTCTAAAATAATAGTGCTGGCTGTAATGATTAAATAAGCTGAAAAATTATCTTCCTTTTCTTACATTAGAAAACAGTATAGATTATGGCTGTAATGTATTTGAGGTTATGTCTTGGATTAAATTTTATATAATATGCTTCTTAATTAGTTGCCTTTGCTTGTTAACTCTCACAAAAAAAATATATACAGTCAAATGCAATTCAGAATACAGGTCAATTAAGATGTACATGGTTGCAATTATGCAAAGAAAGCTGGTAAAATTTTGTGGTTGTGCTGTTCTATCTTCTGGTCTATAGCATAGGACTTTTTGTTCCCCTGTACTTCTGTGTGTGGTAATTTGGATTTTGATCTGAGGGAGCAAACTTTAATGGACAGTAGTACTCTGGCATGAAAATCTGTTCATTTTCAGAAGTGCATACATACATGTGTCCTAAAACAGCCTGTTTATTTTAATGTGACTTCTGTGTTGAAATTCAGCTATAATTTTCATTTATCTCCTGAGGATAGAAAGACAGTGTTGTTACTTTTTTGGGGAATTTAATGGGTTTTAATTTGTGATTGCGAGCTGTATTAATTAATATAAGTAATTAAATTTTACTTGTAGCTATTTTTTTTAGACATTCATTAGTGATATTTTCTTTTTCCACCAGAAGCTCTCTTACAGCATAGGTATCTTTTGTGAGATATACTGAGATAATCTGTTCTGTGAAGAACTTCAGCAACAGAAGTGCAGTTGATCAGATTTGTTAATTAAAATTGCTCAAAATATCTTCACCTTTTTAAGAACTAATTTCATGATTTATAAATTATTATCACCTTCACATTTCATAGAAGCTTGTGGTAAATTGAAAAACTCTAAGGCACAGCAGGTTTTTTTCATGCTGACTTTGCTGCCCATAACCAGCAATGTCTGGGTCCATTGCATACATGGCTCACAGGTTGCAGTTTATTAAGTAAAACCACATGGAAATATATTAGTATGTTTATATTAAAGGATTGAAAGAATAACCTGGAAATTTTAATTCTATTTGAATACTCTTTGTCTACTTAATTTCTTTTTTTTTTTTTTTTTTACTTCAGTTTTTAAGATCAGACAGCTGGATACAGTTTCCTGCTTCTGTAACTATAAAATAAGAAAAATGTGATATAGCAATGACCTATGAGAATGTGTTTCCATAATTTGTGTTATATTACCCTGACACATTTAGTGTAAATCAGTATAGTGCCACTTGTAGAGCCTCTATCGACCTCAGAATGTTTATTCCTTCTTTTGAGATAGAGCTCCTTACAGTGATAGATTCAAGTTAAAAAAAAAAAAAATCAACCTTTATGTATACATTTTTACCTTTTCCATCCATTTCTTCAAATTTATCACTGTCTTTCAGTTAGAATGACCTAGCCTAAAGTGTGTGCAACATGTTTGTAGCAGCTATAAAGTTTTAATTTTCATTCCTTCCTTATTGGAGATTTCATATGCCTTATCAGTTTCTGGTTCTAATTTGCTTTTTACGGGTTAAGCTTGTAATTACCTCATTTTTTCTTTTTCTTTTCTGCTTTTTATTTTTTTACTTATAGTTGCTTTCACTTACATCTTTTTTTTTTAGTTCTGTTCTTATTAAGCAAATAAGCATGTAGCCATACAAGGTGTTTCAAAAAAGCATGTGTGCTTTGTCCTGAGGAATGCTCTCTGCTGCACACAGGATGCAATACTGCCAGTTATGAGACTGTGTAACTCTTCTGCTTCAAGTTCAGAGAGTGTTTATAGCGATATAAATTTTTGTAACTTCAGCAAAATGTAATGCTTTTGAGAAAACATCGTAGATTGGTTGTATTTGCCTCTTGTTGAGTTAAAAGCTTCAGACAAGGCACTGTTTCTGAAGACCAGATTAGGAAGCAATGAACTGTTCTGTCTGTATTATACAATAACTGTCCATTTCTTGAAAAGCTCTCGTATCTCTGTGTTCAAGTTATTTTAAACTAGCCTGGGAATAATTGTTATTTTAGAAAAGGATTCAGTTTAACCAAGCAGTAAATCTCTGCAGAATCATAATTTTCCCACTTTCAGGGTATACTTAAATGTTAACAGGTAACTTGCAGACACATAGGAGACCTAAGAAATAAAAACTAGAACCAGCTGCCAAGAAAAATGGGCCTAACTTGAAGGGTAAGTGATGGTACATAAATAAAACTGGAATAAAGATGGTTTGAAGGTTTGAAGTAGGTGGCTCAAAAATGTCATGTCAGAGGCAGTGATGGAGTTCAGAATTTTTACATTTTTTGTTTTGAACTGACAGTGACTATCTTCCAGACTGAACTGTGCATTTTATGTAGTACTGCCGAAGGATGGAATTCCTTTTATGGAAGTTTACTTTTAAAAAAGAAAAAATAATAATTAAAAAAATCTGTGGAAATCACAGAAAGGAAATAGGTTTGCCCTCTGTTAAATGGGTATTATTAACTGCCTAGAGGTAGAGAAACAGTAGATTTCAGGTTGCGTGGAATATTGTAAATTCAGTGTCTTGCGAAGATCTATTATGATAAAGCTTTTAATTACAGAACTGGTATCCTTATATCCTTTAGTGAACTGGGTGAGCCTACTGTAAAAGTCTGGACTGTGTGATAATGGAGACTGTTGCTTTTGTGAACACTTGATTTGTTTACTGCAGAAGGTAGAAGGTAGGCAGAGAGAGGGTATCTCAAGGTCTTCCTGAATTGCCTACAAGTCTATGAGTGAGGAGAGAGATGTGCAATTCAACTGTTGCTACGTATCTTTTCCTTTTTCTCTTGCCTGCCTTTTGCACAGCTTTACTAACCTATTGCGTATCTCTGTTCTTCCAAGGTCAGCACTGCAGCTGAGCTCTTTTGTGACATGTGTTATGTATAAAGGTGGTGTTATCTTTCTGCAGGGCATTGCAGAAAGATAATTCCATGATTAAAACAGTTCAGTGATAGTTGAGCACTGTTCAGGAATATTTTTTATCTCAATTACAGAGTTTCACTATGAGCATATATTTGTCCAGAGATATTCCTGGGGTCTGAGTGTGTTATGTGAGATGTTGAGGTCTAAATCAATGAAGCATTGAGCACTTGGCTACAACTGTGACTTTAATTGTGTTAATATACTTTGAACTAAGTTATTATATAGGACCCTGAGAAATCAGTCACCTCGAATTATTGGATATTTTGTCTTTCATTCCAGCATATGTAAAATAGAGGGAATATGTTAGTGCTTCTGAAGTTTTTGGACTAATGAAGAAGGGAGGAATCTCCAAAAAATGACACAAATGGTAAAAATAAGTTTTTGAGTTTAATGAGACAAGGATTTAGGTTTGCACACTGAGCAGTAAGTGTAAAATACATAATAAATAGACCCTTGTTGCTTCCCATTCTGTACACTAAATGAGATTTTTTTGTCTTTCATTACTTTTCTTGGCCATGGATATTGTTGTATTTATGCTTCTTCATAATCTTATATAAAACTTTTTCCTCACAGTCCTTTCTGGGCCACTGAGCCGAAAGCTCAGCACAGTTTTCTACTAGCAGAGAATATTATTCCTGTGAATCAATGCATTTGTTAACTGGTATCCCTTTATTCCAACCATTAAGATCACATATGTGAATTAGACCTCTTTTTGATTTTTGCTGCTTTTTTATAGAAGTTCATCACTCAGCTTTAGTGAATAGTTCTCTCCAAGAAGTATCTCAGCACAGGGACAATATTTTTTATTTCAAATTACTATTTATTTTCCCTTCATTTGGATTCTGCATATGCAGATGTGGATGGCTGCTGTTGCCAGTGTTACTATTTCATGAACCTTCAGTTATCTCCCTGAACAGGTTAATGTTAAAACTACTGAATTTCGTTTGTTTGGGGAACATGATAATGTAGTGGTAGCTCTAGTGAGTATCATATCATGGACCATATTTCTCCCTTAATTAAGCAAAACTCTTGTGTTGATTTGCTGATGAGTTGATGATGTGTTTGCAATGGTAATTATGGTAAGACCTCTTATAGAGACTGCTGGGAGGCTGCAGCATGTGACCTTGTTTAATTCTTTTTTAATTAAGCTGTAATTCCCCTAGCCAAGACACAACTTAGAGAAGTTCCAGACAGTAGTTATTGACTGAATTGTAAGCAAAAAGAGGATGTTGTTCTGTTGCATTTGGGAATTTTATAATCAACAGCTTTATTGGCTATCAAGGACAAGACTATAAAACGCTTTACATGTAGAAATTCTGAAGAGCAAGGAATTCTTTTTAGACTTTCCATTAGCAAATTTTAGTCAGCATCACTGCAAGTTGTTGACTGTTGTTTGTTGTGCTCTGCAATAGAGGATTTTTACTTTTGGCTAAAGATGGTAGGATAGATGTTAGTCTGCCTTTTTTTCCTTTATCCATAAAATATTTATATTTATAGGTAAAGGAAAAAAGACGTAAATATATCTATATTTAATATCTGTTTAATATCTGAAGTGTAACGTTATAATAGAATTAGTACTTGGAATTACAACATTTTTAACTGATACCTGCAAGGGGAGAGAACAAGGCCTTGTATGAGTAATAGAATGATTTGGGTTACTGAAAATTTATCCTGTTGTGAAAATTTCATCTTTTTCTGTATGTGCAGAATACACATATGTGTTACATAGAGAACAAATGACCTCAGTCTACTGCATGACATGACAGCACCTGAAATATATGTCCCATTAAAATGTGCCTTGTTCTTGGATCAGAAAAGCAAGAGTTGAAAAATGGTGCCCAGATGAGACATTTCAATAGGAAAAAATAATAATTTTGTTGAAAGTATATGGTGAAAAGTAATTTCAGTCACAGCTGATTTACACATTGACATCAGGTAACATTACTGTTTGGAGCCATGATTCTTAATTGCTGGAATAGGAAGTGCCTTCCTTTGAGAGGCAAGTACTGTGTGTCCTGTCAGCAGTAATACTTCAAGCAGCAATACATGTTATAGTCAGAACAAACCCCTCAATATAATTAAACCCTTAAATACACATGGGCTGAAAAATTTCCCTAGAAAGTTAATGAAACCAGTATGTTTTGATATATTTTCTGGAAAAAAGTGTCAAGCAGCTATTAACCAAAACATGCTTTGGTATTTTTTCCAAGTACAGGTGTGTTGAAGAAAACAAGCTAAGTAAAAAATCTTTATGTGAACCACTGACTTACTTGACTGTGTATGTAGAATGAAAGAGTTTTTAAATTCTTAGAAAATTTGATCATTCAACGTAGCTGGCAGCCTTTGTTCCTGTCTCTTAAATCTTAAGGCTATCCTACCTGTCCTTGCAGTTCCCAGTCTTTAGTCTCTTTCACAACCCAGTTGGTTCCATTTTTTCACTTACTTTCAGTTGACATAAGCCAACTTCTACACTTCAGGTCCAAAGGTGCAAAATTTTCAGATTTTCATTTAATACCAATGAGTTGTTGTTTTTTTTTCCAGTCTTCATTTGTAGCAATTGTACCTAATACAGTAGTTGAAAAGATTCATTTTCTTTTACCCCTTTCTTGTCAATAGTTTCAACATTTTCTTTCCTTTGTAATGTACTTTCATCCATACTGCTTGGATCTGGCTTTTTTTTTTTTCCTCTCTCAACGTGCACATTGCCTAAGGTCTACTGATTTTTAATGAACTACTAATCTACTGCGTCTCACAACTGCAGTTGCAACGTTGGAAGGGCAGGTCAATTCATTCAGGTGGAAATATCTGCAGTACAAATGGAACCACTGATAAATTCTGGTACTAAAAATCTATGTTGTCTCAACTGAGCAAGCAAAACCTGCAATTTTTCAGATTTATGTTAAGGCTGAACCTGGGTGGATTTTTGTGTGAGTAGCTAAAAGACTCCATCTTTCTTATCCAAGATGTTTACATTCACAAAGGAAGCTTTGAAATACTTAATAAAATTAAAATGCCAGCCTCATTTAGGAGAAGGAAATAGTTAACATTGTAATTGCAGTCTGACCAATATATTTTCTTAGTTTTATTACAAGAAGTTACTAACTATGGTGTCTGACATTATCTGTTATGAAAACATAGTCCTGATTATTGCAAATAACATTTTAGCATTTAGCATTTTAACAGGTATAATTTAGCAATTTTAAAGACACATAAAATGTGATTTTTGTAATGAGAAACTTGAACTGAAAAAATAAGTAGTGGTATCAGTCTTACCTGACAGGAGGCATAGTTAGAGGGTGAATAATGCGTGCTACTTTCTAAGGCTGTAGTCATGCAAAGGGAATTTTCAAAATAAAAGTACTCTGGACTTAAATTTGCCTTTACTAAAAAAAAAAAAAAAAAAGAAAAAATAATAAATGTTTCTTTAAAATGTTATGTCTTTTGAGTTGTAAGGCTCTAAATTTCTAGAGTGAGATTCTGCATCTTTTCCAGTGAGACAGGCAGTTTCTGAAGGAAGAAAATATATAAATGAGTGTTGGAATGATCCCTAAATCTTTACTGCAAAACTACGTTCTAAAACTGCCCAACGCATTTTTAAAACTCAGAAGCACTTTATGAAAATAAAAACATTCTTGGAGAATTTAATAACATATCCAATCCTTCTTGTCCATTTAGGAACTTAACACAATAGTAGGTGAAGAACACTTCTTCCCTTCACTTTCTTACCCTGAAGGAGCTCATGGTTTAGACTCTGTGAATTAATTCATATAGCTGCCAGGCATATCTCTTTTTTCCAGGCTTCTGAAGGTTTGAAGCTTTTTATTTTCTGTCTTTATACTTCAAATTAAAGCTTAAGAGTCCTTGGAGTCTTCCAGCCCCCATACCCTAGCCACCTCACTGCAGCAGAAGATGAAGTGTGTAAGAATTCAAATTCACATCTTTTCATCTAGATACAATTCTTCCATGTGCAGCAGCAAAGAAAACCAGATATTCTGGAGGACAACATATGGTTCCAGAGCACTTTTTTTCTACTGTGTCAGTCCATAATAATGACCAGGACTATTTTCCATGCAAAAATGTCTATTTCTCAAAGTATTCTGTGATCTGACTGGTTTACAGATTCCTAGCTAGATGTGATGCAGTCTTCATCAAATATCTGAATTTTACATGTAATTTTACCCTTAATATTTGTATCATTATACATGCATTGCTTTTCAGTAGATTATGCTCTGTAACTGTTTTGCTTTGACTGCACCCTATCAGCTTTGAGATTTGTAATCATAAAAAAAACTATTAGTAATAATATTGCTGGACTCGAGAAACTGCATGCATATTTAAGCAGGTTTTTTTCCTAAGTATAGCCTCCTACCAATATATGGCTATAAGAATTTAACTTTAGCATATCCTAATTGCTTTCAGTTCTCTTTAAAATTATGGTTAGAAATAGCCATCACAACTTATATTAATATTCAGTTAGCTGATTGGAGCTAGCCCAGCTAGAGCCGCAGCCGGCATGCTGCAGCGATATCGAGGTTCTACTGAGATTAGGAAAATCAGAGGGGATAGCGCAGAGGCATCGCGGTTCCCGACATTTCCTGACACTTCCTGATTCACGAAGTCCCAGCAGCCCTTGCGAGAGAGCGGCTGACATGACGGGGGGGGTTCCCACAGTGACGGCGACCACCCCCCTGCCCCTTGACTTGAAAGAGCCTTTGAGAGGGCAGTGACGTGTCGCTGACCACCAGGTGCAGGGAAGAACAGGGAGGTCATTTTGCTGACCAATATGGTCGTCTCCAGAAAGAGAGCTAGCAGTAAGAGGGCTGTAGCAACTCAGACAGAGACCCCGGCCCTAACCGTGGCTGTTCAGGTCTCTGGATGCAGGGAGTGCCAGAGCCTGCTACTGCTGGGGGAGGGAGGACAGCATTCCACCTGTGTGAGGTGTGAGCAGGTAGAAGATCTGCTTAGCTTGGTGGCTAAACTTAAGGAGGAGGTTGAGACGCTGAGGAGCATCAGGGAGTGTGAAAGGGAGATCGACTGCTGGAGTAACTCCCTGGCTGGCCAGTTGGAACGGCTCCAGGGAGATACCCCCCAAAAGGGGATGGACCCCCTGCCCTCTCAGACAGAGGGGGATGGCCTGAGACAGCCCCTGCCCTGTAGCTGTCGCCCGGAGGTAGGGGACCAAAAAGATGATGAGGGTTGGAAGCGAGTTCCGGTTCGGCATCGTGGGCAGCCCTCCTCCCTTCCTGCCCTGCTTCCCCAGGTGTCCCTCCGTAATAGGTTTGAGGCCCTGGATCTTGAAGGAGAGGTAGGTGAGGATGTGGTGCAAGGCCCGCCTACAAGGCCACATAGGAAAAAGCGGTCGACTTCACACCTCAAGACTGCCTCTGGTAAGAAAGAAAGAAGGGTCATTGTAGTAGGTGATTCCATTCTGAAAGGAACAGAGGGCCCAATATGCAGAGTTGACCCTCATCATAGGGAAGTGTGTAGTCTGCCTGGAGCCCGGATCAGGGATATCACCAGGGCGCTCCCCAACCTGGTGCACCCGACAGACTACTACCCGCTGCTGGTCTTCCAGACGGGTGAGGGGGAAGCTGCTTCCCGCAGTCTGAGGGGTATGAAGAAAGACTACAGGGCCTTGGGGCGGATGGTGAAAGACTGTGGGGCTCAGGTGATCTTCTCTTCACTCCTTCCATCTTCTATTGATGATGTGGGACTGAATGGGAAAATTCAGTCCATAAACGATTGGCTTCGAGGCTGGTGCTGCAGGCAGGGCTTTGGATTCTTTGATAACGGCTGGTTTTCACAGGTTGACCACCCGATAAGGAGAAAAAAGATGTGTAATTGCTAAGCACTTCTATTTTATACCTCCCAAAGTATAAAGGTGGTGACCATACTGGGAACATAAGCCAGATAAGTTTCATGATCAATGATTCTATTGTATTACAAGTCATTAACATAAAGTACAATGAGACAAAACCTTTAGCCCAAGCCCCACACTTGAAAAACACTAATACAGCAAATACCAGATGGAAGTAAGGTACGATATCCTGAAACTGTGAGATCAAGAGGAACAACTTTGAGAGCCAATAAATCAGCATTGTGACGAGTGACTATTAATCCGGTCAGATCTGCTGTTATCTCAACCCCTTCGTGCCCCACGTTGGGCGCCAAAAATAACTGTCGTAGTTTAACCCCGGCCAGAACTCTTGTGCACTTACTCCCAGTGAGTGGTGCCAGGCTGGAAGCAATCGAGACCCACGTTAGTCCCCCCCCCTTCCCCAGGGGCTGCCCCCTCTTCCCCGCTCCCAGAGGGATGGGGAGGAGAATCGAAAGAATGCGACTCCCATGGGCTGAGATAAGAACAGTCTAGCAACTAATGTACAATACAAATCACCACCGCTACCACCAACGACAACAATGATGAGAGAAAATAGCAAGGGAAAGGAGTACAATACCACGCTCCGAACCATGAGTCCGACCCCGCAGAACCCCCCGTCCTCCCGGCCACCCCCTCTTCCGGCCACTCCCAGTTCCCCCCTGGGCATGACGTGCTGTGGTATGGAATACCTCCTTGGTCAGTTTGGGTCAGGTGTCCTGTCTCCGCCTCCTCCCGGCTTCCCCTCCTCCCTGGCAGAGCATGAGGCTCACAAAGTCTCTGGCCAAACCAAAACATAATTTTCATCAGCTTTGTTCCCAGCCCGAAAGCCAAAACACAGCACTGCACCAGCTACCAAGAAGGAGAAAAAATGACTGCCGCTGCTAAACCCAGGACAGTAAGGCTGCTTGAAGGTAAAGGGGCCCAAGATAGTTGGTTGACGTTCAAGGACTGCTTTTTCCGAGCTCAAGATCAGAGCATCCTGACACATAGGAAGTCAAGGAAGAGGGCCAGGAGACCTGCGTGGCTAAATAGGGAATTGCTGGGTATGCTCAAGTGGAAGAGAAGAGTTTACAGGTCGTGGAAGGAGGGGCTGGCCACTTGGGAGGAATATAAGGCTGCTGCTAGAGGATGTAGGAAGGCAGCTAGGATGACTAAGGCCTCCTTGGAATTAAAGCTGGTGAGAGGGGTCAAGGACAGCAGAAAGAGCTTTTTCAAATACATGGCAGATAAAACTAACACCAGAGGCAATGTAGGCCCGCTGATGAACGGGACGGGTGCCCTGGTGACAGAAGATACAGAGATGGCAGAGTTACTGAATGACTTCTTTGTCTCTGTCTACTCTGCTGGAGGCAGTCCTGAAGAGCCCTGTACCTCTGAGACCTCAGATGAAGTCAGGTCAACGGAGCGGTTTGCCTTAGTCGATGAGGAATGGGTTAGAGACCAGTTGAGCAATCTGGACATCCATAAATCCATGGGTCCAGATGGGATGCACCCACGGGTGCTGAGGGAACTGGCAGAGGTCATTGCTAGACCACTCTCCATCATCTTTACCAAGTCTTGGGAAACGGGAGAGGTGCCTGAGGACTGGAGGAAAGCAAATGTCACTCCCGTCTTCAAAAAGGGCAAGAAGGAGGACCCGGGTAACTATAGACCAGTCAGCCTCACCTCCATCCCTGGGAAAGTGATGGAACACCTTATCCTTGGTGCCATCTTAAGGCATATCAAGGATAAGAGGGTTATGAGGGGCAGTCAACATGGCTTCACCAAGGGGAAGTCATGCTTGACCAATCTCGTAGCCTTTTATGAGGAAATAACACGGTGGATGGATGATGGCAGAGCGGTGGATGTGGTCTACCTTGACTTCAGCAAAGTGTTTGACACAGTCTCCCACAGCATCCTCGCAGCTAAATTGAGGAAGTGTGGTCTGGATGATCAGGTAGTGAGGTGGACTGTGAACTGGCTGAAGGAGAGAAGCCAGAGAGTTGTAGTCTATGGGGCGGAGTCTAGTTGGAGGCCTGTATCTAGTGGAGTGCCTCAAGGGTCAGTACTGGGACCAGTATTATTTAATATATTCATCAATGATTTAGATGAGGGAATTGAGTGTACTCTCAGCAAGTTTGCTGATGACACTAAGCTGGGAGGAGTGGCTGACACACCAGAAGGCTGTGCTGCCATCTAGTGAGACCTGGACAGGCTGGAGAGTTGGGCGGGGAATAACTTGATGAAATATAATAAGGGAAAGTGTAGAGTCCTGCATCTGGGCAGGAACAACCCCAGGTTCCAGTATAGGTTGGGGAACGATCTGTTAGAGAGCAGTGTAGAGGAGAGGGACCTGGGGGTCCTAGTGGACGACAGGGTGACCATGAGCCGACACTGCCCTTGTGGCTAAGAAGGCCAATGGCATCCTGGGGTGTATTAGAAGGGGGGTGGTTAGTAGGTCGAGAGAGGTCCTCCTTCCCCTCTACTCTGCCCTTATTAGTGTATATAAATATATAAAGGGGGAGTGTCACGAGGATGGAGCCAGGCTCTTCTCAGTGGCAAACAATGATAGGACAAGGGGCAATGGGTACAAACGGGAACACAAGAGGTTCCACTTAAACTTGAGAAGAAACTTCTTCTCAGTGAGGATGACAGAACACTGGAACAGGCTGCCCAGGAAGGTTGGGGAGTCTCCTTCTCTGGAGACATTCAAAACCCGCCTGGACACATTCCTGTGTAAACTTATCTAGGTGTTCCTGCTCCGGCAGGGGGATTGGACTAGATGATCTTTTGAGGTCCCTTCCAATCTCTAGCATACTGTGATACTGTGACTGGGATTTCCTATTCGAGCTCCTTGTGTAATTACTGCATCCCTCTTACTCCACGTAGCATCAGCTGCATGATGTGTAGAGGAGACCCTGCCTTTGAACATCCAGCCCAGCACAGGTAACCAGGGTGCCAGGAAGATCTGTGCTACAGTGCCTATCTCTTCTGAAGCAGCTCGAACCCCTTCAGAGGCTGCCAGTGTCTCTTTTTCAGTTGAAGTATAGCCAGCCCTGGACCCTCTGTATCCCCAGCTCCAAAAGCTGAGGGGTTGACTTCGAGTTTCTGCTGGAGCTTTCTGCCAGAGGCTCCAGGTAGGACCATGCTCCCTGGCTGCAGTGTAAAGCACATTTTCTACATCTTGCCCTGTCCAGACTGGTCCAAGGGCTACTGCATGAACTATCTCTTGTTTAATTTGCTCAAAGGCTTGTTGTTGCTCAGGGCCCCATTTGAAGTCATTCTTCCAGGTCACATGATAGAGAGGGCTTACAATCAGACTGTAATTTGGCATGTATATTATCCAAAATCCCACAACACCTAAGATAGCCTGTGTTTCTTTCTTATTAGTTGGTGGAGACATTGCTCTTATCTTATTGATCACATCTGTGGGAATCTGGTGACATCCATCTTGCTATTTTATTCCCCAAACCTGGATCTCCTATTCAGGTCCCTTGACTTTACTCTGTTTTATAGCAAAACTGGCTTTTAGAAGGATTTGGATTATTTGCCTCCCTTTCTCAAAAACTTCTTCCTCTGTACTGCCCTACACAATAATGTCATTAATGTATTGCAGGTGTTCTGGAGCTTGGCCCCTGTTCCAGTGCAGTCTGCATCAGACCATGGCAGATGGTAGGGCTGTCTTTCCACCCCTGGGGCAGTTGGTTCCAAGTGCATTGGATGACCCTCCAAGTAAAAGCCACCTGCGGCCTGCACTCTGCTGCAAAAGGAACTGAGAAAAATACATTGTCAATATCAATTGTGGCATCCCAATTATTAGTCTCCACTCACCTTTAGACTTTTGCACTGGCCATAATGAGCTATTAAATGGAAAGCCTGTCCTTTGGATGATTCCTTGGCTCTCCAGTCTACAATCAGCTTATGGATGGGAATAAGGGAGTCTTGGTTGGTGCAATATTGCTGCCGGTGCACTTTTGTGGTAGTGACTGACATTTGCTGTTCTTTGACCTTCAGCAACCCCACAGCAGAAGGATCCTCTGAGAAATCAGGCAAGGTGGACAGCTGCTTCATTTCCTCCATCTCTGAGGCAGCTATACCAAAAGCCCATTGGTACCCTTTTGGGTCTTTGAATTACCCTCTCCTGAGGCAATCTATGCCAAGGATGCATGAAGCATCTGGACCAGTCACAATAGGGTGCTTTTGCCACTCCTTCCCATTTAGGCCTCGAGTACAGTCGACTCGTGGGATCCTCTTGTCACTCCAGAAATACAAGTGGGTTCTACCCCTTGGTAGCTTGATAGCATCAGGGTACGCTGTGCACCAGTATTTGCTAGAGCCTTATACTCCTGTAGGATTGATGTTTCAGGCCATCTGATGCACACAGTTCAGGAAAACCAAGTGCCCCTCGCCTCCACCTGCCTGGAGGCAGGGCCCCTCTAATAGTGATCATAAGATTCCTCACATTTTGTACAAAGGCATTAGAATTCATAAGAGTCAGGGGAATCACACCCGTTCCTCCAGAGCTGAGGTAGGTTTTCCATCTCACTTTCTCATGTCTTCTCCATGATCCCACAGGTAAACCGATAGATGGCTTGTGGCATGTACCTCCTATATATTCCCTCTTGAGCAACAGGGCACCTTCTGCTAATAGCTGAGATGCGGTTCTGTAAACATGGAGGGCTGGATAGATCATCTCTCAATTGTTTGACCTGCTGGGACAGTTTTCACACATCTGAAATGATGGAAGGGGTGAGATTGTCTTTGAACTCTCGGAGTTTATGACTCACTTCATCCCCTGTTTGTGGTGCTGTCACAATCCATGTCACTGATTGCAATGAATGGGCATATGATGATGGTGCACTCCGTGTAAGATTCCGCCACATGGGTCATGTACATTCGACTTCATCTGGGTTTACGGGTGCATCCCCAGCTATCAGGCCTACAATAGATCATCTCTAGAACGGCTACTTCCCTCAGGTACTGGATACCTCTCTCTATCATGGTCCACTTGCTTGGGTGACATATCATCCTTGTAGGGATACCTTTCTTTCACAGCTGTCAAGAGCAGCCTTCAGAGACTGAGGGGTCATTTTTCTTTCACAATCACTTTGTCAATTCCCTCTTCCCTAGCAAGTGATCCCAGCTGCCTGGGGTCCTTACCCTTTATATCATAACCATTGTCTCAGCATCGGAGTAACCATGTGATGATGTGCTCCTCTGGAAGATGGGTGATATCTTTTCACATATTCTGCAGCTCAGTCAAGGTCCGGGGTTGAGAAGTCACCTCTTCTTCTTTCTCTTCTGATTCACACATTAATAACTCTTGATCAGATGCTGTTCCCTGTAGTAAGTGCATTGGGTCTTCATCTTTCTTCACTGCACGGGTTGCTCTTTATGACTCTTGTTTGCTTTTCCCCTTGCTTACAGGGGCAAATGATACTGGCACAGATTGGTCCTTGGGTTTAGCTGCAGTGTCTTTCACTGTGGTTGGAATGGTTGCAGTGTCTATTGTTTTGCCATCAGATTGAGAAAACAAAGCAGGGCTCTGCAGGTGTGGGCCAAGCCCCAGCACATTGCGGTGAGTTGTTCCTCTCTGGTAATGCAAGGACAACAGCAGATCTTGTCTCAGTGTTTTACTAATTTTTCTGGATTTCACACTTGTTCAGGGGTGAAGTTCCAAAGCACTGGAGGGGTCCACTGGCCTAGGTACCTGGCCATGCTATCCCACACACCCTGCCACTCATGACCGTGCAGCCTTGGGTAAGTTCTCTAGGTGGTATTCATAGAAAGTTGGTTAACCTTAGACAAGACCCGAGCCTGACCCTGCTTAGCTTCCGATATCAGATGAGATCAGGGGAAATCTCTTGGTGGTCCCCTTAGATCGTTGTTTAACCTTAGACAAGACCTGAGCCCAACGCTGCTTGACTTTTGCGATCAAACAAAATAGGGCGTTCTCCAGGTGGTATGGCCGTGGTTAAAGCACATGCAGTATTTGTGGCAACATGCTGATTCCCAGCAAAAGCAGCATGCAGGATTCAAGGGTATCCAAAGGATATTCAAAACCTTTAGAATTCTCAAATGCTGCTGTAAATAGCCTGGTGGGGAAGCAGAGGGGTTGAGGCAATGTCCTCTTCATAGGTTGACACTCAGAGGGGAGAAAAACAAAAAAAAAAAAACCCACAAAAAAAAACAACCAACCAAACAAAACAACAATAACAAAACAAACCCACAAAACAAAACACCTAGAAATGTCTGTCCCTTCTCTGCCCATTATTGTCCCTCTACAATTTTCAAAGACTGCAAAAACAGCAGAGAAGAATGGGTCACTATGTAAGTTTGCAGCATCCCAGCAACATAGAATCATACAATCACAGAATGGTTTGGGTTGGAGAGGACTGTCGGAGGAACACCCGAATCAAGAAGACAATCCCAATATGAGTTACACTTCTTGTTCAATTTATTACACAGGCTCACCTAATTTATACCATGGGTGATAGCTTACGTGACAGCTGTACATCTTTCATTGGCTACATAAACCTGTCCACGCGCCTGTCTATGCATTGCTATTGGCTAAGCTAAGTTTTACACGCATATCTCTGCAACAGCAGGGTGCATGCCTTGTGATAAGTGGTGCATTCCTTGTGGCGAGCAAGCTCCTGTTTCAATGTTCTGCTTGCATTTCTTCGACTCCAGGCCTCCCTGGCTCAGCTGAGTCAGAAAGAGTTCAAGGCTGTCTCACTCAGCTCTAATCCTGGGTTGTGCAGGCCCTCATGAGAATAACCACTGCTCCACAATTCCCCCGTTTTTCTTTTGCACAACCCAGGACGCTTCCTGTCACACAAGGAAAATTTTGCTAAGTGATCTACTAAGTAAGTGTTGCAAGCATTTTAATAAGCAAGGCATCAATAGTAAAACAAAAACAAAAGCAATCAATCCACATATGCATGCCTCAATCAAACTACGTAGCCAACCACTTAACCCCCAGGTTGTGCTGTAGCCCATACCAACTTAGAATACGTATCTACCGTAACATGTACATAACACGTTGGGCAAATGCCCAAACTCAAAAACATGAGTGACATCCATTTGCCACAGCTTCAAAGCCCTCAAACCCCGAGGGTTGACCCCAAGTCCAAGTCCTGGTCCATGATTGCTGCACTGAGGACAACTTCAAACAATTCTGGTGGCTTCAGTCCATGTTACTCGATATTGTCATCATAGACCTTGTGCATTTTGATGGAACGGAGCATGTGCCATCCGTGCAGCATCAAATTGACTGACGATAGGACAAACGTGGCTTACGAGTTTATCAGCTTTTGCGTTACCTTCAGCTAACCCATCTTGATTTTTGTGGCTCCGAATATGAATGATGTAATATTCTGCTGAATGCTGGCAGATAGCTTGTTAAGGTTGTTGAAAAAGAGTCATAAGACATTCATTCCACATTTCTCTAATAAATGCATCTTCGATTCATTGTACTATGCTCACCACATACAACAAATCAGTGACCACATTAAGCGGGACATGTAACCAATACAATATTGCCCAAACAACCGCAGTTAACTCTAAAGTTTGTAACGAATCCCCTGACCTTGCAAAAGTTTGTGATGTTTCCATTGATTGCCCTGGCACCATGTGACCACTGCACTAGCTGATTTTTTCCCTGCATCTGTATACACAGTTAGCCCACCCTGAATGGGTCTCATGGATAACTTTGGTCGTGTTATCCATGCATTGGACAATAGCAATGAGGCTTCTTTTCTGTTAGGTAAATCCACCGAGACTTTCCCTTCATATTGCAGCAAGGCCATCTGCAGGCTAACGGAATGCCCCATTACCCACTCTAGGTCCTCCACAGGTATAGGAATATGAACGCTAGCTGGCTCTTCTCCTGAAATGGCAAGTATACATGTTCTCCCTTTTCTAATGATTTGTCCAACCACTTCCATGCATGTTTGAATGCTCTTGCAAGCTTGCAATGGCAAAAATAACCAGTCCAAAATAGCCAAGATGTCTCCTCCGTTTTTCTTTTGCCATTGCAAGATCACAGCAAACACTGACTGTGCATGAGAAATGACCGTTGTTCTTCAGAAACGACTACTGGTTTGTCAGTTTGTGCACCCTTTAGCAAAGGACGTAAAGGCATTAGCTGTTCATTAGTAATTCCAATAAGAGGACGGACCCATTGCAAATCCCTCATTAGGGTTTGAACATCGGTCAACGTCCTCGGCTCTAGGTGCAATTCTACTTTTTGGGGCCATACAACAGAATCAGATATAAGCCATCCCAAAGGTCTGGCATGGCACGTGTCCTCACCGCTCCACGCCTGCTGGGTTGCAGCCAGCAGCGGAGCTAAAGGTTCTTCTTGGTGGCAAACACAGAGGCCAATCCAGTCTTGCCCTTGATTGTGGTAGCAGGCATTTGGTCAGCCTCAATCCTTGCACCTTGTTGTCAGTGCAGTTTCACCTGCTTCATCCAGTAACAAGTTGTTATCATGGCAAGGCACACACACAGATTTACATTAGCAGAGTAACTATTACAGGGTGCAGCAGCATGTTGAAGATGCTGATGCCAGCAAGGGACTAGCCAAAGAAATTTCTTACCAGTGGAATTCTCCCCCCTCTTAATTTATCATTGTATTAGAATATTTCTATCTTTTGCCTTAGCATTTTCTAGCAGCTACTACAAATTTGCATACTCTGACATCTCTTTTACAAGTGACAAATGTATACAAGGTGTAGTTTCTTATTAGTAACTGGCTAGTAAATACAGGTGGTTTTATACACAAAATCACAGCATCTAACAATAGCTACTGTACAAGCACACATATTCAAGCTGTTACTTTTCAGTTGCTCCCAAATGATGTTTAGCAATCATTGGTTTTTCTCTTTCTCTATCTCATTCTGCTTGGGGTATTCACGTTCAGCTCCTGCAGCTGAGGCATCAGGTTCCTCCATTCGTCTGTCCAGATCATGGCAAGGCTTGACAAACTTTGCAGGCATTCGCCATGGACCTGTAGGCAGGAGGACACAAATATACCCCCTCCTCCAGGTTATCAGTTCTTGAGAAGTAGATAGGTTCTGTATCTGCCACCCTGATGCTGCTTAGGTGACGGCTCGTAAGGCTTGTGGTTGCACTACCCCTCTCGCTTTTTCAGTTAGCAGTTCTTGTTTCAACCGATCTATCTGTTCCTCCAAGTCTTGGATTCATCCCCAGGTTACTTTAAACATATTAAGCTTGGGTTTGTTTTATTTTGTTTTGTTTTTTCTCTCCTTGGCTCTGGTGTCCATCCTGGTCCTTCCACCGGTGGAGCACCGGGAGCCGAATCGGAGGGCAGCTGTTTTTGAGCATGGGGACTGAACTCTTATCAAATAACTTTTTTTTTTTTTTTCTCCTTTTCCCCGAAGTCGCTCACCCTGCTTTGCACGGCTACAAACGCCGGCCTGCCCGGCAGCAGCTACAGCTGCCTGCCTAAATCAGCAGCAACCATAAATTTCTGCCAGCAACCTCACTTTTGCATTAACCCTTTCTTGTCTGAAATGTTAAACTACTATCTATTAGAAACTTTTACATGAACCCAACAACAAAAAATACACAGAACACCGTCTGCCCTCAACACACACACACACACGTATGGGATCCCACAAGCACAGTCCACACAACTACAATATTTGAAGCACAAAATCCAGACAATCATTACTCCCACTACACAATCCCACATACAGAACGTGGCACAAGGACCCTGTGGAGACTAACAAGAAAACCAGCTCCGAGAAGCATCATTGCAGTGCGAGGTGGCAGGCTCAACCTTAGCAGGCGTCCCCGCAGAGGCTCTGCCTCCCCCACATCGCATGAGGCTTGGGCTTTTATACTGACCAAAATGCACACTCATTCTGACACAGGTGGCCAGCCTATGTTGGAAGAAGTAGCCAGCAGTATTTATAAAGGTCTCCAAAGGTTGATAGAAACCTGGACATACTTATATTTACCAGCTTCTAGTACATGAGTATCACAGAGAGAATGTATTAA